>NC_077228.1:418780335-419398906 GCF_027887165.1 Monodelphis domestica | reverse complement strand
CAAATCCCAATGCCACTGTGACTGCAGTAAATGTGTACATGGCAATGAGAAATATGGTTTTTTCAAAATGTTCCGGGACCAGGCATCTTATGATACCCAATCTTTTTTCAAGCAAACTAGCATCACAATGATAAAGAGATTTTACTTGAAAACCAAAAAGATGACTTTGTAGCCAAAAGGCTATCACCTCAAGAATTATTCTTAATAAGGCAGAGAGGATATAAAAGACAGTGTAGATGGGTCTCTGAAGTATGCTTTCTTGATCGATGCTTTTACATGCAGCATAAAGATGAAAAGCAGCTCCAGGAACCAGTACAGTCACTAGCTGTAATGCCCAGAATACCTAAAAAATGGCAGAAATTTTAGTCAAATAATTTTCCCCATATATCCATTAAAAAAACCCTGAACCAACATGTATTGGTTCTTTAGGGAGCTTAGTTTTAGCTTTTGTTTCAAAATTTCCATTGTTATAAATATAAAAATACTTTTCTTAAAGGAAGCTGGACTTAGAATTTTATTAGTGTAGTTAATTCTCATTGAGGAAAGTTCTATTAATATCGATTATTTTCCTTTTTCTGGAATATTTTAATACTTTAGCTGAGTTAATGAAACATATATATTTTCAACTTACTCTTAAATACCTCAATGCATCTAAATTTGTTAAAACTAAAATCTATTTATAAAAGTTATTTTTCCTCATTTATTTTATCCCAAATTATTAATAACAATGAATGGTCTTTTAGGTAGCTATTTTATTTTCTCTTTATTATTATAATTAACCCAAATGTTCAAAATGAAATTGGGAAATGAGCATGTCATCTAAATAACTGAGTTTTCCTTCCAACTCATCTTTATATGAAACATGAAGATCATAAGATCCATAGCATATAGAGCTAAAAAGCAGCATGGATAGCTGATTCCTTTATTTCCAAGATCATTTAAGCTAAAGTAACATTTTTTGGGGGGAGGGAATCATCTAGACAATGCTATCAATTCCCTATTGTTTTGCTCAATGTAGACTTTTGAATGAAATATCTTTTTCTTTCTTAAAAAAAAAAGGGATTTACCTGTGGAGTTATTGGCCTGAACTGGTTGTAACAGAAGAGATTGATTTCCCTCTTGTCTGGATCACAGCTAAAATGCAAGGCTTCATTCCCATAGACTGCAAAGCCCAACACTCCAAGGAAGAACATTCGAACTGAGCCAAAGAAAAGCGTGTGGAACTGACCGATCACTGTAGGAGGTCTGAGCTGTGATAGTTATAGTGAAATGTCATTAAACAGGCAAAAAAGGAAAACTCATATCATATTCCTATGAGCAAATTTGTTGGAAGCTATCTCAAAACAACTGAATCATAAACATAGAGAGCTAGAAATGACCTCAGAGGTCAGAGAGGCCAGCTCTCAAGGTATATTGTTAAAAGAGTATTCTTCTCCTTAATTCTTGAAATATTTATAGTTACACATGGAATATTTTATTTTCCAGTAGTACATATGAGAAATTATTTGAAAAGTTTTGAATTAAGATAATTTTCACTAGCTTTATCCTTTTTTTATCAATAGTTTATTCATCAAGAAACTGAGAATAATCAGATGAACCTATATATATATATATATTTTTAATCCTCCTTAAACTCATCAATATATAAGCTAACTTTTATAAATAAGTGATAATAATATTTATATAGAACTTTAAGGCTTTCTAACTCAATGGCCAAATAATATGCAGCTTGTGTGATTTGATACTAGCTGCCAATTTGGACTTAATAAAAGAATTGAGGCATTGGACTGCATTAAGGGCCAATAAAAGCTACATAGCTTCATGAGTTCATTTATTTCAGTTTTCATTTAGGAGTAGTTATGTTCATCCTATAGTTTAAAAGAAGTCTTAGGAGAATTTTCAGAGAGCAATTTGATAGTAAACAAATCACAAAAACAATATTATTCTGAGCCAAACATCTCATTATTGGGAATATGCCCTCAGAACATCAACATAAAAGAGAAAGAATGAGATCTGTAGCATTATTTATACTTTCAAAGAATTGGAAACAATCTAAATGTCACAGAGTTAGTAACTGTGGCTGAATAAACTAGACATCAATGTAATGGAATACTACCATTAGATAATGATTAATAGAATACCATAAGACTTACATAAAGAAAGACCTTTATGTATTTACACAAAGTGAAGAAACCAAAGCCTGTATATACACTGTATGACTACATACATTTATATGTATGTATATATGTATATCCATGTATATATGTATTTTGTACATATAATAGAGATCGACATACATATAAACACAATAGAGATGAAGAAAAAGAAAGTAGAAGTGGATGCAGAGGAAATTGCTAAAAAATATTATAGAATATTATGTGTAGAAACTAACCTTTATCTATAATAGTTAATACATATCTATTTATTTGGTTATGTTGTTTAAAACTAAATTTCCAAAAAATTAACTAAAAACATCATTGATTCTTTCTATTATTCTCAGAACATGACATCTATCTCTATTCATGCAAATCAGGTAAAAACACATGAACATTTCCAACTCATACAATTTCATTATTTGCTTAATACTCACACATCCTTCGTAGAAGTTTTTGATGTAATTTAGAGACATATCTTGGTAGATTTTATCCTGGAACCACTCTGGGGGGTAATTTCCTGTCCTATATGGCCATCTTATTGCTCCTCACCTTAAACTCAAATTGTTAGATTCTCTCATGACTCTTACAAACAGAAAAACACTCATCACTGCACTTTTGACTTTATTTTCTCTGTACTCTCACCTCCCTCTAACCCCACAGACCATCTTTCATCTCTGAGGCCCCAGCCAACTTTTCTATCTCTGAACAAAAGCCCATTAAAACAAAAGCAGAATGCATGTGGTTTATCTAATAATCCCTCTACAATCTCATTCAGGCAGCCAAACGTGCCAGCACAGCAAGAGCAGTGACATAAGAGGGCAGCATGTCATGGGCAGTGGGCTCTGAAAATATTTGTAATAACTTAAGACCAACTCACACAGATACAAATAAAGATCTTTTGAACTTTGAGCATAATCCTAGAGAGATTTAGGAAGAAATGACTTTCTCTTTCTATCTTGGTATCTCAAGTAATATGAGGACAAAGAAAAAAAATATCCATCCTTTCTTCCTTCATAGACTTTTTTATGGAACTTGTGTAACCTGGATAAAATAGTCAGACCTGGTCCTTATCAGAAATAGATAGAATTCTAAGTGACTAGCTAGATGTTCTAAATATGGTGGATGTTATCTTCTCCTTTAAGTAAATCTCATAAGTTTACTAACACGATCCTGTTCTTCTCTTCATCATTGATCTTGACTCTTCATAGGTCAGGAAAAACAGGGCAGACCCTAAAAAACTGGAGTCAAGCTGGGCACAAAAAGACTATTTTCTTACTTCTTTTCCCAACAAAATTGGGTTCACTCCTATGCCCCAAAGGTTTTCAAAACTATATCAAGAAATAAGTACAAGTTTCAAAGTAATGTTGAAAAAGAGACCAATACCAGTACCTTTATTTCTTTGGCATACCCACCAGCTGAAACCTTGGAGCTTGATTTGGGAATCCCATTCATTTAGCTTCTAGATTGGACTTCTCTGATGTGCTGTCTGCAGGAATTAGTTTTAAGGACAATTTTGAGAGGAAGAGAGAGAAATTGTCATTTTGTCCCCTTCCCTGCCCCCTTCCAACACACTCAAATGCAAAATTGCACTCTAGCGATCCTCCCCAAATCAAAACAATGAATGGGGTTTTCTCCTTTTTTCCCCCCTGCCTTTTTTCCCCTTTTGTCTCTGACTTCAACTTTTTATCCACTGTATCAAAAGTAATTGCATTTCAAAATAATTTGAGTAATTCTCAAACTCCTAACATCCACAAATAGAAGTAATATACACAAAGTAAACTGTTCTCAGGGGGGAAAAGTTGCATTTGAAAAATTATTTTATTTTATTTTTTTTGGTTACAATACTCACTTTATTTTCCTTCCTCCCCTCCATCCACCCTTCCTACAGTCAAAGAGCAATTTCATTGGGTATTACTTGTGTACTTGATCAGAGCCTATTTCCATGTTGTTGTTTGCACTAGGATGTTCATTTAGAATCTACATCCCCAACCATATCCATTCGACGCATGTATTCAAGCAGTTGTTTTTCTGCAGTATTTTTACTCCCACAGTGTTTCCTCTGAAAGTGGATATTAGTTTTACTCGTAGATTCCTTCAAGTTGTTCAGGATCACTACATTGCCACTAATGGAGAAGTCCATTACATTCGATTGTACCACATTATCTCAGTCTCTGTGTACAAGGTTTTCCTGGTTCTGCTCCTCTAACTCTGCATCAATTCCTGGAGGTTGTTCCAATCCCCACAGAATTCCTCTACTTTATTATTCCTTTGAGCACAATAGTATTCCATCACCAACATATACCACAATTTGTTCAGCCATTCCCCAATTGAATGGCATCCCCTCATTTTCCAATTTTTTGCCACCCCAAAGAGCGCAGCTATGAATATTTTTGTACAAGTCTTTTGGTTCATTATCTCTTTGGGGTACAAACCCAGCAAAGGTATGGCTGGATCAAAGGGCAGACAGTCTTTTAGCACCCTTTGGGCATAGTTCCAAATTGCCTCCAGAATGGGTGGATCAATTCATGACTCCACCAGCAATGAATTAGTGTCCCGACTTTGCCACATCTCCTCCAACATTCATTACTTTCCTTTGCTGTCATGTTAGCCAATCTGCTAGGTGTGAGGTGATACCTCAGAGTTGTTTTGATTTGCATTTCTCTGATTATTAGAGATTTAGAGCACTTTTTCATGTGCTTATTAAGAGTTTTGATTTCTTTAACTGAAAATTGCCTATTCATGCCCCTTGCCCATTTTTGAATTGGAGAATGGCTTGATTTTTTGTACAATTGGTTTAGTTCTTTATAAATTTGAGTAATTAAACATTTGTCAGAGTTTTTTATAATGAAGATTTCCCCCCCAATTTGTTGCTTTCTTCTAATTTTGGATGTATTCATTTTGTTTGTACAAAAACTTTTAAATTTGATGTAATCAAAATTATTGATTTTACATTTTCTGATTTTTTTCTAGCTCTTGCTTAGTTTTAAAGTCTTTCCTTTCCCAATGATCTGACAAGTATACTATTCTGTGTTTGCCTAATTTGCTTATAGTTTCCTTCTTTATGTTCAAGTCATTTATCCATTCTGAGTTTATCTTGGTGTAGGGTATGAGATGTTGATCCAAACCTAATTTCTCCCATACTGTCTTCTAATTTTCCCAGCAGTTTTTATCAAATAGTGGGTTTTGGTCCCCAAAATTGGGATCTTTGGGCTTATCATAGACTGCTTTGCTGAGGTCATTTACCCCTAGTCTATTCACTGATCCTCCTTTCTGTCTCTTAGCCAGTACCAAATTGTTTTGATAATCACTGCTTTATAGTATTGTTTGAGATCTAGGACTGCAAGTACTCCTGGAAAAAAAAAAAAGCAATAATTGCTGGACGCATTGACAAAAAGCCAGTCTAGGGGGCAGTCCCCTTTGGCATGAAAGTATACACACAAATAAATGTTCAATCAACCACACCCAAAGTTCATTTTTGTGCAGCTTGTGGTTTGGAAGCTTCTTCATGGTATCTTCTTCAACAGTTCAGTTTCTGGATTCAGAGAATTATCATCTTTCTTTACCTAAAATTCTTCTTAAAAGGAATTTAAACTTTGCAATTTAAATAATAATATATATTTTTACATTTCCCTGTGTTGTGGGTGATTGAAAAATACAGGATCACTTAGGGATGCATGGCTGAGTTATGAGGTATGTGAACCAATTGGTAAGTGAAATTAAAAAGACATCAGAAAAATCCAAATAAAAAATAAAAATTTCTGGATGAAAATATAAACTATCAAAGTCTTATGTGTAAAAATTCCAAGTAAAAAGAAAAATAAATCTATAACCAGTCCTTGAATCAGGGCCCAATTAAAATGATCAAAGCAATGACACATTTACCCAGTCAGTAGCCAAGACTACAGAAAGTTACCACACTATGTAAGACAGAAAAAAGGGACCAGATTATAGGAGCCAAGGTTTGGGGATACTTGTCTGTGAGTATTTTCATGAAGAGTGTGGCTACAAGGAAGGCCTACATCTTAACGTTTATCAAGTGTCTCAACCCCGAGTCTCACACTAGGTTCAAGTCCTTAGTATTGGCTTAGAAGTGCATCAATCCTACCTGCATTGGGTTTTCTTTGGCCCTGTGCAACGACTCTTTTGTGTATACCTTGTCCTGAAACTAGACAGAATCATTAAGTAAAGTCCCATAATTTTTTAAATAATTAGTGGCATCATTTTTATAGTCACAAGCTTTTGGGGGCATGCATTAGCAAGTGTATTTTAAACTTATACTACTGAAAAATCAAAAAGTAAAGAAATATTAATACTGGTGACATGTGCTTCAAATATAAAAAGGAGAGAAAATAAAATAAAATAAAACTGAAATAGTATATTGCACATGCAAGGAAATGTAATAAAAGAGTTTTTAAAAATTCAAAAATATAGCTTATAATCATTGACACACTGTGCCAGCTAAGAAAATAAAGATTACAAGGCTTTCTCACCAAAAATGAGATCAATTTCCTCTTCATATCTGGCCATGATCCACTATGAGTGAAAGCAAATGTATTGAGCAAGGTAACATTTTTCATTTTTAAAGAACAATATTACAAATATGTAGATATTACAATACCAAACAAACACACTATCATATTTCACATAAGTTTCTGTATGACATTATAGAGCCTATGAATTGATGGATATTTGTCACAATTTTTTACAAACGTAGCAAATCTTTCAATCTTGGTAATAAACACTTTTAAATAAAGTAAATCTCATTTTGGGTTTAGAACATCATCAAGAAATCTAGATATCATTCTGGTGGAAGTAAAGTAGTGAGCTGAAGAGTTATAAATGAGAGGTGCTCCTTTTTTGGAGGCTTTTTAGGGGCACAAATGCCCAGAGATTAACTGCCCCATCTTCCATTCACATATTAGAAATGTGGGAAGGTTGGGGGTTATAATTGCATTTCACTTCAGCTACTAGAATGGGCCTTACACCTCATGGTAGGGGCAGGCAAAATAACCAGAGATTGTTAAAAAAAAATTCCAAAAATCATGTTTAAAAAACCTTTAAAATAATTTGAGATATTTAGCACAGTAAAATTTCCAAAGGTTGTTATACAATCATAACCAGTTCTGATGAAGTCCATCTATCCTCTATGTGACAATTTACAAAGGCAAAAATAGAAAAGCTGTTTTTTCATATATGGGCTTAATTACAATGATATTTGTTCAATATAGTTATAGGGGAAAAGCAACAGAATATAACAGTATTTAAAACTCAGTACATTAAAATGATTCAGTGTAACAGAATAATATTGAATGCAGTAATATATGAATTTAAAATCACAAAGTTAAACCTTAAGCAAAGCAATCAGTAAAATGCAATAGAAGACAGAGATTTTTTATAAACCATTGGAGTCTGAAATGCCTTAAAATATATAACCTCCAGCCTTTTTTAAAGTTCCTTGGGTTTTTTATCCATTTAGATGTCTATTGTCAGAAGGCAAATTGATAAGGGGTAAGCAATGAGGTCCAAGCGATCTGTTCAGGGCCACAGGGCCATGAAGTGTCACAGGCCAGATTCCAACCAATGACCTCCCATCTCTAGGCCTGGCTCTCAGTCCACTGAGACACCCAGCTGCCTCCCCAAAATTAGCTAAAAGGTTGTACAGAGCTGAATACTTTCCCTGACATGCAGGTGAAGTCAATAAAAGGATCAATGCAATTAAAAGATATTCTTGTAAAATAGCCATGCTTTTAAGTTTCTGTTTTGAAAGTCTCTTCTCTCCCCTTTTCTTTCTCCCCTCCAATACCGCCTCCTGCCCCAGTCCACATGGCTAATCTTAGCCTAAGGGGAAATTACCCCTCTTTACCAGCTGGTATAAATGAGTCCTGGGCCTGAGTCAGGATTGCTGGGCTGGGAGGTTCATCTGGGTCAGGATTGCAGGCAGCAGGGCAGGAAGCTGGAGCACCAGGTGAGAACGGAGAAAGGCCAGGAGCAGGAGCCAGAGTAGAGTGGTCAGCCGGGGTGGACAGGGCTGGACCAGATGAGCGATCTGAATCAAACAGGTCCAGGTTACAGGCAACAGTAGCAGGGCTGGAAGGGCTGGGACCAGGTGATCGATATTGAATCAAGAAAGTCTGAAGCGGATGGCTGCCGGCAGGAGCTGATCAAGATGGTTTTCTAAAAAAGCATCTTGGAGAAACATGGCTTAGAAATCATTATCTAGGCTTTCTTTTTTTTTTTTTAATTTTTGAGAAGTTCTCATCCAATCTAGTGGTTGCCAAAACTGTAAGAGTTAAAATTTGGGGAAACTGAGGCAGGTAGAAATTAGTTTCTCTCTGCAAGGAGTATTATATTTTTAGAAGTTTATTTTAGATTAAGAACTTAAGAATATACAAGTAAGAAAAGCATGTGTCTAGGCAAGAAAGAGGCCTAGACAACCTCACCTACATCTTGAAAAGACCCGTCTGCTTGCAAGTGGAAACAGAAAAGCCCAGGAGACCCTGCCGTAGGCGGAGACCCTTTAAATTATAATTTTCTCTCGGCCCAGGTGAGAATTCAATGAAATTACAATGCATTCTGGGGAAGTGGAGCAAGGACTTCTGGGGATTGAAGTCCTGGATTCAAGTCTCCGTTTTTGCAGTATTAACCTCTTTTTTTTTAGCTCTAGTTGTATATATATACATATATATGCATATATATGTGTATATGTACCCATGTATATATATTTTTGCATACATCTATCTATATACCTATTTATGTCTTGTTATTTCATCCTATACAGTCACTGTTTCCTCTAGGTATAATTCTTCTAGCTGCCCAGGTGATAACAACAGTTTTTAAGAGTTACCAATGACCTCTTTTCTTATAGGGATACATACATATCATTTTAACTTATTGAGTTTCTTAAAATTTTGTTGTTGTTGTTGTTGTTTTTCTTTTTTCTCTCTTTTTTAATTACCTTTTGATGGTTCTTTTGAGTTCTATGTTTGGACATCAAATTTTCTGTTCAGGTCTGGTCTTTTCTTTATGAATGCTTGGAATTCTTCTATTGTGTTGAATGACCATACTTTCTCCTGTAAGAATATAGTCTGTTTTGCTGGTTAGCTGGTTGTAGACCTAGTTCTTGGTTGTAGACCTAGTTCCCTTTCTTTCTGGAATATCATATTCCATTCCTTTCAGTCCTTCAGTGTAGATGCAGTTAGATCCTGTGTTATCCTCACTGTGTTTCCATGGTATTTGAATGCCTTTTTCTTGGCAGCTTGCAATATTTTTCTTTAGTCTGATAGTTCTTGAATTTGGCTATAACATTCCTGGGTGTTGTCAGTTGGGGATTAAGTATTGGAGGTGATCTGTGGATTCTTTCAATCTCCACTTTTCCCTCTTGTTCTAGAATATCGGGGCAGTTTTCTTGAACAATTTCCTGTAGTATTATGTCCAGATTTTTTTCTTTTGTCATGGTCTTTTGGTAGACCAATAATTCTTAGGTTGTCTCTCCTGGAATGATTTCCTAAATCTTTTGTTTTGTGAATGAGATATTTCATATTTTCCTCAATTTTTTCATTATTTTTGTTTTGTTTTATAGAGACCTGCTGCCTTGTGAGGTCACTTAATTCTAGTTGTTGTATTCTGGTTCTTAAAGACTGGATTTCATCCCTGTCATCCTTTTGGTCATCCTTATCTTTCTGGTCTGATTTTGTTTGGAGGTCATCTTTCATCCCCTTTGCCTCATCTTTCATCTCCTTTGTCTCATTTTCAAGCTGGTTGATTTTGGCTTTCAATACACTATTTTCTGTTTCCAGATGACTTATCTTAGTTTTTAAGTTCCTTTCCCAATTGTCTTCAGCCTCTCTTAATTGTGTTTTGAATTACATTTTGAGTTCTTCCAATGCCTGTATCTAATTCACCGGGATTTCCGATTTATCTTTTGCTGATCCCTTCCCCTCTGTTTTGTTCGCTGTTTGTTCATTGCCTGGACAGAAGCTATCCATTGTAATTTCTTTCTTCTTTTTCTGTTTTGCTCATATTTACCCCTTCTTTGCTCCCCATATTTGTCTGTGCTCTTGCTCCTCTCATTGTTTTGGTTTTGGGGGTTTCTGTCAGTCCCTTCTCTTGGAGCTTTGACAGAAGGTCTCTCCCTGTAGTCTGTGGGGGAGAGGTGTTGTAGTTTGAGCTTCCCTGTCCTCTGGAGCCTTTTGATTGGATTAAATTAAAGTCCAGCAGTTTGTGAGGGTGGGTTTTTGCAGTTTGGTATTCCCTTCCCTCTGAAGACTTTTGATGGGATTAAGTTAAGCTGGGTTGGGCTAGATGTGCCCTGAGGTAAAATCCTCCTGGAAGGCTGGAGCAATATGGAGGGTCTTCGCAGCTCTGTCCAGACTGCCAGCTCTGCCCTCCCTCTCCAGCTCCTTCCCCCCCCCCCCCCGCCTGTGTTCTACCCTTTGAGACTGGCACAGCTCTGCCCACAAGGTGCACCCTCCAGACCAGCACCTTTGCCCATCCAGAGGTTCCTGCTGCCTCTGGAGGCTTAGTGCTCTAGGTGGGGGTGGGGGGAGGTAAGAGGTCCTGGGACCTTCCTTCTGCCTTCTTCTTAAACCCAAGTGTTCTTGGATTCTGGCTTTGGGGGAGGGGTGCATACCTTTTGGATTGGTTCCAGCATGAGGGTTCCTTGGTTCTGTCTTGTTGTTAGGTGTGATTTTCAGTCTCTTAGGAGCAGTAAGTTTGTGATCATTAAGGAAGGGTTTTCAGAGGTCTGAACTTCTGCTGCTTCTAAGCCACCATCTTGACTTCACCTCCTCAAGTCTGAGAAAAAAGTTGCATTTTTGAAATTATCTTTGACTCAAAAGAGCTTTTTGTTTAAAAATTTTGTAAAGCTTCCACTTGGGTTCTATTCCAGTATGTCATTTTGAGTAGAAGGATGAAGGGCTTTATAAAATCAGTCCATTAGCATCTGAGCTCTAGTACCAAGGCTAGTATGGAACTAGAGATATTATACTTTGCAGTGATTTCATTGGTTGATATAGAGAAGTACTTCTACCAGTGCACACCAGCAACTTCTTTGCAATTTATTGTTTTAGAGAGTAGGCTAGAGTACTGAAAGAATAAATGACTTGCCCAGGATTGCATAACCAGCATATATCAAAGCTAGAACTTGAACTCAGACACTTCTGGCTTTTTGTCCTGCTCCCTAACAATATTACCATGCTGCTTCTTATTGTCTGGGGAAATTCATCAGAATATTGGTCCCTTGGTGATATATTTTTCCTACAGATAAAAAAGAACCATCCATAAGGCATAGGGGATTTATGAATAATGTTGCTGGCAGAAGTAACCAGATAGATTAAATACTGAACATGTTAAAATATTGAAATATTCAACAAATATTAGATAATAGAAATATGAAAGAATTCTTAGTTCATGTCTTCAGGGATCATATAGTTGAATAGATTGAAGAATCATGCCTTTGGTGTGAGGGCTAGTTGAATCCTTTTCAGGGCTGTCTTCTTCCTCTGGTCTCCACCTGTCACCCAGCTCTCATCTCTAGCTCCAAAGAACTGTAGCATGCACAATAGCCACATCCTGGTAAACCATTGTGGCAAGCAGGCTAAACCAGGTTGAAAGCAACATATAGGCCTCCAAACTGTCAGTGAGTTAGGGGGTTATCTATTCCAGGCATGTAGAGACATCCTCTTGGTGGAAGGGGTAGCTGAGAACAACTTGTACCAAAAATATGGAAGGTGACAGAAGTGAGCGCTTTGGAGCAGTTAGAGTTTGATTAAACATCAAAAGAGACAAAGTCATCCACTGTATCCTGGGCCATCACCAGTCATCTTGACTTTTATCTTGCCACTGAACGTTGATAACTTGAAGAGAGAGAGAGGCTGATGACTTTGTGCAACCCTGCGTCACTTAAATTCAATTTTTGTTTCTGTCAAAAGATATCCCAAGTGATGTCATTTGGGTCCTCTCAGAGGACAATATTCACCACACACTGAATGTTATTGACAATGCCTGTACATATTTTGTTACTAAAGCTGCCTGTTTTCAACATATACCTAAGAGAAGCTTCTCTGTGCTACTCTTTTGTAAGTTTCCCAATTCTCTTTTAATCTAGCCTGATATAAATATTAACTTTGTCTGTGATTTTTATCTAAAAAAAGATTCAACTGGGTGATAATAGTGGCATTATCTAAGATAAATTCTCTCTTGTCATTCCCCTATATAGACATATCAGAAAGGTTACTAGCTCTGTAAAAATTTTTGGGTTTATTTTACATGCTGTAACATTGCTAAATTGTTAATTGTTTCCTAGTTTTTTAACTGATGCTCTGGGGTTCACTAAGTCTACTGGTATGTCATCTGTAAAGAAAGAATAATTTGTTTTCTTATTGTGTATTATTTTTTTAAACATTATTTTATTTGGTTATTTCCAAGCATTATTAATTGGAGATAAAGATCCTTTTTCTCCTTCCCCTCCACCCCCACCTCCCACCTATCCCGTAGCTGAAGCGCGATTCCACTGGGTATCACAAGTGTTCTTGATTCAAACCCATATTGTTGGTATTTGCACCAGAGTGTTCTTTTAGAGCCTCTCCTCAGTCATATCCCCTCAACCCCTGCAGTTTAGCAGTTGGTTTTCCTCGGTGTTTTTACTCCCACAGTTTGTCCTCTGCTTTTGGATAGTGTTTTTTCTTCTAGATCCCTGCAGATTGTTCAGGGACATTGCATTGACACTAATGGAGAAGTCCATTACGTTCGATTGTACCACAGTGTGTCAGTATCTGTGTACAACGTTTTCCTGGTTCTGCTCCTTTTGCTCTGCATCACTTCCTAGAGGTTGTTCCAGTCTCCATGGAATTCCCCCAATTTGTTATTCCTTTTAGCACAATAGTATTCCATCACCAACATATACCACAATTTGTTCAGCCATTCCCCAATCAAAGGGCATTCCCTCATTTTCCAATTTTTTGCCACCACAAAGAGAGCAGCTATGAATATTCTTGTACAAGTCTTTTTCCTTATTATCTCTTTGGGGTACAAACCCAGCAGTGCTATGGCTGGATCAAAGGGCAGCCAGTCTTTTATTGCCCTTTGGGCATAGTTCCAAATTGCCCTCCAGAATGGTTGGATCAATTCACAACTCCACCAGCAGTGAATTAGTGTCCCAACTTTGCCACATCCCCTCCAGCATTCATTACTTTCCATAGCTGTGATGTTAGCCAATCTGCTAGGTGTGAGGTGATACCTCAGAGTTGTTTAAATTTGCATCTCTCTGATTATAAGAGATTGAGAACACTTTCTCATGCGCCTATTAATAGTTTTGATTTCTTTATCTGAAAACTGCCTATTCATGCATGTCCCTTGCCCATTTATCAATTGGAGAATGGCTTGATTTTTTGTACAATTGATTTAGCTCTTTATAAATTTGAGTAATTAAACCTTTGCCTGAGGTTTTTATGAGGATTGTTTCCCAATTTGTAGCTTTCCTTCTGATTTTGGTTACATTGGTTTTGTTTGTACAAAAACTTTTTAATTTGATGTAGTCCAAATTATTTATTTTAAATTTTATGACTCTTTCTAAGTCTTGCTTGGTTTAAAATCTTTCCCTTCCCAAAGGTCTGACATGTATACTATTCTGTGTTCGCCTAATTTTCTTATAGTTTCCTTCTTTATGTTGAAGTCATTCACCCGTTTTGAATTTATCTTGGTGTAGGGTGTGAGGTGTTGATCTAAACCTAATCTTTCCCATACTGTCCTCTAATTTTCCCAGCAGTTTTTATGAAATAGTGGGTTTTTGTCTCAAAAGCTGGGATCTTTGGGTTTGTCATATACTGTCTTGCTGAGGTCACTTACCCCGAGTCTATTCCACTGATCCTCCCTTCTGTCTCTTAGCCAGTACACAATTGTTTTGATGACCGCTGCTTTATAATAAAGTCTGAGATCTGGGACTGCAAGGCCCCCTTTCTTTGTATTTTTTTTTCATTAATTCCCTGGATATCCTTGATCCTTTGTTCTTCCAAATGAACTTTGTTATGGTTTTTTTCTAAATCAGTAAAAAACAAATTTTGGAAGTTCAATGGGTATGGCACTAAATAGATAAATGAGTTTGGGTAGGATGGTCATTTTTATTATATTGGTTTGTCCTACCCATGAGCAGTTGATGTTTTTCCAATTGTTCAAGTCTAGTTTTTGTTGTGTAGAGAGTGTTTTGTAGTTGTGTTCATATAGTTCCTGTGTTTGTCTCGGGAGATAGATTCCTAGGTATTTTATTTTATCTAAGGTGATTTTGAATGGGATTTCTCTTTCTAGTTCTTGCTGCTGAGCTGTGTTGGAGATATATAGAAATGCTGATGACTTATGCTGGTTTATCCTGTAACTTTGCTAAAGTTGTTGACTATTTCAATTAGCTTTTTGGTTGAATCTCTAGGATTCTTTAAGTAGACCATCATGTCATCTGCAAAGAGCGATAACTTGGTCTCCTCCTTGACTATTTTAATGCCTTCAATTACTTTTTCTTCTCTAATTGCTACTGCTAGTGTTTCTAGTACAATGTCAAATAATAGAGGTGATAATGGGCATCCTTGTTTCACTCCTGATCTTATTGGGAATGCATCTAGTTTATCCCCATTGCAGATGATATTAGTTGATAGTTTTAGATATATACTGTTTATTATTTTTTGGAACGACCCTTATATTCTTATGCTTTCTAGTGTTTTTAATAGGAATGGGTGTTGTATTTTATCAAAGGATTTTTCCACGTCTATTGAAATATTCATATGTTTTTTGTTGCTTTGCTTGTTGATATGGTTAATTATGTGGATGGTTTTCCTAATATTGAACCAGCCCTGCATCCGTGGTAGAAATCCTACTTGATCATGGTGAATGACTCTTCTGATCACTTGCTGGAGTCTTTTTGCTAGTATCCTATTTAAGATTTTTGCATCTATATTCATTAGGGAGACTGGTCTATAATTTTCTTTCTCTGTTTTTGGCCTGCCTGGCTTTGGAATCAGTACCATGTTTGTGTCATAAAAGGAATTTGGTAGAACTCCCTCTTTGCTTATTATGTCAAATAGTTTGTATAGTATTGGAGTTAGCTGTTCTTTGAATGTTTGATATAATTCACTTGTGAATCCATCAGGCCCTGGGGATTTTTTCTTAGGGAGTTCTTTAATGGCCTGCTGGATTTCTTTTTCTGATATGGGATTATTTAAGAAGTCTATTTCTTCTTCTGTTAGTCTAGGCAATTTATATTTTTGTACATATTTATCCATATCACCTAGTTTGGTATATTTATTGCCATATAGTTGGGCAAAGTAGTTTTTAATGATTGCCTTAATTTCCTCTTCATTGGAGGTGAGGTCCCCCTTTTCATCCTTGATGCTGTTAATTTGCCTTTTTTCTTTCCTTTTTTTAAAATTAGATTGACCAGTACTTTGTCTATTTTGTCTGTTTTTTCAAAGTACCAGCTTCTAGTCTTGTTTATTAGTTTAATAATTCTATCACTTTCAATTTTATTGATTTCTCCCTTAATTTTTAGGATCTCTAGTTTGGTTTTCTCCTGTGGGTTTTTAATTTGTATGCTTTCAAATTATTTGATTTGCATTTCCAATTCATTGATCTCTGCCCTCCCTAATTTGTTAATATATGCACTCAAGGATATGAATTTTCCTCTGATCACTGCTTTGGCTGCATCCCATAAGGTTTGAAAGGATGTCTCACCATTGTCATTTTCCTCGATGAAATTAGTAATTGTTTCTATGATTTCTTCTCTAACTAACCGATTTTGGAGTATCATATTATTTAATTTCCAATTAAATTTTGATTTGGCTCCCCATGTACCCTTACTGATCAATATTTTTATTGCCTTATGATCTGAAAAGGTTGCATTTATTATTTCTGCTTTTCTGCATTTGTATGCCATGTTTCTGTGACCTAGTATATGGTCAATCTTTGTGAATATTCCATGTGGTGCTGAGAAGGTGTATTCCTTTTTGTCCCTATTTATTTTTCTTTATATGTCTATTAACTCTAATTTTTCCAAGATTTCATTCACCTCTTTTACCTCTTTCTTATTTATTTTTTGATTTGATTTATCTAAATTTGATAGTGGTTGGTTCAAATCTCCCACTAATATGGTTTTACTGTCTATTTCTTCCTTCAGTTCTCCTAATTTCTCCATTAGAAATTTGGGTGCTATACTATTTGGTGCATACACGTTGATTAGTGATATTTCCTCATTATCTAAAGTCCCTTTTAACAAAATATAGTTATCTTCCCTATCCCTTTTAATCAGGTCTGTTTTTGCTTTGGCTTTATCAGATATCATGATTGCAACTCCTGCCTTCTTTCTATCACTTGAGGCCCAGAAGGTCTTACCCCATCCTTTAATTCTGACCTTGTGAGTGTCAACCTGTCTCATGTGTGTTTCTTGAAGACAACATATGGTAGGGTTTTGGATTCTAATCCATTCTGCTATTCGTCTATGTTTTATGGGTGAGGTCATCCCATTCACATTCAAAGTTATGATTGTCACTTGTGGACTACCTGGCTTTTTGAAATCCTCCCCTAATTCTGACCTTTCTTCTTTAGCTATAACCTTTTAAGCCAGTGATTTACTTTAAATCAGTCCCCCTAGTCCCCTCCCTTGATATGTTTCCCTTTCTATCCCCTCTTTTTTTGTTTCCTCCCCCTTCACCTCTCCTTCCCTCACTTTTTGTGTTCCCTCCCACCCTACCCCCCTTGGTTTTCCCTTCTCCCTTACCCTGTTGGATAAGATAGAATTCAAGATCCCAATGGATCTGGATGCTCTTCCCTCTCAGAGTTGATTTCACTGAGAGTAAGGTTAATTAAAGATTCTCTTCCTTTCCTTCTTATAGGAGTTTTCTTCCCCTCCCCTTCCCCTGTGTATCTTTGTGTGAGAAAGATTATTCTATTTAGTTCCCCCTCCCACCTATTTCTTGGAGTATATTTTAGTACCATCAATGATTCCCCTTTCCCTTTTTCTTTCTATCCCCCCTTTCTCCATATCGTCTTGATACCCCAAATGTTCCCTATGCGTGATTCTTCTTACTATTCTAATGATGCATGTAATTTTTGAGAGTTACACATTATATTTTCCCCACATATTAATATATATTAATTGATATAAATGTAGTCCTTATAGAAGAGAGTTTGAATAAAAGAAAAAGATAACATTTTTCTCCTTTTCCCTTTCCTTCATATTTACCTTTTCAGGTATTCCTTGCTCTTTGTTTTTCGATATTGAACTTTCCACAGAGCTCTGGTCTTTTCTTTGCAAAAACTTGGAAATCTTCTATTTTGTTGAATGCCCATACTTTCCCCTGGAAGTATATAGTCAGTTTTGATGGATAGCTGATTCTTGGTTGATGACCCAGCTCTCTTGCCTTTCTGAAAGGTCATTTCCTAGCAGTCTTTAGATCCCAAGGACCCTGGTGTGGCCCCCCCCCCCCCAGACAGAGACGTTCCTCACTCACTTGCTGTCCCAGTGAGAGCTCTGATCCCCTACTCTGGTTTAGTGGGGGAGGTGGGGTGGGGAAGGGTGGCTCAGTTGACTTTTTTCTGCAAGCTTTTCCTCCTTTTTATAGTGTGGAAAAGTTCATGTCCTATATACCTTCATTTCTGTGGGATACTGGAGAGTCCCTCCGTTCTTCCAAAAGTGATTTTTATGCTCTTTTGATGTAGTCTATTTCGTTCAGTGCCAGGGAGAGGAAGTGATTTGCGTCTAGATTGCAGCCATGTTTACCCAGAAGTCTGTATATTCTTATTCTTTCAATTTCTTTTTCTTATTTAGCCCCCATTCTAGAGTCTCAAACTTATCATTCTGACCCCTAAAGTCTCAGTCTGGAAAAACATCTCATCCTGACCTTTCATTAGTTCTGTTGCTCTAGAATTTGACATAAATCATGCTCTTAAGTATTTTTGGTGGGGGAGTGTTGGAAGAGCTGGACTATAGTGCTTCCTTTATTCTATCATCTTGACCCTGTCCCCTTATCTTAATATTTTGAGACCTTTGTTTTGTATTAGTTATGATATCTGACATACTAAAATTGACTATTCATGATGCTGGATGTAGCTTGTGAGTTGTTAATTTAAGTGGATGTAGATCCACAAAGTATCTTGAATCTTGGATAACTTTGCTGATAGGAACCTCTGGGTTAGGGTTCCCCAGGTACTACCATGATTTGCAACTATGCTCTGGACAACTGAGGTTGTTGGATAAGTGGCCTCTAGATAAATGAAATGTTACTATGACAAAATTTCAAATGTAAGAAATCTTATTTCATGGAAAATGCAGAACATGAATTTTAATTCAAATTCAGGTTCTAGTTCACCCCCAGTGTAGGAAATATGTTGAATGTGTACATTTGTTTGCCACAGAAAATCATAACAAAGAGTGAAAGGCAATAATGGAAATTCCCCAGGAGAATTCTTAGAAATGTAGGGCAGATCCTCCTCAAGAAAGTGAGTGGTGCAAAAGAGTAATACAGAGGATCATTAAGGTCCCTTCTGATTTTAAATCACATGATCCTATGATGTCCTATGTGTAGAAAGAAGGGCAAAACTCAAGGTCAGTCAGGCAGTTCCCCTGTGATCTCATTAAAGAGCTCCAGGTACCTGATGTTTTAGTATTTGATGTTGTGCCAGGAGATGGAATATTTCTTTCCCTTGAAATTCATACAAGCTGCTCAAAAGCTCCCAGGCTTCCTGAAATTTTTATTAAGAATTCAGATATTCAAACAATACTTTTCAAGAACTAGCACTTCTACTAACAGTTAATTTAAAGTAAATCTGAAGGGCATGTTAAGATAGCTCCTCAATTCATAGGTTATGTCAACATGAGACAATTTGTACCATGTAAACATGACCTTAGTGTGCTCTTATCTGCAGCCATCACAGGCTATAATTAGCAAACCAGTAGCTCAAGGATTAGGGTTGACTACATGGACATGATAAATTCTTTTAGTTCTTTTCCCCTAGTGATGACTACAAACAGACATGTTAAAGAACTGTGGAATCTTTTAAAAATATAAATAATTCTATAGACTTGAACATTGATCATATTATTTAAAGTCCGAGGGACAGAGAGGTTATGTTTTAGCCTTATGATAGCATAGCTGGATCTATAAAAATATTCGCTCAGATTATACCTTCTTGGTTAAAAAAGGTTTTATTTAATTTTATTCATAAAGTACCTAAAGATATTTAGATATGTGTGCTTGACCTTCAAAGGATTTTTGAGGAGTAACTAACTTATGAGTCCAGGGGATCAGAAAGGCTAAGCTTGCCATTCCCACACCTCCTCAATTCTGCTTTTATTTGCATTCTAGATATAATGAGAAGTTGTGAGTAGGTTTGCTCCTATGCTATTGTGCGGTAGTGGAATGTTATTTCACATTGAGCAATGCAGCTTCAGGATATTTTAACTGCCTATGAAATCCGGGAGGTGCTGGGCTCTATTCCACTAATTACAAAATAGATAGGCCATTACTGAAACACACAGCATTACCCTTGTTCAAAAATGCTTGTAGAATTGGACTTCACTGCACATAACCGAACATATGTGCATAAACCCTAGATTACTGAATTCAAGCAGCATGCTAAATTGGTAGCCTTTCATTAGTACATTCATTTCTTATTCCCTTTGAGATGCATGTTACCAGGGAAAATCCACTGCTTGGAATAGTAATGAACTTGAAACAAACTTAGTTTGTGAAAGCTGATTACTGCTTTCCTTGAAATGAATAATAGAAAGGCTGGTGTATACCTAACTTATTAACTATGCATTTGCTCTCTAATTTAAAGAAAGTTTATTTAATGACCATTTTTCTTCCATGAATTTAGGTATTATTACTCAATAAGCACCAGGATTTACTAATTTATCTTTTTACATAAATATAGTTCTCAAGATGTAAATGTACTGTTGGCAAAAATATGAAACCATATGCTGGATGATTCCATCAATCTGTTATACCCTATAATTATCTGATATCTGTGCAAACCTTGAGAGTTAAAAACAACCAGTTCTTTAGTAGGGATAGCCTGACTATACATTTGCAGTGGTATCTTTTTTTTAATAGAGTGATATATATATATATATACATATATATATATATACACATTTTTTTCATATGTGGGTATGTGCATTTATAATAGATGTTAAAATGGTCCCTATAAGTTGACAAATGTAATGTTTGCTTTATTAGTATTACTACATGTATCAAGGATTACATAATTAATTTTCAAAATCATGTGACCTTTGATAAAGCAAACATTATCATGTTTGTAAATTCATAGGGACTATTTTAAATTATAACTTAGAGGCAGTGATATCCATGCTCTTGTCAGAAAGATCTGGATTCAAGTCCTGTCTCTGATACATACATAGTGGTTGCATGATCTTGGGCAAGTCCCTTAATCTTTAAGACCTTGAGACAACTTCAAGACTATAAGCTTAGGGAGAGTGTTGAACTGCAGTGGTAGTGGAAGTTCCTTGTTGAGGAATTCCCTCTTTCCACAAAATTATCTCTCTGTTCTCTATCCCTATTTTTCTATAATTTAAGGAAAGAAAATAATTATGTTTATATAATTTATATGCTTGTGGTCTCTGATGATACTTTCTGAGTCATACTGCAGACATAAAGGTTATAGATAAAGAACTCTTTCCATTTTTTTTCCATAGGACAGAAAAGCACTTGAAAAAGTAATGCATTATGGCCATCTGTCCCTTTCTATTTCTAAACCAGCATTCTGACTCAAGACCTTTTAACTTCAGGATTGGACTATTTTAAAATGGTCTCTCTCTCTCTCTCTCTCTCTCTCTCTCTCTCTCTCTCTCTCTCTCTCTCTCTCTCTCTCTTCTCTTATGTACACCCTTCCCTGTCTTGACTTCAATTGTTAATGTTTATTAAATTATCTTGTTTTTTTGGTAAATATAGGTTTATATGCATGTAATTAATAGCATGAATGTCACAAAAATACCAGGCTCGTCATTTCCTCTGCTGTCTTCTGTTGAGCTTCTCTTCTACTGAAATTTGTAGGTCCTTTTTTTTTTTCAGAAAACCTTCACATCCTGCATCTTCCATCTTCTACTTAGGAGGCTAAATTTTTAACCCAGGATTTTATTTCTATTAAATTCAACCTTATTAAATTTGACCAGTGACTTATTGTGCCAAGTATGTTATTTAATATGTTAAGTGTCCCTCCCAGATCTTTTTCCTTATCTATATTTTTATTGAAGACAATTGATAAAAATGTTAAAAATCATAGGAGTGAATATTTAGAATTAGAAACTCTCCACTGGTTACAAGTTGACATCAAACTTCTAATTGACCACTCATTAGGTATAGCGGTTCAGTTTTGAATCTACCTAACTGTACTATTCTCTCTGTCTTTTACTTTTTATTCCCCATATAAAATGACTTCATCAAATATTTTGCTAAAATGGAGCTAATCTTTATCTACATTACTATAGTAATCTTGTCCAAAAAATAGAATGAGGTTAATCTGACACAACTGGTTCTTGATGAAAACTTACTGACTTTTAGTGTTTGCTAGCCATTCTTTTAGTCTTCTTTAGAATTTTGCCTAAAATAGAAATCAATTTAAATATAGTGTAGCAACTGTTCTCATCCCTTTAAAAAACTGGACATTTTACCTTTTTCCATTATTGAGTTACTTTCTCCCATCCTATACTTTACTTTAATAGTATTTACTGATGAACCTAATCAGGTTAGTAGTCTGATAATTAGACTTGATGATGAAATTATGAACATAACTTCTTGAATTCACTAATTTTTTTCTTTGATGCTGTTATTACATTAGTTGGTGTTACACATATATACACATACATGCCTCTTCACCTCCTTGAAACAGAAAGATAGTATTCATTATTAATATCCCAGTAATGATTTCAAGATTTCATTCTTGATTTCAAGTTATTATTTATTATTTAAAACCAATAGATTTTTGGAAAAGTAGTTCATCTGTAATAATAATCATTCCTATTAAGTTAATTCAGGAACAGTTTTCTTTTTTTGTAACATCTTTTGGAACAAATGAGTTTATTACTCATAAATATGTCAAAACTAAGCTAGTTATTTGAGAAGAAAAGAGAGATGATCCTGTATTCAATTTCTCAGAAAAGATTCTTAAGTCTAATCCTTGGAAAGGGCTGTTAGTGGCAAAAAATACTTTATTTTGTCAACCTGGACACATTTAAATTCTGTCCTCTGCTGAGATTGCTGTAGGTGTACCAAATTTACATCAAACTCAACTTTTAAAAAGTCATTTTCAACTACATATATTAACTTTGAGTAAACTCTTTTTTTAGCTGCTATCTTCATGAAGAAAAACATGGTAGGAATGCCAAGTATGAACTCCAAAAATTTGAATGCAAGTAAATTGAATTTTTAAAAGCTTTAAAATGCATAGCATAGATCATCTATTGATATACTGAATCATGACAACTGATTTTAAACACATTCATCTGGCTTCAAAGCCCTAAAATTTACATTCAGACAAAAATTAAGGTGTTAATCATCTGTTTTAAAGTAAATTTCTAGAGTGTTTTTTGGAGGAATTTTATTTAGTCAATTTTGAACATTATTCCTTGGTTACAATAATCATATTTTTTTCCTCTCTCCCCTTCCCACACATAGCCAAAGCACAATTCCACTGGGTTTTACATGTGTCCTTGACCAGAACCTATTTCCATGTTGTTGATGTTTGCAACAGGATGTTCATTTAGAGACTACATTCCCAATCATTACTTCTACCTTAAGCAAAGCTAATGGCCTTTTTGTACTCTGAATTCAATTATGTACATGGTGATGTATATAGTCTTTCTCTTATTATTTTATCATAGTATATAGTAATATAATATGCACACTATAAATACTATATGCTATATACTCTATATAACCCATAGTCTACAAATACATTATAGCATATATTAATAATATATGTAATATAGTATGCATATATAATATAGCAATAATATATACTATAATATATGTAAAATATAGTATACTATATACTATAATAATCTTATCAAGTGGTATAATTTATTTACAACAAATATGAAAGCAGGATTCTACTGGATTTAGATTTGTAGAGAGTGCTTTCTAACTGGTGTTCTATAAATGTTATTATAATTATGTCTTCCCAGATAATATTAGAGCCATATATTTACTATGATATAAAGTCAAATAAGTTGGGTAATAATTATAGCCATAGTTATGGCATTTACTACTGACCATATTAGTCACACCACTGGCTTAGGAGTTTATCTATTCATATTAATTTATTCTGTGTTTTCCTCCAAGATAATAATTTTCAATTGTCAAAGTATAATTAGAAAATAATCGGATTCCTTAACAGTAGTTAGTCTTGGATGTTGTAAGCTTATAGAAAGAAGTTCTCTACAAATTTACCCAGCAGTAGATGGACAGAAAATTCTCCCTCTTAGATTCTTCCCTGTCTCTGCCTCATCATTATCCTTTCTCTTGTGGGTGAGGATACAGCGGGGGTTTATCACCTCTTTTAATCTGGAAAATGTCCTTTGCTTGGTTTTGTGGGAAGAAACAAAATCTCAGTCTCATAATTTTCTCCATCAGGCTCTTAGCCTTCTAACATAGATCAGGAGGTTTCAAAAGGTCAAATGACTTAAATTTGGTGGACCAAAGTAAATAATTTAATGATGCATATCCTTGGAATATTGTCCAGCGTAAATGAGGCTTCTTCTGTAAAGCAATTTTACTAATTTTTGTGATTTGTACCTATGACTCCTTTGTTTTATTTATATAAAACAGCTGGTTTGTTACTAAAATTGAAATGTGACCAAATCTCGGTAGGTGGCGCTTATGAGCCATGCTTTGCTGAGTTGTCAAATCCTTTTTCTAGGCAGATTTTTATTCCACAGCTCTGTTTATAAGAATGTCAGTGTAATGACTGGGCAATCTTACAGAGTCCCTCAATTCAGGAATGGTGGAGTCACATTAAATGATTTTAGAGATTTATTCCATCCTTCCTCTATAGTGAATTTGAAGTTTGTGTGTCTATTCCTTCCATCACAAATACAGAAATACTGAAAAATGAATTCTGTGTGTCCCTGTATGGTCATTTCTTGTCTCTCCTTCAGGACTGGAAAACTTGCTTCATTTTTTGTTGCTGAAAATCAGCAATAGGTTGCCCATATAGCTGCCTTACCATTTTTCTACTGCAAAGGCAAACAAACAAGCAAATAAACAAACCTAGAGCAAATTGAGGTGATTCTTTGGTTAAGGAGGATATACTGAATTCATATGAGATTCTTGGCAGCTACTGCCTCCCAAGAAATTATAACCTTGCTTATCTTTTACAGACACCAAGCAGGTTATCCACTGGTTTTCCATTCAATCTAAGTGTTAGAAATACCGTCAAGCACTAAGCAAATTGCTTTTTTTATTTGCTCCACTGAGCTTTCAAAATATAAACCAGATGTATTTTTTGAGCTAAACGGACTTTTTAGAAAGAGAAAACACAATTTAATTAAAAAAGACCAGAGTTCTTGCTTACCTTGTCATTTTGAGAATAAAGTTACTCTATTAAAGGTTTCCTATACATTAGAAAAGAAGCTTTGGCCAAAAGCTACTTTGGAATTATCTTACTAAAAATGGAAGAAATGCCTTTATTATATATAAGTAATTTAAGTGAGTGTATTAAAATAATGTGACATCTTCTTAGTCTTACTTCTACACTTTCTTCATCCTTATTGACATTATTTTGTTTCCCAAGTAACTCATTGGTTTAAGTTATATCCAAGTAAAATCAGTCTTAGTTGATGTCCATGTAAAAAAAAATGCATTAGGTCAAATGAGGCAATGTTCTATGGTGGATAGAATTTGAGATTTGGAATCAGGAAGGCTTGAGTTTGAATTTTGTTCCCTAACACTTACTAATAGGGTGATCCCATGCAAATCACTATTTCTCTTTGCCTTAGGAAACATCTATTAAGTCATATATTGGTTGAGAGACATGAGTGGAGAAAGTAATTCTTACTGACAAAATCCTGACAGCTAAAACTACTAAAATAAACCTAAAGTATTATTAAAGATAAAATAAATTATTTAATTTAGTGTGATTAATTGGAAAAAGACATACAATTGAGACAATTCTAATCTGAGTGACTAAAACACACTTTTTATTCCAAAAATAAGAAATAAGATTTCTATATATACTTTTATTGTTTCCTAACCAACATAAATCAATCACCATGTCAGAGGAAAAGTCTAGAAAATAAATCAGCCAGAAAAAACCTTTATTTTCTTGCCAAATAGAGAGATATAGCACACAACAACACTATAAATTATTTGTAAAATATTATAGAGGATATAATAGAAGATAATGAGCAGAGTTGCTCATAAAATGTTATGAGCAACAGGAAAAAATAAGAAAATGCATGATTAGAAACACAACTAAGTCAAATCATTCTAATGATATTTATTTATTTTTTAAAAACCTTAACCTTCTGCCTTGGAACCAATACTATATGTTGGTTCCAAGGCAGAAGAGTGGTAAGGGCTAGGCAGTGGAGGGTTAGTGACTTGCCCAGAGTCACACAGTTAGGACGTGTCTGAAGTCAGATTTGAACCTAGGACCTCCCATCTTTGGACCTGGCTCTCAGTCCACTCAACTGCCCAGCTGCCCCCCATTCTAATGACATTTAAAGATGAAACTGGAAGGACAACAACGAAAAGACAAAAAACATAAAAGTTCTGTACAGTTTTCTTTTAAAATACATTGCTATCTTTTTATACACCACTTATATGTCCAATCATATTTCTTATCATTCTTATTCAAAGGGCCATTTCTCATAATAAAGAATAAAAATGAGAAAAAAGGTGTCAAGCAAAACTAATCAATATTTCAACTAAGTCTGAAAATATATGCTGTATTTCAGTCATAGTCCCTTATCTCTATTAAAGAGAGATGAGCATTTCCCCCCTTTTCCTCCTGAGTTAGGCTTTGTTATAATTACTCAGCATTCATTTTGTTGAAAGGTTTTCATTGTTGTTATTATTGTTCATTTAATTTAACTTGTTTTAAGTATTATGAATACTGTTTTCCTGGTTTTGCTTACTTTATTTTAAAAATTATTTGACATATCTTCCTGTCCTTTTCAGTGTTCATTATCATTTTTTCTTAATAATTTGTTCAGCTCCTCCCACCCCAATGAAGGACATTTTCCATTGATTTTGTTTCTAGTATTATGGTAGATAAATATGCCACTACTAATATTTTGACATCTATGAGTCCCTTCTATCTTTTACTTTGTTTGGGGTATATATCTAACAACAGAATCTTTGGGTAGAGGGCTATGGATAGTTTTAATTCACTTTAGTCTAATTATGAATTGCTTTTAAGAATTGTTGAACCAAATCACAGTTCTACCAATAATGGTAGTATATGTTGTAAGAATGATAAATAAAACTCTTTATCTTGATGTTATTTGTTAGCTAGGCTTGATGATGTATGAGCCTAACTGGGTTGTCTTTCTCACTGACTAGAGGGTCTCAAGGATATGCCCCTGCAATGGAAACTCAGTACAGGGAGCAACAGGATCCAGTATTCATATAAAGACAACAAAAGAGTAAGGTATAGACATTTTGCTTGGACTTAGAGAAATGCCAAGCGCCCATTGATGTCTTCCTGATACCAGCCTGCCAGGATGTCAGCAATGGTGGACAACCTCTGACTTTTTGCTTAACTGGAGTCTATTAGAGCTGACACCCTATAGCACCCTATCACCCTCTATCTCTTTGAGATATTTCAAAGACCTATCTGACTGTCCATCAAAAGAAAAAAACAGTGGTTTATTACCGAGACAAGTAAGGGAAAGGTATGGGAAAGAGGTATTAAGAATATCCCTAAACTATTCCTTTCAGACTGATCTTGAGTCCTTAGCTGTGGCCATCAACCTAGATCAGCCCTACTAGGAAACTCTTCTTTTCCTAATCTATTTAAAATATATATAAGTACCCAAGTAAAAGTTTGAGACTGGAGAGGTAGTAGAGATAGCTAATTAGACTGTCCTCCGAGGATAAATCCTGCTTGGGTCAATCTCTAGAGTTTTGCCAGACTGTCAAAGGTTTACAAGAAGTTCTTTAAGATGATTAATTTTATATCATATTCACAGTAATCACTTTGGGACACTTCAGGCTATTTGATGATATGACCAATTTCACACCAGAGTTCAGGATCCTTCCTTACTCTCCTCCTGAGTTCAGGAATCTCCCCCTTCATCTATTGAAAAACTCCCCAGCACCCCTCTGTGTATTCCATCTCTCCTTCTGTCAATAATTTATATTCCTGTGTGTTCTATTTCTCCTCTTCATTTACATCAATTCCTAGAAAGTCAATATTTCTATAATAAATATTTTTCTTTTAATGATGGTGGATAAATCACTAGAATAAAAATTTACATTGTACTACTTGAAGAAGTAGAAATAATATAAAAGAAAACAGAAAATACATATGGGAAGTAATTTATGTTGCTGGTAACAAAATTTTGAAGCTGTTGAGAAATTAATTCTTCAGATAACAAAGAGAAGACAAGAAATGTTTGAGAAAAAAATCACAAATGTTATTATTACTGGGAAAAGGTGGCAAAACAAATATCAGCAATTACCGATCCATATATCTACATTTCTGCTTTTATAAAGAATTTATACTCTACTTGGTCTTAGCCAAAAGGCTGAGAAGCAATGTACAAAGCATTTATGAATTAACCCATATATATTTTTGATGAATGTATGAAAATAAAACTCATGATTTTCCTAAATATGGCATAGTCATACAATTGATGGAGAGGTGTAGTAAATACAGTATTTCACTGTGCTTGCTGTTCTTGACTATAAAAAGAAATGTTTGACTCAGAAAACTCCTCCTTAAGACTATCCTTCACATGTCTATTTCATCATCACATGAGATTCCTTGAAGGAGATAACTTTGTTCATTGATACCCATATAATACAAAGCAACATAGGAGACAGGGAGAAGAATGCTTGCCAAAAGTTTTTCCTAATTTCATGGAGGATGTTACGCTCAGAGTCTTAGTGAAGGGTTTCTCTATAGACAATGATGTCTCCTAGATGCTCCTGTTTGTATATGGTATTGGACTGACTTCATTAATTCATGTAATACTTCAAAGACTCATCCTAAGTGACATCCATAATTTATTAAAGATTTAGTCTAACTAAGATTTGTTTTTTCAAACTTGGGAAAAGCTAAGTAGATGAAGAATGCCTATTGTTCAGATCAAGATATACAATTGGGGGGGCACTATCAAGCTTGTCCATCAGTACATATATGTTGGAAAAATATTGCATATAAGTGACAATTTTGGTCTAGAATGAGCAGCACATGGAGGAGAGTAGTGTGACTAGAGAGAGCTGCCAAGGGAACCTGAAACTGCTTGATTGTAATGGAGGTAGGAATGAGAAATGCTGAGGGATGCTAGCACAAGGATGCTGCCACACAGGGGAATGGCTCTGGGGAATGCTCTGGGGTTTGCCTACTGATTCCTACTGATGGCTGATGGATCAGCTTATCTTTCTAACCTCCTCCTCCCTTTCACTCCCTCCCTTCTCCAACCCTCTCCTCCCTGCCTCCCTCACCTCCCAGTCTTCTTGATGCCTTTGGCTTCTTCCCTCTCCCCTTAAGTAAACTATAAAGACACTTTTTTCTTTTCCCTTTCAAGTCAAGGGGTTTATTGCTATAACAGGATAGAAAACTGAGGTAAGAGGGATGAGGATGTCCATAATCTAAAATTGAGGGAGAATTTGAGGATTTGAGAAAGTAGTCCAGTCACAAACTGTGATGCTAAGAGAGTTAGAGATGGAGGACAACAGCTGTTTAAAATCTTCTTTCTTCTTCTTCACAAAGTCAGCAAGGTCTCCCAGCTTAACCTTAGAGAGAAACAAATTTCAAAATCTCTCCTTCAGCCTGGCTTTCCTCCAACTCTTGGTCAGTCAAATCTCAGTGAGAGACAGATAGGCAGATAGACAGGGACAGAGACAAAGTCAAAGCCAAGTTCCTGCTTCTTCTCCTCTGTGGCCAGAACCCCCCAACTCCCACTCCCAGGAACATTCCCTTTGCTTCTCCTTGACTGACATACAGGTCCCCAGCCTTCACTCTTGCATCTTGGCTTGTCCTCCAAAATCTCTCTCTCTTCACGTCTCTATCACAGTAGCCTGGATTACTTTTTTTTTTCCATTTTAACTCATATTCATTTTAGAATCAATACTAAATATTTGTTCTAAGGTAGAAGAGTGATAAGGGCTCAGCAATGAGGGTTAAATAACTTGCCCAGAGTCACATAGTTAATAAGTGTCTGAGGACAAATTTAAACCTAGGACTTCACCTCTCCAAGCCTGGCTCTCTGTTCACTAAGCCCCCTAGCTGCCCCTCTGGATTACTTTTTAAAAATTGTGCAGTAATTTTTATAAGATCAAACTTCTTCCTAAGATATAGTCTCATCTTTTTAATATAAATATTCTTCTACTAATGATTTTATGAATATGTTATGGAATGGGAGTATCTGAAAAAGCAAATTACGGGTAACTCAAAAGGCAATGGAGAGGGAGCAGCTGGGTTACTCAGTGGATAGAGAGCCAGGCCTAGAGATGGGAGGTCCTGGGTTCAAGTCTGATTTCAGGTACTTCCTAGTTGTGTGACCCTAGGCAAGTCACCTAATCTGCATTGTCCTTAACATTCTTCTTCCTTGGAACCAATATATAGTATGATTTAAAGACAGAAGGTAAGGGTTTTAAAAACATGAAATGGAGAAGTGTATGGTGTTTATAAGTAGGTGATATCTTATCAATGAAGGATTGTGAAGGAGACATAGCATATACAATGTCACCCTTGAAAAGAAAGTGCACCTATCATGCATTGAGAGTGAGAAATAGCATGGATAATTTATATCCTCCATTGCTACTCCTATAATATTAAAGAACATAGAGGACAATTCTGAGCAAGTTGGGTAGATATAAAGGAAGACACTGATAACAGTTAAACAAACTGAAAGGCTTGGATGGATTGTAATCTTCACCAATGAAAGAATTACTCACATAAATAAGATCAAAGAGCCACCAAAATATTAAAATAGTTTTGGGATTTCATTTTTATCCTTTATCTTTCCATTACTCAAGAACAGTGCCTTGGACAAAGATGGTGCTTAATAATACTGAATTAAGTTACTATAAATCCATATTTATAGTATATAAATATATATGTATATATTTTATATTTATTTATTATTATATAAATATATAATATATCTATAAATCAACCATAAATCTAGATATTTCCGAGCTATGTGATCTGTGATAAGTCACTTAACCTCTTTTTGGCTCATTTTTCTCATCTGTAAAATGGAAATATTAGTACTTCCCTCCCAGGATTATTGTGAAGATCAAACAAGATATTTGTAAAAAGTGTTTAGTGTAAAGTGTAAAATGCCTGGCAAATAATGACTACATAAAAGTTAACTATCATTAGAAACATCAACCTCTTTATTAATATTTATTCCAGAATTTACAATATGTCCAAAAAATTAGTACTCTCCAACTGTGAAGGCCTTATTCACAAAGAACTAAAAACCTATCTAAAATTTCTTACCTGCTCAACGTTTGTGTTCTTCCTGAAAAATACCACTTCCTAGAAAATAATGCAAAGTGCCACTTAAGACAAGTAGTCTTCATTCTTTGATCCAGTTCTTTTTCTGATTCATAATTTTCTTAGGTATTTTGAGGGAGTATTATTATAAAGAAAGTTGTCATTTTAGCTTTCCAGAGTTGTCTAAGAGTAAACCTAAAATGTGGGGAAAGGAAACTTCAGGCTTCATTTTCTCATAATTTCTGTTAAACTATAGAATGATTTAGAGTAAGAGTAACCTTTAAAGATGACAATAATATCAGGAAAAGAACTAAGGAAATAGAAAATATTGTTAGAAAGACATTGAAAGCAAGATTTTCCTACTAAATGAAACTATCACAAAGAAGAGATATTGTCATTCTTAGTACCTTAGATACTTCTACTCCTGGATATCTAGATGAAATATACTTAAATGAATGTTTATTTTGCATATGCCTAAACATGGCTCGACAATTTGCATATTACAAAGGATTGATTGAGCTTAAATTAATAGCAGTTCAAATAAATATGGAAAGCATAACTTGGAAGACAATTTAATATACCAGAATATTCCAGTAATCTGGGTGTCATTACCTGGAATCTCACCTTGAAAGCAGAAATAAGCCAAAATAGTCACAAAATCTATAGGTTTTATGTCACAAGGAGTATTTCCTTCTCTTCTAAGACACGTTTGGTACTTAATTTTGGTTATTGAATTTCTCTTGTTAATCTTGATTCTGTCCTAGGTTCCAATCAGAGTGGGAAGACTTAAAACAGAGATTATGGAGGAGTTGGTTGGTTAGAAAAGAAGCATAAAAGCAGATGCATTAACAGAAATAAGTAAAAGGAGAGAACTGAGGCAATTGAAAAAGAGGGAAGAGAAGAAAACAAATAAAAATAGCACAGACATCTGGAAATATTTGGTAAGGCAGAGAATAGCACCATATAACACCATAAACCCTAAAGGTTTAAAAAAGGGCAATATCCTTTGGGAAATACAGTAAAAAACAAAACCAAGGTAAGTTCTCACCTCAAGAACCCCTTGAAGATGATAGTAAGGTATCATATATAATAGTTGATGTTCATAATGATGAGTTTTATGTTGAGAATTATAAATTATGGTCTGTATATATGAAAAATGTAAGGAAGTTTATAACACATTTTAGAAAAATTTTCATTGAAACTCATTAAAATAAAAAAATCCTACTAAACTTCAGTTATTGGGGAATATTTATTAGGATTACTTAATTCCTTAACAATGCTGCATAAATGATGTTATAGTATATGGACATATACTTATATTTTGTTGTTGTTCAGTTGTTTTGGTAGTGTCCAATTCTGTATGATTCCATTCAGGGTTGCCTTGGCAGAGATATTGGAGCTGTATGCCATTTCCTTTTCCAGCTCATTTTACAAATAAGGAAATTATAGCAAATAGGTTTGCGACTTGCCCAGAGTCTTACTGTTAATTAGTGCCTGAGGCCAGATTTGAACTTAGGAATATGAGTCCTCATGACTCCAGGTCTGACATTGTGCCATATAGCTGCCCCAAATATTTATGTACACATACACATATATTTCTATGACATAGCTTAGAGTGGAAGGGACATTTAAGAACATAAAAATTCAATCCCAAATCTTCATTTAAAAAAAAAACAACCTTATTTTAATAGTACTAAAAACTCTCAATGAAGAAAATCCCCCTACCAACTCCATTATGAAACTTTATAATGTTAGAGTGTAGTTTAGTCAACTGAAAAGTTAAGCTACTCGACTGGGACCAGATAGTATGTATTGGAAGTAGGACTTGAATCAAAGTCTGCCTAATTCAGAGGCCTGTTCCTATCCACTTTTAGATGGAAAAAATTATGAAAAGATTTTTCCTCAGGACACATATATCAGACCTAGATCTAGAATCCTGGACTTCTGAAAATTCATTCAGTAACTTTACTGTTTCTGCATGCCATAATTAAAGTAGATTCTTAATTGCATGTCTTAAATTGTACGAGCAAGTTTGAAAATAATTTTAGCAATTGCCCTGTTAAGAGCCAGTCAAAGTAAATAGTGAAAAGGGCTCTTTATTTAAGATCAGGAGGGATATAGGCTATTAGGTTTGCTTCATGTTCTTACTTATTGCTTTCTAATCTGTTAAATGGGGATGATAATACCTACCTCACAAAATTACTAAGAATCAAATTAGATAATATTTTGTAAAGGGTTTTATAAACCATAATGGATTCACTATTCACTACTTAAATGGATCTGTGATTTAATCAGGTCTAAAACTCCCTACAATTGCAACTCACCCATTCCTGCCCTTTGTTACTTTTTCATGTTTTCATGTCTCCTGAGATGTCTCCTGACATTTTGTTAGACTAACATTGTAGCATTCTGGCTGTTTACCTGTTATATCTCATTTTCACCATATGACCAACACATCTTTTATTGCCATTGTATAAATTTTGAGGACATTCTTGAGTCTTGTTCCTTGGAAAATCATTTTTATATATTATAGTCACTCATTTGCCACAAACTTTTCCATTGTCCTCTATGTGATGCTCATTTAAAATTCTTTAAAGGCAGTGGTATTTCAAGTTTTGATGCCACACAATATCAATGATAAAATGTTTATGTTGAAAAGATAAATTCTAAATGGAAAAGGACCTGTGTGTACAAGAACATTTATGGCTGCTCTTTTTGGGGTGGCAAAAAAATTGGAAATTAAAGGGATATCCCTCAATTGGGGAATGGCTGAACAAATTGTGGTATATGATGGTAATTGAATGATGGTATTGAAACACTGTGGAATGATCAAATGTGATAGACTTTGCTACTAATAGCAATACAATGATCCAGGACAATGCTGAGCAACTTATGAAAAAGAATGCTATATACATACAGAGAAAGAAGTGTTAAAGTATAAATGCAGATGAAAATGTATGATTTATTACTTGCTTATTTGGGTATATGTTTTGGGGTTTTGGTCTTATGATATTGTTCACTTATAAAAATGAAAAATATGGAGATAAAAATAAAATAAAATTCCAAAGGAAAAAAAAAGATCAATTCTGGGTGTGGTGACATATGCCTCTTGTCCCTGATGGTAGGGATGCTAAGACTTGAGTATCTGAGTGGTAAATGGGCTAAAGCTGATTTCCTGAACATATTAAGTGCCTTACTCATACATATTGAGTCCTCAGGCCTCAATACTGGGTCTGGTCCATGAATGGTTGCTGTACTTCTAATTGGAGTAAAATAAGGAGACATTCTTAAAAACAAAACTTCAAAGATGAGCTTTTGTTGTCATGGGAAACTAGTAGGTCAGGAGACATGCCTTTCAATTTCCTGAGAAAATTGCCTTTTCAGCACCAAGTTCACAGCCCATTGTCTATCTGAGCTGTTTGTCCCAAATATATATATTTATATATATATATATATTACTGGAAATCACTATAGTGCACTGATGGTGAACCCTTTAGAGGCTGTGTGCCCTGATCCATCCCTCCCCTCCAAGATTGAGTGCTGTTAACCCCCATTCCCACTACCTCCCCATTACCTCAGACAAGGGAGGGAGAAAGAGAGAGCAGTGGCCTGAGCACTTGACTCAAGAGAGAGAATAAGCGATTCCATTGGGCTGCTGGGCACAGGGGTGGGTGAGGAGAGGCAAGTGTGGATGAGAGGTGAGTGGCTCAAACTCTCTGGTCAGGAGGGAGTGAGAGCTTCCCTTGGGCTGATGGGCAAAGGGGTGGGGGAAGGGCACAGTGGAGAGGGGGAAAGGAGCAGCTCTGCCTGAGTTCCTCTGCCTTTTTAGTAACTAACTCTTGTAGGCCATGGTGTGAGTGCCCACAGAGGTCTCTGCATGCCATCTTTGCACATGTGTCAGAGGTTTGCTATCATAGCTATAGGGGGTGTCTATACAGATACATGTTGTTTTCTGGGCAATGGAAATTCTCTATATATTTGTCTTTCCTGTGTGGATGAATATACCACACTAGAAGTAAATATAGACCTCTTTCAGGAGATTCTACAGTGTCTTCAGTTTGATATAATTGATCAATAAATTGCTATATATAAAGAGGATTATCTGAGATCTGTCACCTTCTATAAGGAAGCTCTCTCTGACTCCACAGTGGATTTCCTGTAACATAGTGACAAATACTTTTGGCAAGTATACATCTTCCAATATAATAAGGGCCACTGAACAGGGTAATTTCTGTTTTTATAATCTTAAAGGAAATTTCTGTTATATGAATATATGTTTGGAAGACACTTTTTCAAATAATAACCTGTAAGGCAGCACCTTTTCTCTACCAAGTTAAATGTATTTTTTTGAATGATCAACAAATAATTAACATAACTCAATCTTATTTCTTCCACATTTTCATAAATAAATAAATAAACCTAATGATATAATTTTCAACTATTACTACTAATAAATATTAATTGATCATTTCTAACATCACTGATATCATTCAAAGAAGTATTAAGAACTTTAGTAATGGTCATAATCTTTACACTGAATTTAATCTTCTATTCTATTGGCTATCTCATTTTTAATGATCATTCAGGAAAAAGTATTTATATAAAACAAGAACTATGAAAGAATTTTGGGATAGTTATAACCCATATAATCTGGGATTAATATTTTCATTGACTTTTCCCATTCTTATGAATAGAGATGAAAACCTTATATGCTATGTTATGAATATTAAGTATATTTAAAATAATATATATTCAATAACATGTAATCCATGTTCATCATTCCCAAGACATAGGCATAAGGGCTCACTTCTTGGAGGGCCTCCAACAGTCACTGTCAGGCACATATTCAGACTATTCTCTGAGAAACATCAAGAAATATTGCCGTCCATCTTTGTATGCAAAAGGTACACATCCCTTCTAAGTTCTAAATGTAAAGATCATCTACCTATATCTATATGTGGCTGTTACAGGATAATTTTTATTTCCCTCCATAGAAAATATGGAAAATGCTAAGTACCCAGAATTGACCATAAACACATGTAACCACTCTCCCTAAACATGAAATATTTGTAATAGCCTATAAATCTATCTCAGTGCAATCTCATGGGTCTGGACCACCAGCAAGGGAAAAAATCATAGGTTGCCAATAGAGCAAATATGGACATCCTGGGTAGTCTCTTTCCACAGGAACATCTAGTACCCAGATTTATAGTACTTCCATGTGGTTTGTGTTCCACTCAAAAGGCAAGTGAATTTTGGCTTGCTAAATAGACAAAAGTCCATTGGTTCAGTAATAATGATGCTTGGACTATCCCAGGAAGTAAATAAATTTAGGGTTGTTTTGTAAGTAATCCTACTTCTCATTAGTCTCACACCATACATATAACTCATAGTGATAATAAAGGACAAGCTCTTTGATTTCTTGTTCCTCTTTGGTGTGGTTTAGGCCCTTGTTGTTGCTCTTTTTAGCATCTGGAACCACTTGTATAATCTTTTTCTAAGGAACACACTATTATAGCAATTTCTCTTTCCTCCATAGGTCAGATACTTTCTCTCCACTTTGGAGTTACTTGTGAGGCAATATTTAAGCATAGCATTATCATGAAATTTCCCACTTCTCTAGAAGGAAAGATTAAGACTCCTGACTGGTCATCCTCTTTTTTTGGTTTCGAGAACAGATGTGATTATTGGACTTAGTACTGCTTAGATAGTCAACCCTTTGGATCACTCACCATTTAGATATCTGTTTTCTTCTCCATGGTTTCATATGAATATAGGGTTCTTCACTGCCTCACTCTGGTGAAACCAGTAAGTCAACACTGCTTAGGAACTCTCTTTGGCTAAGTGGACAAGAAGATAGTGACTTCTTCCATGTGTATCTCTAAGAAATATCAGCCCTCCACTAATTCATCAGATATTATATTGCCTTTGACCTGAGGATATTATCTCTCAGAATGAATGGGGAGGGAGGTGTTCCTTGATGTTGCTCCTTTTAGGTCCTGCAGTTTATCATATATTTCTGCTTCAAGTTAGGCATTAAAATCCCCCGCCCCTTATCTTTCCACTCTATTCTACAAGAATGTGTTAAAAAGAAAGTAGAAAAAGGAAACTGACTTAGCAAGTTTGATTTTTGGCCCTTTAATTGGCAAGCAAAAAGATGGTGGTTAATTTAAGAACAGAGTTTAAGTCAACCAATTCTTCTTGTGATTAGCTTCTATTTATAGAACTCATCCTGTAGGAGTTGTCAAAGGGCACTATATTCTTATGGAAATGCAATTAAAAGCTTCAACAAAGACTCAGCACCCTGAAATTTCAAAGTTGGTAGGAATCTTAGAGATTATCTAATCCAACCCATACCTGAATATGCTTCCCGCTTATAACATCTCCAATAAGAGCTATCCTAATCTGTGATTAAAGAGGACCCATCACTACTTTATATGACAGGCCAATTTGCTATGTTGCAGTTTTTATAAAAATTTTCCTCATGTTGAATAATAATATCTCTTCTATTTGAAATAGTCAAGAAGATAGACCTCCTACTCCCTTATATTTGGTGATAGGGATTGGTTTAAGATAATCAATACTGTGATTCTAAGTGTTTAGTATAATTCCATAATAATCTTAATTACAATCAGTAAATTTCATTATTTTTATAAGGATTTCTAACTAAAGCATAAAATTGCTTTCAAGGAAATTTTCAACCCCTCCCTTGTTAGTTACAAAGTTTGTACTTCTCTTTATCATAAGATGGTGACCATTTGAGTTTTATGTCCAGATATGGTGCAAACAACTACACCCTTCCCTTTTTTGAAATTCACTCCAGATCAGATAAGTCTTAGGTAATAGTTATTATTTTCCTAAATAAGGGTATTGCCTTGTAATTTAACTTTTAGACTACTAAGAGTTATCAACTTTGTTGTTGGGTAACTGTTTTCTAAGAAGGTCTATATGATGTTGTCTTGTGATATAAGTTCTGTACCTTGTATGGAAATATACGTCAGGCACTTTGTAAGGAAATATTTAGTTCGTCATTGTGTCAGCATATAAACTGGGTCTCTGCCACATTGAAGCATCTCTTGTGGTGATCTAACTATGTAATATGTGCAGGAGACTGATTTTGTTAGGAGATTTGGCCCCTTTCCAGTAAAATCTAACTTTCTACCTTGACTTGGACATTTTTGACTTTTTGACTTTCTTCATCTAAATTGTTATATCAGTGTGGTGGATTTATTTTCTCATAACAAAATATTATTTCCACTTGTGTGTGCTTGGACCAAGGCCTTAAAATACCTCAAGAGAGTTATCATATGCCCTCTAAATTTTCTGTTCTCCTTATTATCCTTGATATTCATTACTTAGATGGTATAATATTTCATTTTATAAAAAATTTCTGTTAAAAGCTGAGACTCAGGAAAAGTGACAAATTTGGTCTAAGGAAAATTTACTTTTTATGGAGAGAGAAAAAGTAAGCATTTAACTCACTTCTTCCTATGAAACAAATAAAAATTATTGCATAAGTAAAATAAATAATATGTTTTCAATTCCCTATCAAAGGTTTTTATGGGAAACAAAGAATCAAAGCCTGAGGGAAGACAAAAGAACACAGGAATAGAGAGGGGAGAAGAAAAAAGACAGAGGGGAACTAGAAAATAAAACAATCAGATATGAAAAAATTAATAATCTCCACAAGTTTAGAATGTCCTTTAAATTCTATCCCTTTAATGGGTTTATTATGTTTGGTTTTGATTTTCTGATTTACCACAATGGTTGTGTCAAATAACACTACCAGTTTTCTATTACTTAAAATCACCATGATTACTTTCATGTTATTCTAACTCTCCCAATTCTCCCAAACTTGTGTGAAAACAACATGACTTTTGTCCTCCATTCCAACAAATTACAAATAATATTATTCCTTTTTTGTTCACCCATAAGCAATATTCCTGGTCTGCTCATCACATACCACTTGGAGTCTCTATTCCAACTGCTGAATTGAAATGAGGTTTTATTCCCAAATAGTCAATTCATTACCTATTCATGTCCATACCTAATAGGGACTTCTGTCCATTCAGTGTGGGGTGTCCAACACAGATAGAAATGGGGGCTATTAAACCATAAACTGAGATTCCTGTAGACATCATATTGACTTACTTTTAAAATGTAATATTGTGTGTGATTTATTGGATTTTAATTTTGTTAAATATATCCTAATTTCATTTTTAACTAGTTTAGGCCCCACTGTGAAGTATTATGGGAATGTGGTCTGAATGGCAAATATTTAGGACCTCTGATTGAAAGAATATTGAACTTGGTATTAAAATATCTGAGCTCATATCTAAATTAACATCCTTAAATAGTTGTCTAACTATGGGAAATTTACTTAACATTTCTCAATCTTAGTTTCCTCATTTATAATATGTTGCACTATAGAAGTTAGAAACATGTCCATACACCTTAAATTATATGTGGATATGGATTATTATTGGGCCTCATTGCCTTTGTCATCACTTCCCAATTCTAATATGTGATCTCCAAATGAAAATTTTTACATCCTGAGATCTTACTAACATTTAGTGCATTGTCTCACAAAGTGCCAACTCAGAGCAAAAACTGTGACAAGGATGAGAGTTCTATGTCTGGAAGAGACCTTGGAGGTTGAAACCTAGAAAGATGAAGTGATTTGAAAGTAACTGTCAGAGCCTGTACTCAGATATCATAGTCTTTCAGAAACTAGGTTCTCCTCCATGCTCCAATGAATCACTAGTCACTGTGCTATTTGTTGGAGATGCAAAGAAGAAATAGTTCCTCAAAGAATTTATATTCTAATCAGGTAGAGAACATGTATAGTTCTAAGTATATACATAATATATATGAAATAAATACAGAGTGGTTATGAGAAGGAGAACACTAGTCGTTCAGGTAGGTGAGGAGTTCTGGAAAAGCTTCATGTAGAGAGAATCACTTAAGATGAGTCATGAATGAAGCCAAGTATTTCAAGGTCTGGAAGTTGAGAAGGAGTGTATTCCAGGCAAGGAGTGTAGATTATGAAAAGGCAAAGTGAAGGGAAATAGAGTGTTATTTTTGTGGAAAGTAAGTCATTATTTATGTATCACATAAAGCAAAGAGGAAATTATTATGTAAAATATTTGAAAAGTATGAAGGAGCCAGATTATGAAGAATCTTTTATGTTAAATAGAGGAGTTTATAGTTGACCCTAGAAGCTATGGGGAACCATTAAGGCTTGTTGGTCAGACTACTGACATGTTGACACCAGCTCCAGTCAAATTACTATAGAAGTTGCATGGAAGATGAATTGAAAAGGGGAGAGAAGAGATTTTTGGCAGGGAAAACAATTAGGAGACTATGGCAGTAGTCTAGTTGGGAAATTATGAGATCTTGAACCAGGGTGGTGCCTAAGTGAAGAGAAAGGAACAAAGGTGAGATGTGCAATGGGATAGAAGTGACAATATGTGTAGATATATGTGTATTTGTATGCATATACATGTATACATTAATTATGTTATATAGCCTGAGTGTGTTAATAAAAATAATGTATCAGAGATATAGGGACATCCAGATTATCTTTATCTTTGACATAGTAATTAACAAACATAAAGAACTTAAAGAAATGCTATCTCAGTGCTATCTTTGTAATTTCAAAAATTTTGCCCAATATCCAAATTTTTCCTCTAATTAACAATCAAAATGATTCTATAATACAGGAAAAGCCATTGAAACTTATGATACTGTCTCCTATATATGAGAATAAAATTGAGAATAGTTACTGACCTTCATTAGTTAATGGAGCTTCTTCACCTTCAACAATAAAGTCTCAGGTTTGGACCCCACAAAATAGTTAAGTCTAAGCAATTTCAAGACCTATGTAAATTTAAAACAATACTAGTGATTCTATGATTTTAAATTAATGTGTGTGGATGTGCATGTATTTGAGAATTTTTTCTATATTTGTATACACATACGCATCTACATAAGTATGGGGATGGGAGTATATACACATAGGTCATTCTTGCCCATTCTTTTAGGATTTTTAAAAAGTTCCTGTAAAACATTTATTGTAAATTGGACCAACTTTCTTTGATACTTGGAGTGGTGATAATTCTATTAATTTTATTGTGCTCATTATTCAAAAATATTACTGACAATTTTATATATCAAACCTAAATGGTTCTATTGAATACAATTTGATGTCAATAATGTGAATCATGGAAAATATTTGGACTTACTAATTTTAAGATAAACAAAATTTATTCTGCTTGTAATATCACTCTGAATTTACATATTCATATTTGACCAACAATCTTTAGAGATAGGTAATATAGGCATTTTATCTCCTTTTTTACAAATAAGGACATTGATGTGCAAAGAATTAAGTGACATGCTTACAATCACAAGGTCAGTAGGTGTCAAAGATAGAACTTTAAACCCAGATATCTCCTGACTTTCCATTATATGAAGCCACTGCTACAAATTCAAATTCAACAAAATACAGCAATATTTATCAAGTGCTCAGGAGTTTGCTCCATTGCCTGCGATTTATCAAACTTCTGTATGAAGGCTTTAAAAATTAATTACAACATCAAATGTTTTATTATACAATGCTTAAGATGTGGATGCTTATAAAATTAAATTTTAAGCTGAATATTTTGGTTTTGATCCGATTTTAAACATTATATAGACATGACAAAGAAAAGAAAGACTATTAGGAATTTGGTCCAGAATACATTTTTTTTTTACTAAACCAATGTAATAACTCTCTCTCTCTCTCTCTCTCTCTCTCTGTTGTGTATGCATGTGTGTGTGAAGGGGGGGACAGAGTTAGGAGATGAATTGCCTAGATAATTGTTTCTATTTTCTAATTTGTTTTGCATATATAATGATGACAACTGTTATTTATATAACATTTAAACATATATCATTTTATCATCAAAATAACCCTGTGAAATAACTAGATGATAGGAGCATTTGGATTTTTTTTCAACTTGAGTAGAAAACTGTACTTAGAGCATTTGAATGATATGTGTATGCTCCTACAGAGAGAAAGTGTCTGAAGGCAAGCACGGTTTCCATTTTTTCACATTTCATGTGTAGCAGTCACTCCATTGTGTTTCATTGTCTCTCATATATGCAGAGCATAGTCCAAAAAAGTGAAGGGGTGAGGGAGAAGGTACCAAGAAAAGGGAGGTTGAAGGATGAGGGTTTGGAGGGGAAGGAATGTTAGTTTTTGAGAAGACCAAATGCTGTATTGCTGTTGGGAAACGGGAAGGAAAAATTGTAGTTGAGTTCCTTCTTTGTGTAGTGGGCCTGAAGCCCAATGCTTTGCCCTCTACTCAGAGTCTTTTTAGAGGGATAGAGTGGATCAATGAGATGTTGGAACCAGGCAGATACAGTCTTGAACGTAATGAAATTTCCCCCAAATCTCATTATGATAAAAAACATTTTAGATATTTATTCTAATTGGTATATCATTTTTAGTCTTGTTTGGTTACCTTTTTTATTATGACCAATGTCTACACATCAGTACAGCTTCTAAGAGACATGCTTTAGGTCCTCAGTGTATCCCTAATGGGGCTTTTTCATTATATCATGATATTAGCATTGTATGTGAGTTTTGATATATGGGGTGCATATGGGAAATAACAGATAAAACTGAATATTGTGGATCTTATTCAGTGGGTCTCTGAGTCCTTGCTTCCCTCAAACTTAATTTAGGTTTTTGGCATGTAGATATTTTCAGTGCAGTCCAAACCTAAAGAAGCTAGCAAACTTCTACCCTATTCTGAAAAGCTCCTCCCTTGTAGAGGCGGGTCGGGGTGGATGTATATGGGGACACAGTGAGAGGGAGAATCTTGGTTCCTTCCACTTTTACTTATGCTGGGGAACTGCAGAAGGAAGAAAGGCTGCACAACTAAGATGCCCTAGTCCCTTATGTTTATCCTAACAGAGTTTCAGCAGCGTCCCGCTGGACAGCTCCAGGAGGCATTGCCACAGCGGTTCTTAGCTCTTTTCCCCTAAGAATTCAGAAAGAAATTTTGTTTGCAGGAAAGCTCTAATTCTCTCCCTCCTCCCCACCCCACGTCCCCAACTGCTCCCCTCTTTCCTACTCCCAGCCCCTGCTGAGATTCGCAGCACCAGGAAGAATTACTTTACCAGTTTCCAGGTAGACAAAACCTGCACTTTGAGAAAAGGAATTAAAGCATCTGTCACAGAATGTTCTTTCTTATGATAATTTTTGCAGGATACTTTCTCTGGTGACAGAAACTTGACGAAGAGAGGAAAGCTGACCAAACTCATCAAGTCTTTTCCTCTTCTTTCCTCAGTGTTACAGAACGCACGAAAAACTGAAGTGGATTTTCCAGTAGTTAAGACTATGGTTACAAAATCTCTTTTTAACCTTTCCCTGCAAACCGATGGGAATGAGAGCAATTTGTTTCCGGAGGTCTTCGAGGCAGATTCCTTGCCTTCCTCAGAACAGGGCACAGCGGAGTTCGTGATCCGCTGCGTAATCCCGTCATTGTACTTGCTTATTATCACAGTGGGTTTGCTGGGCAATATCACCCTAATGAAGATCTTCATCACTAACAGTGCCATGAGAAGTGTTCCTAACATCTTTATCTCTAGCCTAGCTGCAGGAGATCTGCTGCTTCTGGTGACCTGCGTGCCAGTGGACGCCTCTCGCTACTTCTTTGAAGAGTGGATGTTTGGGAAAGTGGGCTGCAAACTTATTCCCGCCATACAGCTTACCTCAGTGGGAGTTTCTGTGTTCACTCTTACCGCGCTTAGTGCAGACAGGTAAGAATGTCAACCTTGTCACTGAGACTTTTTAGTGTGTGTGTGTGTGTGTGTGTGTGTGTAAATTGGGACGGTGAAGAGAGAAAAAAGGAAAGTAAAAGTAAAGGGAAAGGAATAGGCAGAGGAAGAGAGCTAAGGAGAGAAGGAAGAAGAGAGGGAAAGAGTAAAGAAAGTAAAGAAATAGAGAGGCAAGCACAAGTAAGAGATAGAACAAGATAGGAAGAATGTGTAAACTGAGTTAAGCTTAATTTAAATGTGATACAGTAAAACATAATTTAAGAAATTTATTTAAGAAAAGAGCAAAGAGTGCTTGCAATCCTTTTCTAAAATGCATTTATTAGTACATCTCTACCAAGACTCTTTATAGCTAGTTTCACTATGTTGGATGGTAAAAGTTCAATTTCAGGTGTCTTTTGAAGGAAAGAAAAATCTTTAAAGTGAGAATATATATTTATCTTTTAATGAATAGGGTAGCTCGATAGTTTAGAATATGCCTTTAAAGTATCCTCCTAAAATATTATTAATATTTTGCCTTTTCACTAATGCATTACTTTCATTGTATTACTACTCTTTGAAGCAATAGCAATTGCTTTTACCCACTGTCTCAGTACTTTGAACATTTTAAACCTATTTGATACCAGCAATTTAAGAACATACACTTTCCATAAATTTGGGATGTGCTAATTGGTTTTATTTAGATACAATAAAGCAAATTAAAATTCAGCCCTATGCAAAATGTTTTCAATACAGTTTACAAACATTAAATAAGTTGCAGAGCAGGTGCTGGGCTTCACTGATATGAGGAAATTCCCCACCATGAGTTTCCTATACAAAAAAAGCCCATTTCACTCTTTAATTATATATAATGTATATGTATATTATATATAATTCATATGGGGATGCATAACTATTATAAGTTACTTTAAGAAGAAAGATATGCTAGAATGTCATTTAGAGCTTGAGGTCAGTGAGCCAAGCTGTTAATTTTATAGACTCAAAAAGCAGACCCAGATATGTCATGTGACTTACCTAAAGTCATAATTTATGGTATGGACCTACCAGGTATTAGAACACTGATGTCCTTAATTCTAGTCCAGAATACTTCCATTAAAATTTTGCTCTCATCCTTTCAAACTCTTAAGTAGATATCTAAGGGTTTTTTGGGATTTGGCAAAAGGAATAGGCAACATTTCCACAGAAGGTTGGAAGCAGGGTCTGAGTATATCTTGTAATATGAATGAAATGTGCTAATCTGATACTATAATAATCTGATATGATATACACATATATATCAAATATATATTATATAATCTGATATGATACATATCAGATATGACATAGTCTGATATGTCAGGAATTCACTATGTACTCCCTAAGCATTTGAATATTAGGTCAATTCTAGGAAAAATGATGTAATGTGGATATAAAAATAAGTATGGAAAACTGAGGTTTTTAAATTTCTTAACCCATTAAGTTGCTGATTAAAAAATTTGGGTTATTGAATTATCTGCATAATTGTATTAATTCCTTATGTTGCTTTGTCAGTTAAGAGTTGATCAGAGTTAGCACAAGCATAAAATGAAATATAGAATGTCATTCCAAAAACTTTAGACCCAAAGCATATTTCCACAAAGAGTAGTAGAGTTGATCTTGTCTGAATTATGGAGACAGTTTATTTGATTCTATAGGTTGCTTTACTCAGGTGGACACAACTCTTACTGTTTGTTTTAACATGTTGAGGATTTCCCAGAAGTGTGAGAAACTTAAGATGTTTCTTTTTTCTTACCTTTTATGTATGGATCCATTTTTACATGTTTTAAATTGAAATTGTACCATGGTGATTTTGGACAAAATTCATGTATGGATCTTACTGCAGAAGTTCTAGTAATTTTTATCATTATTGATGTGATTTTTTTCAGACATGAATCTTAGTATCCCTGTAAGACAATCCTGAGTTTACCAAGTTGATTTTCCTAATTACCAGGGGAAAAAAATAAAGTTGTCCTGTCTCAAGTTAGATGCTCCATTCTGTTTTCTTATCAGATATTAACAGACAGCAGATAAGTATCGGTGGTTTCCATATAGACTATATTTTAGTGAGTTAATTACAATAATTTTAATACCATATAAGAATTCTTCCTTTTATTCAATTGACTTTGAGATATCTTCCTCCCTCTGTGTTGGTGTGTGCTTAGGGAATAAAGCATGATCTTAATAACAATCCAGGGAAAACAAAATCAGATAATTAATTTAAAAATCTAGAATGATTTTCTAATTATCTAATTTTTTTTGTTATCCTTATCTTGTTCCTCCTCACAAAGGATGAATAATTAGGGGGTAATAACAATGGTGGTGGTGGTGGTGGTAGTTGAAAAATATATGTTTGAGTCTATACTCTGAGTCTATCACTTTGTATCTGAGGTGGAAGGCCTGTTATATAATATAATGTTATATAATATAATATTATATATATATATATATATAATATAAGTCCTCTGGGACTGGAGTTAGTCCCATTATGTGAATCAGACTTCCCAAATCTTTCAAAGTTGTTTGTCTTTACATTATGGTGATTTAGAAATTGTTTTTCTGGTTCTTTTCACAATTTTAGAAAACCTAAGGTTGTTTCTCTCTTTTTTATACCACTTTTCATCCCCAAGTAATGGTTGGTAATATATTCTACCTTTGTGTCATTTTCAAAAAGCTCATTTAGACAATTTTTTGGAACTTGGAACACATTTTATTTCTTATTATCATTTTTAATATGACCATAACAATCATTTGCAAAAATGGACATTTCATTATACAAAGAAGATCAGGGAAGATGATTTTTCAAAATATCCACTAGGTATCTTTCCATTGCTCTTTGAGCAAGTAACCTGTAATTTTTATTCTTCTGGGATTATGGTGTCATATGATTTTGAATCATTTTGTAAAACTAGAAACTATTGTTAAAATATATACTTTTACAGTAGTGAAAAGCTTGTATCCATTGAAGGCATTGTGCAACTTCCCAAATCGGATCCAGCCCAATCTCCTCCTATTCATTTCTCCAATTCCGCAGTCTGTCAAAGTTACCTACACTAATGGATTGATTTAACTTGCTGCCTATTTAGTGGTGATGTTATATACTATATATAGTATTTTCTGGTTCATTAAAGTGCTTTAAATAATATTTCATTTGATCCCCACTATAATTATGAAAACAGGATATTATAAATATTATCCTTATTTTATAGGAGAAACAATGTTGCATAGTGGATAGAGAGCTATCCTTGGAGCCTTGAGGGTTGGGTTCAAGTTCTGTTTCAGATATATACTGACTATGTGACTCTGGGCAAGTCACTTATCACTGAACTAGGCTATTCACAAAGACTCTAAGGTGTAGATAGAAAGAGTGCTAACCTGCATTGGTAGAAGGAGGGTCCTCGCCCAGAAGTTCAATATACAAATGAAATAATAGGTTTAATCCTTATCCATATTTTACAGATAAGGATACTGAGGCTCAGGGATATTAAGTAACTTATTTCAAACCTGTGGGGATTTGAACTCAAGTTCTCCGCCCCAAAATCCAGTCCTGCTTTCATTACAAGTTGCCATTATAATATTATGCAAATTTTGTCTTGAGTCTTCATTTTACTATTCATTTTATAGGTATCACTTATTAAATATACACATGCACCTGTACACACACTTATATAACATTCTATAATATAACAGCAATAACAGAATAATCAGAAGAGAAAGGAAGTTATGTGTGACCTATTTCATAGCAGGACAAAAATCCACATGCTAAAACAGCCCAATAATATTTAATGAAAACTGCATTAACCAGCCTCAGTGACAGAACAAGAATCTGAATATAAAGAGAAAATTGAAACAATTATCTTGTTAATTCATATAAAACTCTGATATTGAATCAAAGGGGAATTGGGCTTTTTTATTCAGCAAAAACACTCAGATATTTGAAAATTTCATAGTGACTGGATCAGAGAAGATTCATCTGATAAATCTTATTCTTCTGGTTGCCTTTTCCTGGGCTCATAGAGAGGCCATAAACACAGTGGGCTGTAAAGAAGGAAGCAGATTATAGAAAGGCATATAAGCTATTTACACAGTATAAAACATACAAATGGAGGCTTGATAAAATACATCAGTGTAGATAACAAGACCATACAACTGAGGTCTCAAATTTTGATCAAATCATTCTGTTCAAGATACTCATTTAGGGCCTATATCATATTTTTATATAGGGATAGAGGTTGATAGCCTTTCTTGGGGCTCTTATACTTCTCTCTTGGGTTATGTCTACTGTCAAGCACATGTAACAGACTCTTTAAAATACTTATAAATTGATATGTGTACAGCTGTCCTTTGAAAGGAGTTATCTATCCCTGGAAAAGGCCTTTTGGATCCATTTTATATGATCTAATTTTAAGGGTTCACCTTATACATAACAACTGGGGTATGTCTCCATGTTGTGATTTACAAGATAATTGGTAAAACTCCTTTGTCCCAAGTGTCTTTCTTACTGTCATAATACCTGAAATCTGACTCCCAGGCCTCTCTTGCATTGCTTCTTAAAGGCATTATAAGCTTTAATAATTTTTGCTAATTCATTAGCCTCTGAAACAGATATTTTAGGGCAGGTCTGACCATGTTACTACTGTGTTCAAGTATCTTCAATGACTCCTCATTTTTCTTTATTTAAAAAAAAAAACCCAAACCATCACTTTTTGTATTAAAGTTTTCCACAACCTGGTTCCATCCTATCTTTCCATTTTGGGCAATTATACATCACCACTCCTTTTGCACTTTATGTTATAGCCAAATTGGTGGTCTACTTGCTGCTCCCTGTCCATGACATTCTTTTTCCTATTATTAAGCTTTTGTAAAGTCTGTTTCCAATGTTTGGAATGCATTCCATCTTCACCTTTACATCCAGGAACCTTTACCTCCCTTGAAGGATCAGGTCCAGTCCCATCCCTTTCAGCAGGTCTTTACTGCTTATTCCATGCTATGGATGATGACTCCCCATTTCTCTGTAATTATTTTGTAGGTATCTTATGCTATTTTCTATGAATATACTGAATCTCTTTCCCTAGTAGAATCTAAACTTTAAAGGGTCAGATATTGTTTCATTTTACGTTTATTTGTATCTCTAGCACCTAATATTGTGTTTGACACAAAAAGGTACTAAATAAATGCTTACTGGTATTAGCTACTTATTTGATATTTTGTAGTTAAATTAAAAAAACAGACATTATGGGAAAGAACATAAAAAATAAGAAACTAGAGAATAAGACTGATGGAGAAAAAGGAAAAGAGAGACACTTAAAGGGGAGGTTTAAGGGCATCAGCCACAAACCTGCTTACATCATGATTTTATCCAGTCAACTCCCTCAATAACACCAACAGCTGACATTTACATAGTCCTTAGTACATTCATGTCAATAACTCTGTGAATTAGCAGAATCATAGGCCATATGTCTAGACCTAAAGGAACCTTGTATGTAATCTGAATCCAAATCCTTAATTTTACAGTTGAGAAATTGAAGCTCAAAGGAGTTAGGTAAATTGCCCAGGGTCATAGTAAGTAGCCTAGTCACTGGACTTGAACCCTAGCCCTTTGGTCCAGTACTTTCCCCACTATCCCACATTACATGGTCAGTTGATCTAGTCGATTCAGTCAAATAACAGATTTGTTAAAGACAATGTAAAACAAAGAAAGTTCCCAATCAATTTAACTCAGTCAGATAATTGGTTTAGTTAGGGCTATACAATCTAGTTAACTTTCTGTAAGTCGGTTCTTATGAATGATGATATGACAGCAGAAGAGTCATGCTTCAGTGCAGCAATATGTTCATTGACTAGAAACAAATCACTATAGAATTCCTGACCAAGAAGTGACTTGGGGGTCATCTAATATGCCATCTCATTTTACAAATGGAGAAACTGAAGGCCAGAGTAGCTAAAAGGTCTGGTCAGATGCTAATGACAGGCTTAGAATAAAATTTAAGGTCTTTTTACTCCAAATCCAGTAGCTTTTTTTTACTACTTCACATCCTATCTCATGCTTCTTTTTTTTTTTTTTTTGAATTCTTTCCTTAATTCTCAGATCCAATTTCCCACTTTCAGTTCCATGTATATGACTCAGATATATGAAAGTGCTGCCTATAACTACACTTTGATGGCTTTATTGGACTCTATGTGTACTCCATTTGGACCTTTTCACTATGATTTTGGTTTCATTTTTCCTCTTTTTTCAACTTTGCCATTTTTCTGCACCAATGATCTATGAGTTACCATTTCCTGTTTTCCCTTGCCACTTAATCACGTCTAACAATAACAATAGCTTACATTTGTCAGTTTACAAAGTTTTTCCCTTTGAGCAATCCTGAGAAAAACATATATGGGTATCATCATCATCACCATCTTTTTATGAGAAGCAGTATGCTCTATGTGGCAGAATAAGTGTCCATTTTGGGTAGTACTTTAAATGAAGCAAGCCTCTTTTTGAAAAAAAAAAAGCCATTAAAATACTGTGAAGTAAGAATTAAAGTTATGGATCACTCAAAGAACAATGGAAAAATACAAAGTGGAAATGGGCAAGACTTTGGAAATGCAAAATCGCACAGGGGAAGTAACATAAAAGATGTCCTTAAAGAAATACATAGCCATTAAAAAGACAGGTGGGCCATAGCGAAAACAAGTATTAACTAATAGCTTGTTTACTCCAGTGGTATATTTGTAAAGACAAGAAAACAAGAGGAAAGCCTTTAGTACAACATGTTGGTTCACCTTCCAATAGAGGAGTACTAGAGTAGTAGCAAATGTGTACAATATGGAGAGACATAAATGGGTGATGATCTTATCATTAGATGGAGTACCCAAAGTGATAAGATCACAGTTCTATCCAAATACTGAAATATCTCTTGTTATCAGTAAAGTAATCTGCATAGAAAATAAGGTTTGTCTCAAATGATCTGCTCTTGATAAGGCTGTATTGATTTTTGGTTTTCATGGTTTCCATTTTTAAGTGTTCATGGACCACTTGCTTTCCAAGAATAGATAATAAGCTCACTAACCTATAGAATAGATAGTTTCTACCATCTTCCTCCACATTTTTGAAAATCAGGGCGACATTGTTCTTAAGTATTATTCTCTAAAAATTTAAAAAAAGCACACGTCCATGCTTCATAGTTTACCTCTGCCAATTTTTTCATAACCTTAGAATTTATTTTTCAGAACATTAGTTTGTTAGGGACAGGAAACCTGAACTCATCTTCTTACTTCCTTGAAATACTACTCTCAGTTGATAATTCTCCCTACTTCAAATTTTTTCCTCTTTGGAAGGGAAAACATAAACTAGAGTTGAGTTCTTCTTACTCAGAGGGGTTATCTTCATTTCATTGGCCCGAGTAGTTTTTTATCCCTTCTTCAATATTCCTGTTCTCTCCTGCATTGCTTAAATATACTGCTTTGGATTCTTATCATTCACTGAGAGCCTCAACTCATCTTGACACAGTGTTGACACAATTGACACAATTCTTACAGGAATATACTATTCTTTAATTTCACCTTCAATTATTTGCCTTTGCTTTTGTCTTAGCTAAAATGGCACAATGGTTAGAATGATAGATCTGGACATCTCATCTTCCTGAGTTCAAATCTGGCTTTAGACATTTACTATCTGCGTGGCCCCAGGCAAGTAATTTAAACCTATTTGCCTCAATTCCACATCTGTAATATGATCTGGGGAAAGAAATGGCAAACCACTGCAGTATCTTTACCAAGAAAACTCAATATAGAGTCATGAAGAATCAGACAGGACTGAACAACAAAAACAAGAAGTATCTTTAGTAAATGTAATTAAAAAAACCCCAAGTTTATTCATATATTCCCTGTGCATCCACATCAATATCTTTGAGCAGATATCATATTCCATTCTCATTGGAATAATTTTTTCATTTTTTTAGAATTTCTATATTGCAAAGTTTCAATTCCTCTTGGGATGACTTCTTCCGCATAATTGTAATTGTAACCTAGTTATACTTTCTCTCAACCTGGCAAAAATATATCCTCCTGCCATTTAGGGCAAGTGTTATACTACGTTAAGATTTCATTTCCTTTTCTTTTACTGTCACTATGATAGAGTGATCACAACCCCAAGATTCCTGTCATTTCTACTTTAGTAAGTAGCTCTTTGTTATTGGCTTAAACATATGAACAGGCCAAGGACACACTTTTGTCATTTATTCTACCATTTGAGGAATGAAATCATCAGCAAGGAAAGTTACAAATTTATCAGATCTTCTTATGAAAGAGAGAGAGAGAGAGAGAGAGAGAGAGAGAGAGAGAGAGAGAGACAGAGAGACAGAGAGAGAGAGACAGAGAGAGAGACAGAGAGAGAGAGAGTTCACCATCACTGATGTCATACTTAAGTGCCAGTTTTTTAAAAACCTATTTTACAAGCTCATATCATTCATTTGTCTATAGAGATGATATGTAAAATGCATCCCTACAAGAAAATTGATTCTCTTTATTCCTACTTTGATTTTCACTCAGACGTTTTTTACTATATTTCTTCCCTTGGGTTCTAGAAATTTTTTCTCATGAATTATTCTTGGTATACAATAGTAGTCTCCATTGACTTTTTAACTATTCTATTCCTTTTGAATAAAGTATTTCATTCCTCAGTCAAGTTTCTAGACACAAGTCCCTTTTAAATGATTCCCAGGGATGACTTCTAGGTCAATTTGTTTCCTTGTATTTAGTATCTCTAACTCCATTTGTTAGCCAACTTTTGTGCTTTCATATATAGTTTTCTAAATCCAGGAATTTTCTTTATAATTCTGTATGTGTATTATCTTTACTTTGCTTTAATACTGTATTTGACACTCTATACTTCTCTCAGCCTCAGTTTCCTCAATTATAAAATGTGGAATAATAATGGCAGCTATCGCAAAAGATTGTTGTAAGGATCACATGGGATAACATATATATATCACATTGAAAACCTTAAATTGCTATATTAATATTAGCTATTGTAAAAATATTTTTCATATACTGGTCTTACTTGGGTGTTCTCTGTCCCATGCCAAAAGTTGTCACTCCCTGTATTTTAATCTATGGTATTAAGATTCAAGTCAGTCCAGACACATTTGCTTAGCTATCATTTCTTAAAACTGTCTTTCTTTTCTGAATCTCCCAAGTTTAGTTCACAGTAGTGATGAAGAAACAGGTGATAACCTGTTTCCTCAAAGTATTTAGTATTTTTTTTAATAGTTATTAGCAAAGCTTTTTAGGTTCTTTTTAATAACATTATTTGTAACCACATGACTTGCCAGAAGTGGGTAAAGGTTGATAGATGATATCTTTTAGGAAGCTCTCCTTCAGGTCTCATGTACATGTCCCAGGAAAACAGATCCATCTGTTGTTTATGTTAGGTCAACAAATACTTTAAATACAACCTCACAAGATTGGCAAAAATGTCCCAGTTTTTTAAAGATGGAAAAGGATGGACTCTTCAAATTGCAGGATATTTATTTCGACCTCAATTCAAATGCATTATTTAGGAGATGGCTTGTGAGCTTTTTAGAAAGGGAAGTGTTGATCACCAGGAATGAGTATGGCTTCTTCAAGTATAACCTCAATTCCTTTTTTGACTTATTTAAGAGATTGGTATGGGAGAAGGATACTATAGACATTGTAACCTTCATTTTAACCAACAATTAACAAAGTGTCATGCTGTTATTATGGATAATCTCTCCATTTCCCCCACATCTCTTCAATGTGGACTACATGGTAGTATAGTTAATATGTAATTAATATTGTTATAGTCAGTTTAAAAACATCCTAATGACTTGACATTAATAGAAATAGTTATTGTTTTATTGTCAACTTAGTGGACACATTTCCTGTACTCAAGAAGCCTATATGGCAATGGATGGGAAACAACATATAAATTGGAGCTTAAAAAAGATATAAAGGGAAGACCCAGACCCAGAGTGGATAGAGTACTTTCCACTTAGGGATTCCCCTAAATACCCAGCCATGATCTCTGGGTATTCTAACCTCTGGTTAGAGAGAGTGAAACAGAATTAATTTCTTTCACTAGGTCAGTTGTGCAAATGCCTTAGAGGCAATAGATATATAAAAAAGAGTATCCCTTTTATTATAAGAGGTGATACAAACTGAGTATCAGAACAAGGGGTCCCTAACTCTAAGAGATTTAGCTAGTCCCCCACAATCCTATACATCCCTCACAAGAGGGAGCCTTTAGATCTTCTGGCTAACTTATCAACTCCCTATATCTATCTAGGTGTTCCCCAAAAGCTGACTAAGCTACCTATCTGTGGCCCTTAGTTGGTTAGATTTATTTCAAAAGCTGTCTCTGAAAACTGTTATGACTGATTTCAAATGGCCAAGTTCAACCCAGGAGGTCTGACCCCTGAGATAAAACCTCAAAGCTGATCTGACAGGATTTTTGAAATCACAGAAGATATTGTCAGATCCTTTTCTAGATGTTTTTCATTCAGAGTACCTCCACAGATGATTTAGGGGTTTACTCCTTCTCCAAAGTCAGGCTGAGGTAGATGATCTCTGACAAGCCCTTTTTTCCTTCACCCTTCCAGACAGAAAGAGGGGAACCTCCTACAGGAAGTCACTACAATAGCAGTTGTCACTTCCAAAGTGTTCCTCCTCTGCCTTCTGCCTGCTAAAATCCTTTAGCTTGAGTTTCTAGTATGTGCCTTATAGACACCCTTCCACTTCTCTTAAATCTTATCCTATCTCTATCCTTTTTCATTACAAGCTGGAAAGGGAGTGGATAAGTATTCCAAAGCACGGTTTGGGAATATCTGGAAAATAATGTGAAGGCCAGTTATCAGAAAAATAAAGTGAAAGCTCACATGTCAGGGGATTGGGAAATAATGTCCAGTGTTGTGGTGACAGTTTAAAGATAGTGGCTATAGTGTACACACAATGATAGAGAGATGGTTGGAGAGTGGTGTTGAGGCCCTGTTCCCTGTAAAATAAGGTAACATCTCATTGATCAGATAGTATCCATTTTTCCTCTGTCCAGATCAGATAACATCCAAAGTATGGGGGTCAGTTCTGGGCCTCATATTTTATGAATCATTGATTTTCAGAGTTATTGTAAATGGGATTTCTCTTCAAGTACTAGTCTAGTAAGTAGCCAGTGAAGTACTTTCCATATCTGAGACAATAAGATTTTTTTCCATGTATGTATAATCATTTAAAATTTATTTAATCAGTCAATTTAGAACATTTCCCCCTGGTTACAAGAATCAGGTTCCTTCCCTCCCCTCTCCCTACCCCCTCCTGTAGCCAATGCAAAGTTCCACTGGATTTTACATGTGTCCTGATCAAAACCTATTTCCAGGTTGTTGATGTTTGCCCTAGGGTAATCATTTAGAGTCTGCATCCCCAATCATATCCCCATCGACCCATGTGATCAAATAATTGTTTTTCTTCTGTGTTTCTACTCCAACAGTTCTTCCTCTAAATGTGGATAGTTTTTTTTTCATAAATCCCTCAGAATTGTCCTGGATCATTGCATTGCTGCTAGTAGAGAAGTTCATTACATTCAATTATACCACAGTGTATCCATCTCTGTGTATTATGTTCTCCTGGTTCTGCTCCTTTCACTCTTCATCAATTCCTGGAGGTTGTTCCAGTTCACATTGAATTCCTCCAGTTCATTATTCCTTTGGGCACAATAGTATTCCATCACCAACATATATCACTTTCTTCAGCCATTCCTCAATTGAAGGGCATCCCCTCATTTTCCAATTTTTTGCCAACACAAAGAGCGCAGCTATGAATATTCTTATTCAGTCTTTTCCTTTATTATCTCTTTGGTATATAAACCCAGCAGTTCTATGGTTGGGTCAAAGAGCAGATAATCTTTTAGGACCCTTTGGGCATAGTTCTAAATTGCCCTCCAGAATGGTTGGATCAATTCACAACTCTACCAGCAATTCATTAATGTGAGACAATAAGATTTTAAGCTTTAACATTTTATGATGTTTAATTTTATGATAGAGACTACTAAAAGAAAGGATGAAACAGTAAAGGAAAGATCCTGTTGATTTTGACCATCCCACTTTTGAACTATGTAAGAAATTTAAATAAGGGTTTGACTAAATATATGAGAATTCTGAGACAGTACTGTGGTTGTTGATTTAAAAATATTATACATCAAGTCAAATTGAATTTCAGTAGCTTTATTTACAAAGTGGTGGAACAAATGAAGGTAGAGAAATGCAAAAGAGGGTAGAGTAAGAAGTCTAACCTATCACCCTAAATGTTGCTCCATCCTGGGCTCAACCCATTGTAACAGTTAAATTTTAGGGAAGATGGGGAGACTGAGGCAGGTAGAAATTAGTTTCTCTCTGCAAGGAATATTATATTTTTTAGAGGTTTATTGAAGATTAAGGATTAAAGAAAATACAGGATAAGAGACATGTGTCCAGGCTATAGAGAGGCCTAGACACAACCTCACCTACATTCTGAAAAAAGCCACGCCTGCCCCACAAGGCCTTCTCCAAGAAGGAGAGGCCTCTCTGGAACTAATTTCTCCAGAATCCAGGAAAGGTCAGCTTCTCAGTCACCTAAGTTAAAGCTCCAAAGGAGAAGATCCAGGAACAGTCCAAGAGCCAAAGTCCCAGGTTGAAATCCCAAGTCATAGCTCCAAGCTGTAGTTGCAGCCAAAGATCCTCCACACCTAAAAATTCAGGCTGAAGGCCTCTTGGATAGGATGTTCAGGACTTTTATAGTCCTTTTTACATGTCACTTCCTGTCCTTTCCTCCATGTTATGGGAGTCAATTGCAGTCTTTAAATTTGCTTAGCACTGCCCAGGGGGTGGTCAGTTGCTTATGGAGTTGTCACCCACTTTTAGTAAGTGGCTTGGTGACCTCCCCTACTTAGTGTTAAGTAGGGGTGTTTTCATTTTTTGTTGATTAATTGTAAAATAGGGAAGGGGAGAGTTAATCCTATCTTCACAACTATTTTTCATAAACTGGAAGGAAACTTGGCATGTCATCTAGGCTATTCTGCTACTCTAGGGTTTTATTACACTCATATGATCACAATTAGATTGACCCAAAAAAAGAACAACCAAAAGAAAGGAACCAAAGAAAGAAAACTTAAAGAAAGAAGTTCTATTTCTTCTTTTACTCACTTCATTCCTTCATTCCTTATTTTCAGGTAACACTTCCTAGTGAAAATGAAGTTCTTTGTATTAAGCTTAATCCTCTTCTGTTTTACTAAACCTTCTAGAAAGAGGAAAAGTTTGTACTAAGTAAATATTATAAAAATGTGAGCTACTACTAATCTAAGTTGAATATTTTTTATTAGACAGATTTTGTGAAATTTCAAAGCAGAATTTAAGAAACATAGAATTTAAAGTTTTCAGTGTATATTCAGATTTTTACATGTTACTTAGCTTGTCAACATAGAGTTAAAGGTAGTCTCAACATTCCAACTTGTACATCTTTCAAACTTACTAATATACACAATCAAAAGTGAGGACTTATTACTCAAAGGGTACAATGACGGATTATTAATATAGGTAGTTTTTGGAAAAGTAAACCTTTTTGTCTCCCAGAACTAATAACTACACATTGGAAGAGCCTAATGGTATGTGACATTGTTGTTTGGTTCTATAAATCAATCAACCATTTTATCAATAAATATCCATTAAACAGCCACTATGTTTATGGCTCTAAAGATACAAATGTAAAAATGAAACAGTTGTAACATCAATAAACCATGGTGATCAAATGTTAATGATGTTATTATCAGCAATGCAAGGATCTAGGACAATTCCAAGGAACACATGATGAGAAAGGCTATCAATAACCATAGAATGAACAGACAGAGTCAACATATCATTCTTCACTTTAATTCTCCCATGTTCTCTAGTGTAAGTGATATGTGTCTTTTTAAAAAAAACATGAACATAGAAATATATATATATATACACACACACATATATATATATATATATATTGTATGATAACACACGTACAACCTATATTATCCGCTATCTTTTTGGAAATGGAGGAGTGAGAGGGAGGGAAAGAAAACATGTGGATTACAACATGTCAGAAAATAGGAATCATTCCTCAATTGATAAATAGTCAAAAAATATTAATAGACAGTTATATATACATGTATATATCAAAACTATGCTAAGATATTATCTCATATATCAGATTGGCTAAAATGATAAAAGGGCAAAGTGGCAAATGTTGGAGAGGATATGGAAAAATAGGGACAATAATGCACTGCTGATAGAACTGTGAACTGATCTGACCATTTTGGAGAGCAATCTGGAATTATCCCCAAAGAATTATAAAATTGTGCATACCTATTGACCTAGCAATATTGCCACTAGTTTTACCCCTAAGATGATCATGGGGGAAAAGAAAAAGAACCTATGTGTTCTAAAATTATAAAAACTCTTTTTGTGGTTGCAAAGAAGTGGCAGCTGAGAAAATGCCCCTCAGTTGAGGAATGGCTAAACAAATCATGGTATATGATGGAATACTACTGTACCATAAGAAATGAATGAACTGATAATTTTTTTAAACATGGAAAGACCTACAAGAAATTATAAAGAATTAAATTAACTGAACCACGAGAACATTACATATAGAAACAGAAATATTGTTTGAAAAATGACTCATGTACATCTACCTCCAGAAAAAGAACTGATAAATAGAAACAAGAAACTGACTTTCTGTCATAGGATGCCTTCTCTAGTGAGGGGAGTAGGGGAAGGGCAGAAGATAACCTGAGAATTTTAATGTAATAAACAAACAAACAAATAAAGAAAAAGAAATAAAGAAAAACTATGGAGGTGGACTACCTAGAATGAGTAGTAGGGGTATGTTGTGATTTCACACAGGGCAAGCCAATTTTCATGGATGAGAAAATGGCAGTGATTACTTCTGCATGGTGGAAAAGGATACCATGTGAATTCTAGGGTAGGGCTGACCTACCTAGAACATAGGAGGTGAACAAAGTGTGAGCATTAGTGGTTAATAAAGACAGCCTTTGCCTACCTCACAATTTGCCCTAATTTAAGCCTTTTGTAATTCGTTCAGGTAAATAAATGAAGGTTTAGTATAAAGAGACTATACAGCAGCCCATGAGAAACTCCTTAGAATAGAAAATATTCAGGTCAGATTTTGACATTCTGAAAGAGCACTGAAAGAAAAATAAAATAGAAAAATGTTTCTTATTGTTATTTAACATATATCAATATATTATTAACTAAAATGTATAATATTAGATTGAAAACCAAAAATGATTGCATATAGGTTAACACAGACAAATCAAGAGCAGAATCATTTATTAAAGGATGCTTTCTACTTTAAAAAAGTGAGTGGATTAAGGCCTTGTTCTAGGAAAATTGATAAACTCTATTATTACTTAAAAGAAAAATAGCTTTGGTTTGTTGAACTGACTTATGAAGAATATCTCACCACTCAAGTACCTAACATTCTCTACGTAAAAAATAACATCTTTGATTTCTTGCCTTCATAAATAAATGTAACCAATTTCAGTAATCAAAACCAACAGCCATGAAATTCACTCAAAACTAACTCTTTCTTCAGAATCTCTATTTCTATGAAGCATTTCCCAAGCACAGAAGTGCCCTCAGGACCATTTTCATAGATGAGACATTCAAACAATTCCAAATAACTGTCAGGAACTGTCAGTTCTACTCCCTTTAGTAAATAAAAATAACCTTTCAGAAGCCAGTTATTTGCTCAGTCCATGTTTTGTACTCAACATGTGACAGTTCTAAGGCTCTGTTTTTTATGCCAGTGAAATTTGTTGAAATTTTCCAATTTGATTCCTTTCACTATTAACAAAAATAACAGGGAAGGAGGTGATCACTGGTCCATTCCTTGAAGATTACTAATCAAATTTTAGGAAAAAGCCCAAAGTCATTGGCTTCCTGAAGGTAGCAGACAAATTGCTTTCATTGTACCTGTCAGACTGTTGTCAAACAATTTGTAGGAAAACAGCTGGTCTCCACAATACAAAATTAAAATGGATGGAGGCCTGGCCAATTGATGCAAGTTGAAGGTTTGCCCATAGCATGGATGACATATCCCCTCTATTTAAATAATGAGTTTATTAAACTTGGAGCAGATATTTAAATGGGGATAATGAAGAGCCACATGCTCAGAGTTAATCTTAAATATTTCAGTTTTAGGAATAATAATAATAAATAATGATGATGATGATAGCTCATGTTTTTATTGGGTCTATGGTAACAACATACATTATAAACATTGTCATTTGATCCTAACAAGAGGGAGTTTTTAACAGTTATTTTTATAGATGAGGAATCTGAGGATCAGAGTATGCCAAAATTGAAAGAGTACAGAACTTGGAGTCTGAAGACCAGAGTTGAAGTATTGATTCATTCTGTCACTAGCTGAGTGATCTTAAGCAAGTAACCTCATCTTTTTATGTATATTTCTGAATCTAAAATATTCGGAAGGGTAATTTATATGAAGCCCAAGTTAAAATATTCTATTATTCTTTAAGTACTATTTTTTGCAGTACCTTTAGTGAGATCTTTTTCTTCAAAGCCATCACCAGAGATAACAAGCATCCAATTTATTTGAAGTAAATCTGTGGTCAGATGACCTTGGATAAGTATGGTTCAAGATAAAATGAAATAGTTTTTTTCCTCCTTTGGAAGTCCATTTCTGTTCCCATCTCCCTCACCCAATAATAACTGTAATGACCATGCTTCTACAATTCTGCACTATTATTTGTTTTAGTAAGGTTAGTGTTCTCTTTTCTAATTAGAAATCAATGCTGGAACTATTCTTCTTTCCTTAAATGCCCTTGGCCCTCTCCATAATTCAAGTCCTTCCCAACCTTTTGTGCCCATGGGTTCAAACCTACAGCTGAATGGTCATCAGATGATTGGAACTGGAATGTATAGGAGAAGTGGAATGTTTGGGCTGGGACTTTGAATGTGTTTATTATTTCTGGACTCAAAGTTATCAGCTAAATCTGCTTCTTATGTCTTGTAACAAATAAGCATTATTTAATGCCCTTCCTCTTACTTGTTATTTTTCCGACCCTTTTTTCCTGGAAAGGATAAAAATTCCATTTACCTCAGACCACATTTTCTTGCTTGTGGTTCTATTGCTAATTTTTTTTTATTTTGTCCTTTGTCCTGGTTTATTAGTTGCTCAGTTGATACTTAGGAAAGAATTGTGCTTGGCAAATCCAATTAAATTCAGCAAACATTATTAAGAGCTAATATTTGCAAGATTCTCTGCCAGGCAGAGGGGATAGAAGATAAAAAATTTAAAAATCCCTGCTCTCAAGTATAAGCAATGTAAATGGCAAACAGTGAATTAGGTTCAGAAAGATTAGTTGTGTGACTGTACAAGTCAGTCAATTAACATTTTTAAGCTCTTACTATGCTCCAGAAAGTCCTAAGTTCTGGGGATCCAAAGAAAGGAATAAGACAATTTCTTCTCTAAAGGAGTTCAGAGCCTAATGGAAGAGATAATATGTAAAATAATTATAAGTTGGAAAAAATTAGAGACCATCAACACAAGTTGGCACTCGTATTAAGATGGATTGGGAATAATGTCTTGTAAAAGGTAGTATTTTTAACTAGGACTTGAAGGAAGTCAGGGAAACCAGTAGACAAAAAGAAGGGAAAGAATTCTAGACATAAGGAATAGCTAGTGAAAATACCCAGAGTCTGGAGATGGAGTAGACTGGGCAAATGTCTGGACTGCAATGAATCTAGGAGGGAATAAAGTGTAAGACTAGAAAGATCAATAACTGGACCTGGTAGTCATTTTACTGGTCTCTGTCTCAATTTCCTCATCTGTAAAATAAGAATAATTGTCACAAGTGAATTTCTGGTTTAATTTTTGTCAAAAGTGAATTTTGGGGAGAACATAACTGACTCCACTTTGTTCTGTAGGTTTTGTTGTTGTTGTTGTATATGACCTCTGCATGAATTGTAAGACCAACTACTAGTGTCTTCTCTGCTCTCCTAATTAACACTAAAAAACTCCAAACTCAATTGCAAAAAAAAGAACATTTAGTCTCTGAAATGTCCCCTTCCTTCATCTGATATTTGATTTAGTGAAACTAGTTATACTAAGAGGACAGTTTCTCATGTTTTTTTTGTGTGGATAATGATATGTTCTTCTAAACAAGCACATTTTTATTTTTATAACTAAATGCACTATAATAAGCAGCCATTTATTTATTTGTTTGATTTGTTTAATATATAAAATCTACTAGCTGAATTGTAAGTAACACACATTCCTCTGAATTGCTGATAGGGTGTTGCACTTAAAATATAAAAAAAATAAATTCTGTTTCTATGATTGGTTCTAGTTTATTGGCATTAATTGACATTTATGCAACACTTCTTCATTGGATTGTTGTGAGAAACAAATGCAAAATATATAAAGCTTTTGAAAACTTTAATTTTTTCTATTATTATTACTGGAGGGTGATGTTGCAGAACAATAACTAAATCTTGTCACCTTCTCAATACTCAGAGTCAGGGGATACAATATTTTGCTGAAATCCTCTCAATTCCACTAAGTTTTCTCTACTTCCAATCCTCATTTATTTCTTCTTTTTATGAATATCCATGAGAGGCACCATGGCTTAGCAGGCTGGCCTTGGACTCAGGAAGCCCTGTGGTAGTTCATGTTCTGCCTCTCACATATTCTGTGACCATTAGCATATTGAATAACCGCTCAGTGCCTTAGGCAACTGTTGAAGACCATATCAATCAGTCAATCAATAAACTTTTATTAAGTTTATTCAATTTGCTAAGTTCTGGGGATAGAAAAAGAGGGAAAATATAGTCCCTATTTTCAAGGAGTTTTTAAAAAATAATAGGCTAACTATAAAAATAATACAGCAATGAATTCATTATGGGTTTGTAAACTGATTTTAGATACTTTCTTGCTATGGTTAGAAAGTATCTTCAGTTTACATAAGTGAAGTGAAGCTCATAAGTGAACTTCTCTTCAGGGTCAGGCACAAGGATGCTAAGGAGATTCTTGTTATAAAAATAAAATATTTATTGAAAATATAAGGATAAAAAATGATTTCTAACTCTAAGGAATTCTAACTCCACCCAAATAAAACTCCCTGGTTCCAAAAGGAACTGCTTCTCCTGTTTCCACAGGCTTTACTGATCCTTCCTGATCTGACTAACCCAAATTTTTATGATTCTAAATAAACTAACACTATCATCCTTATAATTCTTATCTTCACTTCCAAGTTATAAAAATAACAAAGGTTAGTTGGTTGAGTCTCAGCAAGAGCCAAGTTATGATTTGTAATCATTACATATAATTGTATATCATATGATATAAAAGATAATATATCTTATTACACATTTATATTTAGATAATGTAGTTATTTATTTTACATGCCATAATTTTCTTTTTGTATTGATTAGACATAAATTCCTCTTTTATCCATAGATTGACAGGTAAACTATTTTGTGCTCTTCTAGTTTGTTTATGGTATACTCCTTCATTTCTAAGTCATGCATCCATTTTTTACTTTATTTTAGTGTATGGAATGAGGTGTTGGTCTTTGCCATGTTGGTATCTGCCATGTTCTTTTCTAATTTTTTTTTTCCCAGCAGTTTTTGTTGAATAGTAAGTTTTCCTTCTAAGGGCTCAGATTGTTGGGTTTGCTAAATACTTTGTTGTTATGGTCATTGACTACTGTGTGTTGAGTCCCCAATTTTTCTAATGATCCACTACTCTATTTCTTTGCAAGTACCAGATTGTTTTGAAGATTGCTGCTTTATAATACCATTTGAGATGCAGTGCAACTAAGTCACTTACCTTCATATTTTTTCCCTATGAATTTTCTTGATGTTCTTGGACTTTTGTTCTTCCAGATGAATTTCCTTATTTTTTTCCTGCCCTATGAAATAATTTTTGTTTTGTTTGATTGGGATGGCACTGAATTGATTTAGGTAGAATTGTCATTTTAATTATATTGTCTTGGTCTACCTATGAGCAGTTATTGTTTTTTCCAATTGTTTAGATCTGACTTTATTTGTGTGGAAAGTGTTTTGTAGTTGTGATTATATATATATATATATATATATAAACAAACCAAGGAACTATATATATATATACATATATATATATAGTGAGATTTAAAATGGTTGAGGTCTCAAACTGTAGTGAGTTAAAATGGTTGAAGATATAAATTGTGTTAGATATAAGAGAGGGTGAGTAAATTTTGACTGCAGAAATATGTTTCACTACAGTGTCTTGGGTTTTAAATCAAATATAAGGTGGTCGCCAGGGAAATATTCCCAATTATTCAAATACACAAGTGAATTGGGTTTTATAGAGATTTTAATTAACAATACAATGAGTAATCAAAGAAAGAGAGAGAGAGTAAGAAAGGAATAAGTATGAAGGGCCTCAAGCCAATATGGCCTAGACCTGAGTCTTAAGAGAGAAATCAGTCAGTTTTTTTAACACTCACCACAAGGTCTGACTAAACAAGGATTCTAGTAACACCAGGCCAGCTCTATCTCAGCTGACTTCACCAGAGAGCCTTCCAGCCAGATACTGTTCCAAAGGGCCTCTCTCCAGAGCCTCCAGAGGGACAGAGTCCCCTTAGAGGAGCTCCAGGGAGACCTCCTTAGAGATTGTCCTCCAAGAGTTTCCCTTCTCCAGAGCCTCTCTCAAGAGATTCTTCCTAAGTGGTCCTCATCAGAGATCCCCCAAAAGGAATTCTCCAAAAGGAATCTCTTCAAGAGATTCTGCTTTTTCTTATATAGGGGTTTTTCTCCCATGTCACCTCCCCTAAGTCCCTACATCTACCAATCACTGTAGACGCTTTCCAAAGGACTGCCCATCTAAATTCCTGCTAAGTCCACCAATCTCCTCAGTAAGTCTGAATCAGAAAAAATGCTGCTGTGTCGACCAAGATCCTCAGTAAGTCTGAAAGAGAGAAAACACAGCTGAGTCAACTAATCTCATCAAGAGAAAACTTGCTGGACCCTTTTAGGTACCTAGCATCTCATTGTTTCAATTCTAAAAACAGGCCTGGCTCAAAGAACTCCTTGCCCCACCATAAGCATGGATCCAAGTACTTTCTTTGTTTAGCAAGGAGTTTTCTGCCCTAAAGCAGTCTTAAGTATGGGTGGAGTAGAGGTCCTCCCATTTCTGATCCTGGCAAGTTCTCACATCAAAATGGGGAATGCTTTCTCAGTAGGGAATTTGTTCCAATTAAGAATTCCCCAATGGGGAAATTTTTAACATTCACAAGTCTGAGAGATTTCAAGATTTACAATATATATAGAAGGTAGACTCCCAGGTATTTTATATTTTCTATCATCATTTTAAATTCTTGTTGATTTTTATAAGTAGTATAGAGAAATGTTGATGATTTATATGTTTGTTTCATATATTATAACTTTGCTAAGTTGACAGTTGTCCATTGTTTGGATAAGATTCTCTTGGATTCTCCAAGTATATCATCATGTGTACTGCAAAGAATAATAGTTTAATTTAATTTCTTCATTACCTGTTGTAATTCCTTTTATTTCTTCTTTACTCATTGCTATAGCTAGCATTTCTAGAACTATTCTTTTTCTTTTTGAATGTCATGAAGGATTTTGTTTTTTAGCTGGTATGAAGTACTGACAAAGTACCAATATCTAAATTAGAGAATGCTTACTATCTTTCTCAGAAGTTTAGAAGGTCAATGAAAGTCATAAGCATGTGATGCATGCAAATTATGAGAAGGAAAATGACAAGTTCTAATTCAGGGAAATGTGGAGGTGAATGTAGTAAGATGATTTTCAAAGCAGAAAGCAATTTAGTAGATTAGATGATTTTCATTAACTCTTAGAAATTATGTTTAAGTCAATTTATGATGTGTTTACACAAAACATGAGAGATGGCAAGCAAGACTCAACAAAAGCATAATTAAAATTTTAATACATACAGATTTCATTTCAATTTTCCTTTTAAATTTTTTTATTCTCATTTTTTAAAATTGGCACTATTTCACTGAGTTTATTTGTATGAAAGAAAAGAGCTCTCTGTACATATCAAACTGTTATTATTTACATATGTAATATTTTGGAGATCATCATTATTTACACATTTCCCCAACAATGTTTAAAGGAAATCTGATTAATTATATCAATATTCATTTGTAATATATTCCTTCAGATAAAAACTACTTTCACAGAAACAGAGCCTTTTAAAGCAAAAAATATACAGATAAACACATTCCAGATTATAAAACAGGATTGCACTACTACCCTAGGATTGAGTCTCTGATGAACTGTTATTCTCAGATTTGCCTTCAGATATTTTTGAATCTATATTTTGGTACTTATATAAAACATCATATTAATCTTATAATTCCTTGCTTTTGGAGGAACAGAGGCTCCCTATGATCTTTCCTATCATCTTTTATTTTTGTTGCATTTGTGTTTTCCTAAAGCAGAACATATAATAATGCTTGGATACATCCACGATAATAGCATAATTGTTTTGAAAAGTATGATTATTTCAGAAACTGTTGCACTACTCTGACAGAATTCTCTTATGAAACTACTCTATCTACTGTTACATTGTGTAATGAAAAAGTAGGAATTGGATTCACCATGTAATCAGTCATTACCTGGAAAATAAAAGGGATAGACTAAATGACATTTGAGACCCCTTTTAGGTCTAAAATACTAGGATTTTAATCTTTCAGGCACATTGGAAAAAGCAGTAGTCTCCAAAGAAGGGGCTAGGACCTTCTAGAGATTCCTATGGCTTGATGCCAAGGGGATATGTGGGGAGGTAAATTGACATTCCCCTCTAGCTAATTATGAGGCTTTTATCTAACACAGAGTTCTATTTACCCTTCACCCGTTATAGCCCAGTACTTTCCCAGTTCACTTGTCTTCCACTATTGGTCAACTTGCTAAACTCCCAGGCCATTTTAACCTAACCCATCCCTGAATGTTTATAGTGACACCTGCCAAGGTACCATTGGCACCCTTTCCATATCTTCTAGTCAATTTACACACGGGGGTAAGGGGAACTGATAAGAATGCTTGATTAAAAAGTTTGTAAATCACTGGCTTAGAAAAAGAAGTGTAAGTCTTTTTATACCCCTTGACTACACTTGATAATATAGAATAGGGATAAACATGGATCTGAGATTATCTTTGAATTGTCCTTTAAACAAAGATTTTAAACCTTTATTACAAATTTTTTCTTAACTTGAGCTTCAAATAGTTATTAGATACAGTTAAATTTCAATGATCTTTTTACAATATTTAACCTCAAAGTATATTTTCAATTTCTTATTTATATGGTATAACAGGTGATAAAGTCCTTTGTTCCTATCTATTACTTATTTTAGTTCAATATATCAGTCAAGAGGAAGTATTCAACTCACTGAACTGTCTCCTACTTCCTTGTCATAAATCATAAATAAAGTCAATTAAGGCAGAAAAAGACAATGCTACTTAGATTGGTACTAAGAAAGAACGCTATCTTCAGGAAAGGGTAAATACATTGTTCTCCTTGGAAATCAGGGCATCTGAGCATACTGTTTTTATATGTCAGAATCAAGTGACTTAATGATATAAGTAATATTTTGTATTTCCAGGATATCATTCATTTTTTCTTCTGAAACTTCATAACCCCATTTGGGATTTTCTTGGCAAAAATAGTGGAGTTGGTTTCTCCACCTCATTTTACAGATGAGGAAGCTGAGGTAAATAGGTGAAGTGACTTGCCCAAGGTCACACAGCTATTAAGTCTCTAAGGTCAGATTTGAATTCAGGAAGATGATTCTTCCTGACTCCAGGCCTGGTACTCTATCCATTGTGCCACCAACCTGCCCCTTGAGGACATTAGACATAGTCAATTGCAAATATTAAAATATACTAAGAAAGTTAGATATAATATTGGATAGAATTCTAAAATTCTAAATGTGAAGTCAAACTCTGAAAGATTGGAGTTCAAATACTGTCTCTGACTCTAGATATTTGAAACTGTAAATCTGTAAAATGAATAATAATAGAACCTACTGATGATCAAATTATATTTATCTAGAAATTGCCTTATGAACTTTAAAGTATTATATAAATGTGAACTATTATTATATATTAGCAATATTTGAATTGTTGTAATTGATTGTTCGAACTATTCTGTTCCTCCTATTAGTAAGCTTAATTAACAATTGAATCCAGAATTTGAAACGTATGCTTAATCTTCTGCCCACCTTGCCAAAAAATAGTGAAAATGACCTAAAGGTAGATAAGTGATGAGTGAAAAATCTAGAATATTCACAACATGGAAAATCTGTCTCTAAATAGCAGAGTGTTGTCTCCCCTTACATGACTTAGAAGAAACTTGAAAAATAAAATACAATTTTGTTTTCTTTTCAGATATAAAGCCATTGTGAATCCTATGGATATCCAGACATCAGGTGCAGTTCTGTGGACCTGTGTGAAAGCCATTGGCATATGGGTAATTTCTGTGCTGTTAGCAGTTCCTGAAGCAGTGTTCTCTGAAGTGGCACATATCAGTAGTATGGATAATGGCAGCTTCACAGCATGTATGCCATACCCACAGACCAATGAGTTACATCCAAAGATTCACTCAGTGCTGATTTTCTTGGTCTATTTCCTCATACCTCTTGTTATCATAAGTATTTATTATTATCATATTGCTAAAACATTGATCAAAAGTGCACATAACATCCCTGGAGAATACAATGAACATTCTAAAAAGCAGGTAAGAAAACAGGTGGGAAAAGGTACTATAGACTAGTAATTGATTTTCATTTTACCTAGTAAGTTCAGGAAATTGTGAAAGAATGAATGAAAAATCATTTATTAAATGTTTCCTATGTGAAAAGTATTGTGCTAAGCACTGAAGATACAAATAGAAAAATAGAGAGTTTCTATTCTCATGGAGCTCAAATTCTAAGTAGGGGGTGGGTGACAGAAAGCACACATAAGATTTCAGTCACATGGAAGTCAAATGGAAAGGTTCCATTGTTCTTAGAATGAAATAGCAGAATAGTATTAGAGCCTTCTTAATAGTCAGGACAGGGCTGGCACATAGATGTGTTATATATTTACTCAATGTAGTATGAATTGAGGTGATCTGAGAGGATCTTACTTGCCCCTTCTGTGCCCCACTGCTCCACCAAATGTTGCCCACAATCCTGTCTAAAGGCTTAAAATTCTATTATTAGAATTAATTTCTCAGAGTTAATGTCTCTTTTAGATGTAAATGTCTTCACGAGAAGGGGTTGACATATAATATTGTTAATCATAGTTATTCTGGCCATTCGTTTACTTAAATTTTTTTTCTTAGAGAAGCTAATTCTAAAATGCAGGTAGGAAATTGGAGTTTTATTGAAAGTAAGGGATGGAGAAAGAATTAATTGTAGAGTATGGGCACTGCCTGGGGAAGGAAGTATAAGTGGGTTGACATTATAGAAGTTGCTAGGCATCCTGAAGGTTACATGGAAGTGCAGGACACTAAGGACAAGTGAATTCCAGGAAGAAGAAAGAGACTGAAGGTGAATTGGACTACTTTATAATTTTACTTAAAATTGGCCCTAAATTACCACAATGAAAAAATTTAATCTCTGAAACACTTTGTCATTAAGAGCATTTCCAATAAAAATAATCATAAAGGAACCAAAATACTCCTGAAAGCTAGGGCTTCAAAGAAAGGCCTTATTACATATAAACCTGGAAAGAGAAATTTTCAGTGCCTTAGATAACTCACTAAATGGATTCTAAAAGTAGTTGCAAGTATATATATATATATATACATATATATATATATGTGTGTGTGTGTGTGTGTGTGTGTGTGTGAGTATATATATATACATATATATATATGTATATATATATAAAATAGGGGAATACCTTCTCTGGATTTCCCTACACCAATAAAATTATACATCTTTTTTATAATAATCCACTGTATTTTGTTTGTTTATTAGATTTATAAAAACTGTATAGTTATTCTTAAGAAAATGCATTAACTTAGTACCAGTATCAAAAAGACTAAACATTGATTAATAGGAAAATGTTCTGATTTTTATTTTTGTATGTTATTCTCAAGTACACAATTACACTATTGTCACACTTCCCAATATGATTTTCTTTTTATGTATTTTACTTTTTTTACAAAGTGTACAGAGGGAGGGACATACAAAAATTATAGATCTTAATGAATTCCATTTGAAAGTATCTAAACTCAAGGAAAAGTCTTGCTCAGTAGCAATACCTTTTCTCAATTTCTTCACAATTCTAAGTTACAAGTTCTAAGAGCTATAATCAAAGTGTCAGAAACTAGATGGTAGAAAATGACTTAGAAATAAAACAAAAGAAACAATCATTGCAGCTTCCCCCCAGGGGACCAAGGTCATGGAGACTTTCAACAAAATAATTGTCTCCAAAATGCATGCTACTGTAAAAATTAAAAGGAATTCATTTTGATTTTTAAGGTGTTATAAAAATTTTATTTTTAACTATTAACAATTTGTGGAAATCTTAGAATTTTTCACCATTCAATAATTTATCTATACAGGTAGTAAGATATGGGGAGCAAGATAGACTTCGAGTAAAGAGATCATAGATCATGCATTTAGGACTAGAAGATATATTGGAAATCATCATTTTACAGATGAGAAAACTCAAATAGGTTATTTGAATTACCTAAAGTCATACAGGCAGTCATTAATGGATTCTGGATTTGAACTCTTATTCTGTGGCTCTAAGTTCAGCATTCTTTCTTACAGCTTTATGCCATGTGACCATGGGCAAATCACATACTCTCCTTGAGACTCAGAATCCTCTTCTCTAAAATGGAGATGCTAATACTTGCATTTCAAAGAATTTTTTGGAGGAAAAGAAAGCTTCTTAAACTTTTAAGGGCTACATCAAAGTAGATTATTATTAGATTACTATTTGGAAGGGTTGGGGTTAAAAAATAAGGCCTACTTTGAAAGGCCCTTCTGTTTTTTTTTCTAATTAGAGAATTCTTGTGTCTGATAAATGCCCAAGTTTATTTAGTTTTCATGCCTCATTAATTGGGTGGATTTAATATAAACAGAGATAATTTGTGTTAATAGTTGGAGGCTTGAGAAAAAGAAAAGCAGTTAAACATAAGAGAGCTTTGAAAGATTGTGGATTGGAAATGTAAAAGGCTTGGGAATTTACTTGTGATTGATCATCTTAGTGTATGTAAACTGTCAAATACAAGTGGTAACAGCAATACTAAGTGCTGTGATTTAACTAAGAGATTTCACAGGAATGCCAGTTGCCATTCTGATGAATAAAACTCATTGTTGTGCTGATGTAATTTGGATGCATTGTAATAGCAAGGTCCACTTCACTAATGTCAATGATTGTTAGATTGGAGGCTCACTTGATTTGATTCCACTCATCTAAATGATTATTCCTCTTCTATTTTCAGATGGAAACAAGAAAACGCCTGGCTAAAATTGTCCTGGTTTTTGTGGGCTGCTTTGTGCTTTGTTGGTTTCCAAATCATGTGCTCTACATGTATCGATCTTTTAACTACAAAGAAATTGATCCATCCCTTAGCCACATGATTATCACCTTAGTAGCTCGAGTGTTGAGCTTCTGCAACTCTTGTGTCAACCCTTTTGCACTTTACATGCTCAGCGAGAGCTTCAGGAGACATTTCAATAGTCAACTTTGCTGTGGGAGAAGAGTCTATAGGGAGAAATCCACCAGCTACCTGCTTAGCTCCTCTGCTGTGCGAATGACTTCTCTGAAAAGCAATGCTAAGAACACAGTGACCAATTCTGCCTTCTTGAATGGGCACAGCGGGAAGCAGGAAATGTCTCTGTGATTCCAGTCATTTGACTCACTACTTGAAAGAACCCACTCTATATAATTGCTGAGCTGAGCATGACTAAACAATTCTTTCCTTCTTCCTACATTTGTTCAAGGAATTCATTAGAGGATTGATCACTGTTGACTCAGAGAAGGCAAGGCAAACAAGACAAGTCTTTTTCTTTGAATGGGTTCTTTAATCACATTCAACAAATGGATTGCCCACGTAGAGAAAGACTGAAGAGCAGTATTAAATTCCTTCCATATCCTCAACCCACATCTTCCCTGACCCCACAAAAAATCCAACAACCTGATAAAACCCAATATTACAACTATGATTTAAGCGATTGCTATAGTTGGCTGCAGTGTGTTTTCCCTTAGCAATGTTTTTTTTTTTTTGAGAGGGAGGAATGTGACATGAATTTTTATGTTTCTTAAGATATTCCATAAGGGATCATATGACACAGAGAATCATTTTTTTAGAGAGAACTTGCCATTTCTGGTATAGGCCACATTGACAGTTGTTTACTTTGGATAATTCATGGATAATGGTGCCCATATATGTACAAAATGAAAGTTACTTCAAATTTGGACACACATTCAAAAATGATGACAATAGCCATTGAAAATCTGGTGACTGTGTCAGCATAACATCATTTCCAACCTCCCAAAGTTTGTCTTCTAAGATGACATGCCATTTTTAACAGTAAAAAGAAATAAAAACAACAATAATTCACTAAATGATGAATTAGTTTAAGGCTTAGTACCATCTGTACTAAAAAGCGGAATTCTTTGTGATGAATGTTGGTGATGAAGTTGCCCTTGAGGCTATGATCAACTACATACATCTATTGTCTCTTGAGAACAAAAGTTACAGGAACTCTGCCATTCCTGTCAGCTTCTGAACAACAACAACAACAAAAGATTAAAAATCTATATTCTGATGAACTTGCTTTATGTTTCACATTTCATAGGATTATAGAATTAAAGTTAGAAGGGATTTTAGAGGTCATCTAGTACAATATCATTTCATAAATATGAAAACCAAAACCCAGAGAGATTAAGTGACTTTGCTTAAGATCACATAAAAAAGATGCCATAGTCAAAATTTGAACCCAAGAATTATGATTCCAAATTCAAGATGCTATCCACTATACCATAGTACCTCATAATCTGTTGTGAATTGGCATCTATTATTTTTAACATAAAAGTAAATATGGTCTTAATTAAATAATCCAGTTTCCTATCAAGAATCAGAAAGCCTTATCTTTGAATCAACCCACTGTAAAATATTGTTGTTTCCAAATGACACATAGCACAAATGAGTTAGATTATTTAAGTTGTAAAAATGATAGTGCTAAGGGACTGTAGTGCAAATGGTAAAAGATTTCACCCTCACAATTCATCATAAGAAATATAGTTGTTGACTTTTATCTCATTCAAACATTGCATGTAGTTGAACTCACTCCCTCACAAGTGTTGGATATTCATGTAGTTCTAATTATTTGGATGTTTTCCCTTATATTGACCTGAAATCTGCCTATTTATAATTTTCATCCACTGACCTAATTTCTTTTCTTGAGAATATATATAAAGGCCTACACTTGGGTTCAAAAACTCCACTACAGGGGGCACCTGGGTGGCACAGTGGATTGAAAGCCCAAAGATGGGAGGTCCTGGGTTCAAATCTGGACTCAGACACTTCCTAGCTGTGTGACCTTGGGTAAGTCACTTGACCCCATTGCCTAGCCTTTACCACTCTTCTGCCTTAGAACCAATATACAGTATTGATTCTAAGACAGAACGTAGGATTTAAAAAAATCCACTCCATACATAACTACAGAATTAGAGAGATTTGTCCTATGAATATCTTTTCCCTTTTTGATTATAGGAAATTTTAAAGGCCAAATGGTCCCTTTTTTTTTGGGTCTTGTAATTTCTGCTTGACCAGCCAATTGTTTCTTATTAGTCAGAATTAGTTTCAGGTTAACACTTCACTAGATACAGTCCTTTACTTTGTGGGAACTAAAATTGTTATGATATAGCATTTTTGGCAGATGTCTGTGTAGTTAAAATACTCAATCATAAGTATATTTAACATCTTTTCCAGTTTTATGATTTGTATCAGTAATTCATCATCCATTTCCTCCATCCATCAGGGTGGTTTGGATTACATTCTTATGAAGTAATTTGTTTTTCTTGTATCTTCACCAAAATGTTTATTGCCATACTTTAAATTCTTGAATTTTTATATAGGAATATGTTTAAACAACAATAATACACTACTGCCCTTTAAATTGGATTTGTTTCCTTAAATTCAATTCAACAATTATTAAGTGACTACTAAAACCATAGCACTTTCCTAGGCACTGAAGATACAAAGCTTAAGATGAAAATTTCCCTGAAATGGACATATTTCAGTCATGAATCTTTTCCCACAAAGGCTCAACAATATGAGGGTGTTTATAATTTGTGTGTTGAAATTTCAATTTGACTTATTATTTATATTCTGTGCTTTTAAATAAACATCTGAAGATGTCAGGGCTTTTCCTGTCCCTCTTCATGGTTATTTTCTCCTGTGAAAAATGGAAAATTTCAACTATGTTACACAAGTCTCTCTTCTTATTATATTTTTGTATTCTCTGTAGGAACACGTTTATAATTTATCTGAGGTTTCCTCTTCACTTAGCCTTTTAATTTTAAAAATCCTTTAATCATGTCAGCAAGACTCTGGCCAAATATAGTTTCCTCAGTTATCAGGAAATATCCTTCATCCTTAGTCAAGAATTTGTCATTTCAATATTTTAAGTTATGATATGAAAAATTAAATCTTGTTCTTTAACAGCATCTTTATCATAGCCAGCTGTTGACTCTGCATATTTCCTTTCTCTTCCAAATTCACAACCTTCAAGTCACATATGATATGCTTATATAAAAAATCCTGTTAATTTAAAACTATCAGAATAATCATAGTATTTAATCTGACATCTGGCTAATATTAAAATTTGCAAAGGATAGATGGAAAGAACATACTTAATAAAGCACTCTACATATTAGGTTTATGTTAAGTATTATCTATACATTTGCTAATACTAATCATTGTTAGTCATTGATTCTAATTTAAAAATAGCTATGTTAGAAATGTATGTTTCTCTACAAAATTTGAGAGTAGCTAAGAATCTCTGGATAATATTAAGGTTGTATATTTCCCATTTTGTGGCTATTTTGTGACTTTTTCTTTGGGGGTATTTGTTGGGACTTTATTTTCAATATATTTGCATTTTCATTTGAAGTTGATAATTACCTAGTTTTTGAGAATTTTGAAGAAAAAAGATCAACTCCTGATTTTTAGGATACAAACAAGCTATTTTGATGATTATCTGTGCATATGTCTATAGTATACAATTTAACTTCTGTGACATATAGCTGTTCTGTAACTTTGTTTATGCTTTTCCCAGAAGGACTTCCTTTTTGGAGTGATGTGATTTTCTAATAACTAGCTCCAATCTTCCCTTTTAAAAATACAGATAACTGAAAATTTGATGTCATAAATATATATTTGGTACCTGAGATTTTCTCTAAACAATACTAAAACAGAAAAATTACCGCATGTACTTAAAGGAGCAGGCTAATATTAAACTCAGATCTAAGAGTTTGGTATTTCTTGGATTTTCTCAAAGATTTTTAGATCTATTTATTACTACCAGACACTTCTAATATTTCTCCTTAAACTTAGTTCTAAAGATGAAGATGAGAATTTTTATCTAGAGTTCATCCACACAATAATGTCATAGAAACAAAAACCCATGAGTAAATAAATAAAAGAGGGAAAATATGTAAAATGATGTATTGGGTTATTTCTGCACATTACCTAAATACATTATAAGGGAAATAGAACTGTTCCCTACATATTAACTACACTTTTGTCAATGACAGAATTGAGATAGAACTAAAGAAATAGTTATGGAATATGTTTGCTACTGTGTGGTACAGGGATATTTTGAGGGTACATTTTGCCACTAGAATATTTTTGATGTCATACCCATGATAGAAATGGCATATTATGCTACTCTCCCATAGATAGACGTGTAGGAGGAGCCATAACTGAGAATTCTAATAACAGATCCAATTCACTTGCCCTTGGCGAATGGAGATACTTCTAAAGTATGACTACTTTTAATTGCAGTTGATATTCATTAGAGATATGTTATGGGAGTTAGAGATAATGAGGAACAGGTTGTTCAAATGTGACAGAAGGTTAAATGGAGAAGACAGAGACCCAGGTATTGAACTTAGAGGCTAAGAGAGAAAGCTGTCAGGGAATTTGTAGATGACAGCAATATGGATTTGGGAAGAATAGAGTGAGTGAATTTTATAGTAAAAGAAGTGGTTGCTAACTTATGGTAACAGAGAAAGATATGAAAGTGGCAGTGTAAGCAACAAATTTGCAACTCTTTTTCTGGATCTGTATATCAGGGACTATGAAAGAAAATATAGCTGTATTTAAAGAGACTTCCAAGACAATTGGTATCTTCATGAAAAAAAAAATGAAGTCATAGGACCCTAGGGAGTGGGGATGATGGCAGCTTTGAAGTGCAGAGAAAAAGCAGGAGATAGACCAACAAAGGGGCCAGTAGGAGACAAGCACCTTATCTCCCAAAAAGAAATCATGCCATGCATAATATCTACATATGGAACATTGATGTCATTGCCCTGTGCTAGTTTTTGTTTCATATCATATAAGTTATACAAATAGACAAAAAGTTTGTCCTAGTATTATAGAACAGTGTTTTTGTTTTGTCTTGCCTAGAGATTATTATGGTAGGAGGTATGGTATTAGCATAAAGTAAATGAGAATGGTAGAAAGTTGTGTTTATTAATTTTCTTTGTAAAATTATTTTGACTGAACCGAATAAATAACTAATTGACTAAATTAACAGTTAAAATTGGCAAACCTATAATGTGATTTAGAAGGCCTAGCTTCAATGTTTGAAATGGCATTTCAAAATCTGAGATTGATTTCTTACAATATTGCCCTCAGGAACTCTAATACACACATACACACGTGTGTGTGTGTGTGTGTGTGTGTGTATGTGTATATATATATATATATACACACATATATATGTATATAATTAAGACTCCCTTTCTAGGTTTAAAACATGACTTAAAGGAATTAAACCACCTATACATTTGTGGAAGTCATTTCAAGTTGTCCAGGAAATATGTAGAGTGTTGGGGTAGCTTTCTAATTTCAATCAAATAGTCTCTAGAATTTGGGCAAGAATCATCAGATTTGGTGTCATAGCTAAAGTATTGCTACAAAATTGCTACAAAATGAGAGACAGCTAATCCTGATCATAAATCTAGTAATTTTTAATAAAGGCATTTCAGAGATTAAAAATGAGATAATTTAAAAAAAAATTTTGTTGCTTCTCAACTCTCCATCTGTTAGGGTTTCCCAGGGTATCAGGAATAATGCAGAGAAACAGGTTCATCTAAATATTTTATTGAGATTACCTAGTTCTAGTTTAAAGCAATGGAGAATAATATTTTTGTACATATAGAGTCCAAATCCAACATCCCCTCAGTATCTAGCATCCTTATATTAATCAAATTCACCTCCTTTGGAGGACACAGGTTTTGACTACCTTGACCCTTCTGATCTAGAATCCTACATTTAGAGCCAGAAGGGGTTTTAGCAATCATATAATCCATTACTTTCATTTTACAGATGAAGAAACTAAACCTTATAAATCAGAATTGCCTAAGGTATCAGAAATAGTAAGTGGCAGGGTCAGAATTTGAACTCAGGTCCTCTGACTCCACTCCTTTCCACTGTACAATGCTGCCTTTCTGTACATATGGCCTTAGTAATTGTTTACTGACTAATAAGGTTGATACAAGCTATAATCTCTTCTGCCTGGCTACAGAGCACAATCCTCTTGTAAAATGTTTCTCAAGGCTAGATTCATTGCTGCAAACACATTTGAGAGCACTTCTATTTCACATCTTTGGGAAAGGAAGGGGAAAGACCAGGGGCAATCAGTTTTCTCCTCCATTTTGTTATCTGTCTAATATTTGGATAAAAATTGGGAAAGGGGAAAAATCACATAGTGGACTAAAAGCCCGTATATTTGCAAAAATGCTAAGATAGATATAAAGTTAATAATTGAGTCATAATGATTGCAAGGTTTTATTTTTATTATACTTGAAAAATTCTCTAATTTCTCTGATTCACTTATAGCTTAAATGTAGATTTAGTAGGTCCAGAAGACACCACTTTGAAATGACCACTTTAGAAGACTTTCTGACAATCTGAGAAGTGGAAATTTTGACTTAAACATTTCTTTTAAACTTAGAGAAACTTCAATTATCTCAACATCTGGGTGTGTTTTCCTAGGTTTCCTAGAAAAGGGGAACTTTGAACTAGACTAAATACTTTGGCTGAGAAAGTTGATTTTTTTGGTAAAGTTATGATTCAAAGCATGAATGATAATAAAATCCAGTCTGTAATTTCATCTATAATAACCATTAGCATGAACACAAAGTATATGTCAGAGTGTTATTTATTCTTTTATTCTCTATTTTATCAAGTTGTTCCATATGCCACTTCTAACTAAAATTTCAAACAGTGGAGTTTTATTTTTGGCTAGCCAGTTATTGGACTGCAGAGAGTAGTTTGTCTTTGAAGTGTCATTCAACAATATTTGGCCAAAATTTCATTTCTGGGAACTAACTTTGTTTGTAAATAAGCAAGACTCATACAACATGCTTCTTAGTGCAAGATGAAACTATAAATTCATATCCCTGTTGTCAGGTCAGGAAACATATGAAAAACACCAAAAAGGATTTGACAAAATGCTTCTGCATTATTTAATAGTAAACTGGGAAATGGAAATGTCTAAAACATCTATTGAAACTAGGTCTTGTAGACAGTCAAATTATTCATGTCTTTCTGGATCTCCCAATCCACAGATCCATGTTCACTTGAAATGAGGAATAATAATAATAAGTAACATTTATATAGTACCTACTCTGTGGCTGGCACTGCGCTAAATAGTTTTGGATCATTTAATTTGATTCTCACAACTACACTGGGAGGTAGATGCTATTATCTTCATTTTACATCTGAGAAATCAGGCAAAAAAGGGTTAAGTGACTTTCCTAGCATCCAAAAATTAATAAGTGCTTGAGACTAGATTTGGATTCAAGTTTTCCTGACTCCAGGACCAATACCCTATCCCCTGAACAATAAGACAAGTCAAAGTATAATACCATTTCTACTTCATCTAAAATAACTGGCTTTTATGATGATTTGTTTTAATTATTATGAAAACCAAAAGAAAGATGCCCCAAGAGATTCCAAAGTTTGATTTTCATAATACTAATAGCTAGCATTTATAGAGTGATTTAAGGTTTGCAAAGGACTGAACAAATATTATCTCATTTTATCTACACAACAACCTCACAAAAGTAGATGCATTTTTTTCTATTTCATAGATGAGGACATTGAGGCAGGAAGAGGTTAAGTGAATCTCTCAGGGTGATATGGCCAATAAGGGTCTCAACCAAGAACTGAATTCAGGTCTTGCTGACTCCAGATCGAACTCTCCCTAGCACATTCACCATTTTTGGAAGAATGAGCTAATGTAGTTGAAAAAAGAGGAGAAGTAGATCCCAATACTCACAAATGATCCCAATATAAACCTGTTGTCATTATCTGTCTTAAAAATGCTCTTTAGTTCTCTTTAGATACAAAGGGTACTTACTAGGTCTTTTTCATGCTTTCCGTACAATTTGGTTATAATCTAAGAATTTAATGAAGCCAATTATTTGGCATCATGCAGCTCAAACCCTAAACAGAAGGGTTGATTACTTTCAATTTTGTTTAATTTACTGAATTCTGCGTGTAGGCAGTTATCAAATGAGCACTTCCAGTTGATTTCAGAAACACAAAATTATCCAAATAATGATTCACCAGTAGCGGCATCATTTTTCTTCATTTTGTCAAGCAAATAAGCCCTGGCTGTTGTGTTCTAAGGCATGGAGAATGTTTTAAGGCAATGCATTGGATTTTAGTCATGCAAAGTCTGTTAATGTTAGCTCCTTAGATCTCTGTGTAATGCTTTAAGTTTTGGGCCTTGATTATAGTCAGCTACCTAGAACATTTAAAAATTAGAATTATTTTGGTTCTTTAGGTAGTTTTTCACAAAGTATATTAAAGTAACATGATGCTGTTTGTATTTTTTTTGTATGCATGTCCCATTATCCAGTACAGAAGGCTATACTTTCTCTTAAATTTTATCTATAGTGAATTAGATTAAGAAACATGAAACAAAGACGTATACTTGGAACAATACTGTTTCTTCTCTGACCATACCAGATGCCCTCATACTTTTTTTTTATTTTTTTATTTTTTATTTTTAAATTCATTTAAATTCATCAAATACTTACTAAACTCCTACTGTGTGCAGTGCACTATGCTTGATGATGAGAAATTAAAGATGGAAAAAACTATATTCTCTTTGACCTTAGGAAATTTATGCTCAAGCAAGTAATGTAATTATATAAAGTCAATACAGTTGGGATAGGGAGCAGTAATTATACCATCTAAAAGCAACCATGAAGTTTGATTACATAACCCACACAGAGAAAACTAACAGCATTAGGGTTTTCAAGCAGATCTGCTTAAATAATTTAAATGTCCTTTTCCTTTTGAAAAACTTCCTGAAGATATTGTGTAGTCTAAAAATTAAGGCTAACATAATTTACTACTAAGACAGCTGTTTGACTTCAGGCCAAAGCTAGAATTCTGCTGAGGTTCTGCAGATGCCATCCTTTGGGCACCTTGAGAAATCTCTGCAATCGCTGTGATCACCGAATTCTATTAAGATTCACCATGGCCAACTTTTTCTCTTAATTGCAGATGAGAAAGTCCCATTTCCTATATGGAAATTAAAAATATCTTGAGGTTAGTCATACCTAAATTTTCTGGTTGTAGACTAGAAGTTAATACTATGTTTTGCATAGGTTTAGTTACTAATTGAAACCATATTCTCACTGCTTTCCTTCATAACTTTTGGAAACAGCTTGGCTAACTTTGGTCACTAGTTAATTAGCTTAATTTGACTATCTCTGTGTCTTTTAAATTTTGGAAATCTATATCTCCTTTTACATATTACTCACACTAGCATTTTTCTCCTTTGAAAGAATATATGGCAAAATACAGTGTTTATCACAGAGCTTTTTTGGGGGGATGGGGTGGAGTCCCAGCTTGAAGTGTTCATCAAATGAAATGACAGCTAACATAATGAAGAACATGATCTTTTTTTAATGTCAAAATTTAAAGGTCTTTTTGGATTCAAATGGATGCATTAATTAGCCAATTTAGTGACATAGTACAAATATCACCAGACCTGGAAGCAGGAAGACCTGAGTGAGAACTAAGTTCAAATCTAGTGTCAAACTCTACCTATATGACCGTGGGCAAGTTTTTTATCCTTTATTTCTGTTTCCTCATTTATATATTGGGAATAATAATAGTACCTAATTCTCATATTTGTTGTGATGATAAAATGAGATAATAATTTTAAAGAACTTTGCAAATTTTAAATAATATATAGATGTTAACTCTTCTTATTAGAAATCATAAAAGTTTCACAGGAATTTGGATTCAGGTATATTGGGCTATATTTGAAATTTCTATCAGTAGTTTAAGATTTGGCAATCTGATTGCAGGAAAGACTGAGTCTATGATATAGTCTGAGATAAACAGATTTTAGTGAAAATCAGAACTTATTTTCCAATATGAATTAAATCCAACCAGTAGCTCACTCTCTATCACCCTTCTCAGAATATGTAATGTATCAGAATCAATATTCTGGGGTTTATTTCACATGTATGTATTCTCTTATATTTTATAAGACAAAAGAACAACTACTTCTATATCACTTTCATGCTTAGCACTATCTTGGGATTTAAAGCTTTCAAAGTCTTTTCTGTTATAAATGTTTACTTGGGTACTTTTCTCTTGGAACCATTTGGCTACTCTTCTTACCAGGCCTTATGAATATGTTAAGTGGTTGCATGTAAAAAAAGTCATTGTAACTTTATATTCTAAGCACTAAAATTATTATGGGGAAACATATTTTTCAGAATTGTGGTTATTAATACAACACAATCCTAGTTTTGGAGCCCTAAATCATTTCCAGTGGAATGCTGGGAATTAAGTTAATTTATAAGTTACTATGTATTTTAAATCCATAAGGGACATATCTATGGTTGACCCAAGGAGAGCAGTTGGGGTTGAAATTTTTAAATAAAAATTCTGAGCCTTCATCATCATCATCATCAGAAAAGAACAGTTAAAGATTTTTTTTAATCTTAATAACAGAAATCACAGGATTATCTCAATTGATGTAGAAAAAGCCTATTGAAAACACTAGATTACATAGGAATAAAAGATCCTTTCCTTAAAATAATGAGTAATATTTATTTAAAACCATCACCAAGTATCATCTGCAAGGGGAATGACTTAGAAGTCTTCCCAATAACATCAGGAGTGAAGGAAGAAGTCCATTGTTACTACTATTATTTAATATTATACTATAAATGCTAGCTTTAGCAATTAGACAAGAAAAAGAAATTGAAGGAATTAAAGTAGGCAATGAGGAAAATAAACTCTCAGTCTTTGTGGATATGATGGTATACTTAGAAAATCTGAGAAAGTCAATGAAAAAACTAGTTGAACTAATTAATAACTTTATACAAAATAAATCCACATAAATCATCAGCATTTATATATATATATGTATATATATATACATATATATATATATATATATATATATATAACCAACAAAACTCAGTTGCAAGTTATAAAGAAAAACTCCATTAAAATCACTCTAGACAATATAAAATACTTGGGAAAATATTTGTCAAGATAAATGCAGCAATTATATGAACACAATTACAAAAGACTTTTCACATAAATACATTTAGATCTAAATAATTGGAAAATATTAGTTGCTCATAGGTTGGCCAAGTTAATATAATAATAGTGATAATCCTACCTACATTTATTTATTTATTCATGCTATACCTATCAAACTACCAAAAACCCTATTTTATAGAAATATAGAAAATATATTTTTATAGAAAACATTTTCATCTGGAAGAAGAAAAGGTCAAGGATAACAGGGGAACTAATGAAAAAATGTGAAGGATATTGGTCTACCAGTACCAGATCTTAAACTGTACTATAAAGCAGCAATCATCAAAATAATCTGGTACTCGCTAAGAAATAGAAAGGTGGATCAATGGAATAGTTTAGGGGTAAATGACCTTAGCAGTCTAGTGTTTAATCCCAGCTTTGGGGATAAGAACTCAGTATGTGACAAAAACTGATGGGAAAATTGGTAAATAGTACAGCAAAAATTAGGTTTAGATCAATATCTCACACTATAGACTGGGATAAGGTCAAATGGGTATATCATTTACACATAAAGAGTGATATTATAATTAGGGGAATAAAGAGTAGTTTACTATCAGATCTATGGAGAAGAGAAGAATTTATGACCAAACAAGAGATAGAGAATATTGCAAGATGTAAAATGAGTAATTTTGATTATATTAATTTAAAAAAGGTTTTGTACAAGCAAAACCAATGCAATCAACATAAGAAGGAAAACAACAAACTGGGAAATTTTTTATAACAAATTTCTCTGATAAATGTCTCATTTCTCAAATGCATAAAGAACTAAGTAAAATTTGTAAAAATATAAATCATTCTCCAATTGATAAATTGTCAAAGTTTATAAATAGTCAATTTTCAGAAGAAGAAATCAAAGCTATAAATAATCATACGAAAAAATGTTCCAAATGTCTTTTGATTAGAGAAATACAAATTAAACCACTCTGAGGACTACCTCACCCCTATCAGACTGGCCAATATGACAGTAAAGGAAAATAATAAATGTTGGAAGGAATGTAGCAAAATTGGGATACTAATGTAATACTGGTGGAGTTGTGAACTGATCCAAACATTCTAGAGGGCAATTTGGAATTATGCACAAAGGGTTATAAAAGAATGCATACCCTTTGATCCAGTAATACTACTACTAGGTTGGCATCCCAAAGATAAAAGAAAATGGGAAAGGACCTGTTTATACAAACATATTTTTAGCTCCTCTTTTTATGGTGGCAAGGAATTGGAAACTAAAGGGATGTCTCTCTATTAGGGAATGGTTGAACAAATTCTGGTATATGAGGGTGATGGATTATTCTTGTGCTATTCACTCACTATTGCAGAGTGAAATAAGCAGAACCAGGATACCATTATACACAGTAACTGCAATATTGTGGAATTATCAAATGTGATAGTAACAGCAAAACAATGATCTAGGATAATTCTGAGACACTTATGAAAAAGAATGCTATCCACCTCCAGAGAAAGAACTATTGGAGTAGAAATACAGATGAAAATATATGATTGATCACTTGTTCATTTGGGTATATTTTGGAGAGTTTTGGTTTTATAAGATTATTCATTTACAAAAATAAATAGTTGGGAAATATATTTTGTGTGTTAATACATGCATAGCCCAGATTGATTTGCTTGTCAGATCTGGGAGGGGGAGGGGAAGGTGAAGGAGAGAGTATGGATCATATAACTTCAGTAAACTAATGTGAAAATGTTCTTAAAATAAAAATAAATTTTAAAACAAATTTTTTTCTTTCCTGATTTAGATATACTATATACTTGGATACAATCTTTGCACTGAAAGACTTCCTCTATTGCCTAGACAATACCAAACATCTGAATGAAAAATTCACTCCATTATTTAAATGTGGATGATTGATTAAATGTTTCATTTTAATGAAATATTGAAGGCTTTATATAAACACAGCCAGAACGCTTGCAATAGTCTAAAGAAGAGTGTTTTATTAATGATATTCTCAAATGAATGGATTTAGAGTTGGAAAAGACCTTAGAGAACAAAACTCAATACCTTCATTTTTTACCAAGGAGGAAACTGAAGTTTCTGAATTAATTAATTAAGTTGAAATATTAGTAAATTATCTAGGCCCTATATAGCTAGTAAATTATTGAGGTAGGATTCAAACACATGTCTTGCTGATGCCAAATGTTGTGTTCAAACTACTATCTTCTGTTACTTCTTTTTTTTATTTTTTTACTTTTAAACATTATTTTATTTGTTCATTTTCAAACATTATTCCTTGGAAACAATTTATGAGGTCTAAGGAGGAAAATGAAATTAAAACAGTGGGAGTTGTGAAACACTTCATGAAACCAATGACCAAGTTTGGCTTTATAGTATTGGTAGCTATTTAAATATCAAAGAGGTGAGAGAATAAGGACATAAAGAATAGTATGTGAAACATTTGGGGGAGAGAGTCAACTCTGGATGGAACATATGACACATGATGGGGAATGGACTGAAAAAACCTGGAGTAGGGCAGACATCAGGTTCTGAGAAAGCAAAATCATTGCCTTCAAGTTCTGCAACCCCTCTCCTTCCCCTCACACTTTCATGCATCAGGTTATTTTGGGAGCCTCTAAGATTTTTATGGTTACTTTATGAGGTTTGGGCATAATTATTCCTGTAGGAACCTCTAAAGTCAACTCATCTTTTATTCTATAAGTCTTGTTTTTTTCTTCTGCTTTTCCCACAATAGTTCTTGGGACCTTCAAATGATGCCAATAAGCTCTGTTCACTGTCCTGGGGACTTCAGTTCCTTACATAATGAGGGAAAAATTAAGGCTAAATTTAGAAACTGTTTTCTTCTTCTCTTGTTCTCTTTCTTCTTGTTCTTGTTCCTCTTCCTCTTCCATTAAAGTGTGTAAAACACAAATGGGTTTTCTATTATGACATCCACACCTTCCCCCCACATTGGAAAAATGGTTCCTTTTTAATACATACATACACATACAGGAGACGTTTTTTTCTCTATAATTTCTTCTCTCCTTAAGGACTTTATGGATTAGGGAACAAGTTGGGTATAGGCTCTTTAGTTCCTGGGAATAAGAAAAGGACCAGGTATAATCACTATGTTTCACTATCTAGAAAATATAATTTTCTCAGTTCTTGAAATTATGGGGAGCCACATTAAGGAACCACTCAGTGCCCATTTCAGTGAGAAGACAGGACTTTCTCAGTCCTTCAAGTCTGCATAAATGCCCTAGTTGGCTGTTTTTTAGTACCCTTATTTTTTGGTTTTAATTTTCCTTGAAAGCTGAGTCCAATTACCTTCAAAGGTATATCTCTCAATTTTGCTTCAAATCTTCCTTTAGGTATTAGTCCAGGAAAGGTACCCAAATTCTAAATTATTTCAATTATTTTAAACAAGGACAAGGAACAAATAGAAGATGCAAAAACATTCACTTACCCTTTATCTTTTGTTTTTGAGAAAGTCTTGTTTGTTTGGACTAGGGAGAGAGACAATCTAGGACCACAAATTACCATTTGACGAAGTTTTCTTGCTGTTGACAAAATTTCCACTTATGCCTTGAAAATGGGATACATTTCTTAATAAACATCTGTAGTGTGATGATTTGGTCCCTTCATGATCACCAACTGTGACAAGTAAAAATTCCAAGAAACTGTTCTCAGTATCAAAAATCAATTTATTAATCTGACCAGCTAAAAATCAGTAAATTAATGAACATATATTCTCTCTCTTTCAACTTCACCTCCATAATCCCTGATGCTCTATATATCAAAGGGAGACTGGAGAGGAGGGGACCAAGTACATAAATCCACTGCCCACTGGAGAGTATCTGGTTTGGATCAGTTCTGTTGATAAAGAATGAAAAACTCAAAATCTTGGTTTGGGTAGGACTCATCCCAATTAAGAAGATGTTTTAGCGCAAGGAATTTGAGGATATTTCTAGGACTGTCACTGAAAGCTCTTTGTGAGCATAAGAAAAATGAATCTGGAAGTGTTGTAAAGGAATAGATGGAGTGGATATGGGGCAGAAAGAGTTAAAGTGAGAAGAATGATAAGGAGACATGTATAAGAGTGCAATAAAATGCTAATAAGATATTGGTAGAACTGGGTGTTGTAGGGAAGACAGGAGGAATGTTGTGGTGGTAGAATCAAGAATACTTAAGTTATCTATTTCAAGAAGTGAAGGAAACAAAGTAAAAAACAATAATATGGAATAATATGGAATATGGAAAACCATGAAGAGTATTTTCATTGACCATTACATGGTTTTATGTAGGTTTTAAAATTGGAGTTTGTATCTTAAAAATTTGGGAAAGCTAGTAGGATATTCAGATGGAGATATTTTTGGCTATTGAAAATGTGGGCCTAAAGCCCCCTGAATTACTGTGACTAACCTCTATTTAAATATTTTTATTTTATATCTAATCAGTCAGTTAGTCAAACAAAAATTATTTATTAAGTGCCAACATTTTCCAGGAACTGTGCTATACACTGGAGGAGGTGGGGAATGGCAAAAGACAAGTAATAATATTAATCCAGAACAAAAAAAACAGTCCCTGTTCTCAAGAAACTCATAGTCTAATAGGGAAGCATCATGTAAAAAACTACAAACAAGATAGAAAGGACAAATTGGAGATTATCAAAGAAGGTCTGAACTATGAAGGGATTATAATAAGCTCCTTGTGCAAAGACTGATTTTACCTAGGACTTGAAGAAAGCCAAGAATGCTAAGGACAGGGAGAATTCCAGATATGAGGGATAGCCAGGTAAAATATATATAGCTTTCAGATGTAATATTCTAAATACAGCAAGGAGACTTGTATCACTGGATCTCATCCATTCTGCTCATCCTACTAAATGAGTTCAATGAAGAAAGTGGAATTTAATCTTGACCTTAAAGAATGAAAAAATATTTAGTCCACATGATTTTGTTGATAGAATGCTTCACTTGAAATCAGCAAGATCTGAGTTTAAATTTTGCTAAAACTAGTAATGTGACCCTGAGCAAGTCATTTAACTTCTTTAAGCTTCTGTTTCCTTACAAAATGGGGAAAATAATTGTTCCTACTTAATAAATTTTCTTTTTAGGATTAAATATGTTAATTTAAATAAAACATTTTACAAAGCACTATATAAATGCTACTTTTATTGTTATTAGTATTTTTAAATTTTTATGGATCAATGTTACATATGGACAGGTGTGAGCAACAGTTTGTTCTATGTTGATCTTCTTGATACAATCCAATTTATTTGCTGAATTGTCCAATATTACTTGAGCCCTTTCTATATGGGAATCTTTTAGTTCTTAAAAAATAGTGAGCTACTCCTGGACAATTTTAGCAACTAAGTCATTTCTTAATAGATAGTTAAATAGTACTAAATTTCATAGCTTTCTCTCATACATTGCACTTTTTTCTTTGTCACTTCCTTGTATAATCTACACTGCTCACTAAATCTGAGATCCTTAAGTATAAACATTCTGAAATTTTTGGTGGTAATGAGCAGGTCTTGAATTAATTATGATTAACTCTTCCATTTACATATATAAATTCATATGACTACCATCTGTTTGATGTATCTGTTGACATGTCATTAACTGAGTTCATGTAAAAGTTGCCTTTGGGTTCCATTATTAAATATTATTGCTCCTACTGCTCCTTCTCCTCCTGGGAGAAAAAAGAGCTAGAATTGAAACATGAGCAAAGACATGAAAGAGGTAATAAAAATGGAATCAGCTGGAGATAGGGACGGTCATTGATGTGACTAGAGGAAAGGGTTCATGTTGAGAAGTAGTGGGAAATAAGACTGTGTAGGTAAGATAACTAGATTATGAAGGAACCTAAAAACCATTGGGAAAAGGAGTTTCTGTTTCATTCAGTATGCAGTAGAGTTGCTGAAATTGTTTTCTTTAGCAGAGAAATAGCCTAATGAATATAATGGTTTAAGAAATACCCTGTTAAATTTACTAGGAAGCTTTTGTCAATTATTTCAGGTTACACTAATTTTTTCCAATTTTTACTACTAAAGCTTTAATAGTAGGACAACATTCAGCATCTAATTATATTCCATTGCATTATTTTTTCATTGTTTCATGTGTTAATCATATATGCCTGCCCGGATTATGAATTCCTTGAGGCAAGGTGCATGTAACATGTTTCTCATGGTAGATGCTTGATTAATTCTTGCTGATTTTTCAATTGACTGACAGGCCCAGTTTGTGCCATGGCCTCATTCCCCAGGACAAATGTTCTTGATAAGGGAGTGGAACAATGATCCAGACAAAAATTGTCCATTGATTTTCAATAAGCATGCCAACCTTTTCCTTCTCTGGATTTCTTAATTGATAGTGACAGAATTTTGTTTTGCTTTTCAGTATTTGAAGATACCTCCAGATCAGTCAATGCCTTAGAGTACTAATTGTGAGAGAAAATGGAGGTCTGTTTGCATTGCTATTTCAAATCATTGCTTAGCTATTTAAAATCATTCTGACAAATATATTCTGAACTCAGAGTGAAGCCAAATAAAATGGTTTCCAGACACAGTGATTACAACTAGATAGATTTGACTGATTTGAACACAAAAGGTGAGAGAGGTTCACCCTGTCAAGCTTTGGGAATTGACTCTTGTGAGTGTTTAGTTATCTGATTTAGTTCTGAGTAAAAAAAAAAGGTTTAAATATTGAAAGCTCTTGCCTTTCTTGGCTCACATTCCTGAGGTAGCTTTCCATTAACTTTATTCTCTACCCATTAGCAGATATTTTGATGAAAATGGATTTTTTATATTATATAGAAGAATCTTTCCCCATTTCTACTTGTGTTTTTACTTAGGTGCTGGCTATTTTTCTCTCCTTTAAATTATTCATTAAAATACAGAAGCCTTGGACAAAAATTGGCATGTGATGAATACTTTGATATCTAAACACTAAAATGTGTAAGAAATCTCATATGTACGGCTAAGGAGTTTTGTAATATAGAGGTGAGAGTATTGACTTAGAGTCAGAATGACAGTTCAGATTCTTCCGGACACATACTAGTTAAGTGACCCAGAGAAAATCACAACTCCTCTCAGCCTTTCTTATCTGCTATTTGTTGTTTTAATAGCACTTATATCACAAGATCTTTGAAGATGAAATGAAATAACATAGGCAAATCATTGTATACTTTTAAAGAGCTATATAGCTAATATAGTTAATTTGGTTAATAAAGTTAATTTGGTGGTGGTGATGATGATGATGAAACCAAGGGTCAAAAAGATATGATGATCTGGCTAAGAATACACAGGTAGCATCTAAAAGAGCCAGGATTTGATGTTCTCTTGTCTTACTGCAGGTTAAGCTCCCAAAGAATCATCGAAACCTAGTTTGGGAAGAGTTCTTCAAAAACTTGAATTTTTGAACCTATTTTTGAACCAATTTGAATCTAAACAAAAATTCCTTATACAACATGTTTGCCTAACCTTTAAATGCAACAATGAAGGGATATCTGCTATATCCTAAAGTAATTCTACTTGTCAGCAACTTCCATCCACTTCTCTAAATTCTGTTCCCTAGGGACAAGCAAGTCAAGTCAACAAGCATCTCTTAAGCTCCAAATAGAACATGTCTAATCCTTCCACATGACAACTTTTCAAATGTTTGAAGACAGTTATATCCCCCTCAACCTTAAATCTATCAATCAATAATCAATTAATTAACATTTATTAAGCACCTAATGTGTTAATCATAAATTAGGGAAGTGGGTGATGCAGTAGATAGAACACCAAACCTGGAGTCAACCTCAAACTTTTACTTCCTGTGTTACCATCACCAATTGATTTAACCCTGTTGTCCTCAGTTTCCTAATTTATAAAATGAGCTCGAGAAGAAAATGACAAATGACTCCAGAATTCCTGCCAAGAAAATCCCATAAAGGGGTCACGAAGAGTAAAAAATGACTGACTGAGCACCAGAACAACAGAATGATTTCCCAAATAGCACAAACTATTTTTTCTCCACTATTTTACAGTTTGCCGTACAGATGGTCATGCTTTGGAGACCTCCTTTAATGATTGGAAGGCTAAGGTGTTCTGTGACTCTAAATCATTGAACATATGGCTGGAAGTCATTACCTTGATAAACATTATTAATATGAGTATTGAGGCAAAAAGTTGCTCATTTTATTTTATGAGTCACTAATAATAGATCACACATACATATGGTGCCTTACCTTTTATAAAATGCTTCATTACATTAGCCCTGAGATGTAAGTAGTGTTAAGTACTGTTATCATGAACCTGCCACTCATAGTCTTGTTGTTACCTCTGTACTTAGTCTTTTTATGACACTCTTTTCCTTCTTCTCAAACCTCCTTTCTTTGGAAATTCCTGATAACACAGAACTTGTTATTCCGAAATGCTGTGCAATAAGAATACTTATGAATATTTTCTTAGCACTTAATACATTATCTCATTTGTACCTCATTGCAACCCTTTGAGGCAGCTCCTACAGATACTATTATTCCCATTTTATGGATGAAAAAACTGAATTTCAGAGAGGTTAATAGACTCATCCATGATCACAGAGCTTAGTGTCAGAAGTAGGATTCAAATACAGTTGCCCTAACTCTAATTTCTAAGCATTTTCTACTAAAGTGGGCAGAGCATGACTGATCAAATGGCCCATTTGATTATCAGGATGACAGGTAAGTTGTTTTCAACATCACCCCTCTTAGACTAACAATATCAAAATAAGTATGAGAGAAGTCTATAGTAATTTAAGCAGAAACAATAACAAGACGGAAATGTAATGCAATGTAAGAGGAAAATGGAACTACATTTGAGAATTATAATATTTGAAGCTCCTAATTTCCTTACTCTTATTTTCTGGGTACAGCTAAGTTCAATTGAACCCACAGAAGGCTTGTACTTTGGGGTAGAGTTTGATAACATTTGCCTGGTAACTTCAGTGACTGAGTTTTGAACCTCTCACAGTTCATGAGAAGCAGAAAATAATAATGCAATTTAGTCACCCAAAAGACTAGGAAAACAGCTGCCCATTTCATTCTAGAGAGGAGATAGCTATGAAATGCAAAATTAGATATGCCTCTTTAGACATAGCTAGAGGGGAAATTTGTTTTGCTAGGCTATAAATATTTGTTAAGACAGTTTTATTTTATTTCATTTTATTTTATTTTTGTTATCCTTGTCAGTTGTTCATTTGAAGGGAGTGGTGGTCAGGATAGATAACAAATACTTGAAAAAAACAAATATATTTAAGAAAAAGAAAAGGAGTACAATAGTAGAATGGGTGGGGGAGGAGAATATCAGTAAAAATATCATATGGCAGTTAAAGGGGAAAATGTTATATGATAATATTAGAATAGAATAAAACCTTAACTACAGTTAACTTTTTCTCCTATGGATTTATTCCAATCAGATTTAGCCAGATTCTTATGCCCCCAAGTGGATGAAATTAAATACCCCCAAAATGTAAAAAAAACCCCAAACATTAAAGAGAGTTAGTATGGGCATACTCAGCTCCTACAGTAATACCTCAATAATAAAATTCATAAAAACAGAAAAATGAGCAATAATTAAGGGAAATAATATATTGAAAAAGAAATATAATGATTTAAAGGAAAAAAAAACAAAAAGTACCAAAAGAAACATAATTCTGTATATTCTTTAGAAATTATAGAATACCAATAAGGAATTCTTCCAGGATAGTTCAAAAGAGAAACAACACTTTTATTTAGTCTTTAAAAAATCATTTACCTTTTGTCTTAGAATCAATATGGTATATTGGTTTCAAGGCAGAAGAGTGGTAAGGGCTGGGCAATGGAGGTATAGTGACTTTCCCATGGTCATACAGTTAGGAAGTATCTGAGGCTGGATTTGAATCCAGGACCTCCTGTTTCTAGGCCTGGCTCTCAATACATTGGCTGCCCTAGAAACAATACTTTTAAAAGGAGTCATGAAAATGGAACTATAAGTCACAACAAGTTTGGACTTTCTCTGTTTACATTAATTGGATTGAGGTGGAAAATCCCATCTTTACACTTGGATACTGATTTGTTCCCCATTCTGAGACAGTGTCATTCTCAGTTCTGGCAAATGTCCTAATCACTGGTATATGGCAACCCCATATTGTAGACAATTCTAAAATATAATGGGTTTGTGTCTTTTTTTTTTCTATTTGTTTTTCCAGATTACCTTGGTGCAATTTTTAATAATCATTTTCTGACATTTTGTGATCCATGTTCTCTCCATCCCTTCCAACCCTCCCCCTACTGAAAAGACCAAGTAATATGATATATGCTGTACATATGTTATACAACATGTATTTCCATGTTAATCGTGTGAAAGGAGACACATATTGTTTACATTAGAGAAAAACTCATGGGAAATAAAGTGAAGACTGGCATGCTTTAATCTGCAGACTTTGTCAGTTCTTTCTATAGCAGTGAATGGTCTTTTTCATTATAAGTTCCTTGGAGTTGTCCTGGATCTTTGTATTACTGAGAATAGGTAATACCTAATCATACTGTATTGCTATTACTGTATACACATTTTTTTGGTTCTTCTCACTTCACTTTGCATCATTTCATATAAGTCTTTGCAGGTTTTTTATGATCATCTTGTTTATAACTTCTTTTTTCTTTCCTTTTCTTCCAAATTCTGCAAAACCAAAACAAGCATTTTGTTTATTTTATTTGGCTTAATATTATTCCATTACAATCATATCCCACAACTTGTTTAGGCAGGGTCATGTCTTTACCAATTGCCCCTCTGAAAGGGAGAAGTTTGCTAAAGACTTTGCCAACTATTCAATCAGTTCACCAATAACTATTTATTAAGCATTTTTTTGCCATATACTGATAAAGATGAAAATACAACTATAAGCAGGAAGAAAAACAATTCATATGCAAAATTAGTTTAAATTCTAATGGTGGAAGCTAATGTATAAAATAAAGCTAGGAATGGGGTACAGGATGGAATAAAGGTGCCTATCCCCAAAGTTTGGGAGTGAACTCAGTAGCAAAGATTAGAGGAATGAAGACATGGGTGCCAAATTGAAAGGATTAAAACAGCATATGGTAGTGTGAATTGAGTGAACATCACTGACTCTGCCCTGTGATTCAATTTTGGAGCTAAATCAGTTCCCTTTCTATTCAATAATGGGTTTAAAACAATTTTTGTCTCTTGAGGAAACTTCAATTGTGGAAATTCGAGAGAAAATTTTATTACAATATTTGAACCTAACTCTGTGTGGCTGACCTGTACCCCCTCTACATACTGCTTAAAGAATGTTAACTAAGGACTAACTAATGCTGACCTGAACTCTAGTCATACATTAAGATTGGTGGAGGAGGTTTTCTCACAATTCATACCTCTCAAGCAATCTATATGTCTTATCTAACACCTTGCCCCTGTATTGGTCAATTAGTTATTGTTTTCATATTCCTTTGATTGAATATAAACATTTGAAGGGAAGTGGGATTCCTACTTTTCTGATTTCAGGGAATTGTACCTCTTTGTTCTCTTCTATCCAACCTAGAAAGTTCCAATCTTTCCTTCAATTAGAAATCATATTACCTAATTTTGTATCTTGGTTAATTGTTTTCTTTTAATTAATTGGTCTTACCTGATCTTTAATGCATAAAAATTTGTGTAGCCCTGTATTCTTCTTCTAGTCCCCAAATCAAGGACCCTGAAACTGATTTGTTATGCAATTGGCATGCATTGCTAATAAATCATTATGTTTGAAAGCTTAAACTGTTGTTTCTTCAGTCATTTAATTGTTCAACCACCACAATGGAGAATTTTTAAAACACATAAATGTAAACAATTTTGGCAGAAAAAGCCAAAAGGTCATAACTGTGAAAGAATACACGAATTCTAAATAAATCTAAATAATTTAACATGTGCAGAAATAATTTTAGGATGACAAATTTTCCAAGAAAAAGTATGATCAGTTAAAAAGTCTGAATTCCATATTAAAGGAAAGAAATATAAGAACTCTGTCTAGATTAAGGGTTTTCAATTTTGAGTCTATGAACTTACTTTAATAGTTTATAACCATTTCAGTATAATTAGGTGACAAATAGATGAATAGAATACAAAATAAAAATGCTACAGAAATTATATAATTAATAGAATCAATAACCTAGATAATCTAATAATAAAGGAACTAAAACCAAGTTACCAAAAATTTTAAATGAGCAAGTTTAATTCATAGTCATCAGTGAAGAAATAATGTCAATGATCAGAACTTACAATATAGAAATATAAGCTAGAGAAATGGACATTAAAGTAAATGGTTGGTTATTTATAAAAAACATAAAACAATCAAATTAACACAACAAAAAATAAAAGTTTTAATCTGGAGTGATGAATTAAATATGCAATAATTGATCAAAAATTCTCTGATCCTATGATACTTAGAATTGAATTTTTATTGAAAATTAAAGAGCTAGTTATATATATATATATACACATATAATTTAAACTTTTGTTGTTATGTAAGAAAAAAGATCTCTATCAAACAATTTTTATGACAAAAAGTTTGGAACTCATAACTATAGAAAAGAGAAAGCAAAGAAAGAAAGATAAAGACCAATGCTGCTAATGAATACTGATGCAAAAATGTCAAATAATATGTAAGTTAAAAAATCCACTCAAAATTTCACAGTAATTGATAAAAAAACAAAAAAAAACCCAAATTATAATTATTATGTTCAACTTAGATTTAGTTATAATGGTTCAATATTAGGGAAATTATAGAATTAATATTTAAAAACAAAATCAATCCATGTCTCATGACTATATGATAAATTATATACATGGGATCAAAGGATAAATTCATAGCTCTTGTTTATTGGAAATCTTATTCTTCCTTCATAAAATCTTCATGGAGTTTTCCTTATGTGTAATTTTCTAATGGGTGCTTGAAATATTCTTGTAGAGTCTCAAAGATGCCTACTCTTGATTTGTCTATTTTGTATTCAATGGGCATATTACTCTTATTAGGATCCCTACTGTTCTAGTTTTTAGGAAGACTTGGTCAATTGTGAAAACTGAAATTTATCACAGTCCCCCTGTGATTACTTCTCCCTCCACTTCATTCTCTATCATGTTGCCCATAGGGAAAGGGTCTCATTCCTCAAGGTGACCCTGAAGCTTGACTTCTTCAATGTGAACCACTTACCTGTATTAATCACAGAGTGTTTATATGGTATTATGTTTTCTCTAATAATATTTTATTCTTCCCAGATAAGGTCTTGTTAACATCTAGTTTATACCTGTCATTATTAAAGTTCATACCTTCTGTGTTTATATTAATTGGGGTTGAAATGTAAAACCCCATCCTTACACTTGAGTACTGATTTGTTCCTCATTCTTAGGTAGGGACATTCTCAGTCATGATGACTATCCTAAGCATTGACCTGTGACAGCTCCATATTGTGGCCAGTTCTAGAAAACGATGGGCTCATGTCTTTACCAACTGCCTTTCTGGAAGGGAGAAATTTGCTAAAGCTTTGTCATGGATAGTGTCAATAAGCATTTATTAAGTACTTACTCTGTGCCAGATAATGAAAGATGAGAATACAACCATAAGCAGAAAGAAAAACAATCCCTGCCCTAAGTAAGTTTATAATTTAATGGTGGAAGACAAGTAAAACTAAGTTTGAAATGGAGTACAGGGGTAGGATGAATGTACACATCACCAAAATTTTGGAGGAGAGTCAGTAGTGAAGCCTTAGGAGGAATGAAGACATCAGTAGTTTGGGCATTTTCCTTAATATATAGGTTCTGAGAGGAACCAGCCAATCATAGAAAGGGGCCACATGAACAGGGTACTTCTGGTATATGAAGCTCAAGGCTGCAAGGGTTAATGTAAACTTTAGGGTAGAGAGGTATATGGGGCATTGTAGATAAAATCCAGGTAGAGAATAGGGAATGGGTTCCTCTTTATCTGATTGTATGGCAGTATCAAAAGGTGAACACTCCGTGTTTGTGTTTATATTTGAAATATCCATTTAGGGACCTTTGCTACTGTGGTGTCTAGTGTCCCATTCATACTGATCCATCCTCTAGTGTGAATTTGTATGTCTCTCTTTGTAGCAAGGTTCATAGATTTGGAGATAAAAGGGAACTCAGATATAATCTTGTTCAATTTACTTCTTTTATATATATGTAGAAATGGAGTCCAAAGTCACATAGGTAGTAATGAACAGTTGGAATTAAAATATTTATTTGTATTACTGTGATAGCATTATCCTTTGGAGTTCTCTGTTAGCAAATATCTGCCTGCCAGAGGCAGGAAGAATACAGTGAAAATGGCCAAAGATGCTCAGTCTTTGGGATGATGTTTGCTTTTATTTGACTATGTGACTCTGAGACTAACCCCTTCTACTTCTTACTTCTTTTACCATAAAATAACACCTAAGATATGTGATGTGATCTTTAGAATGGAACTTGAGAAAGTTGAGTATGGTGGTGGTGTATATAATAAATTGAAGACAGGACAGGTTAGAAAAATGGAAACTAGGGGGCTGCACTAGAAGTAGATATAGTCAAAGGGATAGATAATAAGGGCTTAACTAGTGTGGCAGTAGTAGAAATTGAAGTTAGGAGGCAGATATGAGAGACAAATAAGAAATTAATTTGTCTCAAATGAAAATGGGAAAAGAAATGCTAATAATGCAAAAAATAACAGTTTAAAAAGCAAAATTGGTCAATTGGAAAAAGAGACAAAAAAACCCAATGAAGAAAGGAATTCAATGAAAACTAGAATGGACCAAATGGAAAAGGAGAATCAAAAGGTCATGGAAGAAATTCATTTTTTAAAAAATTTGAATTGAGCAAACAGAAACTAATGACTTCATGAAACATCAAGAAACGATAAAACAAAATCAAAAGAATGAAAAATAGAAGAAAATATGAAATATCTCAATAAGAATTAAATGGCTATTGGTATGTGGGAGTAATGCTAAGAGAACTTTCTAGTAATGTGAAACATACAAGATATCACTAAATTAAAAAAAAATATTCATTCTGGCCATTGTATCCATATATCCAGCTATCCAGTCACCCCAAAGTGGCTAACCTTGAACTTGGATTATGCTTAAAACTAAATTCCCTGGACCTGTGAAGTGGGTAGTTCTAGACATACAGTTGTTCTTTAAATATGAGCTATTTGCCCTACTCTCCATGAGGAATAAGAGTCATGTGCTCCATCTTTCATCTAGAGCTCTGCTTAGTTTCAATTCTGTGAAGTAAGATGACCCTCCTAGTTTTGGATATTCCACACCTTCCCCCCTACCTCAAGCTCCTCTCTCCTCTGATTAGAGAGCTGGAGGGAGGAGGATTAAATTCTTCTCAAATCTTTCTTTTATAAAGGGCAAAAATTGGGCATTCAGTTCATTCTATTTAATATCTGCTCCTTTGCTTGGTTTTAACTACACCATTAGATTTAAGTTCCTTGAGGGCAAGGGCTTTCTTTTTTCTCATTTCTATCTCAAGCACTTATGACAGAGCCTGGTGCATATAAGTGTTTAATAAATGTCAATTGTTAAAAAAAGAAATGAATTTGTCATAGACATTTATTGAGATCTGAGAGGCTAAGCAACCTATTATAAGTTGCTTTTATTAACTATAAGAATGGCCTTTATATTAATGTTCAGTTTATATAATTAACTTTTTTAATTAAGAAAAGCTGTGAATGGGAATCTTGACTAAAAAAGGATGGGAATCCAGAGTATTTGAAGAGATCCAACTCAAAAGACAGAAACATCTGAATGGCAAACTGTCTAAAAGGAATGGGACATCACTGCCAATTAGTGAGAAATGTTAGTACTGGACAGACTTAGCTGATGGAAGTCATCTGAAAGGTTTAAGGTGGGGTGGGGGAAGATGAGAGACAGAAAGACAGCTGGAGGAAGAGAGATCACTCTAATTTAGGTCATTATTATCTCTTTGACTATTATTACTAGTTGACACTCCTAAATGGTCAATGATTTCCATACCACTAACCTGCTGACTTCAATTTATCCTATATACCACCCAGTTTCTAAAGCTGGATTCTATGTGTGGAATGGTTTATTATCACTCATGGATCTTAAAGATGTCTCAGCTTCCCACCACAGTTAGAAATTGACTTTCTATCATCCTTGTTCTCTGAACCATGTAATTTCTTAGGGGATTAGCTCCAGCTGACCCTGTTTCCTTCAGGATGAGTGTAGTCACACTATCCTAGTTCTGTCCATTCTTAAATTCTCTGGCTAGGTTGAATCATGAAGTGTCACTTTTCAGAGGGTTAGGCAAGGGCAATATAGGTGATTTGGGCTTAAGCCCCACCACCTGTGCATTTCTTAATCCACCCACTGCCCTAACATCAGAAAACATTTTTTTTTCTATTTTCTATTTCCTCTGCCAGGACTTCCTCTGTTACCTCACATGCTTAGGCAGGCTTGATTAGGCTGCTGTGGGAAGGGCAGTTGTGAGGTCCATAAGCAGAGAATCTGCCACAGGAGGGAAATTCCTTTTTGGCTTTTAAAGCACCATCCTGTAAGTTGGTTTCTGAGCCATGTAGGCATGTGGAGGTCAGTACGGAACCATTAAGAATAAGGGTATCATGGTTTCATGTTCTCCATTGTTAATTTATAAGATCTCATATTTTTCATCCTGTGACTTCAGCTATAATTGTTCTTCCTCTGGCAAAAAATTCTCTTTCAGTGTTTTATAAAAAAACTGAATTAGGCTGAGAAAATTTATTATCATCTTATGGAGCATGAGGACTAAAAATAAAACATGTTTTAAAATTTTATTTTATACAGGGTCTAGATAGTACTAGGCACTTAGGATAGAAAGGTGCATACTCCCTAGATACATCAAACTTAGGATCTAAGAGTAAATTGTAAATTTCCAGAAGTAAGAGCATTAGACCCAGACTTAGATGTCCTGATTGAAAATCACGAGTTTGATCCTACTTGTAATTTTGGACATATCACTTAATCATTTTGGGCCTCAGTTTCCTCATTTATAAAATTAAGGTATTGATCTAGATCTATAAAGAACCTTCTAACTTTAAATTTTGTGATCCCAAATGATATCTCAATACTTCACAGGTGAATTTATTTAGTGTGGGCTTTCCTTCTACCAGCTTATGCTAGGTAGCCCCAAATTTGACTACTTTGTGGCCAGTTAATGATGAATGAACCTCTCCTAATTTAGCTAATGATAAATAATAGCATATAAACAGTTTACATTCTACATTTCATCATCACATCAACTTGAAGAGAATGTTATTATTATCACCATTTTACTTATGAGGAAACTGAGGTAGGTAAAAGCTAAGTGATTTACTAAAGGTCAGTAAGTGCCAAGTCAGGAAGAGCCTGAACCTGGGTTTGAACTTATCTTTCTGATTAGTCTCAGTGCTCTATCCTCTGTGCCACCTACCTGATGTTAACTTGTCCCTCAGATATGCCTTATTCAAAGCTTTTCGTCTTTGGTAGGAACTAGAGCATGCACTCTGCTAGTAAAACTATTGGGCATTTACAGTCCCCTTCACACCACAATAGGGTAAAATGAGATAGACATTGAAGAGGTCTATATAGAATGTTTTAAGAAAATATGATGAGAAGGCATCCTTTTCAGCTAGTGGGATCAATGGAGCAGACAGTACTTTAGTTGGGAATTAAAAGAAGAGAAGGTATCCAACAGTTGGAGACATAATGGGAGAGATTTACAAGCATGAAAGCCATGGTTTTTTTGTTTGTGTTTATGTTGAGAACTAAGGCCACAGGGATTGCTTTTTTTATTTTATTCTTCTTGTCAAGACAGATATCTTGGATAAATTAGATCCCCATTCTGTTAGAATATTTTCCTTTATGAAAGTGGACTCTTTGTCTCCATTAAAATGACTAACTTATTTTTTCAACTTGGGCTAATTATATAGCAAATTGATTTAAGTGATTTCAGCTATATGATAGTCTGGCAAGATAAATATGCACTTTATACCATTTAAAGTTCAATTCAGTGCCATTCATGAGTAATGCTAAAAAGTCAATGTTGAAATACATACTAATTCTAATTAGGTCTCTCTTCTCTACTTTTTGATTTGGATGTTGGCTTAATGTTTTAGATATATTATCAGTTGCAACTGATACCCAGCACTTAATTTAAATGACTTTATCAACCATGCATACATTTTAATCAGATTTTGTTTCTTGCTGAAGTACCAACTAACTCTATTACATTATTCACACTACCATGAAATTCAACACTTATTGGTTGCCTTTTAAATGTGTCATGTTGGAGAAAATCCACATTGCTGAACATCCATTGGTGACATGAGTTATCTCCAAAAGCTAGTGATAGGATTCCATACCATAAGTCACTTGGACATTTCTTACAGTAACTGTTTTACTTTGTAGTGGCTCATAACTCATGTCTGTCAGCTAAGAAGAGTAGGAGGAAGGAAATGAGTGGATTCTGGAAGTCTCCTTCATTTAGGTCACACATAATTCTTTACTAAGGGAGGGAAACTCTAGACCAGAACTCAGATAGATGGTCCCTCTGAGCCTCATGGTCTAGATTCTGAGGTGGTTTGAATTTGAAGTGATTCAGCTTAACCTCTTGAAAAAAAATTAAGGGAATCCAGTTGTTTCTGGAGGTGGAGAATATGTTTTAGACCTTTCTGAAGTGCTTACTTATAATGAATCACAACTATTTCTATGTCTCCTTTCAGGGAAAAAAAGTTTTCTTGGGGGCTTAATGAGATCAGATGATAACTTTTGGGGAGGTGGTAGAGGTGGCTGTTCTTTATATTCCTGATGCATGACAATGAGAAAAACAATGGAGGTAAGAGATTCCACAGATCTGATAGGGGATTATGATGAAATATTTGTCATTCAGGATAAATGCTAGAAGATGACAGTCCTATTTGTTCAGGACTATGAATTTTTCAAGGCCCATGAGTCCTTTTTGCTTCAACATCATCATAGCTTATGAAGTTGCTAGGATCTTAGTTTGTGTTACTATAGAAACCAAAGGGAAAGGCGCTGACTTTCTTCTCCCTTTAAAGACTTGACATCTTACAAGAATAGGATAAGATGAGAGAGTGGGGAAAAAAGAACTATGACCACCCGAAGATACTACATCTTTTTGCTCAAGGCAGTTTTTTTGAAAGCTCACTGAGAGTTAAGCATTTTGGGTGGATAAGCTAGATAAGAATGGCAATCTATTAAAGAAGTATTGTGGAAGTTATTGACACGTTAGTATTCTTGGTGAAATGGAAAACTTTAGGCTTTGCTCCTTTAATTCTATTAATTTGCATGATATACTGTCAAATTTAAGTGACATTATAAATATACACATAAAAATCAGGCAACTGGTTTATTTCAGTACAGCATACAGAATATTTTCCATGATTTTTCATGGGGAAATGCAGGAAGAGGTGGCTATGGTAGAAGATAGAGTGTCAGGCCAGGAGTTAAGAAGACTCATCTTTCTGAATTCTAGTCTTGACTCAGGTATTAGCTGGGATGCCGTGGGCAAGCCACTTAACTCTTTTTGCCTTAGGTTCCTCATCTGTAAAATGAGCTGAGAAGGAAATGGCAAACCACTCCAGCATCTTTGCTTTTAGAACCCCAAATGGGCTCATGGAGAATCAGACATGACTGAAAACTGATGAAGAACAGCATGATATATTCAATATAACATGGCATAGGATTTATAAAGTAAATTCACTATAGCAATGTTAGCTTACTAAAATTCAACTCTGCAATTCTTTTCATTAAATTCCATATTATTTGTGCCATGAGAAAAATGATTTTTTAGTCTTATTTCCTCATTAGGTTTAGAATGGTAATAGCTGATACTTGCACAACATTTTAAAGTTCTCAAAGTACTTTATATGTGTTATCTCACTTAACATCCAAATATTTCTATGATACAGATACTATTAATATACCTATTTTGCAGATAAGAAAAATGAGACTCAGAGAATTTAAATAACTCACCTTGGGTCACACATCTAGTTAAAGTCTGAAGCAGAATTTGGACCCACATTTTTCTCTTCTCCAGGACATTGAGTATTGTGAAAGAAACCCAAGATTTCTCTTTTTGTTCCTCTAACTTCATGTGTTGTATGCATTAATTACATTGAATTAGCAGTCAGAGGAGCTTAGTTTGTATCTCATATCTATTTTTCACTTCCTGTAATGTTGAGCAAGTTACTTAACCCCAAAAAGTCTTTTTCTTGGGTGAAAAATGAAGGAATACAATAAATAATCTCTTACAATTCCTTCCAATGCTAGATCATAAAATTAAAATATCACAGATTTAGAATTGGAAGGGAGCTCATTTTATGGATGAGGTAAATTGGGGCTGAGAGAGGTTAGGTAACTTGCCCAGGGTAATAGAGCCAGCAAATGCCTGAGACAATAACTAAATATTTTATGATTCTGTAATTTTAATCTGACACCAAACATAATTAACTATAGTATCAAACAATTTATTTTTGTTAGTAACTGCATAAAAAGGAGTTTTGTTCTCCATCATCTAAGTGAGGCAAGAACTGGCAAGTTACCCCATTGCCTAGCCCTTACCACTCTTCTGCCTTGGAATCAATGCACAGTATAGATTCCAAGATGGAAGGTAAGTGTTTTGAAAAAAAAAGAATTGGCAACTTAAAGAGGTATTTAATTATTTTGTGTATTCGGGAAGGTGTCATGTTTTGCTATAACTAATGATTTTGCTCCTTATAGCAAACACAGGATAGGGCAAGTCTCATAAAACATGCTTTCATATCAATTTTGATTCATGATATGAAAATAACAAAGAATGAAATAAAATAATAAAGGAATGAAAGTTAAATGTTAGTGGGCTTTAGTTTCTATAGTTCCTTCTTGCTGTTAAAGCAAAACAGGTTAAATTCTACTTTGACCCTCTAAATTTTGTTGCCTTAAGGAAATCCATGCTCATATTGACTCTGACTTTGATAATGTGTATATGAAGGTGTATTATGGGAAGGTGATAGAAGTTCAAGTGGAGGAAAATCTCACTGAGGGAGAGAGAATTCTGACTAGACAGAGAAAAACAAATAAAAAAGAGACAATAAGAGAGATGTCTAATAAGGTCATCTTTATTGACTGAATGACTTGATAGAGTAAATTACTTTAGTAAAAGAGATATGGGTTATTTAAAGCATATCTAAGACATAAAAATGAATATTCAGCAAAGGTGGTCGCCTAGGAAACATCATATTGCAAATAGTAATAAAACTTCATTATCCCTTGATCATGAACATAATTAAACTTTCATTAAATAAATAATGTTCAACATAAGTATTTAAGTTAAATATAAAAGGTGAGGAACAAAACTGTCTTAATCTCATTTAACCTTCCCTTTAAATCTCTTAACTCTACCAGCAATGCATTAGTTTACCAATTTTGCCACATCCCCTCCAACATTTATTACTTTCCTTTGATGTCATAATGGCCAATCAGCTAGGTGTGAGGTGGTACCTCAGAGTTGTTTTGATTTGCATTTCTCTAATAATGAGAGATTGAGGTTACTTTTCCATATGCTTATTAATAGTTTTGATTTCTTTACCTGAAAACTGCCAATTCATGTTGTTGCCCATTTATTAATTGGAGAATAGCTTGATTTTTTCGTACAATTGATTTAGCTCCTTACAAGTTTGAAAAATTAGACTTTTGTCAGAGTTTTTTATTATAAAGATTTCCCCACAAATTCTTATTTCCCTTCTAATTTTGGTTGCACTGAATCTGTTTTTACAAAATCTTTTTAATTAAATATAATAAAAATTATTCATTTTTCATTTTCTAATATTCATTATCTCTTACTTGGTCTTAAATTATCTCCTTTCCCATAGATCTGACAGGTATACTACTCTATGTTCATCTAATTTACTAATAATTTCCTTCTTTCTATTTAATTCACTTGCCCATTCTGAATTCATATTGGTATAGGGTGTGAGATGTTAAACTAAACCTAATCTCTCCATACTGTTTTCCAATTTTCCCAGCAGTTTTTGTCAAATAATGGCTTTTTGTCCCCAAAGTTGGGATGTTTGGGTTTATCAAACATTAGTTTGCTGAGGTAATTTACCCCATCCATTCTATTAATCCTGCCTTCTGTCTCTTAGCCAGTACCATTTAGTTTTGATGATCACTGCTTTATAGTACAGTTTAAGATCTAGTACTGCTAGGCCCTCATCCTTCACATTTTTTTCATTATTTCCTTTGATATTCTTGATCTTTTGTTCTTCCAAATTAACTTGTTATAATTTTTTTCTAATTCAATAAAAAAGTTTCTTGGTAGTTTGATAGGTCTGGTACTGAATAATTAAATTAATTGGGGTAGGATTGTCATTTTTATTATATTAGCTCATCCTAAACATGAGCAATTAATGCTTTTCCAATTATTTAGATCTAGCTTTACTTGTATAGAAAGTATTTTGTAGTTGTGTTTATATAATTCCTGTGTTTGTCTTGACAAATAGATTCCTAGATATTTTATATAGCTTAGGATGATTTTAAATGGAATTTTCTGTAACTCTTGTTGCTGCATTGTGTTGGAAATATATATAGAAAATATGATGATTACCTGAGTTTATTTTGTATCCTGCAACATTGCTAAAGTTGTTGATTATTTCTACTAGCTTTTTAGCTGATTCTCTAGGATTCTTTAAATAGACCATCATATTATCTGCAAATAGTGGGTTTAGTCTCCTCACTGTCTAATTTAATCCCTTCAATTTATTTTTCTTCTCTAATTTCTCCTGCTAGCATTTCTAGTACTGAATTGAATATTGAATAATAGAGGTGATAATGGAAATCCTTGCTTCACTCCTGGTTTTATTGGGAAGGCTTCTGATCATCACAGATAGTGCTTGCTAACGGTTTTAAACATATACTGTTGCAGAGTCAAGATGGCTACATGTAGAGCCAGTGATAGTTCAGACCTCTGAAAACCCTTCCTCACCAATTAAAAATCAAATCCTCCTAGGGGACTGAAAATCAATTCTAACAACAGAACAGAGCTAAGGAACCCTCCTGCTGGACTCAACTTAAAATGTATACCCCCCCAAAAAGCCTGAATTCAAGAAAACTTGGGTTTAAGGGGAAGGAAGAAGGAAGGTCCCAGGACCCCTCCCTCACCCACAGCACCAAGCCTCCAGCAGTGACTAGAATCTCTGGACAGGCAAGGGTGCTAGTCTGGAGGGAGTACCTTGTGGGCAAAGCTGTGCCAGGCTCAGGGCTCCAAATATGGGTGGCTGGGAGATATTTAAAGGAGAAGAACAAAGGATGCAACCTAGTCTTAGTAGTGGAGACACTTCCTATTGCCCCCCCCCCCCACTTCCCAAGGTTTTGGCCTCAGGGCACATTGAGCTCTGCAAGTTCAACTCAGCTGGGCTTAATCTCATCAAGCTTTCTGAGGGCAGGGAAGCTCATGCTTCAGTGCCCCTCCCCTACAGACTGCTCTGAGTACCTTGCTAAGCTCCAAGGGTGAAGGTTGACAGAAAAGCACAAACCCACAGATCCAGCACACAGTGAGAGGAGCAAGAGTGTAGGCAACTACAGAGGGAAAAGAAGAGGTAAATATGAGCAAACAACAGAAAAAGAAAAAAATTACAATCAACAGCTTCTATCCAGGCAATGAACAAAGAGCAAATGTAACAGAGGAAGATCAAGGAACATAAAGCAAAACACAGAAACTCTAGAGGATTGGGCACAGGCTTTGGAAGAACTCAAAATACAATTCAAAACACAATTAAGAGAGGCTGAAGACAACCGGGAAAAGAACTTAAAAGGAAGATAAGTCATCTGGAAACAGAGGCACTTGAACTAAAACGAGTGTCTTGAAAGCCAAAATTAATCAGCTTGAAAATGAGGCAAAGGAGATGAAAGATGAGGGAAAGAAGATGAAAGATGACCTCCAAAGAAAATCAGACCAGAAGGAGAAAGATGACGAAAAATACAGGCATGAAATTCAGTCTTTAAAAACCAGAATACAACAATTAGAAGCAAGCAACTTCACAAGGCAGCAGGAAACCATAAAACAAATCCAAAAGATTGAAAAAAATTTGAGGAAAATATGAAAACTCTCATTCCCAAAACAGAAGATTTAGAAAAGCATTCCAGGACAGCCAACTTAAGAATCATTGGTCTACCAGAAGACCATGACAAAAGGAAAAGCCTGGACATCATACTACAGGAAATTATCCAAGAAAACTGCCCTGATATTTTAGAACAAGAGGGAAAAGTGGAGGTTGAAAGAATCCACAGATCACCTCCTGTACTTAATCCCCACCTGACAATACCCAGGAATGTTATAGCCAAATTCAACAACTACCAGACCAAGGAAAAAATATTACAAGGTGCTAAGAAGAAGTCATTCAGATACCATGGAACTACAGTGAGGATAACACAGGATCTGGCTGCATACACACAGAAGGACCGAAAGGCATGAAATATGATATTCCAAAATTCAAGGGTACTAGGTCTTGTGAAGATTAGATTTGGATCTCAGCTGATTGTAATAATGAAATTACTTAGCTCTTCCTTTATTGGTAAGATTAAATTGTAATCACCTATATATTTTTAGATTTTAATACCCAAAGAGTAAACTCAGTATTTAAAGTAGACCTACTCATTTTAACTACAAAAATGTGTTACTAACCAACCACAAAAAGGTGTTTACTAACTACAAAAGGTATGATACCTATTTCATACATTGAATGGGTGGTCCTGGAGAGGAGTGTCTGCTGTGATTGCTAGATGTAAAAATTTATGTGAGGTGACACAAGAGAAAAAGGTCTTTAAATAGAGGAAACAGATGCACACAAAGGTCAATCAAGAATGCTTCAGTGACTTGGAGTTGGACTGGAAGAGATCAGACACTCGGGCTTGGAATGAAGATTCAGTCACTTGGATTGGAGTGAAGAAGAGTCATTCAAAGTTGGACTGGAAGACAGACAGTTGAAGAGAGACTGGAAGACAGACACTCAGACTTGGAGTGAAGAAACTTGGCTGTGGAACTGGACCCCAGGAGGAGCTTGTGCAGGAAACCTCAGACTGCTTTCTTTTTAGTTGGTCACCATGGTGAGTGTAAAGGCTGACTTAGTTTCCTTGCCCTTTCTGGATGCATGTACCCGGAGAAAGACCCATCATCTTGAGGCTACTTTCCCCTCCTGGGGCCTTAGGATTTTTATCTGGCTCAGAAAAAGCTGGAGCTTCTCTCTCTCTCTCTCTCTCTCTCTCTCTCTCTCTCTCTCTCTCTCTCTCTCTCTCTCTCTCTCTCTCTCTCTCTCTCTCTCTCTCTCTCTCTCTCTCTCTCTCTCTTCCTTAACTTCTTCCTTCTGTTGTAAAAATAAATTACCATAAATTCCATTCTACCTTAGCAATTCATTTTGGGATTTAGTATCCATGGAGACCACCAAATTAAAAAATCCAGTCCAACCATATAAATTTACCAGTCTACAAACAAGAATCAACTATGCAGCAAAACAGACTATATTCTTTCATTGGAAAGAATGGTCATTTAATAAAATAGAAGAATGCCAAGCATTTGTAAAGAAAAGACCAGACCTGAACAGAAAATTTGATGCCCAAACATAGAACCTAAGAGAATCATTAAAAGGTAATTAAGAAAGGCAGAAAAAAACCAAAACAAAACAAAATAAACAAACAAATTTTCTTAAGGGACCCAATAAATGTTAGGGGTAAAATTTAGGGGTTTTAGACTGAATATATTATATTAGTGTTCAACAGGGATTTAAATTCAATACAAATGAAATACTCAAGTCAGTATAGGATTTTATGGTGGTTTATTTACAATAGAAGCAAGAAATTAAGAGGGAGAAGCGGGAAAGGTAAGAAGATATGCTCCAGACTGACCTAAGCCATAGAGAGTTCAGAGGCCTCAGCCAAGGGGCTTTCTCAGAAGATTAAATCTAGTTCAGCTTCCAGCCAGGAGGCCTCCTCCAAGATGAGGGGCTTCCTTGGAGGATAGTGCCTTCAGAAGGTCAAGGAAAAGGGAAGTTGGCCTTCTCACTCACCAAGGTCCTTCAGGGAAACCACCTCACCTAAACCATGCTACAGAGCTCCTCCAAGTAAAATCCAATGCCAAGTCCACCAAAGCTGCAAGCATGCCAAAAGCTGCCAAAAGCTCTCAAAGATGTCAAGAGAGCAAGTTCACAGGAAGTGATGTGAAATATAAAAGCAGTTCTTTATGTGACTTCCTGTGACTCACCTGTACCAATGGTGGCTTAAGCTTGGCTTAGGACAGCCGAGGGGATCAGTCAGTTGTTTCTTATTTGTCACTTGCTAGCACATGCTGGTCATAGGGCATCCTCCCCTACAGTTACTTAATCCTTAAGTGGGGGTCTATATATTCCTGGTTGCTAGAATTCTAGAGACTAAACAGGGTGGATTAAATCTAAATTTCACATAACTTAAAATGATATGTATCCCGATAAGAAAAGAGGATATTGATAACTCTTAAAAATTGTTATTACCTGGGTAACTAGAAGAATTATACTTAGAGGGAACAGTGACAAACTGTAGAGGATGAAATGCAAAGACATAAATATGTATATAGATATATGTATGCATATATATAGTATATATAAAACTAGAGTTAAAAAAGAGGTTAATACCAAGAGAAATGGGAAAAGAAAGAAAATGGAGTAAATTTATACTTCACAAAGAAGGGAATGGCAGGAGGGGGGGAGAACATCAATACACTTGAAGGGTAAAGAGGTTGGAGATAGGAAATACTCAACTCTTACGTGCATTGAAATTGACTCAAAGAGCAAAGAACAATCAAATACATTGGGGCAGAGAATTGATTTGTACCCTATAGGGAAATAGAAGGGTAACAAACAGACTGGTGGGGAGGGAAGTAATACAAGGGAGGGAGAGGGTGGGGAGTAGTTTATAAAGATTATAAAAAAACAAGAGGGGAATAATAAGGGAGGGGATAGAAAGGGAAGTAAAATAAGGGTGGAGATTAGGGGGACCAATTCAAAACAAAACACTGGTGTAGAAGGAAATAGTGAAAGAAGAAAGGGCAGAAATTGGACTAGAAATCAAAATGTTGGGAAATACACAGCTGGTAATCATAACTCTGAATGGGAATGGGATGACCTCACCCACAAAACACAAACAAATAGCAAAGTGAATTAAAAACCAAAACTCTACCATATTCTGTCTACAAGAAATACAGATGAGAAAGTTAGACACACATAGGGTAAAAGAAAGAGAATGGAGCCAATTGATTGGGCATCAATGGATAAAAAGAAGACAGGTATCTCAATCATGATATCTGACAAAGCCAGAGTAAAAATATAGCTAGTCAAAAGATATAGCGTAGGAAATTACACCCTGATAAAAGGCAGTATAGACAATGAGGAAATATCAGTACTTAACATGTATGCACCCAATGCCATACCATGCAGATTTGTAAAGGAGAAACTAGTGGAGCTCAAGGATGAAATAGATCTTAAAACTATACTAGTGGGAGATGTGAACCTTTCTCTATCAGAACTAGATAAATCAAACCAAAAAATAAATAAGGAAGAGGTAAGAGAAGTGAATGAAATCTTAGAAAAGTTAGAGTTAGTAGATATGTGGAGAAAAATAAATAGGGACAAAAAGGAATATACCTTCTTTTCAGCAGCACATGGTACTTTCACAAAGATTGACCATGTACTAGGGCATAAAAACATTGCATCCAAATGCAAAAGAGCAGAAATAATAAATGCAAACTTCTCAGACAACAATGCAATGAAAATAAAAATCAGTAAGGGAACATGGAGAGGCAAATCCAAAATTAATTAGAAATTAAAGAATACAATTCTTCAAAAATGGTTGGTTAAAGAACAAATCATAGAAACAATTAATAATTTCATTGAAGAAAATTACAATGATGAGACATCCTTTCAAAATCTATGGGATGCAGCCAAACCAGTATTCAGGGGGAAATTTGTATCCTTGAGTTCATATATTAAGAAATTAGGGAGGGTAGAGGTCAATGAATCAGGGCATGCAAATTAAAAAAACTAGAAAGTGAACAAATTAAAAATCCTCAGATGAAGACTAAATTAGAGATGCTAAAAATCAAAGGAGAAATTAATAAAATTGAAATTCAAAGAACTATTGATTTAATTAATAAGACAAGAAGCTGGTACTTTGGAAAAAACAAATAAACTAGACAAAGTACTGGTAAATCTAATTTAAAAAAGGAAAGAAGAAAATGGAATTAATAGTATCCAAGATGAAAAGGGAGACCTCACCTCTAATAAAGAGGAAATTAAGGCAATCATTAAAATTATTATGACCAATTATAAGGCAACAAATATGGAAATCTAGGGGGTTTGGATGAATATTTACAAAAATATAAATTGACTAGATTAACAGAGGAAGAAATAGAATACTTAACCCCATATCAGAAAAAGAAATTGAACAAGACATGAAAGAATTCCCTAAGAAAAAAATCCCCAGGGCCTGATGGATTCACAAATGAATTCTATCAAACATTTAAAGAACAACCAATCCCAATATTATACAATCTATTTGACAGAATAAGCAAAGAAGGAGTTCTACCAAATTCATTTTACAACACAAATATGGTATTGATTCCAAAGCCAGGCAGGTCAGAAATAGAAAAAGAAAACTTCAGACAAATTTCCTTAATAAACATAGATACAACAATCTTAGATAGGATACTAGCAAAAATACTCCAGCAAGTGATCACGATGGTTATTCATTATGACCACATAGGATTTATACTAGGAATGCAAGAATGGTTCAATATGAGGAAAGCCATCCACCTAATTGACCATATTAACAAGCAAATAGACAAAAAACACATGATTATCTCAATAGATGCATAAAAAGCCTTTGACAAAATACCACACTAATTCCTATTGAAAACACTAGAAAGCAAAAGAAGGGCCTTTCCTAAAAATAATAAACAGTATATATCTAAAACCATCAGCAAAATCAACTGCAATGGGTATAAACTAGAAGCCTTTCCAATAAGATCAGGAGTAAAACAAGGATGCCCATTATCACCTCTATTATTTAACATGCTAGACACTAGCAGTAGCAATTAGAGAAGAAAAAGAAATTGAAGGTATTAAAATTGACAATGAGGAGACCAAGTTATAACTCTTTGCAGATGATATGATGGTCTAATTAAAGAATCTTAGAGAATCAACTAAAAAATTAGTGGAAATAATCAACAACGTTAGCAAAGTTGCAGGATACAAAATAAACCCACACAAGTCATCAGCATTTCTATATATTTCCAACACATTTCAGCAGCAAGAATTCAAAAGAGAAATTCCATTTAAAATCACCCTAGAAAATATAAAATACTTAGGAATCTACCTGCCGAGACAAACAGAAAGTAAATGAACACAACTACAAAATGCTCTCCACACAATTAAAACTAGATCTAAACAATTGGAAAAACATTGATTGCTCATGAGTAGGACGAGCTAACATAATAATAATGACATGCCTACCCAAGTTAATTCATTTATTTAGTGCCATACCCATTGAACTACCAAAAAACTTTTTTACTGAATTAGAAAAAAAACCATAAAGTTCATTTGGAAGAACAAAAGATCAAGGATATCTAGGGGAAATAATGAAAAAAACTGCAAGGGAAGGTGGCCTTGCAGTACCAGATCTCAAATTATAAAACTATAAAGCAGTGATCATCAAAACAATATGGCACTGGCTAAGAAAGAGAAAGGAGGGTCAGTGGAATCGATTTGGCATAAGTGAACTCAGCAAGACAGTCAAAGATAAGTTCCCCAAATCCCAGCATTTGGTACCAAAATCCATTATTTGATAAAAACTGCTGGGAAAATAGTAAGACAGTATGGGAAGGATTAGATTTGGATCAGCATCTCCCATCCTACACCAAGATAAACTCAGAATGGGTGAATGACTTGAATATAAAGAAAGAAAATATAAGTAAAATAAGGGAATACAAAATAGTATACATGTCAGATCTTTGGGAAAGGAAAGAGTTAGAAAAAATCATAAAATGTAAAATAAATAATAAATCATAAAATGTAAAATAAATAATTTTGATTACATCAAATTAAAAAGTTTTCATACAAACAAAACCAATGCATCCAAAATTAGGAGGGAAGCAATAATTTGGGAAACAATCTTCATAACAAAAACCTCTAACAAAGGTCTAATTACTCAAATTTATAAAGAGCTAAATCAATTGTACAAGAAATCAAGTCATTCTCCAATTGATAAATGGACAATTTTCAGTTAAAGAAATCAAAACTATTATTAAGCACATGGAAAAGTATTCTAAATCTCTTATAATCAGAGAGATGCAAATCAAAACAACTCTGAGGTATCACCTCACACCTAGCAGATTGGATAACATAACAAGGGAAAGTAATGAATGTTGAAGGGGATGTAGCAAAGTCAGGACAATAATGCATTGCTGGTGGAGTTGTGAATTGATCCCACCATTCAGGAGGGAAATTTTGTACTATACCCAAAGGGTGCTAAAAGACTGTGTGTCCTTTGATCCAGCCATAGCACTGCTGGTTTTGTACCCCAAAGAGATAATAAGGAAAAAGACATGTACTAGAATATTCATAGGTGTGCTCTTTGTGGTGGCAAAAAATTGGAAAACGAGGGGATGCCCTTGGATTGGGGAATGGCTAAACAAATTGTCATATATGTTAGTGATGGAATATTATTGTGCCCAAAGGATTAATAAACTGGAGGAATTCCATGTGAACTGGAATAACTTCCAGGAATTAATGCAGAGCGAAAGGAGCAGAACCAGGAGAACATTGTAACGAGAGGTTCACTGTGGTACAATCGAAAGTAATGGCCTTCTCCATTAGTGGCAATGCAGTGATCCTGAACAACCTGGAGGGATCTACAGAAAGAACACTATCCACATTCAGAGGTAAAACTATGGGAGTAGAAACACCGAAGAAAAATGACTGATTACATGGATCGAGGGGGATATGATTGGGGATATAGTCTCTAAATGAACATCGTAGTGCAAACATCAACAGCATGGAAATAAGTTCTGATCAAGGACAGATGTAATTTCCAGTGAAATTGTGTGTTGACTTTGGGAAGGGTGGGGGAGGGGTGGGAAAGGATAGGATTATTTTAACCAAGGTATAATGTTCTAAACTGACTAAATAATAAAAATAAAGAAAATTAAAATAAACAAATAAATATATACTGTTTATTATTTTTAGGAAAGGCTCATCTATTCCTATACTTTCTAATGTTTATTATTATTCTTAGTGAATAATTCTTTTATATTAATTATAATATATATTATATATATATATATATAAATATATATATATTCTTAGTGAATAATCCTCATGATAAGTTGCTAGAGTCTTTTTGCTAGTATCCTATTTAAGATTTTTGCAACTCTGTTTATTAAGGAGATTGGTCTGCAGTTTTATTTCTCTATTTTTGGTTTGCCTGACTTTTGAATCAGTACCATATTTGTGTCATAAAAGGAATTTGGTAAAACTCTTTATTTGCTCATTTTGTGAAGTAATTTGTATAGCACTGGGGTTAGTTGTTCTTTAACCCTTTTCATTTTTGATACTGTTAATTTTATTTTCATCTTTCTTTTTTATTAAATCCAATATTTATTACCAGTATTTTAAAAGCTCCTAATATTATTTACTAGTTCAATTTTATTAATTTCTCCTTTAATTTTTAGGATTTCCAATTTAATTTTTATTGGGAGATTTTAAATTTGTTCTCTTTCTAATTTTTAAATTTTATGCCCTATTCATTGACCTCTTTTCTTTCTGATTTGTTAAAAATGCACTCAGGGAGATAAATTTTACCCCAAGTACCACTTTTACTGCATCCCAAAGATTTTGATATGTTGTCCCCTCATTGTGATTCTTTTCAATGAGATCACTAATTGTTTTTCTCATTTGTTCTTTGACCCACCAGTTGAGGAATTTGATTATCTAGTTTCCAATTAATTTTAAGTCTTCCTTTCCACAAGCCCTTATTGATTATGATTTTTGTTGCCTTGTGATCTGAGAAAATTGCTTTTATTATTTCTGCTTTCCTACATTTGTTTGTAATGTTTTAATACCCTAGTACATCGTCAATCTTTGAATATTGGCCATATGCTGCTGAAAAGAAGGTATATTCCTTTTTATTCCTATTTATTTTTTCTCCAGATATATATTAGCTCTAATTTTTCTAATATTTCATTCACTTCCCTTATTTCTTTATTATATATTTTGTTCTTTTGATTTATCTAATTCTGATAGGGGAAGGTTAAGGTCCCCCACTAGTATAATTTTACTGTCTATTTCCTCTTTAAGCTCCTTTAGTTTCCCCTTTAGAAATCTGAATGCTGTACCATTTGGTGCATATGAGTTCAGTACTGATATTTCTTCATTATTTATATTGCCTTTCATCAAGATGTAATTACGTTCCTTATCACTTTTAATGAGATCTATTTTGCTTTGGGTTTGTCTGAGATCATAATTGCTCCTCCTGAATTTTTTGTCTTAGTTGTAGCCCAGTAAGTTCTGCTCCACCCTCTTACTTTTACCCTGTGTATGTCTACCTGAATTAAGTGTGTTTCTTATAGACAACATATCGTAGGATTCTGGTTTTTAATCCATTTTGATATCTGTTTCTTTTTTATTGCTGAATTCATCCATTCACATCCACAGTTATGATTACTGTCTGTGTATTCCCTTCCATTTTGACTTCCTCCTTTCATTCTCCCTTTTCTCTCATCCCTCTTACCCTCCCTTCCAAATTTTTGCTTTCAGTCAGTCTCCCCCCCTTTTTCCCTTACTAGTTACTCCCCTTCCTAGTACCTCATCTCTTATTTATTTCCCTCTTACTATAGTGCCTTTTAAAAAAGTCCCTAATGTCTCCATCTTTGTATTGCTCCCCTCCCCACCAGCCCATTTATTACCCTTCTACTTCTCTATTGGACTTGATACAATTCTCTGCCCCAGTGGATCTGATTATTCTTCTGCCTCTGAGTTAATTTCAATGAGCATAAGATTTAAGTATTTACCTGTTGCCAAACTCTTCCACCATTCCATTGTATTTTATCTTCTCCCCCTTCCCTTGTGCACTTCTTTATGAAATATATATTTACCCCATTTAATCTCTTTTTCCATTTCTCTTAGCATTATCCTCTTTTCCCACTAGTTTATGTATATATATATATATATATATATATCTATATATATATATCATCCTATTCTCTTTGTCTCTGTCCCCTCTAAGTATACTTCTTCTATTTACCACAATGGAAATAACAATTTTAAAGAGTTATCAACATTATCTTTTATTATAGGAATACAAATCATTTGAACTCATTGGTTCCATGAATTTCTTTTTCCCTTTTTTAATTACCTTTTGGTGATTCTCTTAAGTTCTGTGTTTGGACATCAAATTTTCTGTTGAAGACATGGAATTATCTTTAGAAATGCTTGGAAGTCTTCTAAATGGCCATACTTTCCTCCTCAAGAATATAGTCAATTTTGCTGGGTAGTTAATTCTTGGTGGTAGACCCAGTTCCCTTCCTTTCTTTACTCTCATATTCCATGCCTTCAGTGTGGACACATTCAGGTAATGTATTATCCTAACTATGATGCCACAATGTCTGAATGGTTTATTTTTAGCAGATTGTACTAACTTATCCTTGGTTTGGTAGTTCTTGAATTTGGCTATAACATTCCTGGGCATTGTCAATTGGGGACTTAATGCAAGAGGTGATCTGTGTATTCTTTCAATCTCCATTTTCCTCTTTTATTCAAGAATATCAGGGTAGTTTTCTTGGATAATTTCCTATAGAATGATTTCCAGGTTTTTTTTTTTAATCATGATTTTCCAGTCGTCCAATAATTCTAAATCGTCTCTCCTGAATCTATTTTCAGGTGTGTTCTTTTATCAATGAGGTATTTAATATTTTTCTCAAATTTTTCATTCTTTTGATGTTATTTTGTAGATGCTTGCTGCCTTGTGAAGTAATTTACTTCTAGTTGCTGGATTCTAATATTTAAAGATTGAATTTAATCCCTGGATTTTTAGTGAACCTTTTCCTTTTAGTCTGTTTTTCTTTTTAGGTCATCTTTCACTTTCTTTGCCTTATTTTCTAGCTGGCCAGTTCTGGCTTAGAAGACACTATTTTCTTGTTTTAGTACATGTGCCTCTATTTCCAAATGATCTATTTTGCTTTTTAAGTTCTTTCCCCAATTTTCTTCAGTTTCTCTTAATTGTTTTTTGAATTATGTTTTGAGTTCTTCCAAAGCCTGTGTTCATTTCATTGCATTTTTGCTTGGTGTTCCTTGGTCGTCCTCTGTTCCATTTGTCCTTTGTTCATTACCTGCATGGAAGCTATTGATTGTAATTTCTTTTTTTTCCTTTTCTTGTTGTTTACTCATATTTTTTCCTTCTCCCCCCCCCCCCCCATTGACTTTAATATTGCTCCTTTGTTTATTTTTTGGATTTGTAGTTTTGGACTTTTTTTTTTCCTGAATGGCCTTTTACTCTGCTCTTCTGATTATCTGGATGAGGCTGATGGAATATTAATGAACCCTGAGACCAGATTTTCCCCAGCTGCCAGCAGAAGCTGAAGCTAAAGGTGTGGAGGCTGAAGGTAGTTACTCTCATCCTGCTCTATACTCCTTTCTGCCAGCCACCTTCCTGCCAGCTGCCCAGTCAGAACCCTGAGCTTCTCGTGGTGGTAACAAGGTATTCTGTGACAGTTGTAACCTTCACCCTGTGATCTCAGTTTACTGGATTCTTACTGCAAGTCTCAATGCAGTAGGTGGGTGAGGGGTGTTAGAGATTGAGCTTTTTTTAATATATTTTTATTTGAGCGTTTTTTTTTTTAATAAGAATACTCTGGAGTATTCTTATCTGCACTATTGATAGAGTGGATCAAGCCAGTTGAACTGATCTGCAGAGCAGGATATGCCCTGAAGCCAAAACTTTCAGAGGTTTAGTCCCAAGATGGAGGAGTCATGGCTGAAGGCTGTGACTAGGCTGCCCTCAGCTCTGCCCCTCTCCTTCAGTTTCTTCCCTGCCAGTTGCAGTCAGAGCCCTGAGCCTCCTATAGCTGTGGTAGCAAGGCATTCCCTTCTGGCTGGAGTGATCTCCCCAAGATCCCAGGAAATGCCTGAGAATCAGCATAGTAGCTGGTCCTGGGACCTTCCTTCTTTCTTTTCCTCAAACCTGAGAATTCAACCTTCTCGGTATACCTTTTAAGTTGAATCAAGCAGGAGGGTCCCCAGGCTCTGTCCTGTTGTATTTGGCTTTGTGACCTTCTCAAAGTGCTTAGTTTTTGATTTGTGTGGAAGGATTTTCACAGAGGTCTCAACTTGTGCTGCTTTTAAGACACCATCTTGACTCTGCCCCCTCCACAAATATTTATTTAGAAGTTATTATGGAGAAAATGCTGTGCTATGTGCCAGAATTAGAATGCTCCCTCAAATATGATGGCTTCAAATTTTCCTGGGGGATATAATACCTGCACAGGTAAATATAAATATAGGATAGATTCTGATAAAAGTGAAGAACATATGCAGAAAAATGCTTAAAGAAAAATTGAGACAGGTGATCCAGGAGTACTTTAAGAAGAAGGTGGTATAGGAACTTTGCTTTAAAGGAAAAAACGGATTTGGAAAGGTTGTTGAACCCAATGAAAATTTTATTTATATTATTTTATATTTCTGGGAAATAAAGTAAAAAGAAAATAAATGACTTTAGAGTTATTTATATTTCAAGTATCATCCTTCTATCCTCAATTACTTATCAGTAGGCAGCCAATTTAAACTAGCATAACAATCATTTATATCAATTTAGATAAAAGAATCAATGCACGTTTTGGAAATAGAGCCATACTTTCCTAGTTCTTCTTAACTAATAGTGAAAAGGAGATAATGATTTATCTTGATTCATGCCAGGTTTAGATCAGTGATAAGGTATCTTAATAGAAGAAAATAGCCTTAACTTAAAAAAAAAAGTTTCAGATTTTATCTTTTAGAAAGAAGACAAACTATATATGCGGTGGGAGGAGATAAGGGACTTTGTGATGGAACAAAAGGCACATTTTTTTTCTCTTATCTTGGTAGAAGATTTAATATTATAAGCCTTATTTCTAGCAATACTGTATGGTCCTGCTGAATCCAGTGCTTATTTCTGTTTTTCAGAGAGGAAAACCCACTCTACTTTGCTTCAAAATGTACAAATATAAGTCCTGTGGAAGAGAATTCAATAGGTTGCAACAGACAAAAGCTGGCTCTTTACCCATCAGAATTTTCTCAGCTCAGTAAACATTCAACTAACAGCTGCAGGCACAGAACAAAGGAACAATAGGCCTGGCAATCCCTTCAAAGGTGAAAATGTCACTGAATGTCATTGAAGGTCCATGGCATGAAGCATCTTTTTTTTCTGCTCTTTTTCTTCAACTTGTTAGACTGGGCTTTTTGAAATACTTTCAACTCTGATAGAATCTGAAGATAGACTTCACCCACCATCAATTTCTATTAAAAGCTGGATGGGGTGTGTGTGAACTAAGATCTGGAAGAAAAAAGGAAGAAAAACCTCCCGTGATTTCTTCTCATTTCAAATTAGTTTTGAAATATTGTTTTAATAAATAGCATTATGATTGAATTTGATTGACCTTTTCTCCCACTTTGATGCTAATGCTCATTCTTCTAATTATTGTGTACTTCACTAAAATACTGAACCACCTGGATCATTTCTATGGAATCCTATATCTTTCATTTGCAGAGATTCCCTGTGTACTCAAAACAAACTAGAGCTACATGGAAAGAAAAAAGAACAGCTGTGCAAATTTACTGTTCTCATTATTTTAGAAAGATTGCTAAGACACACAGAATTCTATTCTACTTTTTGCCTAAGTTACTCATGAGGAGTTGTTAACTCTTTCAGACCCAGAAGGGTATTATCTACTGAGCAAAATATTCTACGCATTTAGACAGGAGTCATTCATGTTTTTATCTAACAGTCATTTGTCACCTGCCTACTTTGTAATAATGCCTAATATTTACCTAGACCTTTAAGGTTTGAAAAACAATTTCCATATATTATTTCATTTGATCCCATGCTAGTAATATAATAGCAGCTAGTGCTTTAAGGTTTACAAAGAACTTGAGATCCTCACAACAAACCTAGGAGATAAATGCTCTTATATCCCCATTTAACAGATGAGGAAATTGAGACAGAATATATGGTACCTGCCCAGGATTGCACAGAAAATTCATATCTGATACAGAATTTGAATAGGTTTTTCTGACCCTTAACTTCAGCACTCTCTTCTCTAACACCTAGCTGAGTGAGGATGAAAGTATTCCAAGTGTGGCATTGACTTCAATATCATTTGGGTATGGTGATTAGGGAAACTGCCATAACTGCCAATTGTGATATGGCTAAGCTCTAAACTAGCTTAGGGTCCTGGACAACTACCAAAAGCATCAGTCTTTGAGGATCTAACTTGGAACTCCTCCCCAAGAAGGAGGCACAGCATAAACACTTGGATTAGGAACTGGCTAAAGAAAATTGCCTTTTATAAACCTACAATTGGCAACTAGAGAGAGGTAGGGCAAGGCAAAGGAAGGTCAGTAAATGAAGACCTCAATCCTAAAGTCTGTGAGTTGGTTAAGAAGAAAAGACAATAGTCCTAATTTGTTAGCCAAGATGTAGTCACATCTGCCAAAATAATTTTCCTAATTCATGTGCAGTATATTCATGTAAATCTCCCTCCTGAGAATCTTCATTCTCTCCTTAATTATTCCAGAATAAAATACAAAAGCATGGGCTTGTCATTTAGAGTCCTACATTAGCTGACTTCAGCCTCCACTTAATTTTTAATTATGTTGCACTATTCAACTTCATATATTCTAATTAGCAGAAAGTAATGGAGCATAGAGGTGGAATAGATATGTTAGAGTTAGAGGAAACAAATGAGCTTTTGTCCAAAGGTCTAGAAATTGAATATGACTGAATTCTGATTATAAAAGCCAAGAAAAAAGTCACAGTGAATCATTTGTTTACCCCAAGGCAGGTTTGAGGAACAGATTAAAAGGCTTGTAAACACTGAAAATAGAGTCTGTCAGGATCATATGTCATGTTAGAGAATTTTCAATATGCAAGGAGAGAAAGAGGGCAGAGACAAAGCACCAGGATAGGAAATTCAGTCCACATATCCTTTCCATCCCCTAGAAGTGAGCAGAATCCAGCACTAACATGAAGTTCAAAGTCAAGAAGTAGTCTTGAAGAACAAGGAAAGAAGAAAAAAAATCTTTCCATAAAGATATACTGTAGTGACTGAGAAGACCAGGATATAAGCATAGAAGAAATTATTGACTTGAAAAAAAATCATAAGCAAAACTTCAAAGAAAAAGATAGCTTGGACACAAGTCCAATAAGAATTCCTAGAAGAATTAGGAGCTAAGAATGTATTTTAAAAACTAAATGGAAAAATTAGAGAAAAAACATGGAAAAGTAAAAGCTAGAGAAGATATGAAAACAATTAACAGTTTTGGAAAAGAGTTGCCATATTTTACTGAAAAAATAATTAAACAAATAGAAACTAATGACTCAATGAAACAGGAAAAAATAACTCAAAGTCAAAATTCTGAAAAACATAGAAGAAAATTTGAAATATCTCATAGAAAAAACAACTGATATGGAGAATAGATCAAGGAGAGATAATTTGAGAGCCTCATAAAATGTCAGAAAATTATTATTAAAATTGCATTAACATGAAAAAATGAAAATAAATTAAAAAAGGGATTACTGACTATCTGAAAGCTATGAACCAAAAGGAAATTGGACAACATATTTCAAGAAATCATAAAGTTACCTAAATGTTGTAAAACCAGGGAGCAATGCAGAAATTTTAGAATTTACCAGTTACCTCCTTACAATGAACTATGAAATGAAAACAACCATCAATTTTCTAGGGTTCCCAAGTTGAGGAAAAATATATTGTAAATAGCTAGGAATGAAGAATTCAAGTACTGCAGAGTCACAGACTGGATCAAACAAACTTTTGCAGCCACCACTCTTAAGGAGTGATAAGTTGCATATTCTAGAGCTTGGAATATGATATTCTGGAAGTCAAAGGACCTAGATTTAAAACTTATACTGTAAAACTGAATAGAATCCTACAAAAGAAAAATGTAGATTTTTGTTGAAATTGAGGACTTCCAAGCATTCCTAATAAAAAAAAACAGAGCCAAAAGGAAATTCTATATACAAATACAGGAGTAAAGAGAAATTTCCAAAGGTAAACAATATTGAACTCTAACTGCTAGCTATAGAAATAAGAAAAGAAAAAGAAAGGAATAAGTATAGTCAAAGATGAAATAAAACTGTGATTTTTTGCAAATGATATGATGGTTAACTTGGAAAACAATAAAAAGTCAACTAAAATACTGAAATAATCAGCAATTTCTGAAAAGTTTTAAGATATGAAGCAAATCTATTTGCATTCTAATTTTATATTGCATTTACATATTAGAATGTGAGCTCCTTGAGAGCAGAGTCCATGATTTTTTGTGTTCCTCATATCGTTAGTGCTTAACAGTTAGTACTTGGCACATGGTAAGAGATTAATAAATGCTTACTCACCAACTATATGTCTATGTATATGCTATATGTCAGTGCATATAAATGTTTATAGAGACATACAAGTATGCTATATCCATGCATATATGCATACATATAAATACACACATATATACACAATCCATATGTTGTCTCTGAGTGAGGGTAAGTATTTATTTAATTTTTGTTTATAGCCATATTGCCAAAAGAGTGCCTCACATAATAAATGTATGTTGATATATGTTATACATATGTATATATACTAAGTGTATATAATTTGAATTTGTTTTATAGATAGAGAATAGATATTTATCTCCTATATATGGACATAAAATAGGCATATATGTACATATATGACCATACATGTACTATATATAAAACATATATGCTGAACATAGATTACACTATGTATGCCTGTATGCCCATACATTTTGCCTTCTGATAGAAAGTTGATCTCATTTTTGTCTTTGTATCAATAATGCCAGGCACATAGTAAGTGCTTAATAAATTCTTATTCACTGAATTTCTCTTTCCGAATATATACACACACACACACACATTTATCCAAATATCTCTAATAATATATACATTTGGTTCATATGTATGTATGTATGTTATCTTACAATATAAAATATTTCATTTTTGTTTATATCCACAGCTCCTAGCACAATGTTGGCATACAGTATGAATATGATGAATATTTATTGATTTATTATTTGATATATATGATGATAGAAAAGGGTTCATTTGGTTAATTTTTTTTTAGAGGAAGACTTTCTGTCCCAATGATTTTTTGATGCCCAATGAATTTAATTTTTCTGTTCTTAGAACATACACTTAGTTTTTCTTTTGTCCCATTTGGCAATTCTCTGTACTGGAATCTCTTGTGCTTTGCATTTCTACTTCTATTGCTACACATAATGAAGTAGAAGGGTCCATTAGAGATGTAACCTTTTGGTTAAGGATTATCAATCTTTAGTATATCAAAGAGCTATATTTCCAAGTCAAATATTAGATCATCCTTAAGATCAATTTATTATTGCTCCAGATAACTGACTGTGTTAAAAGACTCCACTTTAGGCTGAATAGCTTCACAGAATCTGATGAATGAGCTATAAAATTTTTTTTTCAAAATGTTCAACCATTAACTGAAAAGCACCAACTTGAAAAAAAAAACACACCATAATATCTTGATTATAAAAGCAGCTCACAAATGACACATATTAGATGGAAGGCATATTAACTTGTCACAATTTAAACATGATTAATATTTCTTTAAGAAGCTATCACTACTGTCTGTGATGCATACTAGGATTGTGCACTCTTTTTGAACTTTTTGAAACATTAATCCCTAAGGGAGTTCTCAAAATACAGGATGGCACCCACTAAAGAAGGATAGATTATCATCAAATTTTCATGATTGGAGATGCTTCTTGAACATGATAATCTAAGGAGTTATAGGAGTAGAGTAGAGTAAAGATAAAGTAGAGTAAACTAGAGTAAAGATAAAGAAGTGAATATGAACGTATAATGTAGTTAGGATATCTGCAGCTGTAAAACCACATTAGTACCAAATCTCTCTATGAAATTTACATGATATTTACTGGATAATGTCAGAGTGTTGATATTCAAAGAAGTATAGAAGAAGAATAATTAGAGATGTCATATTTTTGCCATACTTTTCTGGAATCGGAAATTCTTGGTTTTTGAGTTTGGATACCAGGCAGGACACACAGATTTTCAGCTGGATCCTATTCCATGTCACAGTGCATAGTTCCTCTAAGCCAGGTTGTTGAGCCTTTACACGTAGTATCATATATTCATCCATCTATATACAATGTTTTCTGACTATGGTAAGTCACTTTAGGGGAAGAAAACTACCTCCATAAAATAAAAATCTTGCTTTCAAGGAGCTTATAGTTGGGCAAATAACTAATAAGGAGGGACAGCACAATATGGTAAAAAGAGTGCTTTTCTTCTAGTTAAAGAGATCCGGTTTTTCATTCTAGCCCTGACACCAACTTTATTAAGGGGGTAAGAGGTATAGTCAATCACTTAACCTCATCGGTTCTCAATTTTCCAATTCATAAATGGGAACAGTTATACTTCCACTGTTGGTCTCACAGTATCTTAGAGTACAAAACACTACATAAATATGAATTGCTCTGTGACAGTAAAAACAATGCTATGCTACTTTATGGGTTGAAATTGGTTAACTAAAATGTGGTTACTAAGCAAGCTTGATTGCTCATATTTATGTTTAATGTTGCTAATAAAATGCTTAATTACGACATTTAAACAACACTTTGACAATAGAAGTGATCTGACAGAGGTGTATGATATATATATCCAAATGAAGATGATTTTTAAAGCAATTCAAAGGAAGGAGACATCACTTTAGGCTAGAATGGTTGAGTTAGACTTCACTAGGATGTGACTTGCATCTAGATGAAAGGTTATGATTTGGATAATATGCTACAGAGAGGTTGGTTTGCCACCCTGAAGGCTCAAGGGGACAGAATGTTTTTGAGAGAAACACCTGTAGTGAATTATCCAAGTTAGTATTTAAAAAACCAATTCACATTCATTCATTTCTCAACAGGTGGTGCTTAATAACCTCTCTATGAGAACAAAAGCACTGAGATAAGCCAATGGCTGGACCCCTATTAAAGTCCAAAATGGCATGTAAAAACTTTTTCGACTATAATTAGTCACCCAGCTGTGCATCTAGAGCTAATAAATGAATTTACATTTGAATCAAAGCACAATTCATTAAGGAATCTTCTACTGTTCTCTATTTCCCCCAGGTCAAAGAAAAACTAAGTGAAGCTAATTTTCAGAGTTTAATAACATTATATGCTACAAGAAAATAGCAATGACTGACATTTATATAGAACTTTCAAGGCATCATCTCATTTGTTCCTAACAACACTGGTGCTTGCCAAAAAGAGACTTAAGTGGACAGACACTGACCTAAAAAAAAAAAAGCAAGCTGTCCTTTAATAGCACTTACTTAGGACTGGGAATTAGGGAACTGGGTTTTTAATCTAATGTGCTTTCCATGATGTGCTGTCCTGAAACAGAATAACTCTAAATAAATACAAAGTTGTCTCTTTCATTATGTGGTGTGTGGATATTAATAAAGTAACATATGGAAGTGATGCATGTAAGTGTAATTAGTAAGTAGCTCAGTAGACATGTCAACCTTTTGAATATTTGAATATTGACAGTTTATATTTTTTGTTATCTTTACCAATTTGTTGGGTAGGAAACAAAAACTCATGGTTATTTTGATCTGTATTTCTCAGGTCATCAAATAATTAATTAGAATATTATTTTATGTAATTGTTAATAGTATATAATTTCTCTTTTGGTAACTCCACATTTTTTACAACTTAAATTGGGGAATGGTTTTTGGTCTTATACGATTCGGTAACTGCTGTTTTGTGTCAGAATTTGAGGTCTAAAAGTGCTATTCCCCCTTTATTCCTAAATGTTTTATTATTTCCCTCGATGTAGACCTTGTGCTTCATTAAATTAATAGTTTTGTTTTTTATTAAATTCTGCCAAGTTTGATGGTTTGATGGAAGTGTTACAAGTAAAAATTAATTTAGGATAGCTATTTTTTGTAATATTAGCACAATATAGTTAAGACATAGAATATTTCTCCAACTACTTAAATTTATTTATTTCTTTAAGGAAAATTTTGTAATTGAATATATACAAGTGTCTTGAGTTCTTTGGGAGACTGATGCTCAAATATTTTTATGCATTGTGTAGTTATTTTAAAGGGATTTCCCTTTCTTTTATTAGCTCCTGGATATTGTTTTTATTTTCATTATTGGACTGATGCCTATGTACTGAATTTAAACCTAAACTTATGAAATTAGAAATGTCCATTGCTTAGGATTTCTAGTTTTTATTCTGTTCTCAGCAAAACAAATAAGCAAATAGAAAGAAAAAAGAAGGCATCTAAAGGCCAGGTAGTATTTCATTTTCTTCTAGGTAAGCATTTGTCTCACTCAGCTCTTGATGGCGGGAGGGGGAGACAAATCTTTGTCTACTTTACCTCTTCTGTAAAGCCAAGAGAAAGGGAATATGATAGAAGAGTCTCAAATCAGAAGAGGGGGAATTATTTTTCCTCAGCTTTTTTCATATGCTTAGGAAGGGAAAGTAGGCACCTTTGTTGAAGAAAGTGTTTCTCTGACTTTCAAAGTCTAATAATCTTTATTCTAGCCCTCCTCTCTTGGGATCAGTTTTGAGTTTCCTAGTTATCCTAGAAAAGTGCATTTTCCTCAGCAAGAAGACAGAACACATGTATGTCACCATGGGAGATGCCTCAAGCAAATCAAAGATTCACCTGACTATCTGTAGTTATGTGTTCAATGTATTCTCAGTGAATTGAAATCTAGAACAGAAAACTATGCTTCCACTCACACTTTTTTCTTGTAGATTCATATCAAGTTGCTATTGTACTCCAATTTTGTATATAAAAAAAGAATACATGGAATAATGAGTTTTCACAACTTGATAAAAAACCAAAAAATACCTTTCCTTGAAATTTTTGCGCCATTTTAATGTGATAGTCTTTTTGTATTAAAATATCTCTGTGTCAAGAACAGCTTGATGTTTTCTCATTATTGCTTCATCATGAAAAGCCATAATCCTATGTGACACTAAACAATAGCCTCACTGAGAGGCGATGATATCAGTAAGTATTATCTCCTGGTGTGAGGGAGCAAAAGGCAGTGTTAAAAACAAAACATAACCCTTTTTTTAATTGGCTGGTTTACATTATATTCAGGAAAGGCATAATTATCCAACTTAAGCTGGCAGATTTCTCTGGTTCATAACATTATAGTCAACTGACTGTTCAAGTGAAAGCTTTTACTAAATATGTATGTTGAAAAAGAAAGAACCAGCAGTTTACAAAATTAGTAATCAAGATGACAGAACGGAAATCTATTCTTGTGCTGCTCATTCAACCCAAGTCTGTGACAACTTTTGCATAATTTATGAAGGAATTTAATTCTTTAATATTCTCATAGTGATAAAGTAGAGCAAATATTATATCCATATTATGAGGAAATCATTCAATTTTACACTTAAATAGAAGAAAGTCCATTACAATCTGACTCCTAACTATCTTTGAAACCAGTCAGACATTAATCCATTCATTGTCCATAGTTCAAGTTATCTCAGGAATGTAGTTCCAGAGTAGAAATGGGCCTAGTCTTGTTGGACCCCTTCATTTTACAGATGTAAAAACTGAGGACTAATGAGAACAAGTGACTTCTCTTTTCCAATCTTCCCAGCTATTAATGACTCCCTCTTATGTTGTTTCATATGTATGCGCATGTTGGTATATTTTGTCTTTTGAGAAGAAAAAAAGAGACAAAGCATGGAGTAGTATATAGGGAACTGGTCCAATGTCCGAAAAATCTCCATTCAAGCCCCACATTTTAACATATCAGTTATATATCCTGAGCAAGTTTTTAACCTTTCAGTATAGTAGGCAACTTCTTAAAACATTAAGTTACAGACAAGAAGACAATCTGCTTTTAGTGGGAGCTTCTTTATCTGAAAGCTCCCTGTATCAGTCAAATTATTGATCTGGGCCATAGGCTTATAATTTGTATATATACATATGTGGTATTGAGGAACAATTGCTGGGTCCATGGGGGCTTGAGTATTTTTCCCTTCCAGTTCAGAACTGAGGAATGTGATTTGGTTCAGTTTCAGTTGTGAGATACCTATTGTAATCAGCACAATTCAATCCCTTAAATGTCATTTGATGGTTGGCATAAAAATAATTTAATAGGTGATTTTTTTATTGATGTACATAAGATTGGCTATATAGGACCAGAAAAAGGTAAGAATCAAACAGAGCATCAAGGTTTTCAACATGTAAATGTAGAAACTGTCACATAGATTAACAGAAATTTGGAAGTCAAGTTGAGGGAACTAATTTTCAAAAATGATGAATTATTTATGATTTCTTCAGCTAAAGTGATTGCAAAGCATCAAATGGAAATATCTGGCAGATAATCAAGGATGCAGAGCTCTGGAGAAAAAGTCAGAACTGGAGATATAAGATGTCTGGTGAAATCATAAAAATGGATAAGATCTGTAGGTAAGCAACTTTATAGAAAAAAAAAACAGTAGTGTTAAGGAAAGAGACTAGAAGTAATGCCCCAAATCTAAATATCTAATTGTGCCATTTCAAGGATTAGTATATGTAGGAGGAGAAAGATCTTTTGGTCAGGGAGGATATTTGAGTTTTCAACAATGACACAAGATAGATGGCTGTCTATTTTGTTACTCATCAGACCAATCCTGTTTATAACAAAATTACTGGGAGAAAGAATAGTCAGAAGGAAAATAGTTATTATCCTTTTCTACTGACATTTTCAGAGTGCTATTTAATTTCCTAGAAACAAAGGAACTTTAAGATCTCATCTAGTCATTGATCTTGCCTCTAAGCAATACTAAAATAAAATAGCTTGTCTTTTTTTTTTTAAACCAAGATTTTTTTCAGAAGATAGGTATAAGAACCACAGAGAATAGAAAGGAGGACATGGGTGATGGTCTCTTCGCTGAAGAGTATCAGATAGTATTATAATTATTATATGTTTCCTTCCTAAGCTTCAGGACAAGTATTAATTCAGATTTTTTAAAAGATATATATTAGGACAGATTATTGAGTAATTTAATTTTTAAAATGGATATAATATTTCCCCATGCATTCGATTATAATTATTTTCTACAGTAGTTATGTCATGTTAAAATGAGAAAGTTGATATTTTGTTCTTTAAGATTTTTTTTCATGATATAATTTATAATTACATGGCCATTTCCCTTTAAAATGCTCTACATTATCACACACATATATATATATAAATATATATATATATACTTATCTCTTTTTAAAATACCATGGGAAGAATTTTAATCTGTCCTTACATATTTGTATTTAATTACATTTAATAACATTTAATATTTCAAATTTCTATAAAAAGCTAAATGAAGCCATTAGCAATATCAATTTATAGTAAATAATCCTCTAATATAAGGCATTAAAACACAAAATAGTGAAGGCTTAATCTATGACCTTTTACTGTGACCCCAGGATCTTTGATCCTGCTTCAATATGGAATAGAACTTGCCTATAGGTCTTTTGCCCATTCTGGCTATACTGAATACTTATGAGATAGATAGAGTGATAGATTTGGATATCAGGAAGAAGGCTTTAAATTTGTTCTATATCATTTAATAGAAGGGTAAAGAGTTTTATTAATGCCTTCTATTTTATTTATCTTAATATAATAACATTTGACTAGCCGTGTGGGAGTAGCTGGTTGCAGAGTGGATCTATTATAGAGCCTAGATTCAGGGAAACTCATTTTCCTGAGTTTGAATTCAGTTTCAAATATTTACTAGTTATTCGATCCTTGGCAAATAACTTAACCTGGTTTGCCTCAGTTTCCTCATCTATAAAGTGAGTTGCAGAAGGAAATGGCAAAACACTTTAGTAAAAAACAACCTCAACTCGAAATGAGGTCTTGAACAGCTGGACTGAATGAAATGATTGAACAAAAACAAATATTTATATAGATTCTATTATGTATCATGTACTGTGTTAAGTCCTTTACAGATATCTTATTTGTTCTTCATAATAACCCTGAGAGGTAGCTATTACTATAATCCTAATTATGTACTTGAAACAGAGGCAATTGACTTGAGTTTTCTCTCCCTCATTTTCTGATCTGTCAAATAATATGATTAGATTCAATGACCTCTAATATTTCCTTTTAACTCTAAATTTATGATACTATGATCTTATGAAAGATGAAAGTGGCACAATATCTGTCCTAGGGAGCTTAAATTCTATCAGAACAGACAATATGTACATTTTTATGCACTAGTATGTTTGTATAAAATTATATACACATGTGTATCTATATAGATCTATATATGTCTGTCTCTCTATCCATCCATCCATCCATCCATCTATCTATCTATCTATCTATCTATCTATCTATCTATCTATCTATCTATCTATCTATCTATCTATCAAAACTTAAAGTAGGGAAAGGAAGGAGGCACTAACAGGTAAAAGAACCAGGAAAGGCCAAGTATATGAGGTAATTTGTTTTCCTTTGGTGACTATACCAGCAGTTTCACATCCTGACAAAAATCACAGCACCTTTAATATCTTGCATGTGTCTATGACCACACAGTTTCTGAGCTATTAAGAACAAGAGTTCTTTAGAGGCTTTTCCCTCAAACTATTCTAGGTAGAAAACATTTAGGTGAGAGTCAAAAAGGAAGAGATGATTTAAAATCTACAAAGAGATAGGAAGGTCATTTCTGTGTAGGAGGGAAGTAAATATGCCACATCAGGATAAATAAATGGGTGAAGATGGAAAATAAGAGAGAGGAATGCCTCCTCTCATAATATACTCTCAGGGGGATGGAAATCCAGAAATTGGAGAAATCAGAATATATAACAAAACAATGTCATCATGTTCTTGTTCCAGTAGATACCTCTAAGTCTAACAGTGTCAGCATCTTCCTCATCTACACAATTCATCATTGCCATAGAAAAGTGGATTTTGTATAATATGGGGTTGAGCAGAGCATCTAGACTCAGTGTTGGAATATTCAAGTATTAGAACTACTATTTACTAGTTATATGGTTGTGGGAAATCACTTAACCTTTGACTCTCATTCCCCCCCCCCCTGTAAAATGAAGATAATACTTACACTATTTCAGAGCAATATTACAAGGAAAGCATTATATAAGCTGTAAAATGTGAGCTATGTGGACAGGTGAGTTTTTAGAAATAGAAAAAGAATAAATGAAGGACAAAGTATTTCTGATGTACTTAACTAACCATCAAGAAATCCTGGAAAGAGACCACAAGAATGGAATGTTGTATTATCGAGTTCAACTCATTCATTTTATAAATGAGGAATTAGAGTGGTGGAGAAGTAAATTGATTTGCCAAATGTTATAAAGTTAATAAGGGCAAGAGCCAGGCCCATTGAATTCAAATGCAGAGTTTTAAAACTTGGGATTATTGTCTGGTATAGTTTTTTTACTATCTTCTCTTGAGGTAAGCTTGGAGAATTGGTAAGATAACATGTAAAGACATTCAGCACTTTTTCTATAATTCTATTAACATTTATTTCCTTGAAATACTTTAATGTGAAAAATGATAGTGAAGAAATTATAGATAGTATTGCATTTAATGAATGTGCTATTTTAAGTAATAAATTTACTTAAATTATTCACATTGTATTAGCATTGATAGAAAATATTAAATCTTTTTCTTAATTTAATTTAATTTTTACCTGTTGCTATAATTTTTTAAATAAAACCCTTACCTTCCATCTTGGAATCAATACTGTGTATTGGTTCCAAGGCAGAAGAGTGGTAACTGCTAGGCAATGGGGGTTAAGTGACTTGCCCAGGGTCACACAGTTGGGAACTGTCTGAGGCCAGATTTGAACCTAGCACCTCCCATCTATTAGTCTTGCTCTTAATCCACTGAGCTACCCAGCTGCCCCTCCCCTTTGCTATAATTTTTAATAATTATTTTCAGAAATTTATAATCTGATATATGTTCTCTTCTCTCTCCTCCCTCTTTCCCAGATGGTGGATAAATGACATAGGTTATACATATGTTATTACATAAGCTATAAATATTTTCATGGTTGTCACATTAAGAAAGAAGACACATGCTGATTATACAAGAAAAAACTCATGAAGGAGATAAAATGAAAAACAATATGCTTCAAATTGCATTCAGACTCCATCAGCTCTTTGATGGTAGATAGCTTTTTTCATCATAAGTTGCTTAGAATCATTTTCTTTTATATTTATGGTTTTTTTAAAATGAAACAGATCTAAAGAAATTTGAGTACTGAAACATTTATATTGAAACAATTAGTAGGAGACATGAACATAGAACAATAGATATTATTTTAATATATTCATTCTCTATTTACTATATAGTTCTAAATATAAGGGAGAGATCATAAAAAAGATCTCTTTACAGTAGAGTTTGCTGATACCACTGCTGGTCCAAGAAATTAACCTTATCTATTTATGCATTATGTCAATGATTCTTCCATCTTTTTCCAAAGGTTAGCTACATGAATTAAAAAAAATGTACTTAAAGTAATAAAGCACAAAGTTAGTGATCTATTGCGATTTTTCTCCTTTTCTTTAAAAGTAAGAGTAAACTTCAAGGCAACAAGTATATACTAAGTGTTTACTATGTGCAAGGCACTGTGCCCAACTCTGAGAATAAAAATATAAGAAAAAAAGAAAATCCCTGCTTACAAGATTACATACTAATGTAAGAATATAACACATAAAGGGAAACCTAAAAAGGAATGGAGAATAAGGAGACATGCAACTATACAGTATGGACTTTCAGAAGAGAAATTCCAGAATATCAGGAAGGTAGCTTTATATTTTCCAAGTAGTTTAAATGTGAAGTTTAAAGCTTTTTGCTTTCTAAGCAGCATAAATTATTCTACTAACCTGTCAACTCTTTAGCTTATACTATTTTTAAAACTTCAAGATTTTCTTTGCTCTTTGGCTACTTCAAAAATTTTGTTAAGATTTAAGAAAAAGTTTTGAACATGAGTTTAAAATAGAATTGGCAAGGCAACTTAAAATCAGTGAACATTTTATAAACTGAATTAAAGAGCCTCGCTGAACTGAAGGTTGGTTAAAGATTTTTGGGTGGATGTAGATAGCAAAATCTCAAGTGAGGAACCCCCATCTATGATAGCAAGTTGGAGAGTTGCCTAGGTAATTGATTTGCCCAGGTCATTGAATGAGCACTATGTATCAGAGGAGAGTGCTGTGTTTTTCTTGGCCCCACTCCATTTTGAGTTAATGTATTTTTAACTTTTATTTTTAAAATTATTCTGTTTCAGATTCTTTTCTGCCCGTACAACCCTCCCCTATCCATTCAGAAGGCAAGAAATATAATATCATTTACATATGTGAAGTCATGCAAAATATTTCCATGTTAGCCATACCTCAAAAATAAGTTTAAAATAATTAAAGAAAATGAAAAAAAGTAGACTTCAATCTGCCCCAGAGTTTACCAGGTCTTTCGCTGGAGGTGGATAGAATTTTTCATCATAGGTCCTTTGGATTTGTCTTCAATCATTGTAGGTAAGTCTTTCTCAGTTGATCATTGAAATAATATTGGTGTTACTGTGTACAATATTCTCCTAGTTGTGGTCACTTTTATTTTCATTAGTTCATTTAAGACTCTCCATTTTTTTGGTAGACATTCTGCTTGTCATTTCTTACAGTACAATAGTATCTATCACAATCATGAATAACTTGTTTAACCATTTCTCAATGGATGACCATTCCTTCAGTTTTCAGTTCTTTTCCACCACAGAAAGAGCTCCTAAAATTTTTTTTGTATACTTATTTTCTTTGTTCTCTTTAGTCCAGAAATGTAGTATTTATTAATTCTATTGGATAAAAGGATATGCGCAGGTTGATAATCCTTTGGGTATAGTTCCATATTGTTCTCTAGAATCATTGAACCAGTTCTAACTCCATCAACAGTGTATAAGTGTCCCAAATTTTCTACACTCCACTAAATATTTATCATTTTTTTCTGTCATGTTAGCCAATATAATAGATATGAGGTGATATCTCAGAGACATTTTCATTCACATTTTTCTAATTAAGAGTGATTTAAAGCATTTTATGTGACTATTGATAGCTTTGATTTCTTCTTCTTAAAACTTCATGTCACCATTTATCAATAAGGGAATGCATATGATTTATATATATATATATATATATATATATATATATAAGTTTCAGAGATATTTGAGAAATGAGGCTTTTTATAGTCAAGCTTGCTATAAAATCCCTTCCCTCTGCTCTAGATTCCTGCTTTCCTTGTTTCAAAAGCTTAGATCTTTTGGTTTATCTAAAACTGGATTACTCGTAATTTATTATTGTGTAATGTGGGCCTAATCTGTTCTACTTATCAGTCTATTTCTTAGCCAATTTCAAATTGTTTTGATGATTAGTTTGAATTCTGGTAATTTTTGAGTATCTTCCTTCACTTCATTTTTTCCTGGGTTATACATATATTATCACACAAAATATATTTCCAGATTATTCATTCTTGTAAGTGAATAATCTTATAAAACCCCAACTCCCCAAATATATCCAAATAAAAGTGATAAATCTTATGTTTTTATCTACATTTCTATTCCAACTGTTCTTTCTTTAGAGGTGGATAGCATTATTTTTCATAAGTCCCTCAGAATTGTCCTGGATCATCCAATTAATGTTAGTAGCAAAGTCTATTACATTTTATTGTTCCACAACATTACAGTTACTATGTAAAATGCCCTCCTTGTTCTGCTTATTTCACTCTTCATCAGTTCATGTAGGTCTTTACAGTTTTTTCTGAAATCATCCTGTTCATCATTCCTTATAGCACAGTAGTATTCCATCACCATCAAATATCACAATACATTCAGCCTTTCTCCAAATGAGGAACATTTCATTAATTTTCAATTCTTTGACACCTCAAAAAGAGCAGCTACAAATATTTTTCTACAAACAAGTCCTTTTCTATATTAAAAAAAATCTCTTTGGGATACAGACCTAATAGTGGTATTAATGGATCAAAAAGTATACATTTTTTGCAGCTTTTTGGGAAGAATTTCAATTTGCTTTCCAGAATGGTTGAATTAGTTCAAAACTCCACCAGCAATGCATTAATGCTCCAATTTTGTCAACTGTTGTTCCCTCCAACATTCATCCTTTCCCTTTATTTTCATACTGATAAATCTGATGAGTGGGATGTGGTACCTCAAAGTTGTTTTTTTGATCATGGCTTTCAGATAGTCCAATAATTTTAAAATTGTCTGTCCTTGACCTATTTTTTAAGTCAGTTTTTAAAAATAAATTATTTCATTTTTTCCTCTGTTTTTTTTTTCATTTCTTTGATTCTGCTTTACTGTTTCTTGATTTCTGATGAAATCATTAGTTTCTAGATGGTCAATTCTGATTTTTAAGACATGATTTTCCTCTGTCAGTTTTTGATTCCCCTTTTTCAGTTGGCCCATTTCTTCTTTTATCACTAGCATGTCTCTTCCCCACTTTTCCTCTGCTTCTCTTAATTGATTTTTGAAGGATTTTTTGAGCTCTTTGTGAATTTGTGTCAAATACATATTTTTCTTTTGGACTTTGAATGTGTTTGCTTTGCTTTCACTGTCTCCTGTGTCTGTACCTTACTCTTTGTCTCCATAAAAAGTCTTTAGAGTTAGGTGATTTTTTGTTGTTGTTTGCTCATTTTTCCTCTCTAATTATAGGTAGGATCTGTTTTCTAGGAAGTTAGGATACTGTCTTAAACTTCAGTCCTTGCTTGATGTCATTCTTAGCTTATTTTCTGGGTCTGAGGGCTAAGATCTCATGGAGTCCCCTTCCTCTGTTGATTCAACTGACACCTGAGATTCTGATGGCTTAAGGAATTGCCTCAGGCTTGGGCATAAGCTTTTGATTTCACATTGACTTTTATCAGGTCATGGGTTGATCAAATTCTAGTCTTAGGCTTAGACTAAAGTTTTTGATCTTGCTGTGTACTTGATCCAATCAGGTACACCCTTGATAATCCTGTCTCGGAGCTCCTCCCTGAGCTTTAGGCAGAAAGATTAGTACTTAGTACTATCAGCCCCACCAAATTGTGTATTATATCCTTATCCCAAGCCCAATCAGGAATTCTGGTTTTGCTCTGGGCCCACAGAGATTAGCCCACTTCACCTCAGACTGCTCTGGGCTGGGACTCTGGACTTCTCCACAGGTTTGAAATTTCAAGGGTTGTGGGTTGGCTTGTACCTCTATTTGTCCAGGCAGGACCTTAGAGTCTGAATGTTAGTTTGTACTTAGGTTCTAAACTTGGGACAGTAGATGTGGGGTAGGGGTGGGATGTGGTTTACTCTTGGCTTATTCTTCCCTCCTTTCTATGGTTTTTGCTGGTTCTGCTTTCCTCTCACTCCAGTTCCCCAGATGATCTCTGCCTACCTTTTGTTTTATTTTCTTGAAAATTGTTTTACTCTGTCTTCTTGTTGGTTCTTTCACTCCTGTATTCATTTTGTGGTGATATTTTAATCTTGGTCAGAGAGGATTATTGTGGTGAAATGGAGCAGCTCTAGTTTACTCCTTCATCTTGACTCTACCCACTGGAAGTCCAAAGTTGTTTTAATTTGCATTTCTCTAATCAAGAGGGATTTAGAATTTTTTCTATTATTATTGACAGCTTTGATTTCTTCATCTGAAAACTGCCTATTCATAGCCCTTGACCATTTGTCAAGTGGGGAATGAGTTGGATTCTTATAAATTTGACTTAGTTCTTCCTATATCTGAGAAATGAGACCTTTATCACAGAAGTTTGTTTTGAATTTTTTTTCACAGTCTGTGGTTTACATTCTCATCTTGGTTATATTGGTTTTGTTTGCAAAAGCTTTTAATTCAATATCATCAAAATTATTCATTTTACATCTTATAATGTTCTCTATCTCTTGTTTGGTCATAAATTCTTCCCTTCTCAATTGATCTGACATTTTACAATATTTTTTATTGATTACCTTGCTATTATTGACTGTTATTCAAGATAAATTCTGCTATCTTTTCCAGATCTATAAAATAAGCCTTTGGTAATTTAATTGGTATGGTACTGAAAAGTAAAATGATGAATAAAATAATAATTTTTATATTGATTCAATTGATTCACAAGCAATTAATATTTATCCAATTGTTTACATTTATTTTTAATAGTGTGAAATATGTCTTATAATTTTGTTCACATGGCCCTGCACTTTTTTTCCAAGGTAGATTCCTAAGTATTTCATGTTATCTGTAGTTATTTCTAAATCCTTACCTTGCATTTTATAATCATACCAGTATAGGTTCTAAAGCAGAAGAGTGGTAAGAAATTAGCAACTGGGGTTAAGTGACTTGACCAGGATCACAAATTTTATAAGTGTTTGAGGCCAGATTAAAGCTCAGGATTCTCAACTCAAAGCCTGGCTCTCTATATACTTAGCGACATAGCTGCCCCTTGTAGTTATTTTTAGTGGAAATTCTACACCATCTCTTTCAGATGGGTTTTGTTGGTAAAATATATGAATGCTGGTGATTTATGTGAATTTATATCCTTTATTTTACTGAAACCATCAATTGCTTCAACTAGTTTTTCAGTTTATTCTCCATGGTTCTCTAAGCATGCAATCATAACATCTGTGAAGAGTGATAGTTTTGTTTCCTTATTGTAAATTTTTATTCTTTCAGTTTATTTTTTTGTCTTATTGCTATAGCTAGCATTTCTAATAAAATATGGAATAATAATGGTGATAATGGAAAGCCTTGCTTCACTCCTGACCTTAATAGGAAGTCTACTAGATTATCCTCATTCCAAATAATGCTTGCTGGCTCATAGTTTTATGTAAATATTATTTAACAATTTGATAGTCACCATTTTTTCCTATGCTTTCTTGTCTTTTTAAATAGGAAAAAGTGTTATAATTTATCAAAAGATTTTTTTCATCTGGTGGTATGATCTTGGAATTTTTGTTGTTTTTGTGATTTAATGATAAACCAGGCTTATAGTTTTTCAAATATTGAACTAGACCTTCATTCTTTATATAGATCTTACCTGTTCATAGTATATAATCTTTGGGATATATTGTAGCATTATCCTTGATTGAATTTTATTTATCATTTTTGCATAAATCATAAGGGAAGTTTCTCTATAATTTCCTTTGATTTTGCTCTCTCTGGTTCAGGTATCAAAATCATATATGTGATATAAAAGGAATTTGGTAGAACTCATTCATTTTTTCCTAAACAGTTTACATATTACTGTCATTACTTGGTCCTTAAATGTTTGAAGGATTACTTATAAATCTATCTGATCCTGGAGATTTTTTTTCTTAGAGAACTCATTGGTGGCTTGTTCAATTTCTATTTTTCAGATATTTTTAAGTATTTTTTTTACTTTTCAATTAATCTTGACAAGTTGTATTTTGGTAAATATTTATCTGTTTCATTTTGATGGATAGGTTTAATGGAATATAACTGGGCAAAATAGGTCCTAATTATTGCTTTAATTTCATCTTTACTGGTGGTAAATTCAACCTTCATTTTTTATATTTATGATTTGTTTTTTCCTTTTTTAAAAAAATCAAATCAATCAAAGCTTTACACATATTTTGGATTCTTTTATTCAGAAATCATTTAAACTGCTTTTGATTTCATGTGGGTCATATTCTCTTTTGTTTTTAATATCTTCCTTGTTGTTTAATCTTCTTTTTTCAAAGACTTTAGCTCAATTTTCTTTGGCCCTTAATTTTTTAAAATTTCAATCTTTCCTCCCTTATATCCTTTTATAACCCTCTATCTCTCTACTTTGATGATGGTTCTTATGAAAGTTAAATCTTGAATGTGTCTCAGCCTTCTCAGTGCTGGGGAATTTACTTTTCATTATCATCAATCTCTACTTCATGTGATTTCTGGAGGGATAGAATTGGCCTTATCTGGATGCCATATATCTTTTCCCCCCAGTCTATTGGAATCCATTTCCTCCATACATGCTAACACCCTATTCCAGTTTCCTCTGTTCCTTATGACCCTGGTTGACTATTTCTACAGTACAATATGCTATTAGTCTATTGCAGAAAGACCACTTTTGGACCTTCTCTGATGCAGGATTGAAGTTGTATGAAGCAGAGTTAAAATCTTGTTATCAGCTTGCAGTTTGTTTTCTGCAGCCCTCCTAGCATGTGTTGGTTGGTGAGGGAGGTGATACCAAATGATCACTTTAGGGATTAGAGGTTATACTTTTGTGATTTTAGATAACTAGGTTGTTAATACCTTGGTTTCGAAGACTGTAGAAAAAAATGTAATTGCTTTATTAATTATTCATAATAGCTATTTTGGAGAGGATTGGACAGTCCTGGGGATCAGAGACAGTATCTAGTCTTATGTGTGAATAAAATATCTGTGGGACATCCAACCTAATCCAATCCTGAAAGGACATTCCATGGGAGTCACAGAGTCATCCCTCTGGGTTGCCAGCAGAGCAGTTAGATTCTTGACTAGACAAAGTCCTCTGGAGGTTGTGGAAATATGACTATGAAGGCTGTTGGAGCCTTCATATTGGGAGGAGCTTGGAAGAAGTTTGAAAAGTCAACAACGGAAGCTTACCACTTTCTGATCTTGCTCTCTTGAGCATTTCTGGTGATTCTTATCCATCTTGTCATCTTTGACAAGTGATGGTGTGGAGGGAACCATGCAAGGCTGTAATATGCGACCTGATCTTACTTTAAGTTAGAAAGACTGTAAACCTTTTTTTTCTATAATTATTTCTCTTTACTAATAAATATTTATACATTTAGTATAAAGCTTTGAAAATTTTTATTTATAATGCTTCCACCTTGTTCTCTTTACTGAGATTTTTTAAATGGAAGAATAGCCACATGAAGTTTAGTTACTAATGTTTTCTTGATAAAAATTTAAGAGTAATAAAATCTATGATTTTTTTCCAAGTAATTCTCATCTCTTTTTCAGAGAATCAATCCCTCACTATCCTTTAAAATGATTTTATGTCTTAAATAAGAAAATCCTTCCTCTTTGTATAGTCTAATATATATTCTCTTTGCATATTAGTTCCAATAAAAGGTACATATTTATAAAATGTGAACATAATCTTATATATGCTTAGAGGTTAGAATTTGCTAGAAGTTCCATTTGCTTTGGGGAATGTATGTATGGTGAAATACATCTGAGGAGAGAATGTTAACTGATACTGCCTGTTAGAAAGCTATTCCCTGGCATTTCATTTTTAGTACACAAAGAGGTCTTTTATCTTCCCTAAACACCATGTATGTGGTGAGAACAGAAAAAGAAAACCACTCTTTTTAAGAATTTTTTTCTTGGCAAGAGCATTTTCTTTTTTCCTTCCTCATGAAATATGAAGTAGAGTCTTAAATGATCTTTTTATGGTGGTTTCTGATATTGTTGCCTTCATTATAAGGACCAAGTGCTACTTAGCACTGATTTTTCCTAAGGAAATGTTTATGACCATCAATATAGATGTTATCAATGGTAACAAAAATATTCTTGGTACTGTTTTTCGATGATGGGAGTATTCTGCTGCATATCTAGTAGTAAACAAAAAATACTTTGTATTTTTCTTCCTGTATAGATAGGGATTCAGAAAAGGAAACTTAGAAAGTAGACCATTAACACAGAGTTCTTGAAACTCTAAAGTAAAAGAAGACATTCATGGCTCTTTCTTTATATTTTACATTTTTAGTAAGTCAACGATCAGTGGCTCAGTTCATTATTAAGTATTAAAGAAGTTCATTATTTTGTGAGATTATTCAGTAAAGGTCGCCTCACTGAATGTAATTGAAATATCACTTCAAGGGATTTTAAAAGGTTGCAAAGTATTTCTTTCTTATCTGGCCTCATCTGTGGTAATAAAGTTTCCTGAGAGAGGAGGAGATTAAGTTACTATAATGAGTATTTTGTAATATTTAAAAATTCTATTCAACAAATATTAAGTTCCGATAATATATCAGGTATTAAACTAAATTCTGGAGATTCAAGTCTTAAGAAATAAACAAAATCTGATAAAAAGGAGTTTATATTCTGGTGGCAAGTACAGAAGTATATAAACAATATTGAGAATACAAATTTAAAGTTAATAAATACAAATGTATAAAGCATAGTTAAATACAAGCTTGATTGGGAGGGAGGACATTAGCAGTCAGAAGGAAAGAAGAAATTTTTAATGAAGAATAACATACTTGAGTTGCATCTTAAAGAAAAAAGAGGACCTCTGTTGGAGGCAAGCTGATAAAATATTCCAAAAAAGAAAAAAATACAAATTTACTACTAAAAATAACTCAGAAGAATTTATTATAAACCTAGTGGGGGGAAATATACCTTTAGTGAAATATTAGATTCCCAGGCATTGTTAAAGAAAAGACTGAATAGTATAGGACCTTTGAGGTACTATTTATTTATTTATTTACTCAAGATAAACACAAGAAGATAAATATCAGCAATCTTAATGGATTAAATAAGGATTCATTCTAATATGGGGAGATGATACTTGTTTTCCATCAGATTGTCATCAAGGAGCAAAGAGGGAGTAAAATTAGATGTGGTGTCAGTGTGGTTCTCTTATGTCTTGATATTAAGAAAATAATATAAGAGAAAGGAAGTGCAATAAATTAATAGTGGAAAGGGAGAAAAAGGAAGGTTAGGAGAAATGTCTATCACTGCAGGCATCTAATGTCCTATTTTTCTGGTTTACTCCAGCAATAAAAAAGATCCCCTCTATACATATTGTTTTGAAATTTAGTAATAGTATTTCACATTTGTTCTTCAAACATCAGTTCTTATATTTAAATAACTTCACTCTTGTATCTTTTGTACATTTATAAAAAAATCCCTTTATTGTTACTTTGTTAGTTTTAAACCCCAAAAGCAGAATATTGAACAATTGAGTGGGAGAATACATTCCCAAAACACTCTTAAAAATTTAATATACAGATTTTCTCCATCATATTAAGTCTAGAAATTCACAAAATAACAAATTAAGCTGTGATTTTTGAGGTGTTTGCTGATTTTTGAAGTGCCATAAATGTTCATACTAAAAATTTAGCTCCTACTGCTGAGAACTAACTTCAGCATAATGTTAAGTGCTAGTGTCTTTCTCTTTCTAGTATTTTTTCTTCCTTCCCTAATTGTGCCTTTGTTGGTTGCTATATTTGTTTACCTTTATTATGTTACTTTTGCCTAAGGTTTTCTTCTTTTTCCCCATTTTTTATTGTCATGCAAAATTCAATTTTATATTGGTCATTGTTGTAAGAGCAAACTCATACATAGCTAAAACCCCAAAATAAAACCATTAATACACTGATGTGAAAGATGACTCCAACAGTACTTTCTCTGGAGCTAGTTAACATTCCCTAACATAAGTCTTTCAGAATTGCCCCAGATCATTGCATTGCTGAGAGTTTGAGAGTTGCCAAGTTTTCACAGATAATCATCATTCAACATTGCTATTACTATGTACAATGATCTCCCTATTCAGCTTATTTCACTCTGCTTCAGTTCTCATAGATCTTTCTAGCTTACCAACATGTACCACAATTTGTTCAGGTATTCCCCAATTGATGGAAATTCCCTCAATTTTAATTCTATGCCACCACAAAAAAACAGCTTTAAATATTTTTATACAAGTAGGTCCTTTTCCATTTTTTATTATATCTCTTTGGGGTATAGTCCCACTAGTGGTATTACCATATCAAAGGGTACACACAGTTTCATAGCCCTTTGGGTATAGTTCCAAATTGCCCTCCCAAATGGTTGAATCAGTTCACAATTCCACCAATAATGCACTAGTGTCCCAATTTTGCCACATCTGCCTAGAGGTTTCAAAATAATTACTCTACTTCACACTGGTATTCTTCGGAAGAATCTCTTCCATTTCATGAATTTAAAATTTTCATTGATTATTAGGACTATATTTGTAGGGAATATTACCTTGGATTATACCCTTTGCTCTTCATAGCACATTATTCTATTCCCTTTTATTTCTAGTGGTTACAGAATCAGAGCATATAAATTTCCTTTTCTTTATTTTGTAGATATTTTTTAGTTGTGTTCAACACATCATGACCTCATATGAGGTATTCTTGGCAAAAACACTGGAATAGATTGCCATTTATTTTTCAAGCTCATTTTACAGATGAAGAAACTGAGGCAATTAGGGTTTAATGGCTTCCCAGTATCACACAGCTAGTAAGTAAACTAAGGCCATATTTGAACTTGATTCCAGACTCAGGACTCTGTTCTAGTTTCCCCTCCTTTTCTTTATACTTGAGTATTTATCCTAAGAAATAGCAGAATTTATTGTTTATCATTGGAATTTTAACTTTCACCACTATGTTTCTTGAAATTTGTAGCATATTTGTCTGGTTTTCTGGAGGAGATTAGTTAGCATTTTGTTTTCTATGTCTGGAAGTTCTACACAGTTTTCTCATATTATTTCTTTCATTATGATCCTCAAGTTTTTGCTTTAGCATGCACATCTGGAATAGTTATCACCCTTAATTTGTCTCTAGGCATCCTGTCTTTGGGATGATATGTTTTGTTTGTAGAGAAATCATGTTTTATTTTCACATTATGGCTTTTTTGGTATTCTGTGCTGCACAGTATGTGAGTTACTGCCCCAGGCTGTGCAAGCTGCTGTTTTCCTATAACTCCAAGTATTTTGCAAGGAAATAGCATTGTGGGCAGAGTTTAGTTTTCTTGTCTTTTGCCACAGAGCAGAAAGGTGAAGACAGGGGTTATGAGGTGTGCTGTTAAGAGAATGCTATAGCAAGGGAACTGATGAGGGGATTCATGGGTTCAAGATTATGGGGTCTAATTGTGCAGTCCTCCAAGCATTTAAATGCTGATAGAGGCATGGATTATCTTTCTCTGATATTAATTGATGAGATTGTTATCTACTTAAGGTTCTTGGAATCTTAATTTAAAAAGACAACTGTAATTACTTTATCTTTTATAAATAGTGCTCATTTTGGAGAATTTTGAGAGGTAGTGAGGATCTAGTCCCTCTCCTCAATCTCTCTCTCTCTCTCTCTCTCTCTCTCTCTCTCTCTTTCTCTCTCTCTCTCTCTCTCTCTCTCTCTCTCTCTCTCTCTCTCTCTCTCTCTCTCTCTCTCTCTCTCTCTCTCTCTCTCTCTCTCTCTCCTCAAAAGGCCAGAAGTTCCCATACTTAGAAAATTAAATCCAGTGCATTTTCTGACTATATTTTAATGAACAAAAAATGACTGGTTATTAAAATATGAACTTTATTTTTAAACATCTGCCTTATATAGTCTCACCATCAATTTATTAACCAAAGATAAAAAACAAATTAAAAGCAATGATATAAATGAGATAAAATATAACAAAAAGGTAAACTGAGAGAATTCTTTGTAAAAGATAACATTAACAGTGATGTGTACAGCTGTCAATCAATGGATCAATGGTTGCCTCCATTTATGCCAAAGACCCCATTCAGACTGACAAATATCCTTTTATAGGTTTGGGGGAGTACAGAACAAAGAGCAGAATCAGGTAGCTGACATCATAGGGTTGAGGGGACCATGACTGGTTGGCAGTTTGGTAGTAAAGGTAAGTAACAATCTCTTCCTTCTTCCCTGTAACTAAAAAGTGCTCATTATTTGAGTTCACCTCCAAGATTGTAAATCATACATCACTGAAGGATAGGCTGGTGCTATAAAGATATTCAATCTGACTATTTTGTTTGCAGGTATTTCCCAAGGTCAGTTCAATTCCATGAGGCCCAAAGATATTAGTGATAACAAAGAGATCTGTATTTTTAAACTTAACCCATTATAGGCCAAGAGAATTCTGAACCAACTTCAGAGACAAAGAACCATGACTTAAGTTTAAGGACAAAATCAATTAACTGTAACTAGGATCGATAAATGAATGATATAGGATCTATCTTAAGCTACTCAATGGGAACAAGAAATTTCTGTAAGGAATGCTTGAAAACAACCCAAATTTGGTATAGGGATCTCATCTAAAGCTTGTGTTTTGACTTTGCCCAAACATTCTTGGATATTTAGACTTCCTTACTGGTATACATCTGGAAACTGCTTAGGAGTCCAGATCATTCATAGGTTCTACCTTTGTGGCCTTGTTTGAATTCTAAATAATGTAAGACGTTTAGAGGTTTCAGTGAATAAGCTTTTTTGTTTCTCCCCTCTGTGGAACTACTAAATAAAAATTTTTCTTAAAACTTTTTTTTAGGTACAGAGTTTGTTTTTGACTGGCAGTTTCTATATAAGAAAGTAGAAATGACACTAAAGAAAACAATAATATGAATTGTATCTAGACAAGATAGTGTACACAAAGCGAATTTGGGTTGGATATGACAACATTTCACAGTTTTGATTGAGAGATTCTTAATATATGTAAAGAAGTGGTAATATCAAATACTTGGGAAAATATGCTACAAATTCTAAGACAGTGCTGAAATTGAATACTTATAAGGACAAAGTAAATTGGGTAATAATAATTGCAAAAAGAAATATCATCATTATTATTTATTGCTATTGTTTTCATTCATAGCTGTTATTTTATTAGTGAAAGAAATTTCCTCCACTGACGATTTTCAGAAATTCATCTGGAATTTACAGAGTAAGAAACTTGCCTAGTAGTACTGAGAAGTTAAGTAACTTGTCCAAGGATATATAATTAGTAGGTTTCAGAGTTTGAACTTAAACCCAGTTTTTCTTGACTTTAAGATTTGTGCATTATTTCATATTTAATGTTATTTCTTTTATTGAAACTAAAAAAAGTAGATAGCACAAACATCAATAATCCACATAACTATTTTCCCATCTCCACAAATTCTTTATGAGTCTTCAAGTTAATAAGCATTTATCAAGGCTGAATTACAATGGGTAATTGTAAAATACTTTTAATGACCTCTCTTAATGACCCACCTCCTTCCTAGTTTCTCCCTTGAATGAAAATTGTTCTCTATTTTTTTTTGATCCAACATTTTTCTGATGAGAATACTTAAAGTTGAAATGATGTTGATAATGCATAGTGAGAGAATTGGCTATCTCATATTACTAATAAGAAATTAAGCTCTCAATATGGCTTAAATGATATGATTGAGGAAACAATTTGAAGAGTAAGAGAAAAAGGTACGAGAGGACTTACAGAATAACATAGAAATGAGCTGAATGAACTGTAGATGAGAATGTGTGGCTAAATTGTGTTTTGCCCCATTGTGGTAGTATAATCTTTGAAAAGACCCCAAATTCAAAGGTGTATCAAAATAAACACATGAAATATAGTCTTAGCTATCTTCAGAAAAATATAAATTCAAGAGATTTCCTGCTATCAAGGAATGATAGGACTCATCTGCTTTTAGATGTACATTTTGGAAATTCTATTTCTTCAGCCCACTTTTCTGCATGGAGCAACCAGGGAGGTTGTAACTAGCTAGAAATAGTAACAAATGCCAATTATTTTGTTATTGGTAGATATGCACCACAAAGACAATAATATGGAGCAAATTATCTACTAAAATTAAGAATCTATCTAACTTCACTTAACTAATTTGCCTACCTCCAACTTTAGCTGCATCATTTTGAGAAATGAAGAGAATTTGACTTTGTCAGCCATAGGGAAATTATTTGTATTTTTTTTTTTTTTGAGTAGAGTATCTCAAAAAGGGGATGTAGATTGACAATTTTACTGGAGTAAAATGGAAGCTTCTAACCTACCATCATATAGTTGACTGTACTAAAACTTTGAGAATATCAGATCCTCAACCAAATGATAGACAATCTTGCTCTGAAAGTGTCTTATGGCTTTGATTGTCTATCTGGATGAGTGTAGACTGTTATGGCTTTAGAGCCTATGTCAACAGAACGAGTTTAAATCTCCCTTGTAATGGAGGTGCTCACCAGCAACTTCACCACAGTATATGCTTACAAATGCACTTAAGACTAAAATCATCTTTAGAGAAATCCTTTGATATTTTCACTCAAAATCTTTGTCCTTTGTTGCCATTTAACTTGAGGTTGGAAAATTCTTTTAAACTTCTTTAGAATCCCAGATTACGTTTGTGTCTTCAAGGGACTGAAGTGACCAGGTTCTTCCTTAGTCCTTATGATGCTCTCAGTTCAAATGCAAATAAATTTTGAACTACATATAAATGAACTGAGGGAAACTGGTGGGTTCTTGGTCTTTGAACCCTTGTTCTACATTAAAACTTTCCATTCATAGCTGCCAGCAGGGAAAAAACAAAACAAAACAAAACAGTGGTTTCAGTTTTGTATTCACAACAGTATTAAAGCTCACGGGTCACCTTCATTGTTATCTCTTATAGTCTTCACATGTAGCAAGTTGATACTAACTGTTCTAACCATAGGGTTTAATTAATCTAGATCTAGTTTTCTATTGTTTCACATGTGGCCTTAGTTATTATTCATTCTGGTTAAACTAGTTGGTTAAATATTCTTTTTAGTTTCTTTTCAGATATGTTTATCTGAATCCATTGCTACCACCTCATTCTCATCACAATCTACTTTTTTCCTTGGGTTTCATTTTTCTCTTACTGTATCTTCTAGCCCATCTTAATCTGCTTGATTGCATCTGTCAGTCAGAGCCAGGGTATGAGAGGATACCCATCTATTTTCTCCATAGAGTGATCTATACCTTTCCATGGTATCTTGGCAATCCGGAATCTAGACTGGAAGAGGAAAAGGAAAACTTTTATTTGTTCAGACTTTCAAGAAGAGGTGAAATCTCTTTACCAAGCCATTTTTGTTCAGAGCCTGTGCTGTGTCATTATGATATAACATTATGAACCAAAGTCTTGTAATGGGCACCTTCTGATACTTCTAGTAACAAACTGGACCTAAAATGTACCTACTTTATACTAAGATATACTACAATTGGATGAAAATGAAATTCCAGGGTATGTAACATTATTACTATCCATTAATTATTCTCTAATTGGTCAGAAGATGTTTTAATAGGGTAAATTCAGAATTGTTTATTTTTAAATGAAAATTTTTTTTAGCAAAAATAACTACATGGAAAATATGTTAGAAACAGTGTGGCAATATTTACCAAACTAACCCAATTAACACATAAAAGCATCTTCTCAGATATCATGAGCAGGTGTTGCAATTAAAATACAGTCGGGATATTACCAAATATACTGGTTTAATGGATACATTCCCAGTTGTGTAACTTTGTTCTATTTACCTAAAGCCACCTGTTTTTGAAGCCAGATAAGTGTTTATCTTCATTAAAATTCTAAAATTTCAATGGAGTTTGTAGAATACATTACATTCAAAATTGTGTACATTGCATTCCGTACTTGTGCTTGCTTTTTCTTGGTGAGTTAAGTGATTCATGTTATTTGGGAATCAGGAAAGGAAATAAGAAAACAGATGTTTCTGAAGATTGGAATACTGAATAAGCTACATTCTCACTCCAACTCCCACTTCATCCTTTGGACAATGAGTTATGCTATGGCCTGACTGCAGTGTGTGGCAATGTTGGCTTGACTGGTGAAAGTAAAGACACAAAGTCATAAGAAAATCAAAGGATAAAGCAGGAATTAGGAAGAAGAAAAGAGAATTAAAAATCATGGGTTTCAAATATATATTTATTACATATTTACTTATCATATGTCCCAATATAATGTATTAGATGTGATATAATAATGCATTTATTTATATGAAAGCAAAAACATTTATAGGTACAGGTGTCCTTTGGTGTAGGCTAGGGACTGAGCAGGAGAGCTAAGGATGCTTCTTACAAGAAATTAAAGAAACAAACCAGATTTCTTCCTGCCAAGTGTGAAAGCTAAGCAAGAATAACTTACATTTGATCCATACCCTCAAAGTACAATATTGTCTCCTGGCATAATTTTCTGATCCATAATTTGTTCTTAATTGTAGTTTTTACTTACATCTGTGGAAATCATGTGGAGCTTCAGAAATTAACTGTGATATAACTGCCTGCTAACAATCCCTAGTTAATGGGATCTGTTGTTGATGAAACTTGTTTCTGTTGTGCTTTCCAGAATACTGTAACATATTTATTCAGTTCTTGAAAAACAGAGGGGAAAAAAAAAGCTTTTCTAAAGGTAAAACAAAAACAAGACAACAAAAAACCCCTGAACGACAACTATATTTTTTATAGAAACACCAAAGTAAATGAAGAGATTCTAGAGAGGTTACTTAGGAAAGGTTTTTGGAGTTCTGAACAGAAATTAAGATAAAGAAGGGTTTGGTTTTTTTGTTTTTTTTTGTTGTTGTTTGTAGGAGACGAGGAAGGTGAATGGAAATGATGTAATGAATGGTATGTACTTGAAACTAAAATTGTACGTCTGAGTAGGTTTCTTGGATAAAATGGAGAGTTTAGATTCAATAATTTAAGGAATTTTTACAACAGAGGACTCAATATTCAGACTTGAGTATATCCTCCTCATGCTTAGCAGTCTTTGTGGTTAGAGAATATTAAAGTACAAAGAATTTAACACAGTTATTAGGACATTATTAAGATTTCTACCCTACATATTATACTTAGATGTATATATATATATGTATATATATATGACATATATATACATATATATATATATAAATGCATACTTCTCACCTCCCTTTCTTTGCTCACACTATACCTATGATTATTTTTTTCTTGTTAAGAAACTTCACCATACTCATTTTTATCTATTGGATTTTTGTTCATTTTTTAAAGTCCAACTCAAAAGTCAGATTTTCCAGTAAGTTTTCTATAATTCCACCTTTGAATAATGGCACCCTTATGACTTGTACTTAAAAGTTCCAAAGTAAGAAATATCAGGAGGCCCATTTTCATGACAAAAATTCATATTAAAGGCCAAAATGAAGAGTGTCTGAAATTTATTCCACTCAAGATTTCTATTTTCCTTCACATGGTGATTGATATATAGCAACAAAACAAATATTCTTTCATTTATTTTTTTGAAATTACTTTATGGTTGGATAGATTTAAGGCCTGATTTTTAATTGATTACAAAGATTCTAATCGACTACTTAAAATACTTTCAAATGATATTATTTTTAGGTTGTTTAATGTGCTATTATAGAATATAGCTAGCTGACTTTGGCTTTTATCCTTTTTCTTGACTGTGAGCTCTAGGAGGATAGGGAAATGCCATGATAAACTTTTAATCTTTCCTAGTGTTTAGAAAAAAAATTCAAAATATTTGAATATAGCTTACTCTGTTTTTTAATAATAAAATTTGTAAATTGGACCACACAGTATTTTAAAGGTGGGGTTGAATTCATTCCATCTCATTTAGCTCTGATGTACAAATGAGTGGATAAAGCATTTTCAAGCATTTTCTGTTCATTTACTATTTAAAAAGTACCTCCAATTATTCCCTAGAAGGTTGGATTAGTTCACAACTCCGACAGTAGGGCATGGGTGTCCCTTTTTTTTTCATATTCCCTTTTGCATTTGTCCTTTTCCTTTTCTGTCATGTTGGCCAAAGTGATAGATGTTAGGCGGTATTTCAGAGGCCTTTTAATTTACATTTATCTAATCAGTGGTGATTTTCAGTTGACTACTGATAGCTTTGCTTTTTTCTGAAAACTGTCTAGTCATATCCTTTGATTATTTAACAATTTAAATATGGCTCTTTTTAATAAGCTTGACATAGTTCCCTATTATATTTCAGAAAAGAATTCTTTATCAGAATAACTGTTGCAAAAATTTCCCTCTTGCAGTTTTAGATTTTCCTTTTAATTTTGGCTGCATTAGTTTTGGTTATAATTTCTTATAATCAAAATTATGTATTTCCCACAAATCCTCTATCACTTCTTTGATCATAAGTTCTTCACTTATGCATACTTATGATGGGTTCATTTTTCAGGGCTCCTCTAATTTATTTATGATGTCACCCTTTATGTTTAGATCTTTTATGAATTTTGACATTATTTTTGTATATAGTGTGAGATATTTGTCTATACCTAGTTTCTGCCAAATTATTTCCAATTTTCCCAGTAATTTTTGTGAAATGTTTTCTTACTACAAAAAATATTGCTATAACTAGCATCCATGCTATAATATTGAATAAATAATAGTGTCAATACTGGACATCATTGTTTCCTCTTGATCTTATTGGGAAGGCAACAATTTTATTCCCATTACAAATAATGTTTGTTCTTTGTTTCAGATAGATATCATTTTGCATAAAAAAAAAAGTTCAATTGATTTCTATGTTTTCATTCTCCCTTGGTTCCTTGGTTCCTTGGTTCCTTGGTTCCTTGGTTCCTTGGTTCCTTGGTTCCTTCCTTGGTTCCTTCCTTCCTTCCTTGGTTCCTTCCTTCCTTCCTTCCTTCCTTCCTTCCTTCCTTCCTTCCTTCCTTCCTTCCTTCCTTCCTTCCTTCCTTCCTTCCTTCCTTCCTTCCTTCCTTCCTTCCTTCCTTCCTTTCTCTCTCTCTTCCTTTCTCTCTCTTTCCCTCTTTCTCTCTTTCCTTTTTTCCCTCTCTCTTTCCCTCTTTCTTTCTTTCTCTTTCTTTCTTTCTTTCTTTCTTTCTTTCTTTCTTTCTTTCTTTCTTTCTTTCTTTCTTTCTTTCTTTCTTTCCCTCTTTCTTCCTTCCTTCCTTCCTGCCTTTCTTTCTCTCTTTCTCTCTCTCTCTTTCTCTCTCTCTCTCTCTCTTTCTCTCTCTCTCTCTTTCTCTCTCTCTCTCTTTCTCTCTCTCTTTCCCTCTTTCTTTCTCTCTTTCCCTCTTTCCCTCTTTCCCTCTTTCCCTCTTTCCCTCTTTCTTTCTTTCTCTCTTTCCCTCTTTCTTTCTTTCTTTCTTTCTTTCTTTCTTTCTTTCTTTCTTTCTTTCTTTCTTTCTTTCTTTCTTTCTTTCTTTCTTTCTTTCTTTCTTTCTTTCTTTCTTTCTTTCTTTCTTTCTTTCTTTCTTTCTTTCTTTCTTTCTTTCTCTCTTTCTTTCTTTCTCTCTTTCTCTCTTTCTCTCTCTCTCTCTCTCTCTCTCTCTCTCTTTCTCTCTCTCTCTCTTTCTCTCTCTCTTTCCCTCTTTCTTTCTCTCTTTCCCTCTTTCCCTCTTTCCCTCTTTCCCTCTTTCTTTCTTTCTCTCTTTCCCTCTTTCTTTCTTTCTTTCTTTCTTTCTTTCTTTCTTTCTTTCTTTCTTTCTTTCTTTCTTTCTTTCTTTCTTTCTTTCTTTCTTTCTTTCTTTCTTTCTTTCTTTCTTTCTTTCTTTCTTTCTTTCTTTCTTCCTTCTTCCTTCCTTCCTTCCTTCCTTCCTTCCTTCCTTTCTACCCTAACCTTCTATCTATACAATCAATATTGTATATTAGTTCTAAGGCAGAAGAGGGAGTGATAAGGACTAGGCAATGAGGGTCAAGTGACTTGCCCTAGAATCACATAGCTAGGAAGGGTCTGAGGCCAGATATCTCTGGGCCTAGTTCTCAGTCCACTGAGCCACCTATCTGCCTGATTTCTACACTTTCTAATGTTTTAATAGGAAAAGGCATTGTATTTTGTCAAAGGCTTTTTTATCCATAGATATAATAATATTAATTTTGTTGTTTTAGTTACTCATATGGTCAATGATAATAATTGCCCTAATACTGAACCAGTCCTGATCACTAGTATAATTCTATTTATATTGTATGATATTTGCAATATAGTGCTATAATCTCCTTCCTAGTATTTTATTTGTTTTTTTTTTTGCATTGATATTTATTAAGGTAATTGGTTTGTATTCTTTCTTTGATTTTATTCTCCTGGATTTTGGTATTAAAACCATATTTGGGTCATAAAAAGAATTTATTAGGACTCCTGATTTAACTACATAAAATTAGTTTCTATGAAATTGAGATTAACTGTTCCTTAAATTTTTGGTAGGAAATTTTACTTGTAAATCAATCTATTTGTAGGAATATTCTTTTGAGGAGTTCATTGATGGCTTGCTAATTTTTTGTGTATGTGTGTGTGATAAGGTTATTTAATTTTTCCTCTTTTGTTAATCTGGACAATTTATATTTTTTAAATATTCATCCATTTCACTTGACTTGCCAGTTTTCTTGGCATATAATTGGGAAAAATAATGACTAATAATTCCTTTCATTTTCTCTTCATTGGTGCTGAATCTACCTGTTTCATTTTTAATAGTAGTAATTTGCTTTTTTTTCTTTCTTTTCATCAAATTAATGAAAAGTTGATCTATATTAGTATTTTTTCTTAAAACCAGTTCCTAGTTTTATTTATTAATTCAATTAAAAATTTTCAATTGTATTAAACTCTCCTTGATGTTTAGGATTTCCAATTTGATACTTAATTAAAAAAAATTTCTCTCTCTTTTAGTTGTATGCCCAATTTATTGATATATTTTTCTCATTTAGTTATAAACACATTTAATAATATAAATTCCCCATTAAGTAATGCTTTTCCTGCATACCACAAATTTTTAGGAATGTTATCTCATTGTTATAAATTTTAAAATGAAATTATATATTATTTCCATCTTGTATTCTTTCATCTTCTCTTTTTTAGGATAAAAATATTTGATTTCCAGTTAGATTTTAATTTATGATTCCATGGCCTTTTACTAAATGTACTTTTTATTGATTTATGGTTTGAAAAGAATGAATTTAATATTTCTGCTTTTTTCCATTTGTTGTATTTTATTCCTTAATACATGTTCTCATATATAACATTTCTAAGATATCTTTCTTATTTATTTTATGATTATATCTAACTCTGAAAGGAGAAAGTTGAATTTCCCTACTAGTATAATTTTACTGTATATTTTTTCCTTTAAATAATTTTCTTTTAAGAATTTGGATATCATACCATCTGGTGCAGACACACATATAGTTCCTTTTTGCATGACAGACAGTTTCTCTGCTTATCCCTTTTAGTTAGTTCTATTTTTGCTTTTGATTCATCAGAGAACATGATTGCTACCACTTGCTTTTTTACTTCAGCTGAAGCATAATAGATTGTGCTCTAGCTCCTTATTTTAACTCTATTTGTGTCTTTCTATTTCAAATGAGTTGCTTATAAAGAACATATTTGATTCTTGTTTCTAATCCATTCTGCTAGCTACTTTGTTTTACTGGTGAGTTCATTCTGTTCACATTCACAGTTATGTGTGTTTTCCTCCCTCTTGTTTTCTACTCTTTATGCCTTTCTTTCTCTTTTTATTTTATATTTCCTCTAGATTCTGTTATGCTTCTGCCTACTTCCCTCTTTTATTTGCCTTCTTTTTTATTACCTCTTCTTTCTATTATACCCTTTTCCAGCTACTTCCCAGTTGGGTAATATATATAGGGCATATATATATATATATATATATATATGTATATGTATATATATATATATATATTGGGTATATATATACATACATATATGTATATATTTCTCTCTTTGAAACAATTTAGATGTGAATGAAGTTCAAGAATCATTTGCCCCTTTCCCATATTGTTTCACCCTTTACTGTAAAAGCTTTTCCTTGGTCACCTCTTTTATGTATGATGATTTTTCCCATTCTTCCTTTCCCTTTGTCCTCTCAGGGCATCCATCCTTCTTGCTTATCCATTTAAAAAATCATACCAAAATTATTGATTCCCTCCTGCACGCCCCTATGTAGAATCCTTCTAACCATTTAAGTAATGATAACATTTTGAGAAGATACATGTATTATCTTTCCACTTTTGGTATGAAAGTCTTCTGAGACCTTTTCAGGGTACTTTCTCTCATTTTAGAATCTACCTTTCACTTAACCTTCACCTGTGACTCCACTAAACTATAGCATGCTCAGTGACTACATCCTGGTAAAATGTTCTCAGCACAGCCTAAACCAGATTGAGGGTGTCTAACATACTTCAAACTATTAATGAGTTAGGATATATCTATCCCAAGAAGAATGGGAAGAATGCTTGAATGAGTACAATTTCTTCCAAAGACTGTGAAGGCAGTGGAAACAGCAACTGTGGAATGCTTGGAGCTTGATCACCCATAAAAGATGCCTAGGTTGTCCACTGCATCCTGGACCATCACCTATTGACTTGACTTTTGTCTTGTTATTGGACTTTGATGACTCTGTAAGAGAAATAGATTGATATCTTTGTGTAACCTGGTCACAGTTAAATCCAATTCAGATGTAAGTCAAGAAATTATCTCATAATGTCATTGGTTCCCTTTAAAAATGAAAGATAAACAATACAACTATATTCCCATATTAAAAGTAAACAATTTAAACTTTTTTTGAGTCACTTATGATTTCTTTTTAATGTTTACCTTTCTATGATTTTCTTGAGTTTTATATTTCAAAGTAAAATTTTCCATTCAGTTCTGGTCTCTTTATTAGGAAGGCTTAGAAGTATTCTATACATTTTTTTCCTTTTGAAGGATTATATTCAGTTTTCCTGGGTAGGTTTTTCTTGTTTTTAATATTTGCTCTTTTGCCTTCTGCAATATCATATTCTAAGCCTTCTGTTAATTTAATATAACTATAAATCATATCTGGTCTTGACTGTGGTTCTATGGTATTAAATGGTCTTAGTTTGACTGCTTGTATTTTCTCTTTGACCTAGTAATTCTTGAATTTGGCCATAATATTCCTGGGTATTTTACTTTTGGAGTCTCTTTCAGGTGTTAATCAGTGCATTCTTTCAATTTCTCTACTACATTCTGATTCTATCAGTGCAGTTTTCTTTAATAAGTTCTTGAAATGTGATGTCTATATTCTTTCTTTGATCATAGTTTTTAGTTTTTTAGTTTTTCCAAGTCAGTTACTTTTCCTATAAGACACTTCACATTTTCTTTTATTTTTTTAACTCTTTTGACTTTGTTTTGTTGTCTCTTAATGTCTCATGGAGTCATTAACTTTCATTTTCTCAATTCTAACTTTTCAGAAACAACATTTTACAAGTTTTTCTACCTCATTTCCCAATTTGTTTATTTTGTCTTTTAAAGGTATTATCTTAATTAGTAAACATATCTACCTTTTTCCATTTAATATTTTGTCATTGGATAGACACATTTCCATTTATAATTTTAATAAATTGGGTATTTCAGGATTCATAGCAATAATAATAGAATATTGGTATCAAAAGATGAATTTCTGTGATAAGGAACAGTTAAAGACCTTTAAAAGTACTGTATAAATTCCAAAACACAGTCCAGTTCACTCAATTTTTGGGTCCTTCTAGAATGCTGTTAATATATGCTCAATATGACATTCTCCATCCTATTACATCTCATTCCATATAATACGTTTTCTTTGGCTACTTTATTTTTCCCATGTGGTTTGCTAGGCTAATTTCTTATGAGTGCCCAGGTTTCTCTCTGATGGAATCATTAAGAACTTTAAGCAATCAATACAGTGATTCTGCTAACAGGAATAGCTATGAGATGTCATCACCTTGAAGTAATCCTTTACTGATTTAGATATTGAATAGGTAGTATTCTATCCAATAAATATGCTTTTACTAAATATTTACATTGCATATGTTTTTCACTAGACATTGGGAACACAGAAAAATGAAGCAGTCCCTTCTATCACAGAATTTAGATTTTATTGGGAGAGACTATGTGGACACATATGAAATAGTTATGAAATAGATTCAAGGTAATCATTGATAGTCAGAAAGCAGCTAAAGAGATAAGAGGCCTGGGGGGAAGCCATTGGAAATGAGAATAGAGATGGGAAACAGAACATTTTGTGAAAGAAATTGAAGGAAAGATAACTTAGCTGGATAATTGAGTATGTAAATGAGACTAATGTAAAATCAGTTTGGAAAAGTAAGTTGGGGTAGATTTTAAAGAATATTAAATGCCATATTTGAACCCACAGAAAACAGGGAGATATTGGAAGGATAAATGGGGGTGAGAAGAAACTTGAAGCATGGACCCCAAATAGGAGAATATTGCAATAATTGAGGCAATATTTAAGTCAACAAGAATTTAATATTAATTGGATTCTTTTGAATATTTTGAGTTTGATATGTCTATGGTACATACAGTTTTAAATGTCCAGTAGGCAAGTGGTGATGCAAGATTAGATTTTAGGAGAGAATAACCTAGGAGATATCTGTACAGTTGAACTTAAGAGTGCCTGATAAGAACAATAAAAGAAAGAACAATAAGTCAAGATAATTGTACTCTATTCTTTATTAAGTAATCATACATATATATTCACATAAATAAATATATATTTATATGTACATTCATACATATGTATATATATTCATGACTGTGATATTTAATAGCCATATGAACTGGTTTAGTTCTCTTTTCAGTTATGTTTATTGTGAACTTTCAGAATAGAATATAAGACAAATGGAATGGATTTCTCAGGTTTTAAAGTTTCCTAGGTTTGGGAACAGAAGACCAAGTTAGAGATCATGAGGAAAGGAATATTCTTCTGACAAAAGTCTTCTACTATCTCAAATGCTAATTTTTTTGGAAGTAATCTTAGACTTTGTTCCTGATCAAAAGGTGTTCCCTGCGACCTTTAAGCATTATTCTAGAGCACAGGTTTGCCTCAAAAAGAAGACTCTTTAATACCAATATTTATCTCCCATTATCTTATTGAGGTGTTTGGGGATTCACTCAAAAGGAGGAAAAGGCTCTCCAGTCAACATACTCTGAACTATATAAGTGACAGACTCTCTTCATAAAGAACTTGTGATCAACATAGAAACATTTATTTAGTTAATTTTGTCACAAACTGTCTAGAAATGTGTTTTAATTAGAATAAGTTTTGTTAATTATAATTAATTAAACCATTTTCTTTAAGGCTAAGTAGACTGACTTACAAAATGACCACATTATTCTAGCACATACTGCAGTTCTTTTTACTATTATTATTGTGTCAATAATAAAAAAAAACATTTAAAATGAAGGAAACAAAGGTATTTAAATTGAGAAATTTACTGTGTTGAGGTGAAGAGATAAGAATTAAAACAACTTTTGTGGGAAAAGTCTATGTGATTCTAAAATTTTGGGATCAGCATGTGACAATTGCTTAGAATTTTCACTGATTTTTTGGTGTTTTAGTTGGGTTTGATATCAATTTTAAAAAATGGGAAAGATAGAGAAGAAGGGAATTAGGAAAGACTTTACTGGGAAGGTAGTATCTAAAATGAAGCTTGAAACAATCCATATTCTATGAAATGGAAATGAAGGGACACATTTAAGCTACTGAGGACAAGAAAGTTAAACAAATACATCTCAGACCAGTGACAGATGTTAATATGTTCACTCTAGGAAACCAATCATTTGATGGGAATATAGAGATACAAAAGTTTTATAGAGCCATACATAGCAATATAAGGAATATAAACTTTATCATATATATATGTACATATACATATACATATATATATTATATATATATATATACATATAAAATCAAAGCAGCCCGTTAAAGTTTTTGATAAGGAAACTCAGTCCTAATGATTGTGAAAATACATTTGATGATATGTAGATGATAGGGGGAGGACATGGAAGGGGAAAAAAACCAATTATGAAGAAATTATATTTACCTGACAAGTGGTGACCATATGAGTGGAGAGAAGGGGACAGAATATGACCCTCGAGAATGCCCTATACTCTCCTACTCCCATGCCTTTGTTCCTGTTCCTCCCTAATGTATGGAATGCCTTGCTTCCTCCTATATACCTATTGGATTCCTAATCATTATTTAATCTCCAACTCAAATGTCACCTTCAAGAAAGTTTTCCCTGACACCTACCTTCTGTAAAGTCTTCCCCACTCAACTCTCACATAACACCATTCTGTATATATGCTGGGTAATATTAGGTACTTCCAGGGGCCATCAAAGCCACACTATTTGACATGGTCACTTGTGGAAACCAGAGGTCAGTAAGTGACCCCCAGGAAGGAAGGAGATATCCAATCATTCCCCCTGTGTGACTTCTCTCACTAAAATCTATCATTATTGGAATTGCTATGATTATTGTTCTCTCCCTAGCTTCAGGAAAAATAATATGGGAGCAAAATACTTGCAGGATTAATACTAAGGTTCCAAATTATCCCCCCAGAATATCACGAAAAGATCATACCTACAAAATCAACCCTAAAGACTATCATGGGATAACTTCTACTTATGCATGTAACTTCTAACAAACCTGCACTCAAAATTCCCCACCCAATATATGGGCTTGAAACAAGCTCTCCTGAGCAAGTTTATTAATTACCCTTCAGTATGCCATGCCTCAATGACTGGTTTTAGCAACTAAAATCTGTCTTGGAAACCCCCAATGTAACATTAGAAAAATGATATTTAAAACTGGATTATTTCTGTTATCCTCTGATCCCTCAACTTGGCAACAGCAGTGTTTGTTGATTGTCTTCTAGAACTAGCAAATGATTTTCTTTGATTATCCACAAGACTAAGCACCTCACAGGTTAATAAGATTTGACCTCTAGCTATTCTCCCTATGTTGAGAAATCATTCATAATTTACTAATGCTTTGTGTGTATTATCAGAATCAATAGTAACAATAGAAGTATAATATAGAATGATCACAGAATGTTAATCAAATGATTTGTCAAAAGTTAATGCATCACTTATCTAATTATCTGCATTTAAACATATATGTTGAATAATGTAGCTGTATGCCAAGAAAGTATGTAACCACTGAGGGGTATAAAAATAAACATGACTCTGGGCCAAACAGAACAATTCCATGCTAAGCCTGGCCCCAGGCTGACACTCCTGACTGTCTCCCATCACTCATTTGCACCTTCACCGCCACACCTACTTGAGGACCCCTGAAGCTGTGGACAGGGTGGGTCCAGGAGACTACAGCAAGACATTAATAAATGTTAGTTGTTTATATGAATATAATATAGTAACAATGCAATATAATATTATACTATATGCAAAGGAAAATAAAAGATTTTAATATGCTAATAATATTTGATAAACTACATGACAATTTTGGTATTGTATCAGTGTGAAAATGCTCCACTCAGGAACTTTGAAAATAATGATTATTTGCAGATGTTGATCAATAACTTTTTGTTAATGGTGTTTAAAACACACCTGCTAAGGACTTACCATCATCTCTGGTCACCAAAAATTGAAAAAGTTATGTTGTCTGAAATTTTTACTATTTCTAGTTGCCAATTCACTAATCAGAGCCATAATTAGGATGGTAGAACCAAAGAATCTTCTTTCTCCTTTTCTTACCTTCTTCCAGGACTCAGAAAATGTGCAGCTCTGTAGCAGCATAAGAACAGCAGAAACTAGTGCTAAATTATGAGAAATAATATTTAAGATAGATAGCTACCAGATGTTGGACTTAGGTGAGCTCCTTTTCAGATTTTCTCTGTTTTACTACCTCCAATCCAATTTGGAGGTATGTCACTTGACTCAGGCATCTCTTAAATTTTCTTCCTTTTCTCCTCTGACCCTTCCACTACTTTAAGGAGGGTCCTCATTACCTTAAGCCTTGATTATTACAATAGCCTGTTAGTGGGTCTGGCTGACTCAAGTTTCCCTTCACTCTAATCCATTCTCCATTCAGCTATTGAAGTGATTTTCCTAAAACACAAGTCCAATCATATTACCTTTCTACTCAATAAACTCCAGTGGCTTCTAATGAGTCTAGGTTCAAATACAACATGTTCTGTTTGGTATTCACAGTCCTTCCTAGCCTCACTTGTATATCTTTCTGTTCTTTTTACACCTTACTCTCAAACATTTAATTTTTAATCCAGTCACACTGCCCTTCTGACTATTCTTTATGCAAGACATCACTAGGTTCCAGCCATTCTGACTATCATCCTGGCTTAGAACCCTTTCCCTCCTCCACTTCATTCAACTATTGACCTTCTGGATTCCTTTAAGTCTTAACTAAAATCCTGTCTTCTATAAGAAGCTTTCACCAACCCCTCTTAATTCTTATGCCTTCCCTCTGTTAATTGTTTCCTGTTTATCATATATGGAATTTGTTTGTACATATTCATTTGCATATTTTATTTCCCATTAGATTATAAACTACCACAAGACAGAAAGTATCTTCTTCCTCTTTCTGTGTCCTCAGTGATGAGCAATATCTGACATATAGTACATGCTTTGATAAATATTGATTGAAATATCATTAGCTTTTTAAGCTTCTATATCATATTATAGACTCATATTAAGCTTATATTACATTAAACCTCTATATCTTTTTCAGAGAAGTGGCTCCCTTGTTATATCTTATTCATCTTATACTTTTCTACTTTGATGGCTCTCTGTACTCATATTATAGATGCCCAGTCCGCACACAGATAGTAACCCATCTCTAACATCTCATATAGTGGAAATATACTAACTATCCTCCTATAAATCTTACAAAGTATATCCATTTTATGACATGAAACTTTGCCTAGGTTCCTTGACATTACATGTATAGCAACACAATATTTAACTAGTCCATCAGTTGCTCTTTGTTGTTGAGACACAACAAGACTACATTTTTTCTGGTTATTCATTTATTTTGAAAACAGTCATTATGCTTTTTCTCTCACACAGTTCCTAGCATGTAACAGACTTAGCACAATTCCTGGCACATAATAGGTGCATAATAAATGTTCATTAATTGATTCATTGATTATAGCCTCTTTATGAAATCACAGAATTTCACAGTTGGAAGGATCCCTGTCCTTCTAGTCCAGTTCATATGGGAAAAAGAATATGAGTCCAAACAGAAACTTATCCAACCCTTCTTTGAAGAGCTTTATTAAGGTGACTGGCAATGAGGGATTCTTCTACAATATGTTGAGACAACTTGCTGCACTTTGGGTGAAATTTAATGGTTACAAAGTTTATTTTTTGACATCAAGACTATATTTGCCTCTTTTAAGGTTTCATGCTTGTTGAATGAATACATTAAAGATAAAAAAGGTAAGAGAAGAATCTAGAGAGTGTGTCAAGGTAGGATCTGAACACAGGTCTTTCTTTTTCAACTTCATCACTATACCATCTTCAAGTTTTACATGGAAGTTTTTATCATCCCAATAGAACTTTTTCTGTTTTTCTTTTTTTTCTGATAGAATCACTTGTTCTCACTTCAGTCATTAGAAGTGAATGGTAATGATCTGATTTTACTTGAGAGGCACTATGTTATGTCCTAGTTAAATGATGATACATCTCCTAAATTAGTGCTAACAGGTTCGTATATGAGGATTACTAGTCATCCTGTCAGATTTTTTTCTCCTGTGGTCATTAACAGATGCCCTTTTTCTCAGTATTATGTCTCTTCTCTGTTATATTGTTATGCTTAGGAAGGTGTTTCAGTATTTGGAGATTCAGATCTAATATCTGTAGGAAAGGTCTACTGATTACGTAGCTCCTTTTTCAAGAAGTCTTTATTTTTTCTGTCGTTCATTACAGTTAAATAATAAAACTGAATATCATCCAGATGAGTCATCTGTTTAACAATGAATGCAGCTGCAAAACAAACTAGGTTCATGGCTCTCTGTAGCCAAGAACCAAGAAACTAGTTTTTACCTCGTTAATTTATGGCTTGGAGGGGGGGATGAAAAAACAGTTTAAAAGGCATGACACCTGGTTTATTATTGGAGATGATATTGAGACAATAAAATGAAGGTGAGACTTGGTTGGAAGGGATTGGAAACAATCAGAAGACACTGATCAGAGAAGGAAAAGAGATAGTTTTGTAAGATTCTTTAAGTTTGAAGACTCTTGGAGTGGGTAAGTAATCTTGTGACTTCTCCTAACTCGGGATATTGAGATTAAGCTTCACAAAATGGTACATAAAAGCAAATTAGAGGAACCAATGGTATTTCAGTATTATACTTCTGTATTACAATTCTTTATTCATTAAACAAAGAATTTCAAATACATATAGTACACTGGGAGACACAACTAATCCCCAGATGATATAATATAGATAATACAGAAGTCAAATTAATTTCATTTTAGAATAGTAGAGAAAGGCACTAATAACTGGAATTATCATAAAATATCTAACATAAGAGATAGAGGCATCCAGAGGCTTTGAAACAAATTAGTACTCTAAGAAGTATAAAGAAAGTGAAAAGTTGTGCAAAGGGCCAGAGATGGGAAGTGAAATATTGGAAACTTAATATTATCTATTTTATCTCAACGTCTGACATTTTGAAACTCAATTTTGGTATTTTCCTCTATATCCTTCATCTTTTTCTTTTCTATTTATCACTTGGATCATTTCTTCTAAGCTCTTTGGGAATAAGGACTCGTTCATTTTTGTCTCTATCTCTTGCACTCTTAAGATGGTACTAGTAACCTACTACTACTACCACTATATAAAAATATATAAAATATTTATATAACATTTAGTATATGCCAGACACTGTACTAAATCATTTTATAGTTATTAATCTCATTTTATCCTCACAACAACCTTGGGAGGGAAGTGATATTACTATTTCCATTTTACAGATGAGGAAACTGAGGCAAACAGTTTAATTGACTTGCCTATACTCATACAACTATAAGTGTCTGAGACCAGCTTTGAACTAATGTCTTGTCAACTCTTTAACTAACACTTGCTGATAGATATTATCAAGGAAAACTTCACTATTCTAATAAAATGCACAGCAAGAAGTATTCCTCCAATTCTTTTTAGCTTTCCTTCTAGTTCAGAGGCCAATGTGGAGCTATTTTCTGCCTGTGAAAGATACAGAAACCTACGAATTCTCTGTACTTTCCTATCCCCACTGATGTAGATCTCTTCAAGCCCTGACTACTTTCAATGTTAACTGTCCTGAGAAGAAGTTTGCCATGCCAGCTCTGGATAGCAGTAAGGAAGAAAGGAAGAGATGGCCTTTGACATGGAGCATCTAAGTTTCTTCAGTTTTTATAAAATAGCCGTTCCTATCATTTACTACATTAGTAGTCCGTTACCTTGCCCAGGTGCAATACATCAGTAATTAGCAAAGGAGCTAATTACTGCCAAAGCCAATTTAAATAGCAGCTGTGCACTGCAATTATTTGTGAGCTAGTCTAAAGAATTCAAACTTTGAGCTTAATTCTTCTCTGTTGTCTCTACTGATAAGCACTTGATACCAGTTTTTTCCTTGCTTCCACAGCTTCTGACCTTAGTTTTAAGCATTAACTATGCATTTTATTTATTATAAAGGAGTCCTCCTTTCCTATCCCATCATCTAGGGCAGTGATGATGAACCTTTTAGAGGCTCAGGGGACGTGAGAGAAATATCCTCAGGCATCTGTGGAGAAGTGGAGGGGAGAATCCCAGCCCTGCATCCCTCTGACTTTCTAGTAATGAACTATGGTGAACTCTGTGCTAAGGTGATGGCATGTGTGCCCACAGAGAGGGCTCTGAATGTCCCCTCTGGCACACATGCCGTAGGTTTGCCACCAGGAACTACAGTATCTTTTGTCCTTCATGTTCTCAATGCAGAGACCACATATTATATTTTTGAGGTCATCCAAACTCTTTGCAGTTAGCATACTCAGGTCAATAAATATGTATTGAATGAAGAAAAATAAATAATTATGGCATTGCCTTCCCTAACCATTTAGTAATATTGTAGCAAGATGCTCTAATAGTGCTAAATGGAATTATAAAGTACATCATTGTAAAAACAGGATACACCAAACTGAAAATGAAAACCAGTCCTTGAAATCCAGAATTAGGCAATTGGAAGACAATGATCTTGCAAAACAGCAAGAATTATTAAAGCAAAGTCAAAAGATTGACAAAATAGAAGAAAACATAAAATATCTCACTGAGAAGATGACAGATCAGGAAAATAGAGCAAAGACAGACAATTTGAGAATCATTGGTCTACCTGAAAAGTCAGAAATGAACAGAAATCTTGACATCATACTACAAGAAATAATCCAAGAAAACTGCCCTGATGTTCTTGAACAAGGGGGCAAAATAGACATTGGAAGAGCTCATAGACACCTCACCTCCAATGAAAAGGAAATTAAGGCAATCATTAAAAACTATTTTCCCCAATTATATGGCAATAAATATGCCAATCTTGGTGATATGGATGAATATTTACCAAAATATAAATTGGCTAGATTAACAGAAGAAGAAATAGAATTCTTAAATAATCCCATATCAGAAAAAGCCTTTAAAGAACTCCTTAAGAAAAAATCCTCAGGGCCTGATGGAATCACAAGTGAATTCTATCAAACATTCAAAGAAGAGCTGATCCCAATACTATACAAACTATTTGATATAATAAGCAAAGAGGGAGTTCTACCAAATTCCTTTTATGACACAAATATGGTACTGATTCCAAAGTCATGCAGGTCAAAAACAGAGAAACAAACTATAGACCTATCTCCTTAATGAACATAGATACAACAATCTTAAGTAGAATACTAGCAAAAAGACTCCAGCAAGTGATCATGAGGGTTATTCATTATGACCTTCTAGGATTTATACCAGGAATACAAGGATGGTTCAATATTGGGGAAAACATCCACATAATTGACCATATCAACAAGTAGACCAACAAAAATCACATGATTATCTCAATAGATGCAGAAAAAGCCTTTGACAAAATACCACACTCATTCCTATTGAAAACACTAGAAAGTATAAGAATAGAAGGATCTTTCCTAAAAATAATGAACAGTATTTATCTAAAACCATCAGCCAACATCATCTGCATTGGGGATAAACTAGATGCATTACCAATAAGATCAGGAGTGAAACAAGGATGCCCATTATCACCACTATTATTTAACATTGTACTAGAAAAACTGGCAGTAGCAATTAGAGAAGAAAAGGAAATTGAAGGTATTAAAATTGGCAAAGAGGTGACCAAGCTATCACTCTTTGCAGATGATATGATGGTCTACATAAAGAATCCTAGAAAATCAACTGTAAAACTAGTGGAAATAATCAACAACTTTAGCAAAGGTGCAGGATAAAAAATAAACCCACATAAGACATCAGCATTTCTATATATCTTCAACACATCTCAGCAGAAAGAATGAGAAAGAGAAATTCCACTTAATATCACCCTAGACAATTTAAAATACTTAGGAATCTATCTGCTGAGAAAAACACAGGAACTATATGAACACAACTACAAAACACTTTCCACACAATTAAAACTAGATCTAAACAATTGGAAAAACATTAACTGCACATGGGTAGGATGAGCTTACATAATAAAAATGACCATCCTAACCAAACTTACTCATTATTTAGGGCCATACCCATCAAACTACCAAAAAACTTTTTTTACTGAATTAGAAAAAATCATAACAAAGTTCATTTGGAAGAACAAAAATCAAGGATATCAAGGAAAATAATGAAAAAAAATGCAAAGGAAGGTGGCCTTACAGTACCAGATCTCAAACTATACTATAAAACAGTTCTCATCAAAACAATATGGTACTGGCTAAGGGACAAGGATCAGTGGAATTGACTTGGGATAAGTGACCTCAGCAATACAGTCTATGATAAGCCCAAAGAATCCAGTGTTTGGTTCCAAAATTCACTATTTGATAAAAACTGCTGGGAAAATTGGAAGACAGTGGGGGGAGAGGTTATGTTTGGATCAACGTCTCACACCCTATAACAAGATAAACTCAGAATGAGTGAATGACTTGAACACAAAGAAGGAAACTATAAGTAAATTAGGTGAACACAGAATAGTATACATGTCAGACCTTTGGGAAAGGAAAGATTTTAAAACCAAGTAAGACAGAAAAAATCACAAAATGTAAAATAAATAATTTTGATTACATCAAATTAAATGTTTTTGTACAAACAAAACCAATGTAAGCAAAATTGGAAGGGAAGTAACAAATTGGGAAACAATCTTCATAACAAAAACCTCTGACAATGGTCTAATTACTCAAATATACAAAGAGCTAAATCGATTGTACAAAAATTCACGCCATTCTCCAATTGATAAATGGGCAAATGACATGAATTGGCAATTTTCAGTCAAAGAAATCAAGACTATTAATAAATAAGCACATGTAAAATGTTTTAAATATCTTATAATCAGAGAAATGAATATCAAAACAACTCTGAGGTATTGCCTCACACCTAGCAGATTGGCTAACATGACAGCAAATGACAGTAATGAATGCTGGAGGGGATATGGCAAAATTGGGACATTAATGCATTGCTGGTGGAGTTGTGAATTGATCCAACCATTCTGGAGGGCAATTTGGAACTATGTCCAAAGGGTGACAAAAGACTGTCTGCCCTTTGATCCAGCCATAGCACTGCTGGCTTTGTACCCCAAAAAGGTAATAAGGAAAAAGTCATGTACAATATTCATATATTGAGAATATTCAGAATATTCATAGCTGTGCTCTTTGTGGTGGCAAAAAATTGGAAAATGAGAAGATGTCCTTTAATTGGGGAATGGCTGAACAACTTGTGGTATATGTTGGTGATGGAATACTATTGTGCTAAAAGGAATAATAAAGTAAAGGAATTCCATGGAGACTGGAACAACCTCCAGGAAGTGATGCAGAGGAAGAGGAGCAGAACCAGGAAAATATTGTACACAGAGACTGATACACTGTAGTACAATTGAATATAATGGACTTCTCCATTAGTGGCAATGCAGTGATCCTGAACAACCTGGAGGGATCTATGAGAAGGAACATTATCCACATTCAGAGGAAAAACTGTTGGAGTAGAAACACCAAACTTCTTGATTACATGGGTTGAGGGTGATATGATTGGGGATATAGACCCTAAATGAACATCCTAGTGTAAACATCAACAACATGGAAATAGGTTTTGATCAAGGTCACATGAAATACACAGTCGAATTGTGCATCAGCTATGGGAAAGATGGGGGGGGCGAGGGAGGAATAGAATATGATTTTTGTAACCAAGGAATAATGTTTGAAATTGACCAAATAAAAAAATAAATAAAATACATCATTGTAAGGGTTTATTTGAAAACAATTAGCACTGGATTAGGATGTGAATTATATTAAATGCTATGAACCCATTGTCTATAGAGAGGCAAGGGCTCTTGTTGGCAAGGGTGATGTGATTCTTGCCAGGAAATTTTTGGAGCTATAATTGATCACTTAAGTTTCTAATGATTATAATTACTGCATCTACAAAGTAAGTTTACCTCAAAGCAATTGCATTCTTCTGAAATCTCAACATTATCAAATAAATATTTGGACTTGATCATTGTGATACCCCTTGATTGATAAAGAACAAGGGCAAACATACTAATATAAGAATTATTTTTTGAAACAGAATTTGATTCCTAGAATCATTATTACAAGTGATAATTAACTTAATTTTAATTATCCTGAGAATGACATTTAATAGTTTGCAAAGAAGTGAAAAGATGTCTAAGGACTAGTCTAGTGACTCTGCTCATTTATGATTTGCAAATTCAGGGGATAGGAAACAATTTTCAAGGAAAGAAAAACCCAAAAGGAGGCATAGAACATCTGGGGCACCTGGCTGATTATAATTTAACCATGGCAAAATACTTATATAAAAAAAATTCCCAAGTATCTCTCACCCTTGCTACCCATCCTGCTCCAGAAAAAAAAATCAAGAAAAAAACTTTGTGTAAATTTTCCATTTTTCAGCTAAAATCTCACATTCTAAAGGAGACTTTTTCTGGTCCTCAGTTGTAATACTTTCCTACTATTGCCTATCAAAATTTACCTTGAATATATCATATCTGTACCCAATTGTTTGCATTTATCTACCTAGTAGAGTGAGAGTGCCTGGAGAAAAGAGACAATCTTGCCTTTTTTCTTAAAAACATATATCTAGTGCTTAGAGAAGAATCTGCTACTCAGTAGATGATTAATAAATGTTTATTGACCAACCGACTTCTCTGCCAGAAGGTAGATAGCATCTTTTGTTATGAAATTTCTATAATCATCCTCTAATAATTTACATTATTGTGTTCTCAATTACTTGGATACTAATTTTTAATGTTTCACAGACCTACTTTTCTAATCCTTTTTAAACCAATATCAAACAGACTCAAGAATTATGGAGTAAAGGAAAGTGATAAATGTTGGGGGAGATGTGGTAAAACTATGACACTAATACATTGCTGGTGGAGTTGTGAATTGGTCCAACCATTCTGGAGAGCAATCTGAAATTATGCGCAAAGGGATTTAAAAGAATGCTTGCCCTTTCATCCAGCCATACTACTAATCTTTTAACACATTTTCATCTGTTTTATAAACTTTTGTATACTATTTTATTTATATATTTCTTATGTCAATGTTCATTAGAAGTAGTCTATAGTTTTCTTTACCTGCATATTCTCTTTTTAGTTAGGCATTTAGCATATATTTGTACCAGAGAATGAGACTAGAATGGTCCTTTCTGACTGTTTTTGCAATGACACTTTTATAAAAATTAATTAAATATTAAGGAAGAGGGAATTTGCAAATAAATTTTAAAATGTAGAAACAGTAAATACCTGCTTCATACTCCAAAATTCAATAAGAATAGTAGAAAGGATACAAACAAAAGAGAAATCTAAATGGAGTCTGAATTTTAAAAATCCTGCATAATGAGTACCAAAGAACATAACTGCATGAACTACATTGATGATTATGAGAAAATTTGTCAGAATTTCTGGGACAAAAATGTAGATCTCATGGGAAGAAATATTTCCCTAAAACAAACTTTGACAAAAAAGAAAAAGAAAGGATTGATGAATTGAATGTGGATTTTGAAAAATGAGATTCCACCACCCACTCAAAAAATCAAAGGGTGGTTGGATGGCACAACAGATAAGAGTACTAAGGCTTGGAATCAGGAAGAGAAAACTTTTTAAATTCAAATCTGGCTTTTCACACCCTGAAGAATTAAGAAATGCTCTCCATCCCCTTTTCCTTTATCAAACTATGTTTCCTCTCTATCTATCTATTACTAAGTTCTGGGATAACCATGGCTATAATATGCCCTAAATAATATTTAAACCTTCCCTTGCCCCTCCAGCCTTCCAATTATTCTTTGTGAATCCTCTGACTTATTTACATGGCTAATACCTGTGGCAAAATTCCTGTTTGCTACCTAAATATGGAGGAATAAAATTTTGAGTGATATTTTTCTTAATTAGGATATGGTGCTATGATCACCACTGACTCAGGTACATTTGATCTGTAATGAGTAGAACACTGTCAAAGCCTTAATGTAAATAGGTGCTTCCCTAAACTGTTCTTCAGTAAGGTCTCACTTCCATATCTAGTTTATAGGTATTTTTCTCTCTTGCTTTCCATTTTTCTCCCTTTGCCCTTGATATTTCAGAGGAATTTGGCCCCACATTGTCTTATGCCTCAGCAGCATTTTTCAGAAACAGGCAAGACTTCATATTATTTGTATTTAAAAGATCTCTTTGTAATTGATCCCAAGCCATTTAACATGTGAATATTTTGGGATCTTCACCTGGGCTTCTTTTTTATTTCCTCAAGGTACCTTATTAAGCATTTTATTTAAATAGGGAAACAATTTTCTTGTTTCAAAATAATCAGTCATAGGGATTTCCAGAATTATAAATGTGCTATGAGAGATATCCTGAGAATAAAACTTATTTACTCTTTCAAAATTCCCTGGAGGAGTAAGACAAAGTGCATATTTCTCTTTTCTCTAATAATTAAAAGTGAACACCAATGAATACAAAGAAGTAGATTTTTTTAAAATTTTGAAATCTACTTTGAGATTTAAAGTGATTTGTAAATACTGTGCAGATGGTAGTTAGTCAGATAATAGCCCAGGTCATTTTTCATCATCTTTCCAACCAGTTCTCCTCTTGAAACTTTAATTCGCAAAACTAAATCCCTTCCCAATGCAGATTTTTCTGGGGATGCTTTGGAAATATTTTATTAGAACAACTAAGAATAAAAAAATGAAATACCCTAGGTAAATATTAACACATTAAGCCATCTGACCTTAGGAAAAAAGCAACTAGGAAGGATAATAAACATTCTCCAATTGCTCAAGGGATTCTTCAGACTCTTATGGATATTACTTTTCATTTCAGAAAAATGAGTAGTTACTAAAACAGCTACATCATCATCATAAATCTACAGCCCTGGCACACAGTCATGGGACTTCATTTTCCTGGAAGTGGTAATTCACAATTGCCTGCTGCACCCAGATAACATTATTTTCTTCTTCATGGAAATAAAATTCTTCACATAATTTACTGATGTGGTAATTGCCATTTCTCATAATGAACAGAGGAACACAGGGGTGTCTCAAACTGAACTTCCAATAACATTATCTATTATTGTATTTTAAAAAAACCTCCAAAGATGAAAATGACATTAGTTTAGTGGAATATTGCCAACCTGGTAAACATGTTCATATTTGGAAAGCAATCTGTTACAGGCGAGAAATGTATTGGCTATTTTTTGACTATTTTTTTATTTTTTTAGGGAATGAAAGGTCTTGACATTGTTAGTTAGAAATTTATCTAGTAGGAAGGTAATGGTATATCCCACACAAAATTGGTTGCATGTGTTCCAGGAACCATAAATAAAATTATATTTACATTTATAATCAATCAAATAAGCCATTCCTCTTCATTTCTGATTTGTTGTTGTTTTTTAAACTGGCAGATGACTGAGCATTCAATAAATGCCAATTGATTTAATTGATGAAGAAGTTTTTTGTATTTTAGGCAGTCACAATGTGTTTGCTTGTCTATTGTCAGGGAAAATGTGAACATTTCATAGTCTTTGATGTATAACTGAATAAATTATGTCAGGTTTCATGTATAGTATTAAATCTTCTAGTCCCTGACTCCAGTGCAGTTTATAAAGCTTCTGCTATTAAAGGTTTGAATCTCATATTTTTGTTGCATCTATTGCCTAAGAATTTCATTTCTACTATTATTTTGTTCTATTGGACCAACATAACCCTGGTGCCAGTGCTTTAAAAAAAAACTTTTTACATTACTGAAAAATCAAATTCCCTCTTCATAGGGAAAGAAACATCTGCTGGGTAATTGGCATCCCTATATTTGTTTTCTATTGTACCGGTCATTAGCACATTTTAGGAATTCTAATTTGCTTATTATCAAGAAGGATTTGTCAGTATTCTATGCATTTTCTTCTTCATGTACTTAGGAAAATGAATATTGGAAATAAACTATTTGTGGTTTAATATTTAGAACACTAATAACTTTTTACATATTCTTTGCAATGCCTAGAAACCATCTTCGCTTTCCTCGGAGTTTGTGTTTCAAGCATGATAGGCTTAAAATATTAAGAATATATTCCTTGAGCTCATATTTATTTATTCCTTCTTTAGTCTCTGTATTCCTCATGAAATTAAAGCTTCAGAAATAGCTATTTTGGGTTCCTTCTTCCAAAAAGTCCCCATGTTATTGTCTTGCAGATCTTTGTTCTAGACTTCTTTTTTCTGTTGTGCTTACTGTTAGAAATGCCTATTATTGCAAGTGATGGGGAGATTTTTTTTCTATGTCCCTAATTGTATAGTACTTTCCTTTCCTTCATTCTACTGATGACCATACCTTCCCATTTGCCATGAAATCTCTTTTCTGGATGCATTCCCTACAATTCTTCTGGGTGTTAGTTGCTCTAAGGTGTTTTGATTCCTCTTCTAAAAAGAGAGTTTGAGAGATCTATCTAACCATAAAATCACTACACATTATGTCTATTATAATATTCCTTTCTATTAAAGAATCTCTCATTTCTTGGGAGGGTTCTTCATTAAGATGTCCATCCTTTGAAAAAAATGTCCTCCTTTCTTCTTCAATTTTAATATCTTTGCATCTTTATCCATTTCCCTAAATGCCCTGCTTTTTTTTGAGAAGATATAGATATTATTTTCCCTTTGTTGTTAACTATGGCTGGATTAAGGCACATCACACATTCATTCCCACTCCCCTTTTTGTGCTCTGTCCACCTTCAGAATTTTAGTCCCACAAAAATAACCTGTATTCACATATGGGCAGGGGGATCATGAAGTCCTTTGAATTAAATATCTGAGGGACCTCTAATCCAGCCCAATCCATCAAGACTCATTATAGTGTGTGGACACAGGATTCATAGACAGAGTCATGTGTCTGGGTCTGCCAGAGTGGTGGGAGAAGCCTCTGACCAGAGAAGGTCCAGAGAAAAGATGCATGGAGGCTTTGGGCCAATTATAGGATTTTGAGTGGGGTCTCTAACTTATGGGTGGGAAGGGCTGAGAGAGAGGCTTGAAAAATCAGTGCTTGTAGCTTGAAGGGTTCTCTGGGGCTGGAATCCTGGACCTGATCTTACTTTGACTTAGAAAGGCAGGAAATGTTATTTTTCTCTTTCATTCTCTTTACTAATAAATATTTATAAATTTATAATAAAGTTTCCAAGATTAATTTTTATTTATAATTGTCCATCAACTTTTAAGCTTGTGCCTCCATTATCATTTCTTCTAAGAAAACTTCCATTTTCACCTTTTTCTTCTGTATACTTTTAGGAAGAAATCTCTTACTAGTCTCAGTTGCAATTTTGTTGTTGTTGCTAATACCATTTTTTTTCTTTCTTTCCCCCTTTTTGTTGGTTAATTTATTTTGTTATCTGTAAAAGAATTGCATAGTATGTATTTTGTAGTGTACTGTATAGGGTTGTAATTTTTCCTGAAGTAGATTTGTGGATTCGGCCTTTGTCTTAGGCAGTGTAGTGGAGGGGAATACTGAGAGATGAGGACTGAATAAATGTTACCCCAGGAAGCAGGTTGAGGAAAAGGGGACTTGATTCCAAGATACACCTTCCTTCTTGTTCTCACTGCTAGGCAGCCTAAGGTAGTCTTTGCCTACTAGATGGTGAGTCAGCCCCCCCCCCCCCCCCCAATCTTCCTTTTGAATATTTTAAATTCTCCCTTCTACTAAAAAGTTAAAGACAGCTTCTTATGGTAAAAGGTATAATTTATTCCCTTTTGGGAAAGAGGAAAGAGGGAAATTAAAAGGGGAGAGGGAATTGGGTTTCCCTAAACTATAATCCCGTATCTCTGAAAGAAGGTTTCAATTCAAAGTCCTTTCTATTCATTTGAGATCTTCACTGGTCAAGACTTTCAATTCATTCAGGTCAAGGATGATAAAAGCCAAGCATTTCTTCAGCCTTCCTCTTTCAGAGAAGTTGGCCAGAGAGAAGTGAAGTCAAGTGGTGGAGAGATCAGTCCACTTCAAGAAGAAGTGTGTCCAGAAATCAGCTTGGACTAACTGTTCCTCCTTCTCACCCTTCAATGGAACCCTCTCCCCTCCGCCATGAGTCTGGCTCTGGAGGATTCTATCTAGTCTTTCAAGTTTTTCTTCTTCTTTGCATTTCATTTTCTTCAGTCTTGGCCCATTTCTCTCAATCAGAGCAGTTTGCTTTTATTATTTCATGTGCTATGATGTTCATATTTTTAAAAAAATCATGTTCTTGAGGCAACTATGGAGCATAGTGGATTGAGCACCAGACCTGAAATTGAGAGAACCTAGGTTAAAATTTGGCTTTGGTCACTTCCTGGCTATGTGACCTTGGGCAAATCACTTAATCCTTACTGCTTAGTCCTTGCCAGTCTTCAGTCTTAGAACTGATTCTAAGACAGAACATAAAAGTTACTTAAAAAATCATGTTATTCTGGGATAACTTTGTTCCTTAAATTGTATCTATGCATTTTGTCTTTAAAATCAATATGGTTTGCTCCTATAGAGATAATGATTTCTTTTAACATTATTGTTTTTTGCTTTTCTTCTACCAAATTGTCTTTAACTTATGTGTATTTTCATTCCCAGTCTGTTCTTTTCCCTTTATTTGTTGAGGTTTTTAACTGTGAATTTAAATTTCATATCTGATAATTGTTTCTGCTTTTAGGCCCATTAATTGTCTTTCATTTTTTTTTAAATTTTTCTTTTAAACTCTTTAAAAGCATCTTGCTATGTGTAAAGGGGTAGAAATGGAAGTGGTTATTATAAAAGGTTGGACTGGATTATATTGAAAAATAGGGTCACCAGGAATTTAATCAATTCCAAAATGATTTTTTGTGTAACAATTTATTTATAAAATATAGAAAGAGTGAAAGTAAGAAAATCAGAGAGAGGATAGGGTAAGATATCTAACCTATGCACTAAGTATTTTGCTCTGACCCCTGACTCAACCCAGGCAGAGCTAGTTAGTCCTTAGCCAGAGGGTCCTCAGCCTTAAGCCAGGAACCTGGATTCAGGATTTCTTTCTTAAGAGGGGAGGCTTTTCCTGAGGCTAGTCCCTTCAGAAAATCCAGGAAAGGAGTCAGCTTTTTTACTCACCCCACCTGGTAGTTTTAAGGAAAGTAGAAGCAGTCTGAGATCCTCAGTCAGAGATCCTCCAAGGTCAAATCAAAGAAAAAGACCAATGGAAGAGAGTTCTCACAGGAAGAACTTGGCATTTTTAAAGACATTCCCTTTTGTCACTTCCTGTGACTTCCTTCATTTGATGTGTACCAATTACAGTCAAAGCTTTGCTTAGGACTGCCCAGAGGGCAATCAGTCAGTTTTGATTTGTTACCCACTATTGTACATGTAGGTCATAGACCTCCCCTACTCAAGTGTGAGTGGAGTGTATACAGTTTTGGTGATTAAATCTAAAAATGGGAGGTTTTTAACTGTGAATTTCAATTTCCTGGTTTTGGAGACCAGAAGACTTGCATTCAAATTTATCCTTAGACCCTTAAGATGTGTGACCTTGGACAAACCACTTACCCTCAGTTTCATCAATAGTAAATTGGGGATACTAGTACTTGCTGGATTTCTGTGAGGATCAAATGAGTTAATATTTGTAAAAATAGTTTAGCACAATGCCTGGCATGCAGCAGGTACTATATAAATTTTTATCTCCCAAATCATCTCTCTTCATGATCCACAGGATTCTCTGTCCCATCAAATCCTGATAAATTTTCCTTTGTCATAGTTTTTATTCATAGATGCCAGGACTGATTAAGATGATCTGGAGGTCGTATTGCCTTTTGTTATTAATATCTTACCTTGTGGTTTTTGCTTTTGCTCAAGGATTTTAACTGAGTTTTCATCATTTTTTGATCTTTGAAAATTTAATATTTTCCTTTATATTCCCTATTGCCTACTTCTTGCTTTTATCTTTTTTGATGAAAGTTTCACTGGGGTACATTCCTCAAAGCTTTTTTGTCACCTTCTAATGATGGACAATTTATAATTCTGTCTTCAATGTCTGTCCTACATAACTTCTAGAGGGACAAAATTGGTCCCAGTTTGTTGCCCATTTCATTTGCTTTAGCCTCCTAGATCCATAACTTGCTGGCATCTTTCTCCAGTTTGTTTTATTCTTCAGTTTTTTGACTGAGTACTATCACAACCTAATTTTCTGTCAACCCAATAGTCACAGTCACAGAAAACTTCTGCTTTTTAGTCTCTCATAGTACAGGGTGTCAGGAAGGAGGAATAACTAAGTTATTTTGCAAATAAGTTGACTTGTGCAGCCCAGATAGAGCTGAGAGTTAGTTAGGGAGAGGGTATTGAATAGGTGGATTAGAGGTTGTGGATTATTTATTTCTGCTGTTAACTCTTTGGATTGTTGCCTTGTTAGACTTCTTAGTGTCTTACACTACAGAGACAGCTGAACTTGCCTTCTCTCTTGCAAATAACTTTTTTTAATTTTTTGAGAAATCTAAGAGGTCATGAGATTTGAGAAAGTGTTTAGATCTCCATCTTGTTGGCCAAGTGACCTAGAAGTTCATCTTCTTTTTCAATGCTTAATATAAAAAAAAATCTAAGTCTAGTTGCTATGCTTTATTCCTTTACTTTAATGTTCTATGAACTAAAACAGAGATGGTAAAATTATTGCTTTTCTAGAAGAATAAAAACTTTAGGATATAAGATTTTTAGGTCTACAGAATGCATCTTTGAAACAAATTCAAAAGCAAGCTGGATAAATGATGAATTAAGTACCTCATTTTGTTCCAAAATGGCTTTCCTTTCCTTAGTTCTCTACACTTGGAAATATTTTAATTCCCTTTAGCTTGAAGATTATGCTTATTTGTCATAGTAATATATATGAAAATTGTAGTAATATATATGAAAATAGGTAACACAAAAAATTAGACATGAATTCAAATCCTACTGCAGACATTTATGAGCTGGACAAATTTACCACTGTCTGACTCACTTTCTTTTTTTATAATATTAGAATGATTAAAGCATATACTTTCTAGGATATCTGTGGAGATAAAATGAGATTATGTTTGTTAAGCATTTTTGAACCTTAATGCACTGCATGGATATTAGTTATCATTATTGTTGTATGAAAAACTTTTACATTTGAATTATTATGGGCAAGTTGGGTTTCTAATAATATTCTGTTTCCAGTCCAGTTTATTGGCTGAGATCTTCAGTATATGTTGAAGTTTAAACTTGTTCTATCAGTAGTTTTGAAAGATAGAGAAGTTCTGGTGTATGATTTTCACTAATAGATCACATAACTTATTAAGTATTCAATGGGAGCTAAAATTTTACTGTCATTTGTAATGTTTTGCCCTTATTTCTGCTATGTCATTGAATCTTTGACATTTCCCATTAAATTTAGGCTTCTTAAAAAAGCTTCTCTGTAGTTTCTGGTGGCCAGTGGCTTCTTCTAAATCACAATCTTAAAGTCCTCCGTTCCCACAAACAAATTTGTATGACTCAGTTCTTTGTTCATTGCTTCTCGGGCAACATAATGCTGACTGAATTAAATTAGATGCTATCCATGCTATCCTTTGGATTCTACTATAATCACAAGGAGATTAACCATTTTTACTGACATTCAACAAATACAATGATATATGCCAGGTATTAGCACTTATTATTGCAGTGATGTCTGTTTATTCCATAACTATTTCAATTTTGTAATTAGTTCTATGAATATATTAATCTATCTTACTTTTGAACATGGAAATCTTAATCTTTCTATAGATACCTTAGGGGTTATGGGCCTTATGTTTTGTTAGTATTGTGTGCATTTTTGTTAAGATACTTTCTAATTATGTTATCCATTTTTTAACTCTGAAAGCATACATTGAGTAATTATGGTATGGGTATACATATATTCTGTTAATATTTTGTTTGAAGGTAGAAACAATTTTTAACAACAGTTATCTGGCAATATTGCAATTCCGGTCCTCTCCTCCCTCTCCCCCCCCTCTTGAGGTAACAGTAGTCTGGTATATGTTATATTAGTGCTGTCATATAATACATATTTCCATATTCCTCTTGCCATAAAAGAAGATACATCTCACATACAATTAAAAGCTTATCAGGGAAATAAAGTGGAAAATAGAATGCTTTGGTTTGTAATTAATCTCCAATAATTTTTTGAATAGTGTTTTTTATCATGTTTCTTAGAATCATTTGGAAACTTTCATTGATGATAATAGTTTAGTCCTTCACAGTTGATCATCATATAATATTTCTGTCACTGCATATAGTGTTCTAGTGGTTCTTCTTACTTCACTTTGAATCATTTTGTGTAAGTCTTTTCAAATTTTTCTGAACTCATCCTGTTTGTCATTTTTTGTGTCATAAGACTATTTCATTAAAACTGAATACCACAACCTACTCAGCCATTCCTCAATTGATGACTATCCCCTAAGTTTCCAATTCTTTATCAACACAAAACAAAACAAAACTTCTATAAAATTTTTGTACCAGTAGGTATTTTTGCCCCTATATCTGATCTCTGGGGTACAAACCTAATAGTGATATTGCTCTAAAAAGGATATATATAGTTTTATGGCCTTTTGCACATGGTTCCATATTGTTCTCCAGATTGGTTATAACAATTCATAGTTCCACCAACAGTGTTTCAGTGTCCAATTTTTCCTGTATCACCATCAACATTTATCATTTTCCTCCTTGGTTATATTAGCCATCTGATAGGTGTGATGTGGTATTCTGAGAGTTGTTTTGAATTTGTATTTCACTAATGAATTGTGATTTGGAGCATTTTTTCATATGACTATGGATCAGTGATGGCAAACCTTTGAGAGACCAGCTGCTCAAATTGCAACCTTCATGCCACATATGAGCCCCACACCTTACCCCACATAGGGGATGAAGGAAGCACTCCAGTTGGGCTCCTGGGAAGAGTGATGGGCCATGTGAGAAATATCCAAAGGTCTGTGTGGAGAGGAGGAGGGGAGCAACCCCCTCTGGCATTCATTCCATAGGTTCACCAACATGGCTCTAGAGAATTTAATTTCTTTCTTTGAGAACTATCTATTTGTAGCCTTTGATCATTTATCAATTAGGGGAAGCTTTGTGGTTTTATAAATTTGAGTCAGTTCCCTATATATTTGGGAAATGAGGCCTTTGACAAGAGACACTTGTCATAAAATTCCCTTCCCACTCCCCTTTTTTGTTTTACTTAGCAATCTTGGGTACACTGGGTTTGTTTGTACAAAATCTTGTTAATTTAATGTAATCAAAATTATTCATTTCACTTTTTGTTGTAAAGATTAAATTATCTGGAGACTATATCTTAATGTATAATATTTTGTTAAATAAAAAAAAAAGTAGGTTAGAGAAGGAAAAGGCACCAGTCACATGTGAATAGCTAGCTGTTCACTTCTCAAATATCTTTCCCTGCTTGGCTTCATCAGTTTCTCAGCCAGACCTCAGGCACTCCAGGCTTCTCTAGCCAGTGCCCACCCATTGGTGATTTCCCAGTGGCCTCTTCTCTTCTCAGTTCTGAGAAAAAGCACACTCCTTGGTTTTTGAACCCAAACTTGCATCTTTCAGTGACATTACTTTTCTGAGAACTGATTTGGCATTCAACCTCATTCCATCTCAGAGGCCACTCTTCCAGATGCCAAGGAATCATATGGGACAAGAGGAAAGCATCTTTCCAGTGCCAGGTAGCATGAGGCTTTTGGCGTTCTCCCAGAGTGAGCACGTTTCCTCCTTATACAGATAACCCTTGTTCTTAATTCAATCAAAGAGTATGTTTGAGTCACAACCTCAGAAGAATAAGGGTTCAGACTACTAAATTCTCACATTGGAGTGTTCTCCAAGTCTCATTTGGTATTTAATTCTTCCCTTATATACAAATCTGATGAGTAAATAATTTTGTGTTCCTTTCATATGTTTAGGATTTTATCCTTTATTTCTAGATTAAGTATACATTTTGACTTTATCTTGATATATGCTAGGAGATTTTGGTCTATGCCTAGTTTAAAGACATACTAATTTCTACTTTTCCCATTTTACATGTATTCTCATCCAACTATGATTTCAGAATTATAAGTCTGTTAAAGACTCAATTCATCCATAGTCTTTGCCTCTGCATCTTTATGTTCAATTTGTCTATCCCACAGAAGACCAAGTTATCTGCAAATGACCCACTCATCTTGTTGGTAATGTAAGCTCTTTTAGTTTTTATCAATTTTATAAAATAAAGCCCAATCAAAACTCAAATATAGAATTAATATTAAGATTATATTACATGTTCTTTATATTATATTTAAAAACCAAGTGATTTTAAATTAATTGAAATTAAACATTCAGACCACATTTGGAATATTCTATTCAGTTCTGGGAACTATCTTTTAGAAAGTGTGTGGTAAACTAGAGCACATCCAGAGGCAAGTTACCATATGAAGCTTAGGTAAAAGAAATGGGGAGCAGTGTTTAACTTAAAAGGAGAAGACTACCAAGGGAAAAATAGTTGAATTTAAAGATGTTGAAGGTAAAATACTAAACTTGCTCTGCTTAATTGAAGAATGCAGATAGGAGAAATGAGTACAAGATGCCAACAGACAGACTTGGCTTGATATTAAAAAACAAAAACAAAACTTCCTAACAATTATAACTGTACAGAAGATGAAAGAGCTACCTTGGTAGGTAATGATTTCCACTTCACTAGAAGAAAGTTTCCTAATCCTTCTTTCTGTCTTAAATCTTTTTTTTATAATCCCAACCTTCTCTCAACATTATTGCCATTTTTGTTGTTGCTTTGTCGTTTTCAGTCAGTCCTACTCTTCAAGATCCCATTTGGGATTTTCTTGGCAAATTCACTGGAGTGATTGCTATTTCTTTCTCCAAATGATTTAACAGATGAGGAACTAAGCCAAATAGGGCTAAGTGACCTGCCTAGGGAGACCCAGGCAGTATGTATCTGAGGCCAGATCAAAATTCAGGAAGAGGAGTCTTTATGACTCCATGCCTGTTACTCTATTCACCTAGCTGCTTATTGTCAAAGTAATTTTCCATAATAGATATGATTATGTGATTCTCCAGTGCCTTTCTATTGCCTTAATTATAAAATGTAAACTTCTTTTATCTTTTAAAGACCTATATAACCTGTTTGCAATGTATCTTTGTAGCCTCAGTGGACATTATGCTCTTTCCAACAATAGTAGTAAGAAATTAAGAAGAGAGAGAGGAAAGGGTATAAGATTTTCTCTAGTCTAGCCTAAACCAAGATTTAATCTAGCTTGGCTTCAAGACACGAGGCCTCCTCCAAAATGAGGGGTCTCCTTAGAGGACAGTGCTTTTAGGAGGTAAAGGAAAGGAGGAATCAGCCTAACCACTCACCAGACTCACTCAGGGAAGACACCTCACCTAAACCACACTACAGAGCAAAAACCCATAAGCATGCCAAGAACACCACCATGAGCTCCCAACACTGAACCCTGAGAGCCCAATGTCACCAAGAGAGAACCAGAGAGAGCGGAAGTGATACAAAATCACTACCTGCGTCTGAGTAAATTCTGAAATTTCAGAATGTATGTGTCCAACATTTCCTGATATTGCCTCAGGGTAGAATAGCCAAGAACCCTGCAGTAAAACCAAGAACACTATAAATTTAGAACTAGCTAATTGACAATGGGCTAGGGCTAGGGCTAGGGTAATTGCTAAGGACTTGTCAGCAGAAAAGAGGACTATATCAGATTAGCTAAAATGAATTCTCAAAAAGCAAAGTTTTACAGTCCTTCACCAATGCTTAGACACCGCCCTTTGAAATTTTCTTCACAGCTCATTTACTAAATCTTCCTTGAGTTCCAAAGAAATAGAATCTTATGGCTATCTGGGATTCTGAATTGCCCTCCTAAATCCATCTCACATTGATTGTTTTGACAAAAGACTATCCCTTTAACCAATATTCTTTATACTACACTGCATGTGCCAATCTTGAAAAAAGCACAATCAGAAAAAATAAAGCAAACAAATAATACAAAAGATAATGAAAGATAATAATAGGAATAATCAGAATCAAGTATACTAATTAAATAGCTTGTGTTAAAAAATAGTGGCATGCAAAAAATGAGACCAGCTGGTCATGGATTCAAAATAAGATCTAACGCATGAATACTCAATGTGGTATATTAATCTTCCTGAGTTGTTAAAAGAATGAGAGAAAAATTTCCAGTACATTGGGAAGATGTTCTATGGAGAATTTAATTGAAAATGTGGGCTACAAACATTACAAGATTTACTAGTCAAATCAATGCCTGAACTATTGACATCTTTAAAGTTTGAAATAACATGCCAACTACCATTCTGGTTTTGTTAAAAGTCAAGCATTGGATTGTAAGGAAAAATTCAATTAAACCCAAAGCTAAGCCTGTCTGTTCCTGGAATAGTTGAGTTGTTTACAATGCAGGAAAACTCAGAAGTTGTACAGAAGTGAACTTTATGCAGAACATGATGATGTGTAGGCATGGTTCCTAATATTGAGGCTCAAAAGAGTAGTGTTATGACTGCTGGGTCAAATGACATATTTAGAAATATATAATACATAAAAACTAACTCACAGAGATACGATTCTGTAGATTCTTGTCTGACCTCTTTCCTCCTTTGATCCCGACATTCGCACATTGCTGTCCCAGGCTACTTGATATCCATTTTCATTACATTTCATCTTCCACCAAAGTGATCTTTTTTTGAATTTTATTTGTTAAATGCCAATACAATTTTAATTGTTGTTTTCTGACATTTTGGATCCATTTTCTCTCCATCCTTACCCCCTCTAACTCATACCCAATAGAGCAGATGATATAATATAGTTTATACACGTGTTATTATGAAATATATATTTCCATGTTTATCATTTTGTGAAAGAAGAGCCTTATTGCTTACACTACAGAAAAAAAATCATTGAGAAAATAAAGTGAAGAATGGCATGCTTTAATCTGCATTCAAATTATGTTGGTTCTTTCTATGGAGGTGGATAGCCTTTTTCATTAATGCAACTTATTTACACTCTATACCTCTTTATTTTGAATGCTTTCCAAACTCATCTTTGTTTCATGTATTCAATTTAAATGTCACCTTTTAAAAGAGCCTTCTCTTAATTCTCCCATTTGCTAATGGTGAAATAGTCCCCCTGCAAAATTAATTTTATTTATTTTGAATCAACCTTGGATGTATTCTTCTGTGTACATAATGCTTACTCTCAGTCGATTGCCAATTTCTTGAGAGGAATTACTTCCTCCCCAATGCATGGGGATGGTGTTGTGAACTTACAGTAAATGACACTTAAAAAGTCTATTGAATTGGATTGCAATCAGGCAGGGAACTATAAAAAGATGACTGGTTGTGGAGCCAAAGAACTTCACATCCTGCCCCTTAATGCTCACTACCTGTGAGACCTTGGGCAATTAATCTCCTTGAATCTCAATTTCTTCATCTATGGAATGATTAGATTGGATTAGATAGTCTCTGAAGTCCTATCCAGTTCTATAATTGCTAACCTTGGGGATATTTTTTGTTTTGTTCTTTGAACTGCAATATTCTACCTATATTTCTGGACCATGTCACTACCTCTTGACACTGGCTTATAATTATTTGTATTATAGTGATAACTAGTCCTTGGTTTCATATTATTATTTGCCTGATTTTGATTCTTCACCACAGGTACCATTATCACATCAGCTGGACCTACTCGGATCAGGTCACCATGAAGATCACTTCATAAGGAACACTTTGACATGGATGCTGGTCAGTCTTTTCTCCATGTCCCACCCTTAGCCAGTCTAGGAGAATTAGGACAACTTACCCCACCCCCCAAAAAATAACCTGGGAATTCTAAAGAGAACCTATAAATGTAATTCTTAGAGTCTATTACATTATGACTTAATTATAGTGAATACAACACAACTAGAATATAGTCCTTTGTCTTCAGAGAGGAGAGTTCTTATGACCAGTGAATATTAATATTCTGAAGGAGTAATGATAGCCATCATATGGCAATAATGAGAAAATATAAGGAAGATGTTTGTGGTGATTTATATGTAAAAGTTATATTCTAAGGGTCACTTTAGGAAGAAGGGTAGACACAGAGTAGTTTTAACTTTAGTTATGCACAAATTAAATAGGAATAAGATGATTTTTTTAATGAAAGAACTTCCCAAATGACTAAGATTAACCTGGCTCATATCAGGATCCTTTTTTGTTTGTCTATATGACACATTTTTTATCAGATATGGATATTTTGACTGGAAAATGTTATGATTTGATTTTGATCTTTAATGGAAGCAATCAAAACACTCTCAGACATGTTTCTGGAGGTTTGGATATCTAAAACTATTTGTACACTTAAATAAATCTGAATTATCACATGCTCAGGAGAACATACTACAACAAATATGGGGACACTTATTTTTAGAAGTGTATTCTATGGCTTAATTTATTGGAATAAAGAATTGTAATTTCTATGACAGAACCAAGTAGGGTCATCTAAATTTTGTATCCTAACATCCTAATAAATACTGACAGCGATGTAGTGCTTTGAAATTTCTAAAGCAATTTGCATACATTATTCTCATTTGAGCCTTACAACAATCCTGTGAAGTGGATAATAAAGGTGCTATATTCATTTATGGAAAGATTAAATAACCTTCTCTTATTTATCTAAATAGTAAATGTTAAAAGAAAAGATTTGAAATTGGGTTTTTCTAACTCTTAAATCTTGTACTCTATAGACTTTGCCTTAGCTATTTAGTAAATATAACTGAATTGAACCACAAATGAAATAGATCTCTCATCTTGACATTTATATACTTTCTATGAGATGGAATATTAAGAATAGAATACCCTATAAAATAAACATATTCAATCCATGTGGATTAAGTAACTGGGATTTTTTGACCACTTCAAAGAATTCCCCAAATGCATATTTTATAACACATCATGAAGTTCTATGAAATTCAATGCCAGATATGAAAAATATCCCTTTTAGAAAATATTTCATGACTTAAAGGAATCATTGATTTCTTTATGTAAAAATACTCTGTACCTATATTTCATTCTGTCATGACCCAAGTCATCCCATTTATGATTATTAATAATGCTGAGTGCTTTAAAGGAGGCTCTGGTTAATATTTAGAGTATTACCTAATTTATTAAAAAACAGCTTCATATTGACAGAAAATCTGGCAAGTGGTTTTTTTTCTCTCTTCTGCATCTGGCCAAATTAGATCTTTTATATTTAGATTTAGAACAGATCTAACTTTAGGAAACATTAACCTAATCTGTAGAACAAATTGATGCCTGTAGTATCTGGAGCAGTTTTAGGAGAAATGAAATCATATGGAAGTCACCATGAAATCTGAAAAAATCATAAAAAGAAAGTATGCCTATTATGATGAATTAGGCTGGTGTATAGAGTAAAAATGAGGGATGGGAAGGAAGGCAAAGAAAGACATACTTCTTGCACCTAAAAGGAATTTCTCTGTGGTTTTGGAATACGCTGAAGTAAAATAAGACTCCATGGAAAAGATTATTTTTTTTTTTTTTTTTTTTTTCTGTTTGCATCAGTTTCTTTTTTTTTTTTTTTTTTTTTTTTTTTTTTTTTTTTTTTTATAATATATTTTATTTGATCATTTCCAAGCATTATTCGTTAAAGACATAGATCATTTTCTTTTCCTCCCCCCACCCCCCATAGCCGACGCGTAAGTCCACTGGGCATTAGATGTTTTCTTGATTTGAACCCATTGCTTTGTTGATAGTATTTGCATTAGAGTGTTCATTTAAAGTCTATCCTCTGTCATGTCCCCTCAACCTCTGTATTCAGGCAGTTGCTTTTTCTCGGTGTTTCCACTCCCATAGTTTATCCTTTGCTTATGAATGGTGTTTTTTTTTTCTCCTGGATCCCTGAAAGTTGTTCAGGGACATTACACCGCCCCTAATGGAGAAGTCCATTACGTTCGATTATACCACAGTGTATTAGTCTCTGTGTACAATGTTCTCCTGGTTCTGCTCCTCTCGCTCTGCATCACTTCCTGGAGGTTGTTCCAGTCTCCATGGAACTTCTCCACTTTATTATTCCTTTGAGCACAATAGTATTCCATCACCAACATATACCACAGTTTGTTCAGCCATTCCCCAATTGATGGGCATCCCCTCGTTTTCCAGTTTTGGGCCACCACAAAGAGCGCAGCTATGAATATTTTTGTACAAGTCTTTGTGTCCATTATCTCTTTGGGATACAGACCCAGCAGTGCTATGGCTGGGTCAAAGGGTAGATATTCTTTTGTCGCCCTTTGGGCATAGTTCCAAATTGCCCTCCAGAATGGTTGGATCAGTTCACAACTCCACCAGCAATGAATTAATGTCCCTACTTTGCCACATCCCCTCCAGCATTCATTACTTTCCTCTGCTGTTATGTTAGCCAATCTGCTAGGTGTGAGGTGATACCTCAGAGTTGTTTTGATTTGCATCTCTCTGATTATAAGAGATGTGGAACACTTCTTCATGTGCTTGTTAATAGTTTTGATTTCTTTATCTGAGAACTGCCTATCCATTTCCCTTGCCCATTTATCAATTGGAGAATGGCTTGATTTTTTGTACAATTGATTTAGCTCATTATAAATATGAGTAATTAAACCTTTGTCAGAGGTTTCTATGAAGATTTTTTCCCAATTTGTTGTTTCCCTTCTGATTTTAGTTATATTGGTTTTGTTTGTACAAAAGCTTTTTAGTTTGATGTAGTCAAAATTATTTATTTTACATTTTGTGATTCTTTCTATATCTTGCTTGGTTTTAAAGCCTTTCCCCTCCCAAAGGTCTGACATGTATACTATTCTGTGTTTACCCAATTTACTTATGGTTTCCTTCTTTATGTTTAAGTCACTCACCCATTTTGAATTTATCTTGGTGTAGGGTGTGAGGTGTTGATCTATTCCTAGTCTCTCCCACACTGTCTTCCAATTTTCCCAGCAGTTTTTATCGAATAGTGGATTTTTGTCCCAAAAGCTGGGATCTTTGGGTTTATCGTATACTGTCTTGCTGAGGTCGTTTTCCCCCAGTCTATTCCACTGATCTTCCTTTCTGTTTCTTAGCCAGTACCAAATTGTTTTGATGACTGCTGCTTTGTAATATAGTTTGAGGTCTGGGACTGCAAGGCCCCCATCATATGTGTTTTTTTTCATTATTTCCCTGGATATCCTTGATCTTTTGTTCTTCCAAATGAACTTTGTTATGGTTTTTTCTAAATCAGTGAAGAAGTATTTTGGTAGTTCAATGGGTATGGCACTAAATAGATAAATAAGTTTGGGTAGGATGGTCATTTTTATTATATTGGCTCGTCCTATCCATGAGCAGTTAATGTTTTTCCAATTGTTCAAGTCTAGTTTTAGTTGTGTGGCGAGTGTTTTGTAGTTGTGTTCATATAGTTCCTGTGTTTGTCTTGGGAGATAGATTCCTAGGTATTTTATTTTGTCTAAGGTGATTTTGAATGGGATTTCTCTTTCTAGTTCTTGCTGCTGAGCTGTGTTGGAGATATATAGAAAAGCTGATGATTTATGTGGGTTTATTTTGTATCCTGCAACTTTGCTAAAGTTGTTGATTATTTCAATTAGCTTTTTGGTTGAATCTCTAGGATTCTTTAAGTAGACCATCATGTCATCCGCAAAGAGTGATAACTTGGTCTCCTCCTTGCCTATTCTGATGCCTTCAATTTCTTTATCTTCTCTAATTGCTACTGCTAGTGTTTCTAGTACAATGTCAAATAGTAGAGGTGATAATGGGCATCCTTGTTTCACTCCTGATCTTATTGGGAATGCATCTAGTTTATCCCCATTGCAGATGATATTAGCTGTTGGTTTTAGATATATACTGTTTATTATTTTTAGGAATGACCCTTCTATTCCTATGCTTTCTAGTGTTTTTAATAGGAATGGGTGTTGTATTTTATCAAAGGCTTTTTCTGCATCTATTGAGATAATCATGTGGTTCTTGCTAGTTTGCTTGTTGATGTGGTCAATTATGTGGATGGTTTTCCTAATGTTGAACCAGCCCTGCATCCCTGGTATGAATCCTACTTGATCATGGTGAATGATCCTTCTGATCACTTGCTGGAGTCTTTTTGCCAGTATCCTATTTAAAATTTTTGCATCTATATTCATTAGGGAGATTGGTCTATAGTTTTCTTTCTCTGTTTTTGACCTGCCTGGTTTTGGAATCAGTACCATGTTTGTGTCGTAAAAGGAGTTTGGTAGAACTCCCTCTTTGCTTATTATGTCAAATAGTTTGTATAGTATTGGGGTTAATTGTTCTCTGAATGTTTGATAGAATTCACAGGTGAATCCATCAGGCCCTGGGGATTTTTTCTTAGGAAGTTCTTTGATGGCTTGATGGATTTCAATTTCTGATATGGGATTATTTAAGAATTCTATTTCCTCTTCTGTTAGTCTAGGCAGTTTGTATTTTTGTATATATTCATCCATTTCTCCTAAATTGGTGTATTTATTGCCATATAATTGGGCAAAGTAATTTCTAATGATTGCCTTAATTTCCTCCTCATTGGAGGTGCTGTCCCCCTTTTCATCTTTAATGCTGTGAATTTGCTTTTCTTCCTTCCTTTTTTTAATTAGATTGACCAGTACTTTGTCTATTTTGTTTGTTTTTTCAAAGTACCAGCTTCTTGTCTTATTTATTAAATCAATAGTTCTATCACTTTCGATTTTATTAATTTCTCCCTTAATTTTTAGGATTTCTAATTTGGTTTTCTGCTGGGGGTTTTTAATTTGATCGCTTTCGAGTTTTTTCAATTGCATTTCCAATTGATTGATCTCTGCTCTCCCTTGTTTGTTAATATGAGCTTTCAGGGATATGAATTTGCCTCTGATTACCGCTTTGGCTGCATCCCAAAAGGTTTGAAAGGATGTTTCGCCATTGTCATTTTCCTTGATGAAATTATTAATTGTTTCTATGATTTCTTCTTTAGCTAAACGGTTTTGGAGTATCATATTGTTTAATTTCCAATTGGTTTTAGATTTGGTTTTCCATGTACCATTACTAATCATTATTTTTATTGCCTTGTGATCTGAGAAGGCTGCATTCATTATTTCTGCTTTTTTGCATTTGTGTGCTATGTTTCTGTGACCTAATGTATGGTCAATTTTTGTGAATGTGCCATGTGGTGCTGAGAAGAAGGTGTATTCCTTTTTATCCCTATTTATTTTTCTCCATATGTCTATTAATTCTAATTTTTCTAAGATTTCATTCACTTCTTTTACCTCTTTCTTATTTATTTTTTGATTTGATTTATCTAAATTTGATAATGGTTGGTTTAAGTCTCCCACTAGTATGGTTTTATTGTCTATTTCTTCCTTCAATTCTCCTAGTTTCTCCATTAGAAATTTGGGTGCTATATTATTTGGTGCATACATGTTGATTAATGATATTTCCTCATTGTCTAGAGTCCCTTTTAACAAAATATAATTACCTTCCCTATCCCTTTTGATCAGGTCTATTTTTGCATTGGCTTTATCAGATATCATGATTACCACTCCTGCCTTCTTTCTATCAGTTGAGGCCCAGAAGGTCTTACTCCATCCTTTAATTCTGACCTTGTGGGTGTCAACCCGCCTCATGTGTGTTTCTTGAAGACAACATATGGTAGGGTTTTGGATTCTAATCCATTCAGCTATTCGTCTACGTTTTATGGGTGAGTTCATCCCATTCACGTTCAAAGTTATGATTGTCATTTGTGGACTCCCTGGCATTTTGATTGCCTTCCCTAATTCTAACCTTTTCTTCTTCGGCTCTACCTTTTAGTCCAGTGATTTACTTTGAATCAGTCCCCCTTGTCCCCTCCCTTAATGTTTCCCTTTTTAGTCCCTCCCTTTTTGTTCCCTCCCCCTCCCCCCTCTCTTTCCCTCCCTTTTTGTTCTCCCTCTCCCCCTCCCCCCCTTGGTTTTCCCTTCTCCTTACCCTTGTTGGGTAAGATAGAATTCAAGATCCCAATGGATCTGGATGTTTTTCCCTCTCAGAGTTGATTTCCCTGAGATTGAGGTTTAAGTAACCCCCCCCCCCCTCTTCCTCTCCTTCTTATAGGAGTTTTCTTCCCCTCCCCTTCCCCTGTGAATCTTTGTGTGAGAACCATTATTCTATTTGGTCTTTCTTTACCCCCTATTTATACATTACATTTTCCCCACATATTAGTATACATAAGTTGATATAAATGTAGTCCTTATAGAAGAGAGTTTGAGTAAAAGAAGATAACATTTTTCCCCCCTTTCCTTAATATTTACCTTTTCAGGTATTCCTTGCTCTTTGATTTTCGGTATCAAACTTTCCACAGAGCTCTGGTCTTTTCTTTGCAAAAAGTTGGAAGTCTTCTATTTTGTTGAATGCCCATACTCTCCCTTGGAAGTATATAGTCAGTTTTGCTGGGTAGCTGATTCTTGGTTGGAGACCCAGCTCTCTTGCCTTTCTGAAGATCATGTTCCATGCCTTACGATCATTCAGCGTAGAACTTGCAAGGTCTTGTGTGATCCTGATTGGCATTCCTTTATATCTAAATTGTCTTTTTCTGGCTTCCTGTAGGATTTTTTCTTTTGTTTGATAGCTTTGGAATTTGGCAATTACATTCCTGGGAGTTGTCTTTTGGGGGTTTAGTGTAGAAGGTGTTCTGTGAGCTCTGTCAGTGGATGTATTGCCCCCTTGTTCTAGAATCTCTGGGCAATTTTCTTTGATTATATCTTGTATCACCATGTCCAGTTTGGTGTTTATTTCTGGCTTTTCTGGGAGTCCAATTATTCTTAAATTTTCTCTTCTCCCCCTGTTTTCCAGATCTATCACCTTGTCGGTGAGATATTTTATGTTCTCTTCTAATTTCTTGGTGTTTTGGCTTTGCTTTATTAGTTCTTGCTTTAAAGCCTGGTTTTCTTTTACAGTTTGGTCAAACTGGTTTTGTAGATGCGTGAATTTCTTTTGCATCATTTCCCACTTTTCCTCCCAGAGGGCTTCCATCTTTTTGGTCCTTTCTGATTCAAATTCTTCATGGGTTTGTGGAGAGTTTCTATTTCCTTTGGAAGATTTTGGAGAATTTTCTTGTATATCTTCTTCTATCTGCTCTGTATTTTGTATTTTGGCTCCATAGAATGTGTCCAGAGTCGCCCCTTTCTTCTTATTTTTCTTGGTATTTTGGGGCTTCTGTGCTTCTGTGGAATTTGTCATCTCTGAACGTGGAGGATTGGCTTTTCTTGTCTTTGTCTGGTGATCAGTGGCTTTAGTCCTGGGCAGATGTTGGTTCTATGAGCGTTCCCTGGGTTAAACTGAATATGCCTCACTGGAACTGGAATGGAAGGGTCGGACCACGAGGCCACACTCTCCCCCTGGCTCGATTTCCGGAAGTTGCCTTCAGAATCCCTGGCCGTGAGGCTGTTTCCTCGGCCTGCGGGGGGATGGGCTGCCGCTTCCCCAAGCTCCGAGAGCACAGACTTTCACTGAGACTTGGATAGCAGGATCCAGCCCGTGAGGCTGTCTTCCCCGCCCTGAGGGTTGCTGTTGTTTTGACCAGCTCTCTGCAGCGGAGGCCCCAGGCAGTAACTTTCACCCGGACCGACCAGCTCTTTGCAGCGGAGGCCCCAGGCAGTAACTTTCACCCGGACCGACCGGCTCTCTGCAGCGGAAGCCCCAGGCAGTAACTTTCACCCGGACTGGGACTTGGGTAGAAGACCCTGAGGGTTGTTGTTCCTCAGACCCTGCTCTCTGAGCCCGGCGCGGCTGCCGCTTCCGGGAGCCTTGGACTCTGCGCTCCTACCCCTGAGGTCCGAGGGATCTCGGGTTCTGGCTTTTAAGGGGAGCCGTACCTTTTGAACCGGGTCCAGGTCCAGGAGGAGGGTTCCCAGGGTCTGTGCTGTTGATCGTTTTGAATTTCGGCGCCTTAGGAGCTTCTAGTTTGAGATCGGTCGGGAAGGGTTTTCCGGAGATCTGAACTTCAGCTTTCTCTAAGCCGCCATCTTAACCGGAAGTCGGAAAAGATTATTTAATCATTCTCTGAAATAGAATTTGAAGGGTGTTTGTTAGTGGCCAATGTGTTACTTATAAGCAGAGAGCATGTATTTCAATCCTCTATTAATTTTGAAACCTCTGATGACAAATATAAGCTTCATATCATCCATTCCCTTTCATTACTTTCTCTATGACAACAATAAGAAAAATGAACACTTTTTTAAAAGTGTAGGGAATGGAGGAAGCTAGGTGCCTTAATGGATTGAGAGCCACACCTAGAGATGGGATGTTATAGTTTCAAATTTGTCCTCAAATTTCCTAGCTGTGTAACCCTCAGCAAGTCATTTAACCCTCCATCCCCCATTGCCTAACCCTCACTGCTTTTTTTTTTTTAATTTTAAACATTATTTTATTTGGTCATTTCCAAACATTATTCACTGGAAACAAAGATCATTTTCTTTTCCTCCCCGCCCCCCTTCCCACCACCTTTCCCTCTCCCATAGCTGACACACGATTCCACGGGTTATCACATGTGTTCTTGACTCGAACCCATTTCCCTGTTGTTGGTATTTGCATTAGAGTGTTCATTTAGAGTCTCTCCTCAGTCATATCCCTTCAACCCCTGTAGTCAAGCAGTTGCTTTTCACTGGTGTTTTTACTCCCACAGTTTATCCTCTGCTTGTGGATAGTATTTTTTAGATCCCTGCAGATTGTTTAGGGACATTGCCTTGCCACTAATGGAGAAGTCCATCACCTTTGATTGTACTACAATATATCAGTCTCTGTGTACAATGTTTTCCTGGTTCTGCTCCTTTCACTCTGCATCACTTCCTGGAGGTTGTTCCAGTCTCCATGGAATTCCTTTACTTTATTATTTCTTTTAGCACAATAGTATTCCATCACCAACATATACCACAATTTGTTCAGCCATTCCCCAATTGATGGGCATCCCCTCGTTTTCCAACTTTTGGCTACCACAAAGAGCACAGCTATGAATATTCTTGTACAAGTCTTTTTCCTTATTATCTCTTTGGGGTACAAACCCAGCAGTGCTATAGCTGGATCAAAGGGCAGACAGTCTTTTATCACCCTTTGGGCATAGTTCCAAATTGCCCTCCAGAATGGCTGGATCATTTCACAACTCCACCAGCAATGAATTAGTGTCCCCACTTTGCCACATCCCCTCCAGCATTCATTACTTTCCATAGCTGTCATGTTAGCCAATCTGCTAGGTGTGAGGTGATACCTCAGAGTTGTTTTGATTTGCATCTCTCTGATTATAAGAGATGTAGAACACTTTTTCATGTGCTTATTAATAGTTTTGATTTCTTTGGCTGAGAACTGCCTGTTCATGTCCCTTGCCCATTTGTCAATTGGAGAATGGCTTGATTTTTTGTACAATTGATTTAGTTCTTTATAAATTTGAGTAATTAAACCTTTGTCAGAGGTTTTTATGAAGATTGTTTCCCAATTTGTTGCTACCCTTCTGATTTTGGTTACATTGATCTTGTTTGTACAAAACCTTTTTAATTTGATGTATTCCAGATTATTTATTTTGCATTTTGTAACTCTTTCTCATTCTTGCTTGGTTTTGACGTCTTTCCCTTCCCAAAGGTCTGACATGTACACTATTCTGTGTTTGCCTAATTTTCTTAGAGTTTCCTTCTTTATGTTCAAGTCATTCACCTGTTTTTAATTTATCTTGGTGTAGGGTGTGAGGTGTTGATCTAAACCTAATCTTTCCCACACTGTCCTCCAATTTTCCCAGCAGTTTTTATGAAATAGTGGGTTTTTGTCCCAAAAGCTGGGATCTTTGGTTTTGTCATATACTGTCTTGCTGAGGTTGCTTGCCCCCAGTCTATTCCACTGATCCTCCTTTCTGTCTCTTAGCCAGTAACAAATTGTTTTGATGACCGCTGCTTTATAATATAGTCTGAGATCTGGGACTGCAGGACCCCCTTCCTTTTTATTTTCATTATTCCATTTTTTCATTATTTCCCTGGATATCCTTGATCTTTTGTTCTTCCAAATGAACTTTGTTATGGTTTTTTCTAAATCAGTAAAAAAAATTTTTGGAAGTTCCATGGGTATGGCACTAAATAGATAGATGAGTTTGGGTAGGATGGTCATTTTTATTATATTGGCTCATCCTACCCATGAGCAGTTAATGTTCTTCCAATTGTTCAAGTCTAGTTTTATTTGTGTGGAAAGTGTTTTGTAGTTGTGTTCATATAGATCCTGTGTTTGTCTCGGGAGATAGATTCCTAAGAATTTTATTTTGTCTAAGGTAATTTTGAATGGGATTTCTCTTTCTAGTTCTTGCTGCTGAGCTGTGTTGGAATTATATAGAAATGCTGATGACTTATGTGGGTTTATTTTGTATCCTGCAACTTTGCTAATGTTGTTGATTATTTCGATTAGCTTTTTGGTTGAATCTCTAGGATTCTTTAAGTAGACCATCATGTCATCTGCGAAGAGCGATAATTTGGTCTCCTCCTTGCCTATTTTAATGCCTTCAATTTCTTTTTCTTCTCTAATTGCTACTGCTAGTGTTTCTAATACAGTGTCAAATAATAGAGGTGATAATGGGCATCCTTGTTTCACTCCTGATCTTAATGGGAATGGATTTAATTTATCCCCATTGCAGATGATATTATTTTCTTCAACAAAATTGTTAATTGTTGCTATGATTTCTTCTCTAACTACCCGATTTTGGAGTATCATGTTATTTAATTTCCAATTCATTTTTGGTTTGGCTTTCCATGTACCCTTACCGATCAATATTTTTATTGCCTTGTGATCTGAAAAGGCTGCATTTATTATTTCTGCTTTTCTGCATTTGAGTGCCATGTTTCTGTGACCTAGTGTATGATCTATTTTTCTGAATGTGCCATGTGGTCCTGAAAAGAGGGTATATTTCTTTTTGTCCCTATTTATTTTTCTCCATATGTCTATTAACTCTAATTTTTCTAAGATTTCATTCACCTCTTTTATCTCTTTCTTGTTTATTTTTTGGTTTGATTTATCTAAATTTGATAGTGGTTGGTTCAAGTCTCCCACTAATATGGTTTTACTGTCTATTTCCTCCTTCAATTCTCCTAGTTTCTCTATTAAAAATTTGGATGCTATACCATTTGGTTCATACATGTTGATTAGTGATATTTCATCATTGTCTATACTCCCTTTTAACAGGATGTATTTACCTTCCCTATCCCTTTTGATCAGGTCTATTTTTGCCTTGGCTTTGTCAGATATCATGATTTCAACTCCTGCCTTCTTTCTATCAATTGAGGCCCAAAAGGTCTTACTCCAACCTTTAATTCTAACCTTGTGAGTGTCAACCTGCCTCATATGTGTTTCTTGAAGACAACAAATGGTAGGGTTTTGAGTTCTAATCCAATCTGCTATTTGTCTACGTTTTATGGGTGAGTTCATCCCATTCACGTTCAAAATTATGATTGTGATTTGTGGATTTGTTGGCATTTTGATATCTTCCCCTAGTTCTGACCTTTCTTCTTTAGCTATCTCCTTTTGAACCAGTGATTTACTTTAGGTCAGTCCCTCTAGTCCCCTCCCTTGATGTGCTTCCCTTTCTAGCCTCTCCCTTTTTATACTCCCTCCCCTTTCCCCCTACTTAATTTTCCTTTCTTTTTTGCCCTAATGGATAAGATAGAATTCAGGATCCCACTGGATCTAGATGTTCTTCCCTCTCAGATTTGATTTCACTGAGAGTAAGTTTAAGTAATTCCACTTCATGCTCTTTTCCTCTCCTTCTCATATGAGAGTTCTTCACCTCCCCTTCCCATGTGTATCTTTATATGGGAAAGATTATTCTATTAAGTCCTCCCTATTTCTTGAAGTAAATCTTAGTGTTATCGATGGTTCCCCCCTCCCTTTTCCTTTCTTTGCCCCCACTTTCCCCAAATCTTCTTAATGCCCCAATATTTTCCTATGCATGTTTCTTCTAACTACTCTTATGATGCTACAATTTTTGAGTTACACAAAACATTTTCCCCACATATTAATATATATAATTTGATGTAAATTTAGTCCTTATAGAAGAGAGTTTGACTTAAAGAAAAAGATAAGATTTATCTCCTTTTCCCTTTCTTTCATATTTACCTTTTCATGTTTCTTTTGCTTTCTGTGCTTGAATATCAAATTTTCCACTAAGTTCTGGTCTTTTCTTAGCAAATGCTTGGAAATCTTCTATTTTGTTGAATGCCCATACTTTCCCTTGTAAGTATATAGTCAGTTTTGCTGGGTAGTTGATTCTTGGTTGGAGACCCAGCTCTCTTGCCTTTCTAAATATCGTGTTCCATGCTTTGCGGTCTCTTAGTGTGTTAGCCACTAAGTCATGTGTGATCCTTATGGGAGCCCCCTTATATCTGAAGCTCCTCTTCTTGGCTTCTTGTAGGATTTTCTCCTTTTCGTGGAAGCTCTCGAATTTGGCAATTACATTCCTAGGGGTTGTCTTTTGGGGATTTAGTATAGAGGGTGTTCTATGAACCCTTTCTATTTCTATTTTGCCCCCTTGCTCCAGAACGTGGGGGCAATTTTCTTTTATAATCTCCTGTAGAATAATATCAAGTTTATTGTTTATCTCTGGTTTTTCTGGGAGACCAATAATTCGGAGGTTTTCTCTTCTCCCTCTGTTTTCGAGATTGGTGACCTTCTCAGTGATATATTTTATGTTTTCTTCTAATTCATTAATTTTTTGGGTTTGCTTTATTGATTCTTGCTGTTTTATGATCTCACTTTCTTCGAGTTGCTTAATTCTGGTTGTTAGGGACTGGTTTTGCTTTTCAGCTTTGTCTGCCCTTCTATTGGATGCTTCGAGCTCTTTTTCCAATTGAGTAGTCTCATCTGTCAGACTGCTGATCTCTTTCTCCCATTTTTCTTTCCAGGTTTCCATCTTTTGGATAAGTTCCAGTTTGAGATCTTCCAGAGCTTATTGATAGTTTCCATTTTGGAAGGCATGTTCTGATTTTTTTTGGATTTCCTCCTCATTCTCTTCTTTTCCTTGGGTACTTCCACCATAAAAGTTTTCAATAGTCACCTTTTCCCCTTTCTTCCTGGAGGCTTGATTTTGGGCCATGTGAGCCATCCCTTTGGTGGTTTGATTCCCCTTTCCTTTTTGGTCTGGGTTCTGGGTGATATGGATGGGTTTTCTGTGAATTTAGGTTGCCTCAGACTAGTTCTTCCCAGCCTCTGAGGTTTCTTAGAGAGCTGGGGTCCTGATCACAGCCAAACTGCCCAGGTGTTCAGCTCCACCCAGATAATCAGCATGTGGTCTGCCCCTGGTGTTTAGCTCCGCCCAGATGTTCTGCGCAACCGCCCCAAGTACAGCTCCGCGGACCCCAGTGGTCAGCAAGGGGTTCTCCAGTGAAACCGCCCTGAGACGTTTTTTCCTGGCAGCCCCCAGATCCCAAGGACCCTGGAGTGCCCCCCCCAGACAGAGAAGTTCCCCACTCACTCGCTGTCCCAGTGAGTGCTCCAGTAGCTCACTCTGGTTTGGTGGGGGAGGTGTGTGTGTGGGGGAAGGGCGGCTCAGTTCACATTTTTGTGCAAGCTTTTTCTCCTTCTTATTATAGTGTGGAAATGTTCAAACCCCAGGTACCTTCACCTCTGTGGGGTACTGGGGAGTCCTGTTCTGCCAAAGGTGATTTTTATGCTCCTTTGATGTAGTCTATTTCATTCGGTGCCGGGGAGTGGACGCATGTGGCGTCTAGATTGCAGCCATGATTCCCCTCACCACTTTTTTGCCTTGGAATTAATAAACATTATTAATCCTAAAATGGAAGGTACGAGTTTTTTTTTCAAGTGTAGGAAACAATATAAAGCTCCAAATATATTAGATTCTTTTCTGTCTTTCAGTCCCTATCTTTGTGTCCCTATCTTTCTTTCTTTCTTTATCTCTCTCTCTGTGATTATCTGTAACTCTTTCTCTGCCTGTCAGGCATATATAAGGGAAAAATGTTGGGGGATGACTAGATGGGAGAGTATTGTGAATGAAAGAAAGTAAGCTCAGTTCTTCAACTCACTAGCATCACATCAAAATTTAGAAGAAAAAATAGCTTTGAATTTGAAGAAAGGACAACTTTATTCAAATTCTAGCTCTATGTCTTACTTATATGACTTCGGTAGAGTAACTTAACCTTTGAGGTCATTACCTACAAAATAAAATTGAACTAGATATACTAGAGGGTCCATTCTAGCTCTAAATTCTATAATTCTATGAACTCCGCATCTCTGTTTTACAGATAGCCTTATCTCATGATCAGTTGAGACTCAAGTTGAGATATAATGTTTTAGTGAGAGGGGTTCAGTTTTTCTAGACTTGTTTTTCAGTAGATTTTATTCTGTCTTTCTGTTCTACTTATAGTTTTCTTTAAATTCAAATTTATTTATTTATTTGTTACATTAAAAAACCAGATCAACTCTCTCCTTCCATCCTCCATTTAGAGAAGGTAAATATGGTAAAAAGTTTTATGTACATGTAAGACATGATTGCTTATTTCAATTTATCAGTTCTTTCTCTGGAAATGGATAAATACAAGTCTCTATTGATATATATGTATATATATATATATGTATATATATATATATACATATATATATATATATATAATATTGTCTTGATTCTGCTCATTTTACTCTTCATAATGTCATGAAGGTCTTTCCATGTTTTTCCAAAATTATCCTGTTTGCCATTTCTTACAGTGCATTAGTATTCCATCACAATCATATGCTACAACTTGTTTAATCACTCCCCAATTGATAGGTATCCCTTTCATTTCCAGTTTTCTACTGCAAATACAGCTGCAATAAATATATTAATACATATAAGTTCTTTTCCTTTTTCCTTGATCACTTTAAGAAATAAACCTATTAGTGGTATTTCTGAGTCAAAAAGTATATACAGTTTTATAATTTTTGAGCAGTCTGGCAGAAACTAGATATAGACAGAAATCTCATACCATTTACCAAGATAGGTTCAAAATGGATACATGATATAGGCATAAAGGGAGATATCTGTTTTATTTTAATTTTCAATTTTATTTAATTGATTAAGAAAAATTTTTTCATGGCTACATGTTCTTTCCCTCTCCTCTTCCCACCCCACTCCCATAGCCAATGTTAAATTCCACTGGGTTTTACATGTATCATTGATCAAGATCTATTTCCATATTATTTATATGTGCACTCAGGTGATTGTTTAGAGTCTACATCCCTGATCATATCCTCATCTATCCATGTGATCAAGCAGTTGTTTTTCTTCTCTGTTTCTACTCCCACAGTTCTTTCTCTGGTTGTGGATAGCATCCCTTCTCATAAGTCCCTCAGAATTGTCCTGGATCATTGCATTGCTGCTATTAGAGAAGTCCACTCTATTCTATTGTGCCACAGTATAACCTTCTCTGTGTGTAAGGTTCTCTTGGTTCTGATCCTTTCACTCTGCACCATTTCCTTGAGGTCATTCCAGGTCATATGGAATTTCTCCAGTTCATTATTCATAAAGGGAGATATCTTAAGCGAATTAGGACAGGGAACATGTTACCTATCAGACATAGGGAGAGGAGAAGAATTTTCTGATAAAAAGCATTGTAGGATGTAAAATGGGTAATTTTGAAAACATACAATTGAAAAATTTTTATACAAATACAACTAATGCAGTGAAGATTAAAAGGAAAGTAGTAAGTTAGGAAAAAAAGTTTTTATAGCAGTTTCTTGCATAAAAGTTTCATATCTAAAATAACTTTCACAAATATACAAGTATATAATCTGTTTCCCAATTGATAAACAATAAAGCTATATGAATAGAGCGTTTTTGGAGGAAGAAAACAAAGCCATATGTAACCATATGAAAAAATGCTCTAAATTATTATTTGTTAGAGAAATGCAAATCAAAACAACTCTGAGATATCTCCTCACACCTATCAGATTGTCTAAAATGATGAAAGGGCAAAATGATAAATGTTGGAGGGAAAGTGGGAAAATGGCAACACCAATACACTGTTGGAATTGTGAAATAATCCGATTATTTTGGAGAGCAATTTGGAACATTAAAAATATACCTCCTTGCTTAACTTGCTACTCACGACTTAATATAGTTAACACTATAAAAATCTTTGTTAAATTTGTCTATGTCTAAAGAAGTATGTTTTGGTCCATACCTGTATGGTTTTGCTGTCTATCTCTAGAATTCCTTTGTGTTTTCCTTTCTGAATTTAGATATTGTGGTACCTCTCAACATTATGTAGTTTCCTTCTTTCACTTTTTAAAATCAAGTTTATTTTTGTTGTTTTCTTGTCTGAGAAAATTATTTCTCTACCTCTTCTTTTATTTTTTTAATTGTAATTTTTCCAGATTACATGAAAATAGAATTTTCAATATTTGTTTTCTGACTTTTTAATAATCTGTGTTCTCTCCCTTCCGGGCAAGTAATGTGGCATAAATTGTACATGTATTATCAGATAATAAATTTTTCCATGTTTGTCATGGTGTCAAACAAGATAAACATTGCTTATAGTAGAGAAAAAATCATGGAAGAAATAAAGTGGAAAATGATATGCTTCAATCTGCTTTCAGACTCTATTCCTTTTGTAGTGGTGGATAGCCTTTTTTTAACATGAATCCCTGAAAGTAGTCCAGGATTCTTGTCTTGTTGATAATAAAGCAATTCACATCTGATTATCACACATTATGGTTGTTACTTTATACAACCTTATCCTAGTTCTGCTCACTAATGTGCTGTGTTTTAAAGATTTAAAAACATAGAGTAAAGAAGAATGGTTGAAATAGTGGGAGAAAAAAGAATGAGATAGATTTTTGGACATAAGTATTATGAGAATTTATTGCTCTCAGATAATAATATTTATTAAAATTCATAACATGTTTATAACAAATAATTTGTATTATAGTTATGTTACATATTATATTTTATCATACATAAATAATTAAAATATTCAAAAAACTTACTCAAAAAAATCCCCCATGACATATTAAACAACCAATCTTAGGCCCTCTATTTTTTAAACAATTTACCTCCAGGTCTTCTTTATTATTTAACTGCTTCTCTGATTTTTGAAAGAATTAGTGTTCCAAAGAGTCATTTGTAAAACCTTCGCCTATTAGAATGAAAACACTTCTTCCTTGCACAGTTCTTTTGAGAATGCTCATTTTATTTACCATTCTTACTAACTCTTCTTTTTTGTTTCAAAATTTTACTTAATTTGAATAATTTCAGTTACTTAAGTATGGTTATTCATCTCGTACCAACTTGTTGTTTCTCTTTCCAAGTCTTTTTCTACACAGTTCTTAATTCTTTTCCAAACTTTCCTCTAGAACTCTTATCTAAAATATCAATTTCATAACTCCTGCTTCTTTGCTTCCAGGAATTCTGGTTGACTGTGTGGTTGAGTTGTGTTTTATTTTAAAGTCTTTTTTTGTGGATTTTATTGAATTATTCCTTCTTCTGTGTTTGTGTCTTGGGTACCCCTGATTCCACAATATCTTTTAAATTTCAGTCTTTCATTTTTTCTCTTTTCTGCTTTACTTCCCAAATTGGTATTTTGAATTACAGCTAGACTCTATACTTCTGGAAAGAGTATTGAGATCTTCAATTTTCTTAATCTGCATTAACTAAGTCTTACTGTTTTGATAATGAGTGTTGTGAGTTCCAAGGAAGGAATTCAAGGATGGTTCAGTTTGGAAAAATATAAACTTTACTTTGACCCTAAGAAGTATGTTATAGGACAGAGTCTGATTGGTGCTCTCCTGATTTGAGATTTTTAGGCTGCCCACTTTGTTTTAGATCAGGGAAATATAACTGTAGAAATGCCTTTTGGTTGAACTTCAATATCTGTCTTTTTTCAAATCTATCTATTTTCAGTTTTCTAACTGTATATAGGTATAGATCTCATACTACTTGCAGTGTTCTAAACTCTTTGAAGGCTTTCATGATTGAATCCCATTCTTGGAGCTCTTAAGCATCCTTTTCTCTCCTTTTACTGACCTGTACTGGACAAATTCCTCACTGAGATTGCTCCTTGGATTTTCCATCCTTGTTCTGTTAGTAGTATTCCTCAGTCTTTGTTGAAGTAGATAGACACTGGAGAAAACTTGGCTTTTCACTGCCTTCTCCTCTTCTACTATCTTTTCTGGTATCTCTGAATATTCTTTCCATGCTTTGTTAAGTAAATGTTATTTTGTTAAAAATTATATGGTCTATCAGTTTCATTTCATTCTAATTTTGAACCTAAACCACTAGATTTCTCCAAGTCAGGCTTAGCCCAGAACATACACTTTAGATTCAGAGGATTAAAAGACCAAGAATATTTGAAATAAATACAAGTATTTGGGAAGTGGATCATTACTATAGAGTATAATAATATCTGTGGTATTCTTAAAAATGAATATTCCCTCAGAATTAATCACATATGATGCCATAATTAGGCTGTCAGGATAAAGCAGTATGTCTGCTGTGCCTTAATACGATACAATAAAATAGACTTCAGCTGTAGTCGGAGATTATTTCTGAGTCATGCATTCCATTAACTTGCTACTTACTGTTCTTTAGTAACATTTCCCCAATTTTAAGAAATGGTTCCCTTTCCCAGTGCTTAAGAATTAACTAAGAGTTTCTTATGAAGACATTTTTTGATGGCCAGTTTTAATCAACATGATATTTGATGGCTCTCAGACTTCATGAAAAATGTTATTATATCAGTATTTAGGATAAATTATCCTTTCTGGGGGGACAGAGGAAATAGCTTTTTCTTCAGATTGTTTTCCATTTGAATGAACTATGAAGAAAATAATGTTTTATCTCTTGTATCTTGGCCAAACCATGTGCATGCTTAATGTATTCAGAATGCTCAATGAATATCCTAGGATGCCACATTACTTTTGGCCCTGATACTAGTAATATTGCTGCATCTAGACCTGGCCTAACAATAATACAGTAATCATTATACATATATACACATCTATACTCTTCACACACACACATACACATAGAAAAACTCAGAGACAGAGAAAGAAAAGTAAAAGACAAAGAATTTTAAGTTTTACAAACCACTTTGAATCCATTATCTTTCTTGAACCTTATAATATTATTGAGAAGTAGCTTCCTCAAACTTTTTTTAATCAACATTTTACAGATATTGAAACTAAGTTTTAGTGATTTGCTTGTAGTCACCCAGCTAGCAAATGCTGAAGCTGAAATATTGACCCAATACTAACCCTCTTTTTTGTCACAGCATTATTTTCTCATTCTTTCAGGAAATTGAGTGTTGACCTGTGTTACAGAATCTCTGTGTGATGATAACAAAGTAGTTTACTATCTAATAAAAAATAATCCTAGATCATTCTATTACCTATACCTTGTTTTTTTGGCTTAAAGCCAACTGAAACTATGGATACATTTCCTCCCCTGCCTTGTCTATCTCTGTTCTTGTCTCCTGTGAATCAGCAAATGCCTCTATTGATTTTTTCTTTCTTCTTTCACAGCTGCTGCCTTCTACAATATTTGATTTAACTGCTATATTTGAATACCTCCTTTTTAGTTTAAAGCCATTGTGTCAGATTATCCAGTCTCCAGTTAAAAAGAAAACAGCAACATTATGTCTAACCTTCATTAGGTATTCTCTTGTTCTGGCCAAGATCCAGTGTGTTTCTTTTATCTCATGGCATGACAAGAAATTCAAATCTCATTTTCTTAACATCCTTCCCTGGCTAGCTGCTCAGTTCCCACATCCTATCTTATTATCTAAGGTTCTTACCACTAGTTGAAAGCAATGATGGAAAATTGTATCTAGGGCAGGTAAATTAGAGGTAATCTTAGAAGAAGGTACTAGCATTAAAGAAGATTGGAAAGAATTCTTGCAAAAGGTGGGATTTTAATTGACTTAAAGGAAACCAGGACATCCTGATGATATACAGAAGTATAGAGTATTCTAGGGATGGACAACAATTTGTGAAAAGGTATTATTTTAGGAGGCAATTTGTATTATGGAAGGTGTGTGTTGCAGGATGTCAGTGTATATTGGTCAGTCAACAAGGATTAAAAAACAAACAAACAAAAAAAACCTTACCTTCCAGCTTCAAATCAATACTGCACATTGGTCCCAAGGCTTCAGCACAGTAAGGGCTAGGCAGTGGGCTTTTAGGGACTTGTCCAGGGTCACACAGATAGGAAATGTCTGAGGCTAGACTCAAACCCAGGATTTCCTCTCTCTGGACCTGACTCAATCGACTGAGTCAATTATCTGCTCCCTCAATACATATTTTTTCATCTTTAATAATTTCTTGTAATATGATATCTGTGGTTTTTTCTCTTTTTTCAATTGGCACATTTCATTTCTTCTTAAATCACTTCCCTTTTTCCTTTCATCACTTTAATTTCTCTTTCCCACTTTTCCTCTGCCCCTCTAAATTGGTTTTTAAAGACCTTTTTGAGTTCTTCCAGAATCTGTGTCCAATCCATATTTTTCTTTTGTACTTTGGGTGGGTTTCTTTTGGTTTCAATGTCCCCTTGTGTGTCTGTACTTTACTCTTTGACTTTTTAAAAACTCTTTAGAGTTAGGGTTTTTTTTTTTTGTTTGCCCGTTTTCCTATCTAATTATAAGTAAGCTTGGGGGGATGATCTGATGGACTGAGGGCTGAGAGCTCTGACAGTCCCCTCCCCCTGCTGGGGAAAAAGGAATATATTATCACAAAAACTAGGCAAGGACTGAGAATTTGTGAAATATACCAAAATAAAGTCAAAAGGGATAAATGATTTAGAAAAAAAGGGAAATACCATAAACAAAATAGAAGATCATAGAGAAGTTTGCCTGGCAAATATATGGGTAAGGGAAGAATTTTGTCCAAACAATACATAGATAACATTTTGAAATATAAAATAGATAACTTTGACTATATTAAATTAAAAAAAATTTGCCCAAACAAAACCAATGCAACCAAGATTAGCAGGGAAATGACAAATGAGGGGAAATTTCTATGACAAAAGTCTCATTTCTCAAATATATAAAGTGAATCAAGTTTATAAGAATCAAAGCATTAGCCAATTGAAAAATGGTCAAAGGATATAAAGAGGCATTTATTAGATAAATAAACTAAAACTATCTTTAGTCATATAAAACAACTCAAATCACTATTAATTATAGAAATGCAAATTAGAACAACTCTGATGTACCACCTCACACTTATCAGACTGTGTAAAATGACAGAAAAGGAAAGTGATAGGTATTAGAGGGAATGTGGAAAAATGAGAATACTAATACCTTGTTAGTGGAGTTGTGAACTGATACAATCATTCTGGAGAACAATTTGAGATCATGTTCAAAGGGCTATCAAACCATGCATGTCCTTTGGCTCAGCAATACCATTATTAGGTCTATATCCCAAAGAGATCAACGATAGGGGAAAAAAGACCTACATGTATAAAAATATTTCTGTCAGCTCTTTTTTTTGCAGATGCAAAGAATTTGAAACCAAGAGATGTCCATCCACTGGGAAGGGCTAACCAAGTTTTAGTTTATGATTATAATGGAATGATGCTATATCATAATAAATCATAATAAATGATGATTAAGATTATCACAAAAAACTCCCAAAATATTTATATGAAGTAATACAAAGTGAAGTGAGCAAGAACATTGTACACAGACACAACAATAAAGAATGATGTACAATTGTGAATAATTTAGCTATTATCAGGAACTTAAGGACTCAGTACAACTCCGAGGGAATCATGACAAAAATAAAGGCTATCCAGGGGGCATCTGGGTGACTCAGAGGATTGAGAGCCAGACTCAGAGACAGGAGGTCCTGGGTTCAAATCTGACCTCAGATACTTCCTAGCTGTGTGACCCTGGGCAAGTCACTTAACCCCCATTGCCTAGCCCTTACCACTCTTCTGCCTTAGAAGCAATACCCAATATTGATTCTAAAATGGAAGGTAAGGGTTCTATTGAAAAAAAAAGGCTATCCACTGCCACAGAAGGTACTAAATCCAGACTGAAACATATCATTCTTCACTTTTTTTCCTTCATGAATTTTTCTCTGGTGTAAACAATATGTGTCTTCTTTCCCAATCTGATAAACATAGAAAAAATGTATTGTTTGATAACACATGTACAACCCATATCATATTATCTGCAAGATTAGGGAGGAGGAAAGGTTGGTAGGGAAAGAGAGAAAAGAGATCACAAAATATCATATTTAAAGTTATTTCAACATTATCTAAAAAAATTTTAAAAGTACATAACAGTTAAGAGAAAGAATAAGGAAAATCTACCCATAGAATCCCAGTTAGCATGTAATAGAAGATGATAAAGAATTAAAGTGGACAGAATTAATCATGTTTTTAAGCAATAAAGTCATTAATAAGCATTTATTATGTACAAAATATTCTGATGAGCACTGGAGTTATTGATAAAATATCAACCAGAAAGCAGGATATGCCTGTTTTGAAGAGATCATAGTCTAATGGGGAAGAAAGAAAAATGAAAGATTTTTGTTGCAGTGGCAAGGCAGATAGAAATTCCACTTCTTTAAATCCAGTTCCACTTATAATATGTTTCTGATATTATACCATTTAACAGTGCCAAAGGACATTTTTTTTGTTCTTGATTGGATTTTTAGTCCTTGTGGTTGTACCTGTGCTTATAGGTGTAATTGCCAGGCTGTGTTTGTTCAGGATGATGACTGAGGGAACTAGGCTGAAAGCTGAAAGGATGCTCTTCTCTAAGCTTTGGGGTTCAAGAATGGATTGTGTCTCTGATCTGAGGGAAAGTGTTGATCAAAGTGGCAGTCATGGCTCATCTTGACTGTCATGTATCATCTCCTATCCCTCCTTCAGGGTGCCTTGCTGCTTCAGCTAGGCTGGTTTGTCTGTTCTATGAGTGAAAATGTGCTTGTAGTTGGTAGGGCTTAATGACCCTCCTTTCCATAGGAGTTGCTTCTCTGGATGATTACTATTGGGGATGAGCTTAAAGCAATCACTATCCATCTGGGAGGAGCTTTCATTCCTTATTTGAATGAGAATAATAATAGTAGTTCTTATTTGAATGTTGGTGGTAGATGGTCAGTAATCACTGATGTTATTGAGGGCAGATCTAAGTTTCTTAAATACAATAATTCCTCCTCCTACTGATGTAAAGGACAGAAACAAATGTTTCAGCCAGCCATTTTTTTTTCTCTGTTTTCTCTAGCAGGACACATATTCAGACTGGGTAGGTAAAAGTGTTAATAGGAAACTGAAGATGAAATGAAAAAGGACATTTTAAAAATGTAGTTTCTTTCACTCAGTGAATTCTAGTGGCCTAGGCTTAATGAATTATATCTTGGAGTGCTGAAAAGAAGAAAAAAAGTAATCTTGTTAATATGATTACGAAGAATCACTGTCAGTGATCTTTGAAGGATTATGATTAATGGCAGAGCTATTATTATACTAGCAACAGATGTCCAAATTTATAAAGGAGAAAAGCAGGTAGATACTTCCAACTAAAGATCAGTGAAGTTGATGTTAATTCCTTAAATCATTCTTGAACAGATTTTTAAAAGTATAAATTTTGAGTCCTTACATAGGGGACAGGTGATTACTAAGAGCAAAGAATACCCATTAAGAACATGTTATAACAAACTACCCTCATTTCCTTCTGTAGATGAAGATTCTGGATTAGAGGGTGCTATGGATATAGTATATGTGGTTTCAGTAAAATATTAAACAGAATAATGTCATTGTTGTGGAATAGTTGGTAAGACGTGGGCTATATGATAGAATTGACCTATCAGATTCTCAGAGTGTTGGTTATTGTCTGGCCATTGAAAATATATTTACAAAGGATATTGATAAACTCAATTATGATAGAGTAGAGGGACCAGATTAGTGATAGGGACTTGAAACCATATCAAATGAAGATATATTGAAGGAACCAGATTCAGGACTGGTGTGACAGAAATGGAGAGAGACCAAAAATAGGATGCCTCAAAGCTCTGACTTTGGCACTATTATATTCAACACAAGTCATTGGGCATAGAAGTGAAAGGGACCTTAAAGATCATTTAGTTGACCTTACCTCATTTTATAGATGAAAGAACTGATATCTAAAGAAGTTAAGTATTTTTCTCTGGGTTGCATGAGTAGTAAGTTATATATAGATTCAAACCTATGTCTTCTGACTTCAAATTCTATGCTAATTCAATTATAACATATTGAAATTTTTTAAATGGCTTATCAAATTTTTGGATAATTCAAAGGGCAGAGTGATAGAAAATAGGTTGGATGACAGAATAAGAACCTAAATATTAAATAATAATTGTAAGTGCATAAAACCCAACAATAATAGTATAAGTAAAGAATGGGGAATAATGACAAGAAATTCATTCATCTGAAAAAGATTTCATGAATTGCAAGCTTAATATGAGCCAGTAGTGTAATAAACTAATTTAATCTTAAGATATATTAATAAATAATATATAATATATACTTCTCAGGAAGAGGAATCTGACTTTAACCTGGTGGAACCACATGGAGAATATTGTCTCAAGTTCTAAGTAATATAACTGAGAAAGGATATTGCATCAGGCATTGTTTTTAGGCCAGTAATCCTTGTCACTGGGGTAAGGCTTGAGCTCTGAACTTCAGTGTGCTGACAATCAATTGTCTTCACTAAACCAGGAACAAACACAGTAAGTCCCCAAATAAGACTAAGCTCTAAATGAATCTTTAATCTTCTGTGCCTATTAGCAGTATGGTTGAGTGTGAATGACTGCTTCACTTCCATGTAGAAGCCTCTGTCTACTCAGATATATTTAGCCCTGCAGGTTCCAATCCTGGTGCTCATATTTTCTGGTCATTAGGGGCATATTTTCCTCTGACCACCAACCTGATCTGAAACAAACTTATGTTTGCTTACAATCCACTGGATGAAAAAGCTGTAGTAAATTCATTAGTTCAATTCATCTAAATTCCATTCAATTCAAGGTATTTGATAAACATTTACTCTATGATCAACTCTGATAACTAATAGACCTTTGAAAAGATAAAATATACTACTTGAGGAATCATACTTTTCTTCTGGTACAGAACAATATTTTATTCCTTTCATTAAAGCAGATTCTCAAATTCTTTTAAACTTAGAACTTTAAAGAGTTTCCATGGCGTTGAGAATTTAACTGTCCTGCTGCCGATCACTCAATTAGAATGGGTTAGATTCAAATCTTATATCCAGGTCATTCTGATTCCAAGGTATGTGACCTATTCATTAAACATGGCGATTGAAAAGAAAACACCAACTCCTTCACTGGAAATGAAGAAACTTTATATTTCTGGAAAGATTTTTTGTTAAAACTACTCCTTGTAAATGAGTAATGTTTTGCAAATCTCCTCCATATTAGCTTCATTTCTAAGAGTAAAGAAACAAAACCTTGATAGGTCAACAATTACTCCCTGGTTGAAGCAAATAGTCTTTATTATAAACTCATTTAATAATATATTAATGATTGCAAACCTGACATTGTTAGAATTAACATTTTCCATCCCTTTAAATTAAAGGGAGGTATAGTGGAAAAAAACATTCTGGACTTGAAGTCAGACTATTTCAATTCAAATTCCAATCCTACCTGTGCAATATTGGACAAATTATTTAACCCCCATGGGATTCAGTTGCTCTTCTATAAAATGAAGGACTTGAATCATGTGGTCTCTGAGGATTTTCTAGCTCCAACTTTATGATCTTAAGTCTCAAAGCAAATAATTACTGGAAAAGCAGCTCCTCTGAGGCAAAGCCAAAGAATGGTGGCAGTTATATAAGAAGTGCTTACTGAGTTGAATCAAAGTTTTAACATTAACCAAATATCTCCAAATTGGTAAAATTCAACATGTAATAAAAGAACTTCCAATAGAATACAAGATCCTTGAACACAGAGACCTTTATTTTGTTTCTTGATCTCCTGTACATAAAAGCTGCCTTGTACATAGTAAATGCTTAAAACATATTTGTTGAATTGATCCCATTAAAAGAATGAAAAAGGGGGAAAACAGTGAATAAAAGTATTGGCACTAATTTAGACATATTGAGTTTCTTTGCTCTGTAATACATACTTTGCAGAGGATCAATTTTCCACAGGCAGCCATGTAAGCATGTTGCTTGGTAACAATTTTTAGTCCAAAAGTGTAAATGCAGTAGATATACATCTGGCAAACCTGAGATGAAAGAAACCTTGTAAAGCAAAGGGACATCCAGAGCCCTTTTCATTTTCCAATCTGTATTTGCTTTGGGTATGTCTAGGCAATAAATACTATCTTGTCAGATGACAGTTTACTCATTGTTTGGCCACTGGCACATTACCAATTTGAGAGAACAAAATAGAAAATAGCTAAAAGTCTCAAATGAGGACATATTAGGAGAAGCATTAAAATCCAATGCAAGTAATTTAAAAAATGCTTTGTTACATTTATTTAATGTCAGTGTTTTCTTGTTTGGTTTTTGCTTTTTACCTTAGGTTTACAGAGATATGAAGCTTACTTAAAATGTTTTCTTTGTTTTTATCAGACCTATAATTTCATTGATCTGGGAAATTTCTGGTGAGGGAAACTCCTATCAATGCAAATGGCCACCTGGTATTTAACTTCTAGTCTTTGAGATTTATCTAAGGTACTGGAAGTTTAAATGATGTGCTTATAGTTTACAAAGCCATTATATTTTTGACTGTACTTTTACCCACCACTTCCTGACTCTTTGACTTGCTCTCTATGATTTTTTTTTTACCATATTTATTCTCAATACTGGTATAGTTTGCCTTGGAAGGTAGCTCATTCCCCATTTTTTGAGAACATCAAGCAGAGGCTGGAGAATGAATTGTTGGGGATATTATAAAAAGGATACTTGCTTAGGAATAGCTTTAACTAAGATTCAAAAATCTTTCAAGTCAACAAATATATTACGTGTATTTTATATATAATGTGCTGTGCTACTGCTAAATATATAAAATTAAGTCAAATAACCCTTTCTATAAAGGAACTTGTGCTCTACTTTTATTGTTTCATTATTAATTTCATGGTCATGCTATCAAATCCATAGAGGGCTCAGTTAATTAAGTAACTGATATCATTAATCATGGATCTAAAGGAACTTCATTGTTTACATTAAACATGTGGAGCTGTAGAAAGCATATTATGCAAATCTATCCAGTCAATTCTAAGGTTTAGGAAGGTTCTTTGTAGATTTTCTATATTTTCCAATTTGATATAGTTTTTTCTTGCAAAATGCCCTCTTTCCTTGTCACCCATCACAACCCTTCCATAACCTCATAATAACCAGCACTTAATAGTTGACTTTAGCTTTTATCTCTCTTCTTGCTTATGTTGACCATCTTGTAATTTCTCCAGAAGAGAATTGCCTAGAAACAGAGCCATAGAAAACACAAGAGAGACCTAGACTTTGATCCAGGGGAAATTTGGACCTTAAAGAAGGAATTTAAGACCAAGCAAGAGATAGAGAACATTACAAAATGTAAAAAGAATGATTTTGATCACATCAAACTAAAAAGGTTTTGTACAAACAAAACCAATGCAACCAAATTAGAAGCAAAGCAACAAACTGGGAAAACTTTTTAATAACAAAACCCTCTGACAAAGGTTTAATTTCCTAAATTTTTAAGGAACTAAGCCAAATTTACAAAAAATCCAGCCATACCCCAATTGACAAATGGTCAAGGGACATGAATAGACAATTTTAGACATTTTAAAAATTAGACAATTTTTAGAATAGACAATTTTCACATGATGAAATCATAAGTATCAATAAGCACATGAAAAAAAGTGTTCTAAATCCCTCTTGATTAGAGAAATGCAAATTAAAACAACTCTGAAGTATCATCTCACACCTAGATGACTGGTCAATATGGCAGCAAAGGAAAGTGATAAATGTTGGAGGTAAGGTGGCAAAATTCTGATACTAATTCACTAGTGGTTGAGTTGTGAATTGGTCCAACCATTCTGGAGGCCAATTTGGAATTATGCTCAAAGGACTTTATTTTTATTTTTTTTTACTTTTATTTAGAATATTTTTCCATGGTTACATGATTCATAATCCACACTCCTCCACTTTATACTCTCCCCTCCCTAAGCCAACAAGTAGTTCCACTGGGTTATACATGCATCATTGTTCAAATCATATTTCTATGCTATTCATATTTTCAGTAGAGTAATCCTTTAACATCAAAATACTGATCATATCACTATCACTCTATGTGATCAAGAATACATTTTTTCTAATGCATTTCTGACCCCATACTTCTTTCTTTGGATGTGAATAGACCTCTTTTTCACAAGTTTCTCTGGATTGACTTGGGTCATTGCATTGCCTGCTGGTAGAAAAGTCCATTACATTCAAATGTATCAGTCTTTATGTACAGTGTCCTTCTGGATCTTCTTTTGCTCTGCCTCAATTCTAGGAGGTTGTTCCAGTTCACATGGAATTCCTCCATTTTTTATTACTTTCAGCACAATAATATTCCATCACCAACATATACCACAATTTATTTATCCATTTCCCAATTGATATAAACATCCTAATTTTCCAATTTTTGCCACCATAAAGAATGTGGCTATGAATATTTTTATAGCTGTCTTTTTCTTTATTATCTCTTTGGGGTACAGACTTAGCAGTGGTATGGCTGGGTCACAGGGTAGGCATTAATTTAAAGCTCTTTGCTCATAATTTCAAATTGCCCTCCAGAATGGTTGCACCAATTCACAACTCTACCAGCAGTGTATTAGTATCACAATTTTACCACATTACTTCCAACATTTATCACTGTTTTAATTTGATATAATCAAAGCAATTCATTAAATTTTTTGCAATATTCTCTATCTCTTGCTTGGTCTGAAATTCCTTTCTTTCCCACAGATCTGACATTTATACAATTCTATGTTCACCCAACTTATTTATGATTTTGCTCTTTAAATTTATCATTTACCCATTTTGAATTTATCTTAGTATAGGGTATAAGATGTTGATCTAAACCTAATCTCTTCTATACTGTTTTCAAATTTTCCTACCAGTTTTTGTCAAATAGTGAGTTCTTGTCCCCAAAGCTAGGGTCTTTGGGCTTATGAAACACTAGCTTACTGAGGTAATTTAAACCTGGTCTATTCCATTCATCCACTCTCCTGTCTCTTAGCCTGTACCATATTGTTTTGATTACCACTGCTTTATAGTACAGTTTAAGATCATGTACTGCTAGGCCCCCATCCTTCACATTTTTTCATTATTTCTCTTGATATTCTTGATCTTTTGTTCTTTCAAATGAACTATGTTGTAGATTTTAAAATCTCTATTAAAAAGTTTCTTGGTAGTTTGATATGTATGGCACTGAATAAGTAGATTAATGTGGGTAGCATTGTCATTTTTATTACATTAGCTCGACCTACCCAGGATCAATTAATGATTTTCCAGTTGTTAGATATAGTTTTAATTGTGTAAAGAGTGTTTTGTAGTTGTGTCCATATAATTCCTGTGTTTGTCTTGGCAAATAGAGTACTAAATATTTTCTAGAGAGATTTTAAATGGAGCTTCTCTTTCTAACTCCTGTTGCTGAACTTTGTTGGAAATATAGAGAAATGCTGATAATTTATGTGGGTTTATTTTGTATCCTGCAACTTTACTGAAGTTCTTAATTCTTTCTACTAACCTTTCAGTTTATTTTCTGGTACTCTTTAAGTATACCATCATATCATCTGCAAAAATTGATAGTTTAGTCTCCTCATTGCCTATTTTAATCCCTCCAATTTCTTTTTCTTCTCTAATTGCTAGTGCTAGTGTTTCTAATACAATATTGAATAAAAGAGGTGATAATGGGCATCCTTGCTTCACTCCTGATCTTATTGGGAAGGCTTTTAACTTGTCCCCATTGCAAAAGATACTTCCTGATGGTTTTAAATAAATACTGTCTATTATTTTGAAAAATGGCCCTTCTATTCCTATACTTTGTAGTGTTTTCAATAGGAATGGGTGTTGTATTTTGTCAAAGGCTTTTTCTACATCTATTGAGAAAATCATGTGATTTTTTGGTTTGATTATTGATATTGTCAATTATATGGATGTTTTTCCTAATATTAAACCATCCTTGAATTCCTGGTATAAATCCCGTCAGATCATAGTGGATAATTCTTGAGATCACTTGCTGGAGTCTTTTTGCAGTATTCTACTTAAGATTTTTACATTTATATTCATTAAGAAGATTTGGTATGTAGTTTTCCTTCTTGGTTTTTTATCTGCCTGGCTTTGGAATCAGGAACAAATTTGTGTCATAAAAGAAATTTGGTAAAACTCCTTCTTTCCTTATTTTTTCAAATAATTTGTATAATATTGGGATTAGTTGTTCTTTAAATGGTTGAAAGAATTCACTTGTGAATCCATTTGGATTTGGGAATTTTTTCTTAGGAAGTTCCTTAACAGTTTGTTCAACTTATTTTTCTGAGATGGGATTGTTTACCATTTCTATATCCTCTTTTGTTAATCTGTGGACTTTATATTTTTGTAAGTATTCACCCATTTCACCTATGAAAGAGAATTCTTTACTCTATTGTCTATCCTGTGTTAACACTAATGTAAGTACCTCACTAGATTATGAAGACAAGATTAACTCTCTTTTGCCTACCTTTTGATTGAATCAACACAGGCTTAAACTAGGTGAAGGAGATCAAGGAGCTCAATTCTCACCCTTCATAGTGCTAAGTGAAAAGCCAGCAAGATACATAGAGAGCTCCACCCTTTTTTCCAACTCAGTCAGAAACTTGTGAATTCTTTTAAGAGTTCATACACTCAGAAACAGTGAACCCTTTTGATTAGTATTAACCACTCCAGAAAGTGGAAACTGGTTCCCACAAACAGAGCCGCCTACACAGTGCTAGAGAAGTTGGAAACTGTAATTGGCCCCTGTGAAGAGGGGAGGAGACAAGAAGTTTCTTACAGGCCCTGAATTTCTGGGGCTATGGAGGTCAACTCTAAAAAGGAAGTTGGTTTCAGGAAAAAGGTTGACTCAAGAGAAATAGTTGGCCTCAGGAGTCACCTTCAGCTCCAGTAATTGTCTTGACCTGCCTCTTAGAGGGAACTTGGGTGAGTGGATAGCTGATTTTCCCTTCCTATCTTCTGGAGAGAGTTTTAATTCTGGTTGAATGTTAATAAGTCTTGGCTGAGCCAAACACTGGAACAATATTTAGTTAGATAGGTTAATGTCTTCTCTACCCTTTTGTTTTTCTCTACTTGCATTCTTTCCACCTCTTTTGTAAATAAAAGATTTATAATTTTATATATTTAGCTAAACCATTAATTTTAACACTTATACACCTAGATTGTCATCTTTATTGCCATATAATTGAAAAAAGCAGTTCTTAATAATTGTCTTAATTTCCTCTTCAGTAGAGGTGAGATTGCCCTTTTCATCTTTGATACTGTTAATTTGATTTTCTTTCTTTTTTTATTAGAATGTCAAGTACTTTTAATTTATTTGCTTTTTTTTTCAAAATACCAGCTCCTAGACTTATTTACTAATTCAATAGTTCTTTTATTTGCAATTTGATTAATTTCTCCTTTAACTTTTAGGATTTCCAATTTAGTTTTATCTGGGGATTTTTAATTTGTTCTTTTTCTAATTTTTAAGTTGCAAGTTCAATTTATTTATCTTTTCCCTAAATAGATTTTCTTGGTATAGACACTCAGTGATATAAATTTTCCCCTTAGTACTGCTTTGGCTATATCCCATAGGTTTTGGTATAATGTCTCCTTATTTTCATTCCCTTTAATGAAACCTGTAATTTTCCCCATGATTTCTTCTTTGACCCAACTGTTTTGAAGAATTAAACTTACTTTCCAATTAATTTTAAATTTGTCTTTTCATGGACCCATATTAATTATAATTTTTCCACATTGTGATCTGAAAAAGTAGTATTTATTGTTTCTGCTTTTCTGCATTTGTTGGCAATATTTCTATGCCCTAGTACATGGTTGATCTTTGTATATGTACCATGTACTGCTTAGAAGAAGGTGTATTGCTTTTTATCCCTGTTCAGTTTTCTCCAGATATCTATTAACTCTAATTTTTCTACCACTTCATTTACTTCCCTTACTTCTTTTTAATTTATTTTTGGTTAGATTTATCTAGTTCTGAGAGGGGAAGGTTATGATACCCCACTAGTATTGTCTTACTATCTATTTCCTCCTTGAGCTCCTTCAATTCTTCTATATGCTATACCATTTGTTGCTTCCCTTGTCTTGTTCTCCTCCTGCTTCTCTGTAAGGTAAGATAGAATGCTGTGCCCCACTGAGTATACTCATTTTTCCCTCTCTGAGTTAGTTACAAAGATAATAAAGTTTAATTATTGCCTGTCACCACCCTTATCCTCCACTCCCTATATTAATTTTTCTCACCTCTTTATCCCATTCTTTCTCTTCCTTCCCTTTTCTTTCAGCACAACCCTCTATTTCAGCCCTTGATTTATTTTTTATAAGTCATTCATATGCATACATATCATATCATATGTATATATTGTTCCATATCATCACATTTACATATATATATAATATCATCATATATCATAATATACATCATATTATCATAATCAACTTACTTTTCCACCTTTTTTCTGAGTAAATTTCTTCTATATTCTCTACTACTGACAGTAATTTTTGAGAATTATAGAAATATTCTCTCCATTTAGACATATAGACATTTTGGACTTTAATGAGTCTCTTAAATTTTCTCTTTCTTATTTGCCTTTCTGGGCTTCTCTTGTGTCTTGTATTTTGCCTTCAATTTTTTTTTATTTAGGTCTGGCTTATTCCTCATGAATGCATGGCAATCTTCTAGCTTATTGAAGGACCATTTTTCCCCTGAAAGAGTATACTCAATGACATAGGTGACTATGGATTATAACCCAAATTTTTCAACTTTATGATCATATTCCATGCCTTCTTACCCTTTAATGTAGAAGCCATTCGACCCTGAGTGTCCTGATTGTAACTCTGTTGTATTTGAATACATTCTTTTTTTTTAAGTACTTTTTCCGTGGCCTGGTGAGTCTTGAATTCAGCTCTTAGATTTCTGGAAGTTATCCATTGAGGATTTCTGGAGGTGATCTGTTAATTTTTTCAATTTCAATTTTATTTTCTTGTTTAAGGATCTCTGGGCAGTTTTATTTGACAATTTCTAATAATATGATATCCAGAGTTTTTTCTTCATCATGGCTTTCAGGTAATCCAATAATTCTCAGATTGTCTCTCCTAGATCTATTTTCTATATCTGTTGTTTTTTTTTTCAGCAAGGTATTTCATGCTTTCCTCTTTTTTCATTCCTTTTATTCTGCTTTATTGTTTCTTTATTTCTCATGAAATTATTGGTTTCTAGATGATCAATTATGATTTTTAAGACCTTGTTTTCCACTGTCAGTTTTTGATTCTCTTTTTTTTTAATTGGACCATTTCTTCTTGCATCACTTTCATTTCTCTTCCCCACTTTTCCTGTTCCTCTACTAATTGGATTTTTAAGTCTTTTTTTTTTTTGAGCTCTTCCAGAATCTATGTCCAATTGATATTTTTTTTCTTTTGGACTTTGCATGTGTATACTTTGCTTTTTCTGTCCCTTTCTGTGTCTGCCCCTTGCTCTTTGTCTCCATAAAAAGTCTTTAGACTTAGGTGCTTTTTTGATTGTTTGCTCATTTTTCCTATCTAATTATAGGTAGGCTCTGTTTTCTGGGGAGTTCAGGTACCCTCTTAAATTTCAATCCTTCCTTGATGTTATTTTTGGCTTATTTTCTGGGTTATTACTAGTTTACCAGATGGTCTGAGAGCTGAGAGCTCTGAGAGTCCCATCCTCCTGCTGATTCAGTTGATCCTTCAGATGCTGATAGCTTAAAGACTTCCCTTAGGCTTGGGTGTAAGCTTTTGATATCAGTCCGAAAATGATTATGTCAGGTGATGATCAGTTTCTAGCCCTAGGCTTAGGCTCATGGTTATGGTCTCAAGGTGTTTTTGATTCAATCAGTCACACCCTTGATTGTCCTATCCTGGAGCTTCACCCTTTGTTTTGGGAAAAAATGGATCCTGGGGAGGTTCCCCCTGAGAACTGTGTTCTTACCCCAAACCATAGATTATGTCCTCACCCCAAACACAGATGGGGATTTCTGGCTTTGCTCTGGGCTGAGAAGGATCATCCCCCTTTAGTCCAGATTGCCCTGTGACTCTGTGACTTCTCCAGAGTTTTGAAATTTCAAGTAGTGTTAGTTGTCTTAACCCTCTTTTGGCCCAGGAGGATCTCAGTGCCTCACTTAGCTTAAGCTTAGGTTCAGAACCTGTGAGAGCAGATGTGTGGTGTAGTGGGGGTGTGGTTTGCTCTTGTGTTGCACTTTACTGCTGCTCTGCTTCTGCTCCCCTCTTAGCTCAGTTTCCCAGATGACCTCTGCCTACCTTTTGGGGTCTTCTTTTTTTGAAGGTTGTTTCTGTCTCTGTTGGCTCTTTCACTCCTGTATTTGTTTTGTGGTGATATTTTACTCTTTGTCAGAGAGGATTTTCATGGTGAAATGGTGAGCTGCTGCCCTAGATACTACTACATCTTGGTTCCACCACCAAAATTTCCCAAAGGGCTTTAGAAGAATGCCTGCCCATTGTGAACTTGGAAATTACTTCACTCTACTCAGACAGTGCCTTAGGGGAAGATAAAGTTGTATACTCCTGATTGAAAAATGAAGGTCCCCAACTCATACCTTATAGTAAAGCTAAAACCTTAAGCTAGGTCTATTTTTAGATCTAATACAAAAAGGTGATAAGTACAGGTAAAGGTTAATTAGTACTTAAAAAGGTCAAGTAACTTACAAAAGGCAAGCTTAACAAAGAGGTTTGAAGTACTCAAAAGATTTAATCTAACCAGAAAAGGTGAAAACCAAAGAAGGTGAAAGCTAAGAATGGGCAGTCCTGGAAAATAGAGTCTACTGTGAGTGGTAGATGTGAAAATTTAGGGGAGGTGACATAAGAGAAAAATCTTTTTAAAAGGAGGCAAAGGAACAGTTTAGGAAAATTTGTATTCAGTTTGGATTGGATTTCATTTTGGAGTGGAAGAATCCAGCTTGGAGATGGTCTTGTGGTGAGTGATAAAGACCAACTCACTCTCCCTTAGGCTCAGGGAGGCCACTTTGGCCTAGGCCTTTAACTATTTCTTGGTTCAACCTGAGACAGAGCAGTTTAAATTAATTATCTCTCTCTCTCTCTTTCTCTCTCTCTCTCTCCTTCCATTAATTCCTTCTCTCTTTATTAATTAAAATCTCCATAAATCCCAGTGGACTTGGGTATTTTCATATTTGGGAATTTCCCATGGCGACCACTTACTTAGAATTTAAGTCAAAACACTAAAATTTATCCTTCAGTTTTTTTATACCTTTCATCTGGCCATACCACTACTGGGTTTGTAACTAAAAGAGATAAGGAAAAATACTTGCCCATAGTTATTTATAGTCATGCTCTTTGTGTTGAAAAAAAAGGGAAAAGTGGATGTTTCCATTGATTGGGGAATGGCTTAGCAAATTGTGATATCTGATGGTGATGGAATACTATTGTGTCAAAAAGTATAATGAGCTAAAGAATTTCTATGTGAATTAGAATGACCTCCAAGAATTGATGCATAACAAAAGGAGCAGAACCAGGAGAACATTGTATACAGAGACTGATGCATTGTGGCACAATCAAATATAATAAACTTTTCTACTAGCAGCAATGCAATGACCCAGGATAATCCAGAGGAATTTATGACAAAGAACACTATTCACATCTAGAGACAAGAACTGTGGGAACAGAAATGCAGAAGAAAAACATACAATCTCTCACATATTTTCCTGGGGTTTTGATGTTAAAATATCAATTCCAAATATGAATAACATGGAAATAGATTTTGAAAAATGATATATGTATAATCTAGTGGAATTTCTTGTCAATTCTGTGAGGGAGAGGGAAGGGGGGGAATCATGAATCATGTAACCATGGAAAATATTCTACATCAAAAATAAATGAAAAAAATGAGGAAATTGGAGTAGATGACCTTTAAGTATTTGTCCAGTTCTAGATCTATGATCCTATGATCTTCCCTAGATACATTGTGTTGTATTGATACATTCTACAAGAATAGATATATTCCATTCCTCAATTCTTTTCCCACTATTTATATGTCTGCATGTGAATAAGCTAAAATATATTAGCTTAAAATATCTTAAACATCAGCTTGACAATAATGAATCATAAATAGTATCTAAACACTAGCAAATGTAGTATATACATTAATTGAAAACAAAACATATCCTAAACATTAGCTTAACATATTAACAATCACATCTTTAACTAATAATTACACAAAAATAATATATGGACAACATATTTCTCCCTGGATATTTTATCACTAGACAACAACATTAACTTGAGAAGCAATACAATGTCCTTAAATCTATCCTCTACATAAAATGAATCCCTTTATTCCCAAAAAGTATAAGCAGTAATTATTATGTCTTGGACCATTTCTCCATTCTCCTTTTCTGGATTTGGTTGCATCCTTTTAGTCATCTGTTATTCTCTGGAACAAATCACAACTTTCTCACCTTTTCCTCTTTTTCTCACCTTAGCCTCCTTCAGGAGACAGAGAGATATGGTAGTCATAGAATATCCCCCCCAAAAAACTCAAACTTACCTCAACCTTACCTTAGAAAGATTACTTGATTAGTTGGCTTAAGGAGAAAACATGCGAACTTGTATGTAATTTGCAGATCCCTAAATCTGTAAAGATCTTTTATCAACAACTAACCAAGACACAGGCTTGAGTTCCAAAGAGATGAGACATTCTAGGAGAGAGAATGATGATAGAATCACTCCCACCAACATATTCTCTCATTCTAACAATATCTGTTAAGGAATTTTAATGAAATTATCTCTAGTTTTATTTGAAATATTTTTTGGATAAGTACTGAGCTAAATCAAATCTTGCCTAGATACTTACTAGTGATGTGATCCAGGTCAAGTCACTTAGCCTTTGTCACCTTCATGTAAAATTGTGATAAAACAGCAATTATGATCATATGAGATACTCACAGAATGCTTTGTAAACATCAGTGATCTATTACTACTACAACTAATACTACTACTATTACTACTATTATGAACAAAATGACCACTGGTTTAGGTAGAATTACTCATCAGTAATGCCTATTCCTTAAAGAAATATTATAATGCTTTTAATTGTATTCTAAAATTTTATACATGTTTAGAATTCATCTCTATGCTCCTTGGACACAAAATTATGCAATATATTTCTATTTTCTCTGGGTTATACTCATTATTTCTTAGCAATTTTTCTTCTTATAAAATATATATAAAATAAAATGAATAGTTTATCTTGATCTTGTCTAGATAGCTCATATTTTCCAATCATGCCAATGATTAAAAACACAAATGAAATGAAAATTTGGTAGGTCAGAGGAAGCAAAGCTGCTCAGAGATTTATAACCTAGGAGACATATTACGTGAGAAGAAGTCAAGGCAGCAGATGAAAAAGTACATTGGTTTCAGAGCTCTGAACTGATGATTAGCAATGACTGCAAGCACATACCATTAGCAATGGAGTCACAGTAACTGCCTTTCTAACAGTTTGCTAACTTTCAGTGTTGCCATAGCAACAACTCTATTTATAGTCATGTATTCTATGGTATAATGTCTTGTTATCTGACAAGACTATATGATCCTAGGTACGTATTTAAATTACCACCTCTAAGACTGGTGATAAATGCAAAATTTTCACCTCTTTACATAACAAGGTATCTGGCTGCTCTCTGCAAAGACAGTGGTAATTGTTTGTAATTATCTAGTTATAAGGTAACTTGTACAGTACATTTACACACATAGATACTTAACAAATAAGAATGAAAATTCTGTAGATGATGTATACTTGCCTCCAGACTTGTGTTAAGGAATAAGGTAAGCAGGAACATCAGAAGGGGGCTGTAACTTTCAGAAAAGTTAATAAGACTTAAAACTGAAAGGAAACTTTAAATATTATCTTGTGCAATTCAAATGAAAGTTCTCTCCTTAAAGTTGACAATCATCTCAAATCTTAAATCCCAAACATTTTTTCATTATCCACATCCTCCTTGAGCTTTGCAGCTTTTTGCATTTTGAAGTCCCTTCTTTTTGCATACTTTCTCCTTTTCAGTTTGTAGGACAAAACTCTATCCTGGTTTTCCCCCAACCAGTCTGATGAACATCCTGATAAGTGTATTTTGTTGTGCTCTGTATTTCTATCTCTCAATTTCATTCTCTCTGACTGCCCATGTATCTGTCCATCTATCTTTCTCCCCAATTTTGTCTTTAGTGGTATGATGTATTCTATTTCCATAGTTTCAATCAGTATCTCCATATACTGAGTTACCAAAGGAGGCCTGATTTCTTGTAATCAGGCAGAATGCTGGTAGCCAGCCTCTTTACCCCACAACAAGGAGATATAAATGTTATTGTGAGCAGGAACAAATTATACATAGCATTGAAATTATAAAAATATTAATATTTTTGCATGCATTTTGAAAAGAATATAATTAGTTTGCTTCTTCTTCTGTTTTTACTTTGTAATCGTTTGGTTATGCACACATACTTCAAAAAAAGAACAAATTAGAGAAATCTTCCATTTCCCAAAACAGACATGGAAATGTTAGCTTAAAATAATCTGCAAGTATGCTCGACACCATATGTTGACTTCTCATTAAGTTGCCTAAAATATTAGAAAATATAATCAGTGAGAACTACAGTAAAGCAAGTGATGTACATAGAATATGTTACCCCAAATCTAATTCTACCTGACATAAGTATTGTGTTCAATAAAGAGTGTTATCTCCCTCATTGTTTAAACTGACATTAATGTAACATTGTTAGAATTATATAGAGGCAAGAAATGTAGTTATAGATACAATGTGGTATAGTAAATAGTGCTAAATTTGGAGTTAGGAAAACCTGGATTCAATTTACTGCAGCACTGTGAGTATAAGTAAATTAATTGTTCTGACCCTCAATTTCTTCAGAAAGTGACTACTGGAGTCCCTTCCAACTCTAAATTTGTGATACTGTGAGACAGGGATGAAAGTCTGGCAGTAGAAACTCTAGAATAATAATTTCTAAGCAGTAGGAGTTCTAGTCTGGGCATTGTAATGTAGTGACAAGAATGCTGGATTTGAATTTAGGCAATACCCAAGTTCAATGCTTGGCTATTGTATTCATGCCATTCATGGACTACAGACCACCCTTGTAAGCATCAATTTTCTCATCTAGAAAATGGATGTATTGATATTTGTAATGGTGGCTTCATAGGATTTTTGAAATTAAAGATATTCAGTATAAGTTGATTTGCAAAGATTAAAGCATCATGTGAATGTCATGTATTATTCTCTAAAATACATTTTATTGATATCTTTTGCTCTCACATCCTCTACATGTCCCAATAAATCCCAAATCTCTCCATTTTTTCCTTCCTTTTATTCCATTCCATTGCATCCTTCATAATTAAAAAAATTAAATGGGAAAAACAGCTCAGCAAAACTCTCCAAGATTATTATTGATTATATTTTTAAATGACTAAAAGAGGCAAAACTAATGTATTTCCAAAATTCATCCCTAAAAACCACAGTTTTTCATTGTCTCAATTTGTGCTGTTAATCTCTATTTCTTTCTTCAAGGTTTCCACTTGTAAGACAAACAAAATCACATACAATCAGGACTCTAGTAGGTTTTGATTATAAGAGAAAGACAATAAATAAACATTTTCAGATTTTGATATTGTTCAGAAAATAAGATGTACTCTCTATTGAATGAATATAAGTATACAACCTTTCATATCTATATTGCTATTTTAAAATTTTAGTAATGATGATGAAATTCTTTTGAAAACTTACTGAATTCAGAGTTATATATTTTATTGTTTGAATTTTTGTTGATGTTTTAGTTTTTGTCTTGTTCATTTTAAAACATGTCTCTTTTTCTCTATCCAACAATCCATTCCTCCAAAAGAAGGTTTAAAAAGAAACAAAAGTACTTAAGCAAAACTAAACCAAATGTCTATTTTAGCTGGCTATATGCAATATTCCATATCCATATAGTCTACTTCTTGAAGGAATGGAAGAAGACCTTTTTTTTTTAAGTTTTAAAGGTTTTTTTTTTAATCCTTACCTTCAGGCTTTGTATGTTGGTTCAGAGGCTCTATAAGAGCTAGACAAACTGACTCCCCAAGGGTCACAGAGCTTGGAAGTATCTGAGGCCAGGTTTGAAACCTGGACCTCCTCTCTCTAGATTTGGCTGTCAATTCACTGAGCCACATAGCCCCATTTACATGGTTCATGGTTGTGGTAAATATGTATATATTTCTCTTTTACTCCTTAATTTACCCTTCCCCTTTCACATATTTTCTTATACTTTTCTTAATTCTTCCTATGGAATATTTCTTATGGTAAAGAGATATCATATGGGGATCCTAAATTTTTAAATTATTATTTTTGCATTTTGATATAATTTAAAATATTTTTCTGACATTTTGTGATCCATTCTTTTTCCTTCCCTCCTACCTTTTTCCTTTCCCTAAGATGACAGGTAATATTTTATAGGTTATTCATCTGTTATCAAACAATACATATTTCCCTATTCATCACATTGCAAAAGAAAACATATTGCTTATACTAGAGAAAAATATATGAAGGAAATAAAGTGAAGAATGGTATTCATTAGGCTGCATTCAGACTCCATCTGTTGCTTCTATGGTGGTGGATAGTCATTTTGTAATGAGACCTTTGGGGTTGTCTTGTATCTTTGCACTGTTGATAATTTCAACTGTAGTTGCTCATTATATTTTATTGCTATTATTGTGTACAACTTTCTCCTGGTTATACTTAATTCACTCGGCATCATTTCATATAAATCTTTCCAGGTTTTATGTGATTATCTTGTTTGTCATTCCTTATTGCACAATAGTATTCCATCATAATCATGTACTACAACTTGTTCAGCCACTCCCCAATTGATGGGACATGCTTTCAGTTTCCAGTTCTTTGCCACCACATAAAGAACTTCTATAAATATTCTTTTACAAGTGGTTCCTTTTCCCCCTACCTTTGTTCTCTTTGGAATACACAGACAGTGGTGGTACCTCTTGGAGTAAGCATATTTTATGGCCCTTTGAATAGGGTTCTTAAATTGCTCTCCAGAATTGTCATATCAGTTCATAGCTCCACCAATAGTGTGTTTGAGGGGAGATGTGTACAATTCAAAGTTCATGAAATTAGGTAGACCAAGTAAAGTGGAGATAGGGGACTTGAGAAAATAGCATCAGTTTGTTGGATCCAGTGGAAAACATCATTCATTGACATTTCGTTGTACCACAGAGACTGTGTATCTTATACCTGTTGAGCATTGTCCCAATTCCCAAGATTCAACTATTGTTTACAAGTATATTTTATATTGAAATATCTGCTTAATGTAAATGAACTAAACACTATATTTTCTAAATTCCTGTGGCAAAATTATTTCTATTTTAAGAGCATTCAATTTTAACAAGAATTTTTATATCACTTCAGATTCATTGAGATGCATTTACCTATATTTTAATCCTTTCTCCCTCATGTGATTGCACCACAAGCAGAAAAAGGGGACTCTTTTTAGTACATGGAAAATTTATTAAAACTATCTTCTCATCATTCAGGCTGTAGTGCTACATTAGATGTTCTAACATTTTGATCACTAGATCCCCATGGCATAGTCTAAAACCAAGCTATGGCATGCCAAAATATATACTGTAACTAATTTTGTTATAATACTGTTCAAATTAATTTCCTTTCTTAAAAATATTTACAGCATCTAAAATACATTGAATTGATGGAGGCAGAGTCAAGATGGTGGCCTAGTAGGAGCAGAAGTTCAAACCTCTGAATACCCTTCCTTACCAATCACAAACCAAAAGCTCTGAGGGGACTGAAAGTCAAACCTAACAACAAGACAGAGCCAAGGAACCCTCCTGCAGGACTCAATTCAAAAAGTATGCTCCACCAAAAGCCGGAATCTGAGAACACTCAAGTTTAAGGGGAAGGCAGAAGGAAGGTGCCAGGACCCCTCCCCCCACCCAACTAGAGCACTGAGACTCCAGTGGTAGCAGGAACCTCTGGGCAGGCAAAGGTGCTGGCCTAGAGGATGTACCTTGTGGGCAGGGCTGTGCCAAGGTCAGAGCATCGAACACAGATGGCAGGGAAGGAGCTAGAGAGGGAGCATAGAGCTGGCAGTCTGACCAGAGCTGTGGAGAGCCTCCATATTTGCTCCAACCTTCCAGGAGGTTTTGGCATCTGAGTACACCCAGAACAACTCAGCTGAACTTAACCCCATCAAAAGTCTTTAGAACTCAGGGAAGCCCAAGCTCGAAACCCTTCCCTCATTGACTGCTGGACTTTAATCCAATCAAAACCCTCCAGAGGACAGGGAAGCTCAAACCCCAACAACCCTCCCCCTGAGACTGCACCTAGAGATCTTCTGTTAAAGCTCCAAGAGGGGAGACTGACAGAAGCCCCCAAAACCAAAAAAAATGAGACGAACAATAGCACAGACAAATACTGGGAGCAAAGAAGGGGTGAATATGAGCAAACAACAGAAAAAGAAGAAAGAAATTATAATAGATAGCTTCTAAACAGCGAATGGAACAGAGAGGGAGGGATAAGCAAAAGATAAATATGAAATCCCAGTGAATTGGATACAGACTGTGGAAGAACTCAAAATTTAATTCAAAACACAATTAAGAGAGGCTGAAGACAATTGGGAAAAGAACTTAAAAACTAAGATAAATTATCTGGAAACAGAGGCACTTGAATTAAAATGAGAAAATAGTGTTTTGAAAGCAAAAATCAACCAGCAGGAAAAGTGAGGCAAAGGAGATGAAAGACGAGGCAAAGGAGATGAAAAATGAGGCAAAGAAGATGAAAGATGAGGCAAAGGAGATGAAAGATGAGGTAAAGAGAATGAAAGATGACCTCCATAGAAAATCAGACCAGAAAGAGAAGGATGACCAAAAAGCCAGGGATGAAATTCAGTCTTTAAGAACCAGAATAAAGCAACTAGAATGAAATGACCTCACAAGGCAGCAGGACACTCTAAAACAAAACAAAAATAATGAAAAAATTGAGGAAAATATGAAGCACCTCATTCACAAAACAGGATTTAGAAAATCATTCGAGCAGAGACAATTTGAGAATCATTGGCCTACCAGAAGACCTGACAAAAGAAAAATCCTGGACACACTACAGGAAATTTTCTTGAATGAAAACTGCCCCAATATTCTAGAATAAGAGGGAAAAGTGGAGATTGAAAGAGTACACAGATCACCTCCTGTATTTAATCTCCAACTGACAACACTCAGGAATGTTATAGCCAAATTCAAGAACTATCAGACCAAAGAAAAGATATTACAAGCTGCCAAGAAGAAGTCATTCAGATACCATGGAATGAATGGTATGTAATGAATGTAATTCATGTAATGAATGATGGAGGTGATGTGCCAAAATTGGGACATTAATGCATTGCTGGTGGAGTTGTGAATTGATCCAACCATTCTGGAGTGCAATTTGGAACTATGCCCAAAGGGTGCTAAAAGACTGTCTGCCCTTTGGTCCAGCCATAGCATTGCTGGGTTTGTACCCCAAAGAGATAATAAGGAAAAAAACTTGTACAAGAATATTCACACCTGTGCTCTTTGTGATGGCAAAAAATTGGAAAATGAGGGGATGCCCTTCGGTTGGGGATTGGCTGAACAAATTGTAGTATATGTTGGTGATGGAATACTATTTTGCTCAAAGGAATAATAAACTGGAGGAATTCCAAGGGGACTGGAACAACCTCCAGGAATTGATGCAGAGTGAGAGGAGTAGAACCAGGAAAACACTATACACAGAGACTGATTCACTGTGCTACAATCGAAAGTAATGGCCTTCTCCATTAGTGGCAATGCAGTGATCCTGAACAACTTGGAGGGATCAATGAGAGAAACCACTATCCACATCCAGAGGAAACACTGTGGGAGTAAAAACACCAAAGAAAAACAGCTGCTTGAATACATGGGGCGAAGGCATATGGTTGGGGATGTAGACTCTAAATGAACATCCTAGTGTAAACAACAACATGGAAATAGGTTCTGATCAAGGACACAAGTAATATCCAATGAAATTGCCTGTTGGCTGTGGGAAGAGTGGGTGGAGGGGGAGGAGGGAAATAATTTGATTATTGTAACCAAGGAATAATGTTCTAAATTGACTAAATAAACTTATTCAAATGGGAAAAAATAAAATAGATTGAATTATCACCAAATATTGACTAACATCAAGAATAAATAATTCATCAGTGAATCAAATAGTGGAAGAATTATAGAATTTTTTCCATATTAAAGGATTTAGAAGTTGTCTAATTAAATCCTTTCTCTGAAAAATTTTCTTGAACATATTTTATGATGAGTACTCAGCACTGCAGAAGAAAGTTCAGTGCATTTCCAGACACTAATCATTGTTAAGAAGTTCTTCTTGATTCAGTTTCCATGTAATTTCTATACACATGTACTAGTTCTTTTCTCTGAAGTTACACAGAAAAAATAGGATCTTTCTTTTTACATGACAACCTACATAAAGTGTGTATTAGGATACTCAGAAGAGTAAATATCCTAAATCATAAGTATGTTTAATAGAAAATAATAATAACAGTATAGAATTATATTGATGAGGAGATACTGGGATGATGAATCACAATTTATAGGATTTGTTTAAAATAGTGAAAGAGAAACATTTTTGTTCCTAAATACATAGTTAACAAAAGAAAATAAGGAATTATTAAATTAAGTATGCAACTAAATTAAGAGGAACAAATTAACCAAAAGCATGTATTTTTGAAAATTACAGTTGAGATAATAGAATACAATGGGGATGAAGGAACAGAATGCTGTAGGGAGAAGAGAGAGAGAGAAAGAGAGAAGAGAGATCAAATCAACAAATGAGAAGTTTAGGTGAAATTTAATATACTGACTAAAAAAACCTATCAAAATCAATATCTTAAGAATCTAAAATATTAAAACTAAACAAAAATTTACATTACAATCTAGGTACTGACCAAACCATAATATCCGAATCATTGCCATAAATTTTCTTTTTAATACTGTTTCAAAGTGGCTCTACATCATAGGACACAATAACTTTTGGAGACTCAAGATTCTAGGTGATCCAAAAGTCAATGGGAAGACCTATGATGGATGTGCATATAGTCTACAATATATTGGCAAAAAGGAATTGTTTTTTAAAAACAGACAGCATATTTCATTTAGGAAATAGTTTACTAGAAATGGAGGCAGTCAGATCACATAATACTAATCAGGAATAACTGATGGACAGCCTAAAGGCTATTTATAATCTATGTAGAACAAAAGCAGGTCCTTTACTATAGTAGATGGATCTTTTAGGGAGGATTTATGAGGTAGTTCAGACATGGATAGAGTAGATGTGGATTAATTGCAATCAATGCCTTTAGACAAATTGTTTATATAAAACATCATGGATTATTTGGAGAACTGAAGAATTCAAGAAAAGAATTGAAGTCAAGGAAATCATATTTTAATCTTTCCTCAGGCATACTTTGGCTTAAACAATTTCAGGAATCAGTAAATGAGCGAATGAAGAAAACAACTTCTTTTCCTTTTATTGTTTAATTTTTGATTGGTTTTTATTTGGGCCATTAATTAGAATTTACAGACATATATATGTAAATATATATAGACTATATATAATTATGATATGTATAATCAATGTACCAAAATATGTAGGAGACTATTCCTAAAGCATTGCATTTTTAAAGTGGCACAGTAAATAGAGTGCTAGGCCTGGAGAGATGACCTGAGTAAAAATATGATACTGGAAAATTACTGTGTTAATTTAGGCAAATCATTTAACTTCTGTTGGCCTCAGTTTCCTTACCTATAAAATGAACATAATACTAATATCTCTCTCCCAGTATTGTTAAGGAAAAAAATGAGGTGATATTTGTAAAGCATTTAGCACAGTGACTGGTATATAGTGGACACTTAAAAACGGTTGTTACTTTCCATTTTCCAAATTAACAGTTAATACAACACCCATTAAACAAAAAAGATGGTTACCATCATTGAAGTGGAGATTATTGACTGGGGATACCATATGTCACAGAATATAATGATATGGAAGCCAAGATGGAGAAACTTTCAAAATTAAACTGGTAATAAATAATGTTAAATAATTCCAAAAGAGTCAGGAGACTGATGATTAAGAAGACTCTAATTGAATGGCCTGTAAGATTTCACTGCCAGAAATTTTACTGAGGTTCACATCTTCCAATAATAGAATTTTGTTGTCATCATTTATTATGATTCATGCAATCTTAATGCAGTTGAAATCAATCTAGTTGCCTCTCTGTTAATTTACGGACAAGGTTCATTGATGTATAAGCTACTACATGATGACAAAATGGTTGTTAAATTAGGAATTAAAAAAAACAGTCCATATAACATTTTTGGTGGAAACTAGTATGTCAGTTACTTTGCAAAACCTTTTTTATTGGCATAAACACCATTTATTGCAGAGCAGTAAACTTTTTTGCTTTCTTTTTACCAAGAGTTAAGAATCTGTTTTTGTAGCTAAAACCCCAAGTGAGAAACAGAAAAAGTATTGACCAACATTTTATTAGCAATAAAGACCTTAAAAATAAAACACATAAAGGACTAGTGATAAGGAAGAAAAAAGTTGAAAGTTAAAAACAGTACTTCTCTTTCTACACTTGATGTATTACTTCTGTAGTGGCCTGAGACCTAATCACTTCTTGCCAGGAACAACATTATTACAGAACCCATAGGGTAGAAGAAAAAGTATATTGCTTTTTTTTCTGCAATCGAAGCAATGGTCAGAAATTCATGAACTGAAATTCAGTAGGGGCAATGCAGGATAGGATACTAAGGAAGGAAGAAATAATCAAAAAGAAGAAAAAAAAATGTGCCAAAATGGCAGAGGACTAAAAGTTTTGGGAAGGGCAAATAGTTCTAAGTTTGAACCAGGCATTGTGCTAGGCATTTTTTTTACAAATGTTATCTAATTTGAATTTCATAATTACCCAATGAGGGAGATACCATTTTCATCTCTATTTTATAATTGAGGAAGCTGAGGCAAACAGAGGTTAAGTGACTTGCCCAGGGTCACACAGCTAATAAATATCTGAGACCATGTTTGAACTCAGGATTTCCTTATTTCAAGTGGTGTTCTATCAATTGTTCCACCAACTGGCTTTAATTTGGTTGACAATGAATGAAATGGTCAGGAATGATCCTACCCAAAATTGTCCAACAGGCAATTTTTTCCATCAGTGTGTCACTTTTCTACCTTTCCTTGTCTCTCTTTTTATTACCAGTAGTCAGGAAGATCACTGCTCCTTCAATTTATGCTCCAGTTTTTAATCTGTTCATTGTAGATATGAAGAGTATCTTTATTGTCTTTTAGTTTTCTTTTCTCCAAAAGAAAAATATCATAACTTCTTATTGTCATACATTGTTATTTATTTCTAATGCTTAGATAGGCTTCAACTGCTGCTAAAATAAATCTACTTCAAGAACATATTTGATATATTTTTAAGCAGACAAAACTTATGCTTTAATCCAGGATCAAGTAATCTTTAACATTTTATAGCTTAAGATTCTTCTTAGGAGTTATTCTCATCTAATATAAATTATATCCTGTCATTTCTTTATATCAAGTTCATGGGAAAATGCTGGCCATATTATTTCCATTAAATAGATATATTCTCCATCGTCTGCTGCCAGTGATTGGAGAAAAGAGCTCGAGTTACCTTTCCTGAATTAAATACCCTTGAAAAGAGGACTAGAAAGCGTAGGAACATGTCTGCCAAAATCTTTTTTGGAAGCCTCAAAGTGCATCTTTATTGCCCCATCTGCTTAGGCAAGTAATGGCAAACTTATGGCATGGGTGCTGGTAGAGTTAAATTACAAACCCCAGGTTCTTAGATTCCCATAGAGTTTATTAATATTACTCGATCAAAGAAAGCAGATAGAGATTAAAACCTAATCTACTCTAACTCTGACCACATGTTGCACCATCCACATGACCCTCAGCCAGGCTCTTGTGCTTAGTCCAGGGGAAAAGCTAGAAGAAAAGCCATACACCAAAACTGCCCAAATTTCAGAGAAATTATCCAACCTAGAAATCTTTTATGAAATACAAATTGCAGAATCTGGCTTTAATTGATAAATTACTTAGATATCCTTTACTTCAGAGGATCAGGGATCAGATCACCTGGGACAAACATGGGAAATAAGATACCTCATTCTGTGATGATGATAACAAACTCTCATGGAGGTTGTGCTTTTTAACTCCAGAGCACAAGGTCCAAAAAGTCATTTTTTTTTTGGAAAAGGCTGCTGGTGGGATAATGGAGAAACTCCTTTGAGATTTTTCCTATGTCATTTTTTGGTTCTCCTTTCTTCAATTGGCGCATTTCTTCTTGCATCACCTTCATTTCTCTTGCCCACTTTTCCCTCTGCCTCTCTTTATTGATTTTTGAAGTCTTTTGGGGGCTCTTCTACAATGTATCCAAACCATATTTTTCTTTTGGACTTTTTATGTGTTTGCTTTGTCTCCATAAAAAAGTCTTTAGTGTTTGGTGCTTTTTTTTTGTTTGTTTGCTCATTTTCCCTAATTATTGATAGGCTCTTTTTTCTGGTAAGTTGGCATACCCTCTTAAACTTCAGTCCTTCTTTGATGCTATTCTCAGTTTACTTTATGGGTTTTTTACTAGTTTCAGTTTGTGATGGTATGAGAGCTGAGAGCTCTGAGAACCCCCTTTCTCCTACTGATTTAGTTGTCCCTTGAGATGTTGATAGCTTAAATACGTGCCCCAGGCTTGGGAGAAAGCTTTTGATCTCACCCTAAACTTGTTCAGAAGTCAGGAGCTGATCAAATTCTAGCCCAAGGTTTAGGCTTAAATTTTTAATCTTACTGTGTACTTGATCAAATCAGGTACACCTTTGAATGTTCCTCATCCCAAGCCCAGACTGGGAGTACTGCCTTTGCTCTGGGCCCAAGTGGATTAGCCCACTGCAGCCCAGATTGCACTAGGCTGAGACTCTACACTACTCTACAGGTTTGGAATTTTAAGAGGTGTGGTTTGGATTGGGTCACTATTTGCCCAGGCAGGATCTCAGGTTCTGAATGTGGGTTTGAGCTTACATTACAAAGCTGGGACAGCAAATGTGGGCTGGGGGTTTATGGCTTACTCTTGGCTTGCTCTTTCCTTTTTGTTACAGCTCTTGCTGACTCTGCTCCCCTCTCACCCCAGTGCCACAGATGTTTTCTGCCTACCTTTTGGGTTTTTCTTTTTCTTGAAAGTTGTTTCACAGTCTCCTTTTTGGTGCTTTCACTTCTGTATTCTTTTTGTGGCAATATTTTAATCTTGGTTGGAGAGGATTCTCATGGTGGGTCAATTGAAAAAAGGAGAAACAAAAACTGACAGAGGAAAATCAGGTCTTAAAAATAAAAATTGGCCATCTAGAAACTAATGATTTCATGAGAAATCAAGAAACAATAAAGCAGAATCAAAGAAATAAAAAAGAAGAAAACATGAAATGTATTATTGAAAAAACAACTGACCTAGAAAATAGATCTACAAGAGACAATTTGAGAATTATTGGGCTACCTGAAAGTCCTGATCAAGAAAAAAAAAACTCCCCAGAGATCCTTGAACAAGAAAGTAAAATTGAAATTGAAAGAATTCCCATATGACCTCCAGAAAGAAATCCTCAAATGACCACTTCCAGGCATGTAGTAGCTAAATTCAAGAGCCACTAAGCCAAAGAGAAAATGAATTAAAAACCAAATTCCACAATATTCTATCACTAAGAAACACATTTAAAGCTGGAAGACAAAGAAAGAGTGGAGTTAAAGACCTGGAGAAGAATCTATTATGTTTCAGTCAAAGTAAAAAAATAAATAAATAAAAGAAGGGGTAGCAATCATGATTTCAGATAAAGGAAAAAAGTAACAATATAATTGATCTAATTAAGAGATGAGGAAAGAAATTATATCTTGATAAAAGGCATCATAGACAATGAAACAATATCATTACTAAACATATAAGCACCATATGACACAACATCCAAATTTCTAAAGAAGTTATATGAGTAATAGGAGGAAATAGTAAAACTTTAATAGTAGAGCACCTCACTTTTCTCTTTTCAGAAGTAGATAAATCCAACTAAAATAAATAAGAAATAAGTTAAGGAGATAAGTAAAGCTTTAGAAAAGTCAGATATGATAGACAGAAAAGAAACAGAATGGAAAATTGACTGGAAACAGGAAAGAATATATCTTTTTCTTATCAATAAATGACATCTTCACAAAAACTGACAAATTATAGGGCTCAAACCTCACACATATGTAGGAAAGCATAAATATTAAATGCATACTTTTCAGTCAACAATGCAATAAATTTATAATAAACAAATAGTAGCAGAAAGACAAAAAATAATTAGAAATAAAATAGTCTCATCCTAAAGAATGAATAGGTAAAGAACAAATCATAGAAAGATAAATAATTTAATTAACAAAACCAAAAATGAGACAAAATATGAAAATTTATGGGATAAAACTGAGGGAGAAATGTATAACTATAAGTATTTATATCAATAAAACAAAGAAAGAGGACATCAATTAATTGGGCACACAAATAAAAAAGGTAGAAGAAAACCAAACTAAAAATCCCCAACTAAACCCCAAATTGAAAATCCTGAAAATCAAAGGAAAGACAAATAAAATTTAAAGTAAGAAGGCCATTGACCTAATAAATAAGATAAAGAGCTAGTTTTATGAAAAATAAAAACAAAATACATATATTCTTGGTTAATTTTACTTATAAAAAAAGAAAATCAAATTATTAGTATCAAAAGTGAAAAAGGTAAAATGACAATCAATAAATAATTTAAACAATTATCAAGAGTTAATTTGTTGGACTCTGTCAATAAATCTGGCAGCCTAAGTGAAACAGATGAATATTTACAAAATATAAACAAAATAGGAAACAGAATACTTAATCAATTCCATGACAGAAAAATAAATTGAACAAACTATCAAAGAATTTTCTAAAAAAAGTCCCCAGGTACAAATGGATTTAAAAGTGAATTCTACCAAACATCAAAGACCAATGAACTCCAATACTACATAAACTATTTGGAAAAACAAATTGGAAGAAAGTTTTATTCCAAATTTAAAGAGAGAATAAAAATTATACACCAATCTTCCTATTTTATATTGATGCAAAAATTTTCAGGAAAATACCAGTAAAAGGATTATATCATTACATCACAAGGATCATACACTAGACTTACATATTGTTTGTTTGTTTTTTTTTAATCAGGAAATCAGAGATCATTCAATATTAGTTAAAACATGAGCATAATTGAACATATTAAATAACAAAACCAACAGAAACCATATAATTATCTGAAAAGATGAAGAAAAATCCTTTGGCAAAATACAATATCCATTCCTTATTAAAATTTTTAGTAAACATTGAAATAAAAAAAGCTTTCCTCATGTGATAAAAGGCATCTATTAAAAACCATCCACAAGCATTATCTATAAGGGGATAAACTAGAATCCTTCCTAAAAAGATTAGGGGTAAAGCAAGGATGCCTATTATCATTACTAGTATTTTATATTATAATAAGAATAAAAGGAGAAATAGAAATTGAAGTAACCAAATTAGATAATGAGGAAAGAAAATTCTCACTCTTTGCCAGTGATATGGTAAACATAGGGAATCCCAGAAAATCAACCAAAAATACTAATAGAGATGGTTAATATATTTACTGAAGTTTCCGGATACAAAATAAACCCACCACAATCATTAGCATTTCTACTTACTACCAACAAAGTTCAATATAAAGACACAGAACAGGAAATTCTATTTAAAATAACTGTAGAAAATATAAAATGCCTAGGAATGTACTTACCAAAACAAACCCAGCAAGTACATGAACACAATTACAAAACACTTTTTCAGACAAATAAAGTAAAACCTAAATTACTGGAAAATATTAATTGATCATGAATAGGTTGAGCCAATAAAATAAAAATAACAAACTTACCTAAATTAAATGACATATTTAGTGCCATATCAAATGACCCCAAAACTATTTCTTACAAGTAGAAAAAACCCCCCAACAAAATTCATTTGGAAGAAAACAAAATCAAGAATACCAAGGGAATGTAAAAAAAAAAACATGAAAGGAGAGCTAGCTATTTCTGATAGTAAACTATATTATGAAGCAGTAATTATCAAAGCAATCTGGTACTGGCTAAGAAATAGAGCAGTGCATTATTGGAATAGATTAGGGTATCAAAACACACTAATTGCTGACCTAGTAACTGTAAAGGAGAGAATTTGTATGGCCTGCTTGCAAAGGACATCATCTGTCAGTCAAATGAGAATTTCATTTTTGAGTGTTACCAGGAAAACAATTGGAATCAAGCCAACAGTTGAACTGGGCTGAGAGGCTGAAGGAGGTGGCTTTTGGTTTTTGGCTGGTGTGTCTGAACTGAATCCAAGGCTTTTGCTGGCTGGCTGATTTGAAGGAAAGAAACTAATTGTATCTCCAGTACTGAGCTGGAGAAGAAGAAGAAGAAGAAGAAAGAAGAAGAAGAAGAAGAAGAAGAAGAAGAAGAAGAAGAAGAAGAAGAAGAAGAAGAAGAAGAAGAAGAAGAAGAAGAAGAAGAAGAAGAAGAAGAAGAAGAAGAAGAAGAAGAAGAAGAAGAAGAAGAAGAAGCAGCAGCAGGAGGAGGAGGAGGAAGAGGAGGAGGAGGAGGAGGAGGAGGAGAAAGACAGTTGTCTTCATATTTCTCTCATTGACTGTTTCACAAGAGTGATTGCATTGCTATTTCTCCCAATATTCCCTAAACTAAGGCTACCTGTATAGAATAGGGAAAATCCTATCCCTCTTACCTTATCCTTTATCCTTTCCTGTCTTCCTCAAACCCTTAGTTGAGTTTAAGAAAAGAGTATTTTCTCTAAAACATCATAGTTCACCCTGAGTGACTTATAGGAGAAAGAAGAAGGGGGAGGGGAAGCTGAAAGGCTTCTGAAGAGGGGAGGAAGGGAGATTGAAGAGGGAGGAAATGGGATGTATAGGGAGGAAGGGTAGGCAAATGTGATCCATTAGTTATCTAGAATCAATCAATATACACCCTCAGAAATTACTATCTATTACATAACCTAGGGTTGATAAATCCAAAGCTCCAAGTTATTAGGTGAAGAACTCTACTTGCCAGAAACTGTTGGGAAAACTGGAAAAAATGGTAGGAAGTGGGCATAGATAAACATCTTATACAACATGATAAAGTCAAAATGGTTACTTGATCTAGAAATAAATGAGGATACCATAACCAAATTAGGAGATACATAGAAAAGTTTATCTGTCAGATTTGCGAATTAGGAAAGAATGTATAACCAAACAGGGAATATAACCAAACAAACCAAAAATTATGATAATGAAATAGATAATTTTGATTATATTAAATTAGAAAGTTTTTGCATGAACAAAACCAATGCAACCAATTTTAGAAGGAAAAAAAATGGGGAAAATGTATAGCAGGTGTCTTTGACAAGGGTCTCATTTCTCAGGTATGTAGAGAATTAAGCCAAATTTATAAGAACCCAAAGCATTTCCCAATCGATACATGGTCAAAAGACATGAGCAGGTTGTTCTCAAATGAAAAAGTTAAAATTATTTACAGTAAGAGGAGGAAATGCTCCAAATCACTAATGATTAGAAAAATGCAAATTAAAACAACTCTGAGATACTACTTTACACCCACCAGAGTGGCTAATATAATGAAAAAATGATGAAATGTTGGAGGGAATTTGGGGAAATTGGGACACTAATGCACTGTTGGTGGAACAGCTTATTAATGCAACCATTCTGGAGAGCAAAGGAACCACTCCCCAAAATCCATAAAACGATGCCTACTCTTTGACTAAGCAATATCACTACAAGGTCTATATCGAAAAGGAATTGGAGATAGGGGAAAAAGGCTTACTCACATAAGAATATTTTTAGTAGCTCTCTCTGTAGTGGCATAGAATTGGAAGCTGAAAGGTGTCTGTCAATTGAAGAATGGCTTAACTAGCTGTGGTATATGATTGCTAATGGAAAGCTATTATACTATAAGAAATGATGAACAGGATAAGTTCAGAAAAACCATAAAGACATATAAAATAATGCAAAGTGAAGTGGGCATAACCAGGAGAACAGTGTATAAGATAACATAAATATGATAATCAACTGTGAAAAATATAATTATCATAAAAACAAGTTTTCAAGAGAATCCCAAAGGTCTTACTATTAAAAAAACAACCCACATACAAAAAACAAGCAGTATTCACAACCAAAGAAGGAACTGTTGGAATCTGATTATAGATCAAAACATTCCCTCTTTCCTTCATGAGTTTTTTATTGTATATGTGAAATGTCTTTAGTCTCAATAAGGGAAACATGGAAAAACAAATTGCATAAAAGAACTGGCATAAAAGCAGATTATTTCCCACCTCAGAAAGGTGGGGGGCATAGGGAAAGAAAGAATCGGAATTACAAAATGTTAGAATATGGGGTACAGCTGGGTGGCTCGGTGGATTGAAAGCCAGGTGCAGAGATGGGAGGTCCTGGGTTCAAATCTGACATTGGACACTTTCTAGCTATGTGACTGTGGACATATCACTAATTTCCTATCCCTAACCACTCTTCTGCCATAGAACCAATGCACAATATTGATTCAAAGACAGAGGATAAAGGTTTTAAAAATGTTAGAATACAAGTGTCAAAATTTTTTCTATATGTAATAAAAAGATTAAATTTAACAAAAATAATTTTAAAATTCATGGAATATATAACAAAATCAGAAGAAAGATCTTGCTTATTTTCCAGTGCTTTATCAAAAGATAAAATGTGTCTAATTATTACATAACTGATGCAGGGAATCTTACAGTTAAAAAGAGCCTAAGTCTAGGCCATTAATTCCAAGCCATACATGAAAAAGAGTTCCTTTTACACAATATCCATCAAGAGTCATTATTCAGACATTTTTCAAAGACCAAAAAGGCACATTCACTTCCCTCCAGAGGCATTTCTTTACCTGTAGAAAAGATATGATTACCAATAACTACTTCCGAACATTAAGCTTAAATTGACTTCTTTTCCAACCAATGCTCCTATTTCTACATTAGGGGTATACACATGATTTGAGTCTTTCTTTTATAAAATGATCCATTGAAAAATTTATGAGAGTCACAATCCCTCCATACTTTCTAGGTCTTTTCTATGTTTAAAATTCCTAGTTTATTTCACCAATCCTCATTTAATTAGAGATCCTTTATCATCCTAATTTCTCTCTTTTAAATACTCTTTATTTTATCAAAATACTTATCAAAATATTGAATTAGGTCAAAGATCAATAGTTTAAGAAGGTCAGAACACACCAGAATCATTAACTCTTATTCTTTGGAAACCATGTCTCAAGGAAGTCCAAGTTCATATAATTTTTATTATCTGAGATCACAATTCATGATTATTTTGCTCAATTTGTTAATTCTCTTCCCTCCTGAAAATCCTGGATGAGGAATTTGATTTTCATGTCTTATTGCTCTAATATAGTTACTTGGTCAAGAAAATATCATGTACCATCCTATAGGCAGATTAAGCAATATGATTTTCATATATGTATACCAGTAAGGCAATTGTCTAGCCTAGTTTTCAGACGTCTTTGTAATTTAAGCTCTTCTAATTGAAAATTTGTCATTGATACTTTAAGGGAAGCAGTGGAAAAGGAAGAGGGCAAGCTTTATTTAAGCACATACTATGTGCCAGTATCTGTGTTATTGCTTTATATATGTTATTGCTTTTAATCCTCAGAATAACTCTGAAATACAGATATAACATCAAAATTATTGCTCACTTTTCAGGTGAGGGAAATGAAGTAGAAAACATTCAAGTGATTTGCCTGGTATTACAAAACTATTAAGTGTTTGAGACCAGATTTGAAACCAGTTCTAATTGACTCCAAGTCCAGAGCTCTCATTTTCACATATAATTGACAAATGCTTGAATACTAGTTATACATTTCTTTTCCACATAAATTTACTCATTATGAGAATCATTTTAAGTAGGCACTACAATTGCTGAAATTCCTTTTTCAGCTCTAGAAGACTCCATTATGCTCCTGGTTATGATATTTCATGTAACTATTATGGATTAGGTTCTCCATTATAACAGTCCCTTAATTTAAGCCTTCTAAGTCTTTTCATTTGTAGTGAAAAAACTAAACAAACTGTGTTGGATAAATTTACTTTGCTGAAAGTTTCTGAAGTGTATAAATAAGTTCTCTTTACTACTGATCTAAGATTCTAATTAGATGTCAGTATTCCACAAAGTCAGAGTAATTGCATTTGATTTCAAGACTTTAAAACATATTTCCTTCAAATTGGCTCTGACTGATAATCTTATTTCTGCATAATTAGGATTTGTTACCAAGACAATGATCCCAAATATAATTGTTTTCTATAACCTGCTAGAGAAAATACACATTAAGGCAACACTATGTCACTGTTCCAGCACTTAAATAAAAATGAAAATTCAGTATCTTAATGGATTCAACATCTCATCCATGTTGGTAGGATCTCTACTAGTATGAGTCAGAGCCATTTCATGTCCCTCATCTTGTTAGAATCTTATCCACATTCACTTTATCAATTCAGAGTTTTGTTGAAGTATATGATCCATTAATACAGATCTCAATCATTAATAATTTTGTACTTTTTTGAAAATTACTGTTGTCAAAAAACCTAGCAAACAATTGTCAGCCTGGTGTTGAGGATTAAACTTGGCAAGTTTGGACATTAGGCAAGAGACACAGAGCTCATCCCTGAGGACTTCATAAAAACGTTTCTAACTTTACTTGATTCTGCAATAGTTTACACTCTCCTGGAATATCCTTTGAGAGCCAGGCTCACTTTTAAGGCAAAATAAGGCAGTAGAGAAGGACTTTGGTGATTCCTATCCATGCCTTTTCGTAAATCTTTCAAAAGATCTATATACTGAAGTGGTGCTCTTTCCTTGGATACTTGAAAAAATGTGTATATAAGGATGTATCATTTTGGGTATCATTTTATTATCCTTTGTTCTTGCTTCATGACCATTTTTTTCTTTTTATATCATAATATTGTGGGTATAGAGCATTACTAGGACAATACTGTTTTTGTAAGATTGGTTTTGTGTCAACTGTTCCAGTCAATAAGCATTTGTTAAGCATCTCCTTTATATCTGGTATTGTACTGAATCCGAAGAATACAAAAGTAGAGGGAAAACACAAGGAGAAACTTATGATCATTAAAAGATGGTAGAATTTTGCAAATGCATTCCTACCTTATTCACTTTGATTAAACTCTGGTCCTCTGTCAAGACTGCTAAAGATGTATACCAATGGACTAATTCAATGGTCTGCCCATACATCTTTATGTCATAATCTTTTTAATATGCACTTTTATTCATCTGATTTTTCAATGAATTGACATTGCTGGTATGAATTGACTTTTCTTAAGCAGTTTGTATCAGTAGACATTTTGATTCCATAGATACTTCAGAAATCATATAGTTCAACCCTCTCCCTAACCTCCAGTTTTACAGATGAAGAAAATAAAGTGAAATGATTTAAGGTCATAGAGGTAGAACCCAAGTGTTGGAGCTAAATTTATTGCTAAGTCAAAAGGTATACAGTTATATGGCCCTTTGAGACTGGTTCCAGATTGCTCTCCAGAATGATTATCAGTTCACAACTTCAACAACAGTGTATTAGTGTTCTAGTTTTTCTACATCTGCTCCAATATCTGTCATTTTGCTTTTTTGATATGTTAGCTGGTTGGATTGCTTAGAGCTGAAGTATAAAGTCAAGTTCACATAAATATCAAATCTCAAGTTCTCTTAATTAAACAGATGAGGTTCTGTAATGTTTGTCTTTTTTTTTGTATTTTATGAACCCCTTTGGCTGTTTGGTGAAGCCTATGAACTTTGTCTCAGAAAAATAAGTTTAAATGAATATAACAAATATATATTATTACAAAGGAAACAGGTTACATTGAAAAATATACATCAAAATATTTTTTTAAGTTAATGAATGCCAAGTTAGCTTCTGCTTCAAAATGTTCCCTGGACCTGGTCATATTAGCCTATAGCAGACTCTCAGTAACTAACCATTTTCTGTCTATTTAGATAGAAATAATTACATTGTGAATGGATGCATGCATGTGTGTGATATGCATGGCTCTCTGTCTTTTGTCTTTCATTTTTTTAAGAAAGAATTCATTTTTTTTCAAAATTGTAAGATAGTGAGCACTCTAAAGACCTCAGTTTTGCACATTCTTCCTTTTTAAACCTTTATTTTTATGCTTGTCTTTCTTATTCTATCCCTTAGTTTACATTGAAGTTGCTAATTGTCAAAATATATGTTGACATTTTGGAGAGAATATCTCGTTAATTTCTTTGGAGATTTGCTTTTATGTCATCCTTCGCAACAGATATCATTACAAAAGTTGTAATTATCTTCATAGTGGTCTTCTTGCTTTATGCTTATGTGATGACATTACCCAGTTACCCATAAAATGATATTACATATGGCCTTTGAAAAAACCAGTAACTTTTTGTGTTGGGACAGAGAAAAAAAAACAGAAAAAAAAACAATATAACTCAATCCATCAACTTCTTTATTTGACTTTCTAGGGATAACATGTGAGGTATTTAGTGGTAATTTCTCAGTAACTTTTAGTTCTATTCATACAAAGACTATCAGAACAGATATAGTTTAATTCCTCCAGGATACTGATAAACTCATAGATTACTAGATAAAGGTCTCATATTTCAAGCACAAAGAGTTCAATTAATTCTTGCAGATGATTTAGAAATTAAAAATATTTAGCACTTTCCATTCCCTTTCCTACCACTATTACAGTAGGATTAAGAAAAGGTTTAATGATTTTTTTGTTTTTATCTGTTTTATTTATCATCTTGATAAAAGAAATAATCCCCTAACGTCAATTTTCTCCTGTTGAGTCTCTCTATATTTAGGTAGGGTGAATCTCAGATTAAAAATACAAGTTTCATTAGGACTCTCTCAGAGTCTTCTCAATTTAATAGACATTTTGTGTTTTATCAGATTATAAGAGCCTAGAATCAATCCCATAATGACAAATCACAGTAAGGAAGGTGATAATTGGTAGCAAATTCTTCAGTGGCTCCCTATGGCTTCTTGGGTAAAACAGGTTTTTTTGCTTTTGTGGTTACCATTTAACCCTTCATGATTTGATTCATCTATCTTTCCAGATTTATTTTATAATCCTCATCTTTACACATTTCATATTACTTTAATCTGGCCTACTTGCTATCCTCACATTAGTCTTCTGTCCTACTGCTTTTGCAGAGATTTTGCCCCATGCTTAGAATTTTTTATAATCTCTGGCTCCCCTCAGGAAACACATCAGATCTTCCCATCTACAGGAAGCCTTTTCTGATTCTTTTGGTGATTAGATTCTTGCCACCCCCTCTTCCCACTGTATTTACTTGGCATATCCTTGTATTCACATATCTACATTCATGTTATGTCCTCTCAAGAAAAAGTAAACCTTTTGAAAGAAGGGACAGTTTCTGCTTTGCCTTTGTATCTTCAGCAGATTAACTTCCTCATATTAGACACTTAGCAAATACTTGCCAAGCTGAATAATAATTCTTTTGTACCATTTTATGTTTTTTAAAGCACTTAGACATATATATATATACATATATACATACATCTCATTTGATTATATATATTTCATTTGATTTGCAAAATCCTAAGTAACACTTGGAACAACTATTATTATCCTTTTTGTACAGATGAAGACAAAGCATCTCTGCCAGACAGGGTAAGCTGCTTATCCACGGTCACACAGTTAGTAAATGGCAGAACCAGAATGATGATTTTGCTAACAACTGTTCTAACACCCTCCATAGTATAACATACTTTCTCTAAAAATGTTTGAAAATAGCCTTACTCTTTAATAGGAAATGACTAAAATTTCCTTAAATTCTCTATAAGCATATAAAAAAGATACATTATTTTCAATAGCTGACTAATGTCTTCTCTCCAATCACAGAAAACTCTTTTGTCAAGGCTTATCCTTATCTCTGATATGTCAGGATTCATCTATCTGAAGATCCTTCTATTTTTTTCTTAATAATTTTTAATAGGTTCAGAGTTTATTTAACAGAAACATGTAGAGATTTTAAGGTCAATGTATCAAATATCTTAAGTAGGCTCACACTTTGAAATGTAGATTTTTAAGCAGAATGCAGGTTAAATATGAATAGAAATTATTAGAGAATAGGGATGAAACATTTATGCATATACATTATCACCTTAAATAGTATTCATCTTTGCAGAATTGAAATCTCCATGAATTATCATACCTTTTCACATTTGTCATGCAATTCAAAGATAATTTGACAATTTATCTGTATCTTGCTTACAAGTTTTTTTTAACATTCCTTCAAAATTATGTTTGTGTGTGTGTGCATATGTCCAACAAGACTTTTTCTTTTAATTGGGAAACCAATTGGAAATATTCTTGGTAGTTAGGAAGGATATGTCCAATAACTGTCCTGACTTCAAGGTTTGCTAGCCCAAAGAGTATATTAATCAGCACAGTTTTATATTTTTGAGAAAAGATAGAATCCATTCAGCCTTTGATGTAAATTTGTGTATTTTATGTTTATATATATAATGAATATGTTTATTAAATCTATAGTAGCCAAAGGTTTCAGACAATAGCAGTTAAGCCAAAAAGCATCTGTTGCAAAATATAAAGCATTTCATTAAATGCAAAAAACTACAAACAGAAAGAAAATAGCCCCTGTCATCAAGGAAATTATATTCTCTTGGGAAAAGAAAAAAAATTAAAGGGACTCAAAAAAGGGTAAAGGGGGATGGGGCAAGAAGAGAATAAAAATACCCTCTCCTAGGTCAAAGTCCCAAAGTTGAAAGTCATCCTATTAAATTAAATCTAATTAATTATTTTTTATGTTTTGATACAATTTTAAGAAGTTTTCTGACATTTTGTAATCTGGTTTCTTTTCCTCTTCATTCCCTCCTGTAATCCAAGATAGCAGATAACATGATATAGGTTGTATATGTGTTATCATACAATACATATTTCCATGTTCATCATGTTGTAAAAGAAAAAAAACATATTTCTTACACTAGAGCAAAATTAATGAAGGAAATAATTGATGGTATGTTTTAAACTGTATTCACATTTCATCAGTTCCTTCTTTGTGGGTAGATAGTTGGACCTTCTCCTTAAAAATGTTCTTGGAGAATCCAGCCAATCAGAGGAAAAAGCTTGAGGGTCACAGAGTCCTTGCAATTTGACAAGTAGTCTGGCAATTGAATCAGCTTCTAGAATGAAAATACTTCTGTGATGAGGCAGGGACAGACTTTAGAAATGAATCAGGATCACATCATTAATAGGAAAATCAATAAAAACCTAAGCACCCTGTAGAATATGTTTCAGTGCCATGAAAGTGTAAATGAGATTACCTCATAGTTAGTTGGAAAATCCATTCTCTTCTTTCTGTGTCCCTCTGTCTTTTTCTCAGTCTGTATCTCTGTATGTGTGTGTCTCTAACATAGGCATGTACACATTCATCACATTCATTGTTTCTCTGTGTAAGCAAATAATCTCATCAGGCTCTAGTTTTTCTTAGTTCCAAGGAATTTTAAAGGCATCTTTTGATAAAGAAGTTGGGACTCTTTTTGCTTTGGGTGAATAAACTGTTCTTCTAATGTTGGAAGATCTAGTTCATTGTCACATGTGGTAGAGGACATTTAAAGAAGGATTAAAGACTTGCTCTGACATTTTGACAAATGAAAATGTGCATGCTAATTTCTCAAAGCCAGCACATATGAAGGATTATTTCATCAGAAAATTCTTGATCTAAAATGATAAGCAGTGCCAAACCAAAACTAATCAGCAGAATAAGCATCTGGCAGGTTGTTACACATCTAAAGCTCCTGTCACAAAGCTTTGTAAGCTATAAATGTTAAATCTCAAAATAGTAGAAGTGTTAAATGATAAAAAGGAAATTTCTTTCCTCTTAAATAGATTTTATTTTGTCTAAAATGTAATTTCTTGTCCATAAAACTATTTAAAACAAACAAGAAAATACCAAAGTATATTGTGCTATCTACACTATTGAAAAAATAAGCTATTTCATCTTGAAATTTCTTTAGAAAAGCTATTTTATTTTTAGATGCTTTTATTTTCATGTTTAACTGTGGAGTCAGTATATTACCTTCCTACAGATAAATGTACTGAGAGAGCAGTTCTTATGACCTGTCAATTTAATTGTAAGTCATGGTGTAGAAAATTAGTTTGAAATCTTTTGTTATGTATATCTTTTCAGAGTCTTTGCTATGTTCACGGACTTGATATGATCAGCACAATGCCACCCACAAAAAGCATTATCTATCAGGAATCCATCTTTAATTTCAGCTTCATTCTGTGTGCCATTTAGCATTATGGCAAAATCTTTTGGAGATCATACATCTCTCCAATTGTGCTTCATTAGGTATTTGTTATCAGTGGGCCTAAGAAATTAATGCTAATTTTTACATCACCCAGATGCAAAGGATGGAAGGATACCTCCTGGGGGTAGCTTATAGCATTAGCATAGATATTTTATCAAAAATAATGTCACCAAGATTAGCCAGATAGCACCTGTGATCTGGTCTCACCTCTAAGGAAGGTGAGAATATTCCTGTTTAGATGATTTATGGGATCTTCTTGATGGGGTCTGATGAGATAGTTTTTTGTAAGAATCAAGAATAATGTATAACTAAGAAAAATCAGGTCAATTTAACAAGGTTTAAAGGATGAGAACCTTTATTTAGACTTTAAACTACATCCTTATTAAATGTACAGCTAAATTCATTAGTATTACTTTGAGATGACTGATAACATCTCCTTGATCCTATTTGAAAAATACCTTAGATCTGATATCACAGTAATTATCAATGAATGAGTCAATCAGTCAATAAACATTTATTAAAATCTTACTATGGGACAACCAGATTTCTCAGTGTATAGAGAGCCAGGTCTGGAGTTGGGAGGACCTGGGTTCAAATTTGACAGCTGTCACTTTCTTGCTGTGTAACCTTGGGGAAAATCACTTAATCCAAATTGTCTAGCCCTTACCACTCTTCTACCTTAGAATTAATACTTATTATTGATTCTATGACAGAAGTTTAAGGTTTATTTGTTTGTTTGTTTAAAGAGATTACTAGGTGCCAGACACTGCTAAGTGAAAGGGATGCAAATATGCAAAAAAACTTTCCATGCTCTCAAGAAATCTTTCATTTTACCTGGGGAGATAAAACACAAAAGGGAGCTGGAAGGGAGAGGGTAAGATAAGAAGGTAATGGTAGAAAGCTGGAAAGGGAAAGGTAGAAAGTCCAAAGAAAAGCAACAGGGTGAGAAATGAAGAGATGGGGACTCTTAGGCACTTTTCTTAATTAGAGATTGTGAGATGAGTTCATATCTCTGCACTTAAATTGCACTCCAACAATGTACTGATGAAATATCAAGTAATATAAGTATTGTTATTCTCTTGCAGGAGGCTGATATATAAAATATCAAAAAGTAATACCATTTAAGGGATTCCTTAAAGTACTTTTAACATTTCAAATCACCTTTGCACCTTTGCACATCCAGATTGTTCTCTTCAAATACATGTCTTGTGACAAGACAGAACAAGTATTTGGCTCATCTTTCATAAATGAAAATGTTTTACAAGAAGAGCTGTTGTGGATGTAAAGAGGGCACTTCCTACTGTAACTGAGAATCTATGATATCTAAATCCCTTGGATCATTAAAATTGCCTGATTTCTAAAGCTGGAAATGTCCAGCTCAGGATCATAACTTGGATACTTAATGATTAAGCCTATGATTAAGAAATAAAGATATCCAGCAACCTAAGTCACAAACAATTGACTTAGCCAAAGTCCTCATTTCAGCTGTCATTTGTGCCCAGCTTCCATACTGCTGGAATTGGTAAAATCATGACTATTCTAAATCTCAACTACATTCTTGGATTCAGGCTGTAGAAAGGAATAGGTAGAGTTATCAGAGTATAAGAGGTCCAGGAAAGTGGAATTTGGACAGAATCCACAAACATAAGTGGATTTAAGTCCTAGAGAAGTTAATTTACCACTCAAAACATTTTCCCCTAAGGAAGTACTTAGTTTCAGGGAAGACAGCATGCAAATAATGGCAAAAGAATAGGATACAGGTTCCAGGAGCTAGAATGGAATATCGGTTATGGAGGTTAGTTTAATAAGTTCACATTGGGAGGTAGTCTGATTATACATCAAGGAGATATATCCAACCAATGGATGTCCCATTGGTATCTATGTATTATCGAGAGCTCCAGAGTAAGGCCTTCATTTGTATAGTGGACTCTTTGGGAAGGATTTATGGGAAGGCATAGACAAAAGTTACAGGAGGAAAAAGTATGGATAAATTATAATTTTTAAAGTTTGACAGAATACCTACAATTGAAGTATGGAAGAAGTTCTACCAATATACCTATTAGTCCTAACCCACTGTGTCATGTGGTTTGACTGAGACCCTAGGATTTGAAAGAATCTGACACAAGCTTTGATAGATCTTATGTATTAGAAAAATTGTTGGCATATAGGTTGTGCAACAAGTAATTTTCCTCTCTTCTAAAGATTGGTAGAAAAATAAGATAGAGACATCCATTAGCAAATTAGCCATAGAATAATCATTTTTTTGGTCACAACTTTTAAAACCATCTACTAAATCATGAAGAGTTTGTAATTAGTGTCTCTGGAGGGCAGCCATTGATGAAATAATATATCCTTGAAATATTGACATAAAATGCATGAAAATTATTGAACAATTAGCTTTTGTTAAGTGTTTATTATGTGTCAGAATATGAACAAAGTAATGAAATATTTTAAAAATATTTATTTATGACTAATTGGTTTTATTATGGGCATTGCTTTTCTTTATAAAGAGTTCCTACATCAACAAAATTAATTAAAAACTGAATCTACTTTTGTCTTATAAGTTTTGCCATATATTTCAATTTTATGCATATTTTTATGGCTAAGTTGATTACCCTTTTAGGATGAATCCTCTCAAAGAAAGCCATCCTATTTAACAGTATTTTTAAAGATAAAAAGGCAAGTAGGAAAATTTTGCATAACTAATGAAGATATTGAAAAAGTTTGAAAATATCTGTGATATACAACACTTGTGGACTTTCCAATTGTGCAAAGGGATAAGGTAGAAATGGAATGTCTTTTTATATTTATTCTTTAAGAAAATTTGTAACATTAACTATGGATTGTTTTGATTGTTGTTTATTCTATTTACATTTTTGTAGTCATTTTCTTGGCTTTGCTTACTTCACTCTGAATTAGTTCATGTAAATCTCTCCCTAATTCTTTGTATTTATCATATTAGTCACTTCTCAATAGTACAAGTATAACCCAATCCATTAAATGGGAATCTATTTTTAACCCAATTCTTTGCTTTCTGCCCAAAATGCTACTCTACATATTTTGGGGAATATGGGGATTTTAATCTTATCAGTGACCTCCTTGTTATATGTTGGATTCATTTTCAAGCCCCAGTGAGAAAGGGTCTTCAAATAGATAGAATTCCCTTACATTGAGCTCCATTGTTTTCTAGCAGTTCAATATAGAGTACTGATAAACCACACTACTTGTCTCATGAGTATAATTGAAACCATTAATGACTTTGAAAGTTATAGTTTATTCACTCACCTTCTTTTCCTGGAAGTCTGCTTTTCTATACCAATTGTATATAAATTGAGCATGTAGAAATCTCCGAGATTTACATGCCCAGTTTCCCCAATGAATCAGTATACATAACCAACTTATATCTCTAAAGATTTTTAACTAGAGTTACATACAGTATTGCACTTTCTAAGGGGAAATTACAATAATTTGGGGATAAGAGGGAAATAAAAGAAAAAGAGAACAAAACTAATGATTGCTAGGAACATTGAGAAAAAGCAAATTAGGAGTCAATTCTCTTTGGCATAAGAGTGAACATTCAAACTAAATGTGTTCAAGCCCTGACAGTTCAGTTCACTACTTCCAAAGTTCATTCTGGATCTTTTGATGCAATGTGTGGTTTTTGCAGGCTTCTTTATGGCACTTTCTCCAAACAGTTCACTTTCTTGATTCTGAGAGGTAGCAAATTTCTTATCCTAAAATTACTCTCAAACAAGAAAAAATATTCATAAATCTAGAATTTTATGACAATAATACAATCTTTCCTGAGAAAGGTGTTGGCCAACAAATGGATCAACCTGGGATACATGGCTGAGGTATGAGGTATATGAATCAATTGTCAAAAGAAAATAAAAAAAAACACAAACAAACAAACAAATAACAGAGAAAAAAGTAACTTCTGGATGAAACATAAACTATCAAATTCTAATGTGTAAAAATTCTAAGTAAGGAAGAATAAGCCCATAACAGATCCTTGAATCAGGGCCTGATTAAAATGATTTATGTCCCATAAGACTGTAGTAGTAATTATTCACTCACCAATCAGCATCCAGAACTATGGAAAATTTCTATATTATGAGAGAGAAAATGGACTAGATTTTGAAGCAGAAGGGAAATATAATTCCATGGTCTGATTTTACCTTTGCTCTCAGGGATAGGGAAGTCAAAATGGCAGCCAATCTGAGATACTTGGTAGATGTCTGGATCTGGCATGAGGAAATCCTGTGTCTGAGGGTGTCAAACAGCCCCTTTCTTGCACCCCCAAAAAAGTTCAAGTCCCCTGTCTTGGTGAAGAAGCTCATCAATCCTATTGGGATTGGTTGGTCTCCTTGACCTTGTGATCCTAGGCACTGCATGTTAACTTTGTGCTCCTTGGTACTATGCAATGGCTCTTTTGTGATTCCTTCTCCTAGAATCAGACACAATAATTAATCAAAGTCCCATAATATTTAACAATAAATGTCAGATTTCCATAGTCTAAAACTTTTGGGAATTCATTGACAATTAGGACTAATGGACATTTTAAACTTATTTTAGTGCAAATTCAAAAAACCATTAATAATGGTTTAAAATATAAATAAAGTTTAAAATTAATATTAAATACTTTAATAATATTTACTAAATATTTATCTTGAAGTATAAGGAAGTAAGACTAGCAAAAACCAAGTGCTGCTCCTCCCTCCTCCCACATGGATCCTGAGAGAGCCCATGGGCCAAAACAGAAACTCCAAACTCCCTCCACTCAAGGAGATACACAAACAGGAAAAGGAAAAGGGGATTGTGGGAAATGTAGTCTCTATGGTTCAAGATTCTAAATCAATACACTGGTAACATGTGCTTCAAGCACACAAAAAAAAAGAGAGAGAGAGAAAAGAAAATTCAAATACTCTATTGCACATACAAGGAAAAACAATAGTAAAATAAAAAAAAATAAACATGTATAGTTCACATTCCATGAAAAAGTGTCAGCCAATGAGAGACACAATACAAAGGTTTCACACTCCAAAATGAAATCCATTTATTTTTTAACTTGGCCATTATCTACAGTATTTGTGAGTGCACATGATTTTCACGAAGTAAATAGCTTTTTAAAAACAGTAGTATGACAGCTTATTCACATTCTAAGAAGTAGCAAAACCCCCCAAATCACAAAAGCCTATTTAATGAGAATAGCAAACAAATCTGCTATTAGGATTCACATGAGTTTCTAAAGCCACTTGCTGTGTGACATTTGTAAAACCTTTGAAGCTTATGGATTCTTGTCATAAGTTCTCTAGATTCTAGCCAATTTTTCAACCTTTGTGAAGATATTTCTAAAAAAGTCTAGTACTGCCATCATTCCAAAATGTGGTGGGAGAAACCAGAAAAAACAAACAAGCAAAATACTCTGTAGTACTGATGAAAACCTTTTGAGTCAAAATGTCATCAAGAATCTAAAACATGCTGGTGGAAGGGTAGAGTAAGCTGAAGAATTACAAATATAAAAACCATCCAGGAGCCACTAAGTTCCATGGGAAAATCTCCCTCTGGGAGCCATCCAGGGGTTACCAAGCCCCCTGGGAAAACCTTCCCACCTCTGGTATGAGACTATAACAGCCATAAAAGTCATATATTTATATGACCCATCCATTGTAATGTGGAGGAATACACTATAGAAAAGCACTTCTGATGTCTCATATGTTACATTTTTGTAAATGTGAAGGTGGGAAATACAATAGTACTATTGCACTTCACTTCAGTTACTAAATGGACTTTACCTCTTCTTACAAACAACTCAAAAGTAGGCAAATGATCAGTCAAAGGTAGTGGTGATACTAGACATCTGAAAATCACTTCTGAAGACCCCTTAATCAATTGATATTTTTTAGCTCATTAAATACTCCAAAGATTGTATATACAGTTTGTAACCAGTTTGATGGAGTCCATCCACCATCATCTATGAGATAATTAACAATAGCAAAGAAAGAACAAAAATCCATTAAGTCAACATGTGACTTCAATGGATCTGGTGACAAAGCCATCATGCATCAGTACCTATGGTTTTGCCAAGGAAAAAAATTAGTCCAAGTTGTTTATGGACTTTTATAATAGTATTTTCTACAGTTCAGTCATAGGGGGAGGGAACAAATAAAGAAAATGTAACAAAACATATTGCTAATGACCAAAACATAGTAGCTGAAAATGACATAGTGTAACAGAATATCAATATGTGAACTTAAAAAACAAAATTGAATTTTAAAGCAAACAATCAGCAAATATAATAAGCATGACAGGATACAGACACTCATTATCTATAGAAGGTTTTACATGTGAGCAATCAATCCAAGAGTTCTTTTCTCCATTTCCAATAGATGTGTTACAGAGACTTCTTCACTATTTAGAGGGGAACAATCTGAAATAGTTAACATCAATAAGGCAATGGAGTCTGACAAGGTGTAAAATTCACCTCCAGACATATTGAGGTTCCCTCCCTTCCTAAATATCATCATCTACCTAGATTCCTTTGGTCACATTTGGTCCTGGTGTTCCCCATACCAAGGAGGATTCCCGCACTGAGGATAGTTTGGATGAATCCTATATTGGATGTGTTGCAGAGACTGGGTAAAATCTCCCTTCTGCATCTTGAGATTACTCAAACTAATAGCAAGGAAAAGTGCACCCAGGAAAAGTAATAAGAAAAGACATCCTAAAACTTTGAGCTGAGGGAGCTTGGTAATGCTCTCTGAGAACAGGGGTTGTTTGAGATAGGCAGGAAAATGGGCCATGTTTGTAACTCTACTTTCTGTCCATAGGTGGTGCTATCCTAATAGGTACTGGCTAGGAGTAAACTTAAGAGGTTTGGAAGAGTAACTTTCCTTTCCCTCCCCCCAGGGGTAAAAAACCAGGAAGGAATTTGCTTTCACTGCCACATGGGCAGTGGACTGCTGCTTCCCTTGATTTCTTTCTTCAGCTATGTGGGCAGGGAGTTAATAGGGTGGAAGCATTCTTTTAGGTAAAAAGCCTTTATGAGGCTAATTGTTACCTAAGAGAAATACCCTTCCAAGGTAGCCATAAGCTCTCAGGAGTTAGCAATGTGAGGTAAAGGGGTATTTATACCTCACCCTCCACCCAGAAAACAGCTTGCAAGGACACCCAGGCAGTGTGTCTGGTCAAACATTGGAAGCAGCAACAGCGGCTGAATCAGCAACAACAGCAGTGGTAGGAAGAGGAGGAGCAGTAGCAATAGCAGCAGCAGTAGCAGTAGCAGCAACAGCAGAGGTGGGAGGAGCAGTGAAGGCAGGAGCGGCTTTTAATACCAATCTGTCTTTAACTAAATTAGAAGTGTCCTAAACTCTAGACTTCTGGTCACCAACAATGCAATATTTGAAGTATAAGAAATAAAAGAACAAAGTAAAAGCCTGTATTTTAATAAAATCCAACATTTAAAAAAATTTTTTGTTTGAGAAAAATCTTCAAGTTAAGAAGCTTGCTAACTCCTAAATCCAGTTCTAACTCCTAAATCCAGAGAATGAACTGTTGTAGAAAGATGCTTGAAAATCCTACACTACATCAATAAGATCCAGAATGAACTTTGGGTGTGGTTGATTCAACTGAAGGTTGATTGAAAAATTTTTTTGAATGTATACTCTTATACCAAAAGGGAACTTCCCCCTAATTGTTTTTTTGTCAGTGTGCCCAGCAAACATTGGTTTTGCTCTCTCTCTCTTTCTCTCTCTCTCTTTCTCTCTCTCTCTCATTCTCTCTCATTCTCTCTCTCTCTCTCTCTCTCTCTCTCTCTCTCTCTCTCTCTCTCTCTCTCTCTCTCTCTCTCTCTTCTATTTCCCTCTTATCTCTAATCGTTTTAGTTTCCTCTTGGTGAAATTTTGTATGCACCTGTAGTTAGAAAATTTAGAGATGGGCATTTTGGAACTATGCCCAAAGGGCAATAAAAGACTGTCTGCCCTTTGATCCAGCCATAGCATTGCTGGGTTTGTACCCCAAAGAGATAATAAGGAAAAAGACTTGTACAAGAATACTCATAGCTGAGCTCTTTGTGGTGGCCAAAACTTGGAAAATGAGGGGATGTCCTTCAATTGGGGAATGACTGAACAAATTGTGGTATATGTTGGTGATGGAATACTATTGTGCTCAAAGGAATAATAAAGTGAAGGAATTCCATGGGGACTGGAACAACCTCCAGGAATTGATGCAGAGTGAGAGGAGCAGAACCAGGAAAACATTGTACACAGAAACTGATACACGGTGGTACAATCGAATGTAATGAACTTCTCCATTAGTGGCAATGCAATGACTCTGAACAACTTGGAGGAACCTATGAGAAAAAACACTATCCACATCCAGAGGAAACACTGTGGGAATAAAAACACTGAAGAAAAACAACTGCTTGAATACATGGGTTGAAGGCATATTGTTGGGGATGTAGACTCTAAATGAACATCCTTGTGTAAACAACATTGAAATGGGTTCTGATAAAGGACACATGTAATACCCAATGAAATTGAGTTTTGGCAGCCGGAAGAATGAGTGGAGGGAGGGAGGGAAATAATGTGACTATTGTAACCAAGCAATAATGTTCTAAATTGACTAAATAAACTTATTCAAATGGAAAAAAAAGAAAATTTAAAGGTGCAGGATGGTTTTGTTTAGTGATCAGTTGGGGAGACTAGTCCCCCTTTCATCATCAGGGGGGATTGTGAATTTTAGATTTTCTACTCCCTAATTAGTTTTAAAAATCCTAACAAACATGAATGTAAACATCCCTACTTAAGGAATAAGTGTTGAGGATTATGGCCTATGACAGACATGTGTTAGCAAGTGACAAATAAGAAACAACTGGCAGACCCCCTGGGCTGTCCTAAGTCAAGCTTAAGCTTCCATTGGTACATGTGAGACACAGGAAGTGATGTAAAAAAGTCTATATATTCTTGTCACTTCCTTTTTCTGGGCTCTTTGGTGGCAGAGGTGTTGAGCTCTGGATCTCTCTCATGGATACATTGGGTTCGGCAGTGGTGTGTGGCTTGTAGCAGTGTGCTAGGCACCTTGGTGTTTTGGCATACTTGCAGCTCTTGTCTGGGTCTGGTGGCGAGCATCCTTGCTGAGGTGACTGGGAGAAGTTCAGTAGCATGGGTCAGGTGAGGTGTCTTCCCTGAGCTCTCTCAGAGTTTAGGCTGATTCTTCCTTTACCTCCTAAAATGCTATTCTCGTAGGAGACCCCTCATTTGGGAGGAGGCCACGTGATTGGAAGCCTAGCTAGATTAAATCTTCAGAGTAGACCTTGTGGCTGAGTTCTCTGAACTTCCCTTGGTTTAGGTTAGGCCTGAGAAATCTTATGTCCCTTTCCGCTCTCTCTTCTTAGTTTCTTCCCTCTATTTTAATTTAACCACCATAAATTTCCTAAACTGACTAGTATTTTTATTGGGATTGAATTAAATGCCTGGTGACTATGTTCCTGGGAAAAGAGAGAGAGGGAGGAGTTTGAAAGAGAATTCTTTACTCTATTGTCTATTCTGAGTTAACACTAACTTAAGCACCTCACTAGATTGTGAAGGTAGAATTAACTCTCCATTGTTTACCTTTTGATTGAATCAACAGAAGCTTGAACTAGGGAGAGGAACTTACAAACCATTTATTCAATTTGTACCCTCAGGAACCCAATCAGCCAGGATGAATATTCACCTCTCCAGAAGGTGAATTTTTAGAAAAATTCATGCCCTTCAATTAGAATTTAATTTTAAGAAGGTGAGAACTTAAGCTTCAGAAGGTGAGAAATCAATCTCAAAGACACTGCCACCCTGGGTAGTGCTAGACAATTTGGAAACTGTGATTGGCCCAGAAGAAGAGGGGAAGGGACTAGGAGCCACCACAAAAACCATGAAATCCTTCTGCTTGAGGCAGATTGTCTTTGAGAAAATAGTCTGAAGAGATTGTCACATGGAGATAGTCTTCTAACGTGGGAGAGTCTTTGAGGGAGCTTCACTGGAAAATGCAGTTTGGATCATGGGCTTGGAGATCAGCTTCAACTTGGACTCTGACTCCTGGACCACTTCTTTGGATGAGTGAAAGGCTGATTTCCTTCCTAGTTTCCTAAGAGACTAGTTTCCATTTGGGAGGAGGCCGAGTGGTTACTTACTACTGGCCAGCCTGGCTGAGGACTAGCATAGGTATTTTCTCTAACCTCATTCACATTTCTCTATTTTATTGTTTCCCTTATCTTTTGATAAATAAACTTCTGACTCTAGAACAAGTTTATTGTTTTCATTACATGGTAGACCTTCAAATACTTGAAAATCAATCACATACTCCACCCCTATCATTTTTCTCTTCATAACCACTACCAATTCTTTCAAAGTATTGTCATATGAATATTTTCTAGTTCTCATATCCTAATTTTCCCTCTATCCACACAGTTGCTTAAGTTATGATTCTGTCATTTCTCTGCTGAATAAATTCTACTTGTTCCTTTTTACCTCTAAGATCAAATATGAATTCCTCTGTTCAACTTCATATTATGTTTCTAATCTACCTTTCCAGCCTTATCATACAGCACTCCTCTTCACCTTGCTAAACTGGTCCTTTTTCTGGTCATCTCATAGAACACTCCAACTCTCATCTAATTTCTGCTTCCTAATTTTATATAGGCAGTCCTCATTCATGGAATTCCTTTCCTTCTCATCATTTCTACTTCATAGAGGTTTTATTATCTCCCAAAGCTCAGTTCATGTGACAAATTCTTTAATATGCCTTTTCTGTTCTGATAACAGTGATAAAAACACTGATAATAGTGTTTTTACACTCAAATTTTCTTGTTTATATTTTTATGTATGTATGCTGCTTCTTTGGGTATAATTTAAATGTTAAACATGAGTAGTGCTTTCTTTTGGTCTTTATATTCCCAGTGAATACTACAATATCTGGACTACAGTAGGTTCCTAATAAATGAAACTGATTTTTGACAAGTTTTTCAAATGTTAATTTTGTATTATGTCACAGGGTACTGAAAATAATTCCTGAAAGCAGGACAAAATTCTTTATGACCAACTCTAGTTTAATATTTGAGCATCTCCTTTATTTAAATTCCTGTGTCTATAGTACAAACTTAGATTATGTAAATTTTCTTAGCTATTTTGTCCTACTCGTGACTCATAACAAACTTGCAAAATTCACTAAAACAGCATAATAGTTGTCATACTAATTGTTATTTAGCTCTCCTACCCATCCTCTTCTTGATTTAATAATAATTAACTGAATAATAATCAACTGGACAACTTCTTATTTTTCTCACCATTCTCAGTGGATAACTTCTTTTGGAATTGTTATATGTCATTCAAAATCTTAGCTCTCCCAACTCTCTGGTGGCTTGAAAGATGTTAATCACTTCATATGTGAATTTTTAACCATCAGGAGGCACTGCATGCAACTATCAAATATTTCTTTACCAAGACCCAGAACTGGTCATTACCCAGACTCTTCTTGGTCATCCATAGCAGGTAGAGAGGCATATTTATTAGCTTGTGTAGTTCATTGTCCTGTAAAAGGAAAAGTCTGCACCTTTCATGCTTCCCCTTACCCCCTGCCAATTACTTTGTGCCATGTTTTGTGATATAACATGTCTTCTTTCATCTCCTCAGACAAAGTCCTAGGAAGGCAAACAAGATATTATAATGTAACTGGAGTTAGGAAAAACAAGGTTTAAATCCTGTTTCAGACACTTACTAGCTTGGTGATCTTGAGCAAATCAATTAATCATCAAATATCTATTAAAATATACATGGAATGAATCAAATGATCCCTATTTTTATTGAGTTTACATTTCAATAAGGAAGACTATAATAATAAATCCAGCATAAAGGAAAGTTAATGCATATACATGACAGTACCTAGCACATAGTGTTTAATTATTGTTTTATATATATATGTATTTATTTTATATTTTATATTATATATATACATATATATATATATAAATACAAGATACTCGGGGAAAGAAGATCCAAGTATTTGGGGGAAGATTAGAAAGGTTTCATGTATAAAATGATATCTAAAATGTTCCTTGAAAATAACTTCACTTATTCTCATATAATTCCACCCCTTTATATTTTCTTCCACTGGCTCATGTATTCTGAATAAGAATATCATATCCAAAGCAATAACTCTACCTCTTTTATCTAACCCATTTCTTTGAAATGAGTCATATTCTTCCATTGTCATTATAAAGTCATGAGTTAAAATATTAGATTTATCTTTCTAGTTTGAAATATGTGGTTCATTGGCATTTATAGATATTAGGGAACTATGCTATTATACCTTTTCACAGATAGTGTATTTTGTGCATTAGTACTTTCCACTAATATTTTTTCCTATGAAAATATTGTTACTCTTTTAGGATTTGGTTTAAAATATTTAGCAAGTGTAGATGACTTAGAAATAATTCACATTTAATCAGTAATTTTAAGTCTCATTGGCATGAAATCTATCTTCACTGGACCACAATGTATATCTATGACATTATGGCAAATTCTCTATGTTGTCAGGTTGATATAATTCTAGTATAGAGCAACATGTTACATCATTGCTGGATTCCTTGTGTCAGTTGCATATGGGCACTGTAGGATAACTGTATCCCCTTGTTAGGTTCTATTGTTTTGATAGTTAAGAAGAATACGAAGAAGCAACTTCAATATCCTGCAAGATGGTGCTCTCACATTCTCCAAGAGGTAAGGAAGTTCATGCAAATCATTCTGGTTTGTTTTTGATGCCAGTTTGCAAATCCTTTACTAGACTGGCATCCAGAAATAAGATTAAGATTATGGTGAAATAAGTTAAGTAATTCATACAACCATTTGTTTGGATTGTTTAGAAATATCTGAATTTTTGTGGCAAAGTCAAGATGGTGGCATACATGCAGCAAAAGTTCAGACCTCTGAAAACCCTTCCTTACATAGTACAAACTAAATACTCCTAGGGGACTGAAAATCAAACCTAACAAAAATTCAGAGCCAAGGGACCCTCCTGCTGGACTCAACTTAAAGGGTATGCCCCCAAAAGCCAGAATTTGAGAACACTCTGGTCTAAGGGGAAGGAAGAAAGAAGGTTCCCATCCCCCACCTAGAGCACTAAGTCCAGTGGTAGCTGGAACCTCTGGGTGGGCAAAGGATCTGGTCTGGAGGGAGTACCTTACAGACAAAGCTGTGCCAGGCTCAGAGCATCAAACAGGTGGTGGGAAAGCAGTTAGAGAAGAAGCTCAGAGCAGGCAGTCTAGTTGCAGCCAGGGAGACACTCCATATTGCCCACCCTTAGGTTTTGGCCTGAGGGCACATCCAGGGAAGTTCAAGGTCCAACACACCTCTCCCACAGACTGAGCTGAGAGATTTGCTGACAAAACTTCAAGGGTGAAGGCTGACAGAAAAGCCCAAATCCACAAAAAATAAATGAGAGAAGCAAAAGCACAGGCAACTGCAGGGACTAAACTAAAGGTAAATATGAGCAAACAACAGAAAAAGAAAAATAGAAATTACAATTGACAGTTTCTATACAGGCAATGAACAAAGAGCAAACAGAACAGAGAAGGATGAAGGAACATCAAGCAAAAACACACAAACTCTAGCAAATTGGATACAGGCTTTGGAAGAACTCAAAATACAATTCAAAACAGAATTAAGAGAGGCTGAACACAACTGGAAAAAGAACTTAAAAAGTAAGATAAGTCACCTGGAAACAGAAAAGAGTGTCTTGAGAGCCAAAAATAATCAGTTTGAAAATGAGGCAAAGGAGACAAAATATGAGGCAAAGAAGATGAAAGATGAGGCAAAGAAAATGAAAGATGAGGCAGAAAAGATGAAAGATGACCTCCAAAGAAAATCAGACCAGAAGGAGAAAGATGACCAAAAAGCCAGGGAAGAAATCCAATCTTTAATATCCAGAATACAACAACTAGAAGCAAGCAAATTCATAAGGCAGCAGGACACTATAAAACAAAACCAAAGAATGGAAAAATTGAGGAAAATATGAAACACCTCATTCACAAATCAGAAGATTAAGAAAATCATTCCAGGAGAGACAAGTTAAGAATCATTGGTCTACTGGAAGACCATGACAAAAGAAAAAGCCTGGACACCATACTATAGGAAATTATCCAAGAAAATTGCCCCAATATTCTAGAACAAAAGGGAAAATTGGATATTGAAAGAATCCACAGATCACCTCCTGTACTTAACCCCCAACTAACAAAATCTAGGAATGTTAGTGCCAAATTCAAAAACTACCAAACCAAGGAAAAAATATTATAAGCTCCTAAGAAGAAGTCATTCAGATACCATGCAAGCAAAGTGAGGATAACACAGGATCTGGCTGCATCTACACTGAAGGACCAAAAGGCATGGAATATTCCAGAAAGCAAGGGAACTAGGTCTACAACCAAGAATTAATTACCCAGCAAAACTGACCATATTCTTACAGGGAAAAGTCTGGACATTTAACAAAATAGAAGAATTCCAAGCATTTGTAATGAAAAGACCAGACCTGAACAGAAAATTTGATGCACAAGCAATCAAGAGAATAATCAAAAGGTAATTAATAAAGAGGGAAAAAGAAAAACAAAAGCAAAAAATCCCCACTTTTTTTAAGAGACCCAATAAGTTAAAATGGTATGTATCCTTATAAGAAAAGAGGTCATTGGTAACTCTTAATAACTGTTGTTATCACCTGGCAGCTAGAAGAATTACATTTAAAGGGAACAGTGACAAACTGTATAGGATGAAATGCCAAGACTTAAATATGTATATAGATATATGTGTGCATAAACACATACCTATGTATACACACACACACACACACACACACACACACACACACACAAAACCAGAGCTAGAAAAAGAGGTTAATACTAAAAGAAATCTGAAAAGAAACAAAAGGTGATAAGTTTGAATTTTCACAAAGAAGTTCATGGTGGGAGGGGGGAGAACATCAATATACTGAAAAGGTAAAGAGGTTGGAGATAGGAAATACTCAACTCTTATGCACATAGAAATTGACTCAAAAGGGGAAGAACAATCAAATACATTGGGGCAGAGAATTGATTTGCACCCTATAGGGAAGTAGAAGGATAAGAAACAGACTGGTGGGGAGGGAAGCAGTACAAGGGAGGGGGGGTAGTATAAAAAGACTGTAAAGAAAATAAGAGAGGAATAAGAAGGGGGGTAGAAAGTGAAGTAAAATACTAAATAAATTAATTTAAATAAGAAAAGAAATATCTGAATTTTTGTAATGGTCAAAAGCACAACTAAATAAGCAGTTGCTATTTAAGTATTATGTTTCAATTACTTGTCACTCATCAGGAATAGAAAAATTTTCTTTTATCAAAGATTGAGATTTTTGTAAAAGTAACTTTGCATAATCTTCCACTCATTCCCAATCTTATTCTTCTAAGAAATGAATTATGATTCCAAAAAGAAAATTCTTCAATTCATAGCCATTCACTATCCTTAGAGGAGTTCCATTTGGCCGGGTGTTCAGGTATAATCTACTAAAACTTCAGAGGTTTAGTTGGAGTGAACCATGACAAATAAATGAATTCTTTTTCCATGTGAACTTTAACCCTAAGATAGTCTGGGAGTTCTAAGGTAGTGGTTCCACTTAGCTTTAATCTTGAAGGTGAAGTATTTCTTAGAGTCAGGAAGTTGTAAGAAATCTGGGAAAGTCTTAAGAATTTAGACCTCTTACAAAGCATAACTAGCTAAGTTTAAACCATTCCAAATAAATAAGTATATTATTAAAAATCTTCAAGGAATTAGATGCCATAGCCTATCAGTAATAAGAGACCCGAACTGTATTTAGCAATAATCACTTAATCTAATACCCAATGCCTAGAATGTACTTTTACCTTTCCTTACCCTTTTAGAATTTTTTGATTCCTGAAAAATATAGTTCAAGTAACATTCTACATCAACCTTTTTTGCTTTCCTTAGTTTTTAATGTCTCTCTCCCACAACCTCTCCCTCCTCCTTCCTTCATTCCTTTTTTCCTTTATTCCTTAGTTCTTTCATTCCTTCCTTCCTGCCACTGATTAGATTTCAGATACTTTCTATTTAAGTTTGACTAGATTATATTTTATATCTTCTCTGACTTGAAATTTCCTATGATAACCCTATACACAGAATGATGAAGTAGAGACTTAGAGAATTCTCCAGGATGACAGAAAAAAACAAAACAAAACAAAAACTAAGTGAAGCAACTAAGACCTGAATTCAGGTCTTATAAATCCATATTTGTTCCTTCCACATATGTTTTTTAGTACCCCAAGCTATTTTCCTTGAAAATATAATATAGATTCTTTGTTGAAAAGAATGATTATTTTCCATTAAGTTACACTTGACAAATATTAATTTTCAGATAATTAATATTTGGTTTATCTTCCAAAAGCATATTTGAAAGTGAATTGGAATAAAGGGGCATAGTATAAAGAATATAAATTTAATTATTATAATAATTTATTGAATAAATATATGGCATTTTAATTTCATATTTGGATTCAATATTGTTATTTACCTAACATCTGTTAAAATGAGGACATGTGTTCCTTTTCTCTTTACCCATATTTCATATAGTCTGAACTTTAAATATACCTGACATTCTCAAACAAAAAAGAAAATTAACAATGAAGTTTCATATGTAATTTAATTTTTTTTTATTTTTAAAGATACAGAAATCTATGAGTTTTACAAATGGATCGTATCTCTTTTTCTAGCAGTTTTGTATGATGTTTTTCAATACTATTCTCTCCTTAATATTCTTAACCTTAGGCAATTTCAAAATTATAGCTTTATTTGCATTATATAAATTTAGTAAAAAAGTGTTTTATGTTTCTTTGTTTTTTCTGTCACAAAAAAGATTATTTATGTTCAAATGAAGATTTATGTTTAAACCTTAAGTAAAAGCTGATAAATTTGGTTTCGCTTATCCATTCTTTCAAACTGGACTCAATCATCACCAGAGGAAAAAAAAGGAATCTGTCATCAATGTTATTTCCATTGCTGGTTCTGCTTCTACTACTATAACCACAACTACTTATGAGTATAGTATGATAGTGTTGATAAGCAGCATTTATATAGTATTTTAAGGCTTTGAAATCATTTCACAAATATCACATTTAACTTTTTAATAACCACAGGATGTATGTTCTATTATTATCCCTATTTTTCAGATTAGGAAACTGAGAAAGACAGAGGCTAAGTAACTTGCCAAGTGACATGTAACTAGTAAGTGTAAAGCTGGATTAGATTTCAGACTTCCTAACTTCAGATCCTATATTCTATCCTACTAATCACTACCTACTAATCACTAGCTGCTAGCAGTTGAGATAATAAAATTAAAAATTAAGGAAAATCTGATATGGAAATATTTTTCTTTTTCTTTATTTTACAGAATCCATTTCAATGAATTATACCCCTAAGGACATAAAATAGTGAAGAAAATAAAGTTTTTTGGAATGTTTTCACACCAAAAATATTCCATATAGTTATTTTTAACCATGACAAACATATCCACAAAATTACGCTATTCTGCTTTCATAATCCACTCCAAATATTTCTTGGAGGCTCATGAATTTTTCTTTTGACATTTGCATGGATGTATACAAATCAATATATATATATATATGACATACATGTACCTATGCACATTTATATGTATATCTATATGTATATATGTATGAGTTGTGGGTGCATGTATGTGAGGATGCATTTATATGATCCTTGTGAAGTCAATTTCTTTCAACCTTATTTTATATATAAAATGAAGTAGACTAGATATACCTAAGGTCTATTCTAAGTTTGTGGTATAAATTGTTTATGTTGTGATGATAAAAATTGAGTTTTAATGTCATCTCTTAAAATTTTGTTATTTCTGCTGAACTGATAGTGGTTCTTTATTAGTGCACCCGCTAGTTGCATTTCTGCCTAGTGTTTTTTCCAAAGATGCATACCTTTTAACTTTCAGCAACAGAAATAAAGCTAGAAATGAGCCATGTCTGCATCTGAAAAATGTACAAAGTATATACTTTCTCATTTATCTAAAGTGGTGATGAAGTTCAGTTTCTAGTAGTTGCCTGAATGAGGAAAAAACAGCTACAGGATATCTATGACCAGTTTTATGATTTTGATTAGGTTTTATTAAATTATACTAAATTGTCCAATGATTAGGCTATAGGTATTCTATGGCAAATCCAATTTACCATACTATTTCCTATAAGTACAAAGATTGCACCATAATAGAAGGCCTAATTCATTTTAAGGGGGAGAAGGATATAGATACTGATTCTCTTCCAAGTCCCTTCTTACTCTCATATTCTTCATTTTTTCTAGTCCTATTTTTAAAAGCAACCAATCTAAAGATATGTAAACTGACTCTATATTCTCCTCTTTAATGATTCCCTCTCTCCCATCTTTTCCTATTTCATTTTGGTCTGATCTTTCAATGAAACAAAGAATTTTTACAATATGACGTCAGGTCATGAGTCCCTAATTTTTACTAAATGTTTTCAACAATCATTGGAGCAACTAAACCATTATTTGCCCTGCCTTTGCTCCCAAAGGTCCTTATCTGCCTTGCTACTCTCTTTATCATATCACAATTCTATCTGTCATGACCTGAACAAGGCCTTATATAAGGTTTTTTACACTTTCCCCTTCCAATTAGAATGAGATTCTTGAGGGTTTGTATTTTCTCAATTTTCTTTTTGCATCCACAGTGATTCACACACAATATGTTCAAAAAGTACTGTTACATACCACTTAATTAAAAATATTAAGTAGAATTCATATTCCCAAGCAAAAATCTTGATTATCTGTAGTCTTGACAAACTTAAAAAAGATTCTTCCTAAGATACTTGAGAGATATGTCACCGGAGGAAAGAAAAATGTAACTGACATTCTTTATTTTTGTTTATTGTAAGCATGAAGGTGTTAGAGAATAATTATCAACCATTTTATGCAGCATTAATCGCTGTAGGCTGTGATTGAGTTAAACCATATTGTGTGAATAGTGACATTTATTGATGACTATTCCCTGGGAAAATTAAGTCCACAAAGACAAATTTGCCATATGTGCAGTTTGTGTATTAGTTTGGGGTTTGTCTCTCAGAAAAGTGCTTCAATTTAGATATTACTTAGAGAAAGGCTTGACTACTACTAAGCTGGTCACCTTTTTAAAGGAAATGAAAATTTAATACTGTCCAATATACCATAGTGGGTTCCTGGTTGAAACTTCTCTTTCTTTCAGTCAATAAATATGTGTTAAGCATTTATAACATTCCACATATTAGAAATACAAAAGCATGATTTAAATTGTCTCTTTCTTTAAGGAGTCTATCTTATCATACTATGATAAAAGTATTGGCTTTGTAGTCAAAGGATATGGGTTCAAATCTTACCTCAAATGCCTTATCTATAAAATGAAGGGGATGGGCTGGATGGTTGATGAAATCTCTACAGTCCTACTACCAACAGAATTCAAATATATACAAGGTATTTTTATCAGAAGCAAACAACATTACTACGTGAGACATTCTATACTACTAATTTTTTTGATGTTGATTTTTTTTTACGCATTTGCTTAATAATTAAACATTTAATTATTTTCTGTCTGCATGTTCTGACACTTTCATTAGACAGATATCATATCTGAAAGACCTTTTAGTATTCTTTTATTCCTTTTTTGTCAATCTCTCAACAGCACTCTGCTTTCTATAAAGTAGGTACATGTGTACATGCTAAGTATTGATAATTGGATACCAGAATAGAAGTTTATGATAAATCATGGATGTCTGTAAACTTTATACAATAGGAATTAAATATACTATAGGTTTTCTTTCCATTGTATTGATAATTCCTCTTTATGTTAATGAGTCATTTTTGAAAAAAGTTGTGAGATAGATTATCAACCTTTTATCTGGTGTTTTCTAGGTCAAGGGACTGAACTAATAACTACTACAAAAATACACCATATCTAATGAGTATAATTTTTCATGATCAATTCTCTTAATACCCAATTAGAAATATTTCCCAAACATCACATATTACAGGAAAGTAATCCAGGGAATATTAAAGACAACAAGATTTGTGCTTTTGGGCATTCGTGGCAAAATTTAGTAAAAGAAAGGACAACATGAATGACTCAAACAAGAATTGCTGTCATTTTTCTATAGTTCAGTGAATGCTAAACTTCAGTGGTTCTCATGAAAATGTTTCACCCAAACAAAGCCACTCTCTCACAATCTGTCCTTCTATAACCTGGTGATTATCAAAGCAATGATTTCTGTTATACCCTTAACTATGCACAAAGCTCCACAGGATCACGGGTCTCTTCAATGAGATTTAATCTACTCATAGTTATGAATTCAGGTGTGGAGGTAACAAGATAAGTGAAAAAGGTATGGGATTTTTGAATCAAAATTTTCAACCAGCTCTGACCTTCATCATCACTGTGTCTTTGAGAAAATCAACTTATCTATAAAACCCAATTTCCTTTTTAGCAAAATGGATGTAATCTAACACTGTCTTTTAAGGGTGTTGTGAGAATCAACTATGACTTTCTACATGAAAGCACTTTGTAAATAGTAAGTATTGGATATGGAATATAATGGTTTCTGATATCTGAAGACAGCCTGAGTTCCAATTCCAGTTCTACTATTTAGAACCTAAATGAAGTTGGGCAGGCAAGTCATTTAATATTTTTAAGGGGGTTGAAATCTTTGAGGAATGACAATAAGTGTGCTACCCACTTTCTGACAGAGAGGTAATATGTTAAGTATGCAGCATGAGACAAGTATTTTTATACATGGCCAGTATGGGAATTTATTCTACTTGAAGATACATATATTTTTTCAAACATATATTTCCAATATGTGTGACAATAGCACCCATCAACCAGGGTTGTTGTGAGGATAAAATGAGACAATATATTAAGCATGCAACACAGTATTTGGCACATAGTAGGCATTTAATAAGTGATTATTTCCTTCTTACATCTTAGAATTGATTGTATAAATATAATAATCTGTTATTATTACCAATTTCTGCAGAGAACATATCAAGGCTACTGAGGTGAGGAAGAATAATGCTTTTAGAAGTTAAGTGGTAAAAATAGTACATCTGAGCAAAAATTAAATATATATATATATATATATTTTGGTCTTGTTACAAAGATTGATTTTGAAGAGTATCTGCACATTTATTATCTGTAGGTCTTGAAGAAGACAATAAAATTTAAGTTCACATATTCCTTAAGATAATTGAAGATTTTCTGGGAAGAATAGGATGTGACTTCCCTAAATCCCAAGATGATGACTTTAGAACTAGAAGGGAATTTAGAGGCTCACTAGTCTTACCCTATAATTTTAGGGTCATGAAACTAAGGTCTAAATAGGCTGTGACTTGCTGAAGGTCACAAATTGAGTAGTACAAGAAACAGGATTTCTACTAAAAATAGCATGCTGAAATAACATATGTATAAATATAATTAAAATGATTGTTTATTTAAAATAAAGGAAGGGAAGGAAATTGGGATGATCTATCTAAAGACTATAATAACCTTTCCCCCCAAATTCAAGTTGATAACCTACCCTATTTAACACTTCTCTACCTATAAATCTAATTCCTACATCTAGCTAAATTAAACCCCCTCTTAGTTAATATAAAAAGGTGTAAGGAATTGGAGGTAGCAGAACCAGGACAAGAAGAAAGAGTTCTCACTGACAGTTGGCACTTGAATGTCTTGAGCAGCTCTGTTGGAAATCACTCTATCAGCCACAAGCTACACACAGACACACAGAAACCAGCCATTGGATAAGGGATATAGTCACAAGAGAGGGAGACTAGTACAACTCACAAGGTCCATCCAAGGAGCTAGACTCACTATCGCCCTTAGTTTCAACTGTTGCAAGTCATAGTAATAATGTTGAATTTATTTATCTTAAAAGAGAAGCAACTGGTCCATAATAAACACACACAGAGATGATATCTAGGATTTCATGAATGTATTAAATTGTATAAGTGGGTACAATTTTCTATTAAAGCTATCTTTTGTTACAAATGTGAATTAAATTTCACTATGTATACTGAATGAAAAAAACAAACCAAAACAAAACATTTATAAATCATTAACTGTACCAAGTACTGTGCTGATCACTGGGGATACACGTAGAAAAAGACTATACTCTCAAGGAGCAGGACAAATAAAAATTCTCAGTGGTCTTGGAGCAGGTCTGTGATAAGCCACAGTAACCCTGAGGTTTCATCAGTCCCATGGGGAGAACCCTGAGGAGAGTGGCCCACCATTATTGGGAAAGAGGAAATGAAATGAGGATTCTGCTTTTCTTGTTGAGACAGTACAGAAAAGTTTTTAAGGACTTGTTGAACAATCTCTCTCTCTCTCTTTCACACACACACACACACACACACACACACACTAATTTTAGATGTTGCATATTTAAACAAATCTGACTGCATACTGATATTATCCCTGAAGGCTCAAAAGTAATCTCATACTAAAAAAAAGTCACTAAGATCTTATGAAATTTACTAGTGGACAACATAAGAAAGATACAATTTATTTCATAACCAAATTAGAATTCTTGATTGTTAAGTTGAGTATTACTGGAAGTTATTTGAATATATGCATAAATTTCAAGTATAACCTGGGAATAGAAACATATCTATCCATCTATCTATCTATCTATCTATCTATCTATCTATCTATCTATCTATCTATCTATCTGAAACCCATGACCTTCTATTTTTGAATTGAAACTAAGTATTGACAGAAGAACAATTGGAGTTAACTGATTTATGGAGGGTCACATAGCCAGGAAGTGACTGAGGCTAAATTTGAACCCAGGTCCTCCCAACTCTAGGCCTAGAACTTTATCCACTGTGCTACCTAATTGCTCCAACAAAGTTACGTTGAATAACATTTTGACAACCACTCAATTGGACGTTCCCTATAAATGCACTTTTTACTTATGGGTTCTGTGTACATTATAAGTAGGCAAAGACCAGTGAAGAAGTACACTGTTTCATAAACCCTGTTAGTTCAAAGTTAAAGTGGTGGCCCTAAGAGGAATGAAGGCAATTTGTAACCTAAAAGTATCTGAATCTTTGACACATGTAAGTGTTCCTAAAAATTAGGAATATGGAAGAAAGAAAGAAAGAAAAGAAGACAAGATTTAATTGTAGCTGAGTATCTGAGAGTCTGAGTTTTCTACCCCAATAATTTTTTGTGAATTTTGTTGCATTGAATTAATCCTCTTTACTTCAGTTCTCCTCGAATATTACAATCAAATAGCAATAGGATAGGGAAATTATATACACCAAGAAATGAAGGAATAATTGCCAGGAACTTATTTTATTTTCTTGAAATCATCTTATTCTTGAGATAATGGCAGAATTAGGAGATATGTAATAAAGTACTACTTCAGACTATAAATGATTCTGCATTTGACACAAAAGAATTTGATTCTCAAGGAAATTTCATGCTGTCATCATGAAAATACTGCACAATGACTTTAAATTTTGGGGTCAAATTAGAAAAGATTTAGATAAGTAAGATACATATTTTATTAGCCAAGGACTGTGGCCCATATAAAAAGAAGAGTGAAATATATTTCTGATATTTTCTAAGGAAAATGATGCCAACTTGTAGGCAAATTGATTCTTTTTTCATCCCTTCAAGAAGATAGGAAGTACATAAACAATAATTTCTTGATGAAAGATAATTTTATCCATTTCCAACCCAGAAACTGAAAGTTTCTTTGGCTGACAAAATTATATGGGAATAACATTTCTTCATTAAGATTGTGCTCTGACAGAATCTTTTCTGACTAATGTATAAACTTTGAAAGCCAGGTACTTTGGGAAACATTGGGGTTTGGCAGGAATCAAGAAATCTTGAACCTCAATGAAACCCATTGCCCAAACATTTTAACTTCATACTACTGAACATTGTAGGGACACAATGCTGAGAAGCCATAGTCAGCATGTGGCCTTTATAGGGCAAGAATTCAATGCTGCTATGAAAAATGCCACAGACTACTTTGATCAAGACTAATATAGTCTTTTACTAGTGTTGGTTGTATGTCTGTTCTTTCCCATTGATTTACCTCTCTTTCTCTCATTCAGTACCAGAGAGTTTTGGTAATTATTGCTTTATAATACAGTATGCAATTTGGTGCTTCTAGGCCCTTTTCCTTTACATTATTTATTCATTTGAAAATATTCTTGATCTTTTGTTCTTCCAAATGTATTTTTATTGTTTTTTTTTCCTAGATCAATGATATTCTTCAGTTATTAGATTGGTGTGGCATTGAAGAAATAGATTAGTTTAGCTAGGATTGTCATTTTAATTATATTGGCTCTGCCTATCCACGAACAATGAATATTTCTCCAGTTGTTTTTATCTGATTTTGTTTGTGAAAAAAGTGTTTTATAATTATGTTTGTGTCATTCTTAGGTTTCTTTTGATATACTCACATGTATTTTATACTATATGAAGTTATTTTAAATTGAGTTTCTCTTTCTGTCTCTTCTTGTAGGACTTAGTAATATAAATATGCTGATGATTTATGTGGTTTTACTTTATATCGTGCTACCTTACTAAAATTATTGAAAGTTTCAGTGAACTTTTAGTTGAATATTTATGATTTTAAACATATACAATCATATTGTCTGTAAAAAGAGATAATTTTATTACCTCTTTGCTTATTTTAATTCCTCCAATTTCTTTTTCTTCTTTTACTGCTATTGCTAACACTTTTAATACGGTATTGAATAATATTGATGTTAATGGCATCCTAAGTTCACAACTGATAATAATAGGAAGGCTTCTAGTTTTTCTTTGTTACAAATGATACCTACTGATAGTTTTAGGTAAATGCTCTTTATCATTTTAAGAAAAACTTCATATATACCTGTGTTTCCAGTATTTTTTTTTAACAGAAATGAGTGTTGCATTTTATTAAAGGATATATTCAGGATCTCTTATTGTAATCATATGATTTTTATTACTTTTATTATTAATATAATCAATTATGTTGATAATTTTCCTTATATTAAACTATTCCAGCATTACTGACATAAATCCTATTTGGCCAATATATATAATTTTTGTGATGTATTGCTGTAATCTTCTAACTAGTATTTTGCTTCAGATTTTTGCCTCCATATTTATTAATGAAACTGGTTTAAATTTTTCTTTCTCTGTTTTCCCTCTTCTTGGTTTAGGTATCAATACTATATTTGTTTAATACCAGTAGGTTGGTAAAACTCCTTATTTATCTATTGTATTAAATAATTTATTTAATATTTTAATAAGTTCAGCTTTAAATTTTTTGGTAGAATTCATTTATAAATCTGTCTGGTCCTGATGCTTTTTAAAAGGAAATTCATTTCTAGCCTGTTCAATTTATTTTCCTAAAACAAGTTTATTTAGATATTCCATTTGCTCCTTTGTTAATCAAGAAAACTTAAAAAAATACAACTCTGACATAGGCAGAACAAAGAGGGATGGATATTGTGACCAGAGGCTAAAATAGTGTGGTGCTGACAGGAAAAGAGAATATATTTTGATCTTTCAATAGCAACATTTATGATAGAAAGATATTCCTTTTTGTCATACAAGTGTTTGTATGAAACAAGTGTTTCAGGTATTTCTGGTGACAAATGGAACCCTGGAACTAGGCAGTGTTTCAGAGTTTCATAGATTTTAGAGGTAAAAGATAATTTAGATCTCATGGGTACAACCATGGTCAGTAGATGAATTGAAGCCCCAGGTCATATAGCAAATAAATACTTGAAACTAAGTCTCGACTCCAGATCAATTACTTTTTTTTTTCATGTTTAGAATTAGCAGTTGTTGTTTAAAAGAAAATCCATAATAGGGAAAGTAACAATGTTGAGTGATTATCTTGATTTAAATCTTAAAATTTATCTGTTTATAGCAAGGTATGATTTCCTGATTTAAAAAAAAAAACAGAATAAAAAGCTTTATGCAGCTCCTAATGAAGAGAATCTTTAAAAATATTAACTACAATTAAATTTAACTATCTCAGTTTCCCTTGTAATAGAGTGGTGAGTGATAGTGTAAACTTAATTGGTTTTACTTGATATTGAAATAAAGCTTTTTGGGAGTCTCTTGTATTGCCAGACCTATAAATCTGAACAACCTAGCTTTTTTTTATATTTAGAATTTCCAATATTTAGCATAATTCTGCAGAATATGTTAGGGCTAGGCTGACTTCTTATCTCTCTCATGGACATATCTGGAGAAGACATATCAGGGAGAAAAGAATTAAAAGCTTTATAGATAATGATCAAATTCTCTCTCTCTTTTTAAAGTTGGTAATAGAGGGTACAAGCTTCTATTGTTGTGATACAATGCTGTGTTGCCAGGGCTTAGCAGTTTTCTCTTTTTTGTCTGTCTCTAGGACAACCAAAATGATTGAATCTCATCTTCAAAACATTTAAGATGAGCAATCTTTATCTCATAGATCAAATAGTTCTATTTCTGACTACTGAGATCTGAAGGTCTGGTAGGAAGAGAGGACCTGAGAGTTAGACAAGAAGGGTTAGAATAAATGAACTATTTTCTCTTTATCATAGATTGAAAATGAATAAACACTGTGGTTGTTTAGGGAGGGCATCAAGAAATCCTGGTATTCACTACTGAATTTGAACCCCAAAGAGATAATAATGAAAAATATTTGTACAAAAATATTCATAGCTGTGCTTTTTGTGGTGCAAAAAAATGGAAAATGAGGGAGTGTCCTTTGATTGGGGAATGACTGAACAAATTGTGATATCTGATGGTGATGGAATACAATTGTGCTGTAAGGAATGATGATCTGGAAGATTTCTATATGAACTGGAAGAACTTCCAGAAACTGATTCAGAGTGAAATGGGCATGTAAACAGAAAGTGAAACATTGTGGAACTATCCAATGTAATGGACTTTATGACCAGTAGCAATGCAATAATCCAGGACATTCCTGAAGGACTTATGGGAAAGAATGCTATCCACATTGTGAGAAAGATCTATGGAAGGAGAAATGTAAAAAAAAAAACCATATGACATCACTTATCACACGCATATATGTATGTGATTTGGGGTTTAGGTTTTAAAATCTTTCTATAGCAAAAATGAATAATATTGAAATAGGTATCAAATGATAATAATTGTACAACCCAGTAGAATTGTTTGTTGACTCTGGGAAGGGGAAAGGAAGAGGGGAGGAAAAGAAAATTAATCATGTAAACATGAAAAAATGTTTTAAAAATAAATAAATAAAATATTTTAAAAAAAGAAACCCTGGTGCTATGGAGCTTCATCAGTTTTCAGTGTTCCTGGGATACAAATCCACTCTTCTTGAATATGTTTGTCTGTGAAGTTCTCAGTGATTAAATGCAATTTCTGGAGAAACTGCTTAGCTTTTGTGCACTTTGCAAATGGCAGTTTCAACAAGTTCTTTAAGATGTAATATATATGTTTGGTTAGTATATTGGTTGAAGCAGTAAGTCAAGAATGTCAGGTTTCATCTCTATGTGGACTAGTTAGCTGGGATGATTCTATAACCATAGACTGTTCCTTTCACTCTAATTAAATCGCTGTGCACATTTGTTGCATTGGGTGAGAAAATATAAATAGAGAGGCTATTGTAAATCCATCTGCACAACTGATGAGACTACTCAACACATGCCTTATGGCTGTAGGAGCATAAATGTTAACTTTGCATACTGGAGAATTGGTATATAGGCTATTATTAATTTTTTGCATCAGGGAACATGTCATATGCCCCTTGCAAGCAGGAGTTATTTCATTGTTAATACTTGCATTGCCAGGGCAAAGCACTTAATAAGTGCTTGTTGAGTGACTGATTTTATGTTTCTACACAGCTCCTAGTGCATAATAAAGCCTTAGTAACTGTTGGATAATTTTAAATATTCTCTAATATGAAAATTCACAGAATATTCTAAGGAACTTAGCCATTTTATTGACTCTGAGCAGTCTCCTATGTCATTAAAATTTGGGAACATCCTATCCACATGGGATTTATGATTTGGGAAGCAGTTTGGACTAGACAATTTCTAAATCCCTTTTCAACTCAATGATTCAATAATTCCATGATCCCTCGATATCTAATTACTCTATGATAAGCAGTGTTCATAGATAGTTGGCTTTGAATTATTCATACTTTTGTAAATATTTCTTTTAGATCATTAAGCAATTTTCCAGCCCTACTTGAGAGGCAAGTTTCTAGACCCTCAGTGTAATGACTAAAAATATCACATTTCTCTTCATCATGCTCTGTGTTTCAGAGAAACTTGGTGTATTTATCTACCTTGGTGCCTTTTAATTAGCTTCCTGTCTCCCATGTTGCTTTCTTGTTCATTGTTTAGCTGTTTTTTCAATTGTGTCAATATCTTCAAATGACCATTTGAGTTTTTCTTGACAATGATATTGGAATGGTTAGCCTTTTCCTAATTTAGCTTTTTCTCTAGTGTAGAAAACTGAAGCAGTGTTACGTGACTTGAAGCTAGTAAGTTTCTGCAGCCACATTTGAACTCTAGTCCAACTGAATTCAGGGCTGATAGCCTATTTCCTGTGCCACCTAGCTGCCTTGGCATAGCCTTCTTAATTTCCTTCAAAACTCAGCTTAGACAGAGCCTAATTTGTGAAACCTTTTCAGATGGCCCTAGTCATTGGTGCTATTTCCCTTTTTATATGCTCCATAACTAATGTATCTACTTGTCGATTGCTTCCTAAATAGAATTCAGTCTCCTTCAGTTCAGGCAATTCTTTAGTTTTTTTCTCCTATACTTAACACAATTCTCCCATATGTGTTTAATAAATATTTGTGTGTGTATATTTGTAGTATGTTTCTCATGATCTAGACCTGTACTCTCAAGAGAAGCATTATGGAAAATACACCCCAGAGATTTTTCATTTATACTTATTATGTTTGTAAAGTTTGTATGTATCTATCCTTTTATTGCTTCAAATTACTGTCACATGAGCTCACCACTGTCCAGTGAAACAAATCGATCAGTTATTGTCATTCTCATTTCATAGGTCATAGCATTTAGAACTGGAATGAAGCCTAAAGATTAATCAATTGTTTTTATTCTACGGAAGAGAAAACAAGCTCAAGTGAGTGACTTCCTCAGATCACACAGCTAGCTAGAACTTGGGCCATATCCCAGATCCATGACCCCTAGCACACTGCCTTTTCTTTCTTCACTATCTAATTTTCCAGTTGTGTAATTAGAACACAACTAAGTTACCCGAGGAGTTGCTAATTCTTTCCTGAGAACTAGGGCAGAGCCAACTGCCTGACCAGTCACACTATGCCTGGTATTCACAACCTTAAACAGCCCCAAAGAGAAATTGAATTGAGGCTAATCAAGAAATATTCTTAATCATATTTCAGGCAATGTGTGTGGAAGTCCTTTTGAGGCAATTTTCAAAGCATTCAATGACCTTATTGTGGAAATTGGAGGGACTGGTTTCATCTTTATTAGAAAATGTCAATGAAACTGTCCTCTGATCTAAATGAGTCTATAACAGTTGAATGTAAGAAACAGAAAAAAAAGCAATTCCTTCTCTGAAATGTCTAGAATTATGACTCATCAGAAAGATTAGAACATTTTCTTTATCACACACACACACACACACACACATATATATGCATATATATTTCATACTTTCATTGGAATTTCTTATAATTTTTTGTTTCATGATTAGTTTATGATTCTTAGCACACTGATAAATACATTAGTACATGATTTAGCAACAAAAAAGTCCACTATATCTTTCTTCCATTCAAAACCACAAAGTGATTATGTGAGAGAAAAATTAGAGATGTGAAAACTGTAATAAAGATTAAAATACATCATTTGTAAAGAAATGACATGAGGGCAGCTAGATAGTTCAGTGGATTAAGAGCCAGGCCTACAGATGGGAGATCCTGGGTTCATATCTGGCCTCAGACACTTCCTAACTGTGTGACTACAGTCAAGTCACTTAATTCCCTTTGCCTTGCTCTTACTGCCCTTTTGCCTTAGAACCAATACACAGTATTGATCCTAAGATGGAAGGTGAGGGTTTAAAAAAAAAGAAATGACACATTTCTTTCTGGATTTGAAATATCTCATGTATTTTGAATCTAAATAAAGAAAAACATTTGTTATATTTCTTCCCCTCTCCCCTCTTAGTGATTCTTTCCTTGGTGGCATAACTTCAAGAAATAAAGAGGTAATATTACCACTGAGGTGGAGGGTGGAGCAAAGCTAGGTGGTGCAGTAGTTAGAACATGGGATCTGGAATGAGGAAGATCTGAGTTCAGATTTGGCCTCAGACTCTTAGTAGTATTACCTTGAGCAAGTCACTTAATGCTGTTTGACTAGAGAAGGAAATGGCAAAACAGTCTAGTACATTTGCTAACTAAACACTTCATGGATATGTGAAGAGTAGAGCATGAGTGAACTGACTTAATGCCACCACTGGACCTCACTCTAGTTAGATCAACCTGGGAAACTGTGTGCCACAATTTAGGAAGGATGTTAGTAAGCTGGAGAGTGTCAATAGGTGACTTGCCACGAGGTGTAAGGGCTTTAGGCCCATTCCATCTGAAGGTCAGTCAAAGGTTCTATGGATGTTTAACTTATGGTAGGGAAAACTATAGATAGGAGGGGGTATTAAAGCTATCTCCAGGTATTTGATGGAATGTCACATGGAAAAGTGACTATACTTGTATTTGACTCCAGAGTAAAACACCAGGAGCAAAAAGATGGAAGTCTCCAGGGGAAAAATTTAGGCATGATTCCAGAATAAGTTTGCTAATAATTAGTGGTGTTTTCAATGTAGAATTGGCTCTCTGGTGATGGTAATGTAATTTCCATCACAATAAGTCTTCATGAAAAGGTATGCCTTAATTTGGTTTCTTTTGTATTATGAGAATGGACTAAGTAGCTACTGAGGTCCCTTCTTGATACCGAAATTCAATAATTCTGTGTACTCTTGGTACTTTGCTCCACTCTCTGTCAATGCTACATTGTACTTTATATTATGATGTGATCTGTGGCTTTTTCTTACCTTTTTTTAGGTTATAAACCGCTGGAAGGATGAGATCAGGATTTAGGAATCTTAAAAATCCTTCACTGTGCTTTACTTGGTGCCTTGCATATAATAGTTGCTTAGGAAAAGCAAATTAAGAAAAACAAATATGTGTTAATTAATGGAATGAGAACAAGGACAATTTATAAAATGTCAATAATACTCTAAACCACTTTGGAAATCATAATAACTATGTTCAACTCAGTGACCATCTATGATTCCATAGGTCCAATGAAACAATTCTATCCATTGCCTAATAGATTTAAGGTGTGAAATGAAGACATTTATTTATTTCTCTGGCAGTTGGCAGAGTTACACACAGAGACTCTTGCTCTGAGGGCTTTGAGGGGGTAATATCTTTGCACCCCCTCCCTCTCTCTCTCTCACTGTCTGAGGTTAAGAATTGGAGTTAAGTATTTTCTTTATCCAACTTGGGAAAAATATTGACAATCATTGTCTTTATAGATTATTTAACTCTGAGAAGATGAAAGAAAGACCTAGTCTTTGGTTTGGACTCTGAGCCTGCTAAAGCTAAGAGTCCTAACTTGATTCTTGTTGAGACTCAACCAGATAGCCTTTGTTACTTTTATAACTTGTATGCAAAGTTAAGAATTATAAGGATAATAGTATAGTTTGTTGTAGAATTGGGAAAATTTGGGTTAGTCAGATCAGGGAGGATTAGTGTAGCCTAAAATAGGAGAAGTGGTTCCTTGTGGAACCAGGAAGTTTTATTTCGGTGCAGTTAGAATCCCTTCAAGTTGGAAATCCTTTCTAATCCATATCTATATCTATATACATATATTTTATAACCAGAGTCTCTTTAGTGTCCTTGAGCCTGGCCCTGAAGAGAAGCTCATTTATGAGCTCACTTCATTGATATAAACTGAGGATACTTTGTGAGTACATCAAGCAGAGTATGTGAAATCAGTTTATAATTAATAATCAAATCTATTTCTTTATATTAGTTTTTACAGACTCACTTTTATTTTTACACATGGCAATATATTAAAAAAGAAAGAAAAGAAAAAAGAGCATAAAATTGAGAGAAAACTTTTCAATTTTAGTATACTACCAATGAAGCCAAATGTCTGTAATTTCTATACATTTTTTCTGTAATCAAATAGAACTATAGCCAGAATCAAATAATAGAAAGAAAACACAGAATTTGTAGTAGTGTCCTCAGTTCAAGTTCTGTTTTTGACATTCATAACTTGTGTACTACAAATGCTATTAACCTCAAAGCATTCTAGAATCATAGCTCTATAACTGGAAGAGTCTTCAGAGGTCAACAAGTACATGGAAGTGAGAAAAAAGCTACTTAGGAAGATTAAGTGACTTCCACATGATCATATAGTTATAACTATAATATGGGAATTAATCATATGACCTAGGATTGTTGTGACTATCAAATGAGGTATTTTTTAAATGATCAACACAATGTTTGGAACATAGAAGCTGTTATATACATTTTAGCTATGATGATGTAGAAGCAGCAACATCAATAGTAGTAGTAGTAGTAGTAGTAGTAGCAAGAAAGGGAAGAGAAAGAGAAGTAGGAGTAAGTATGGGAGGAAGGATTAGGCCTTGAAATCTAGTTGTATGACTTGAGAGTTAGTTTTCTTTCTACTGAAACAAAGGAATTCCAAATAATTTACCCAGTTGTTTGTTTGCCAAGCACTGAACCATTAAATGAAAAGCATTGCATAAAGGATTCTTAATGTGCTTAGTTTTAAATATTTTAGTTATGTTATTGAACTTTGACAAAAGGTAAAATGGGAAATACTATTATTTTTAATTGAAACTATTATCCTGTTTTTTTAATACTGGCACACACTTAATCACTTTTATATTCATCTTATATTTTTGTTATGATTCCCAAGTTTTTTAGATATTCATTTTTACTTTTGTAAAGTAATTTGATTTGATAGATCTCATTTAAGGTACTTAAAATAACTAACTTTGGAAGAAATACCTAATTGGTTGTTTAATAGAGTTAATTAGAGGTGAATCTAGATTTAAGGCTAGGGGTTATTTCAGATATTGTGTATTTTGTCTTAACAAATTATGGAATTGAGGCTTAAAGTGATTGACTTGCCTCAGGTCATATAGGTAGTGTCAGAGGCAGGAAGGATCTCCAGTTCTGAGTTTATTGATCTTTAAAATGAGAAAGTTGGAAAAGCTGATCTCTAGTGTCCCTTTTAGCTCTAAATAAATGACCTAAAGAAATTTGAGCTTTCCCTACTTTTGACATAAGGAAACTCCCTTATGTTGTGCTGTTGTTATAATATTACTCACCTTCACCACATGACTGGCCCATTCCAACTTTTTTTTTTTTAAATCAGATATTTCTCTGATGACATGGCTCAATCTTGTTCTTTGAGATTCTTCATATGTTTATGTCATAAGCTGATAAAAACCTACTATGTGCCTCTCCATTAAGTTCTCTTTTCAATTCTTTGGAGACTTGTGTTTTTTGTTTCTCAATCACATACCAACACCAAAGATATTACTTTTAAAATATCAACTTTTGCATCTTGGAAAAGGTCATTAAAATAATTTTGTACTTTTCTGTAAGAAACCAAACTGTTTTTCTCTTTCTATTTAATTTGGACACAATTAATTTTTAATTGCTAGTGTCTGTCCCAGATATACTTGTTGGTGGATAGTCTCTGAAACTATTAAGAGACATGAAAAGAACTAGAAGAAAGCTTATAGTTCTCTAGTTAAATGCTTTGTGGAATATTTATAGAAAATATAAATGAGAATCCTGTAAAATGAGGAATTGCTACATGAATTTGGTGGTGAAAAAATCAATCCTGCTGAAAAAAAATGTTTTTAGGTAAAAGAAGATGCAACTTAATCACATATTTCATAACTTTTTATTGATTTAGTTGAAAGAATTGAAAATGAAGCATAGAAAAAATGTTAATTCAGTGTGTATGTGCATGTTTGTTTGTTTGTTTGTTTGTTTTTATCAGAACGGCCCAAGAGTACATAAGGAAAAGGAGAAAAACTCAAAGGAGAAAAGACAGATTTTATCTACTTAAAGTGTTTCCTGGCTATGGCCAGCCCTGATGAGGAAGCACTAGTTTAATTTTCTCATAAGATGCCTTTAAACAAAGGCAACCAGACCTTTTGGTGCAACAAAAGTCCCTCTCATTCTCTTAAGAGCTTTGTTAAAACAGCATATCCTTTTAGCAACAACTATGAAATGTCACCCTGATACTGCCCTGATGTGAATCATAGCCTACATATCTCCTCTTTAAACTTAGCCTTGCCACAGTTCTTTTCATGGTCTTTTTAGTTCTTTTCTCTACTCAATCCTATATATTGCTACTGGTGTGCCATTTTCTGATGGATAGGATAATGATAAAATGTCTGATGGTGATTAAGTATCCAAGAAAAAGTGAAAAGAAGTCAGGTTGATGATGTATCTTAGTAGTATCTGTTAAGTTAAAATTGTAATTGTTGAAAGATCCAAAATGTTTTTTAAAGCAGGATAAACTTAGCATAGCTTAAGTAGTAGTGGTAGTTCTCTGCTTGGAAATAGTCAGAAGTATCAGTTATCATGACTAAAGAATTAGAAAAATGTAAATATCACCTCAATCATCTTTATTTGCTTTTAATAAGCAGACAAATTCAACCATTAAATACAGAGATAAGAAGATGCTTTTTCTAAACTTGTCAGGTTAATGTTATCTATAGAAGCCAACAGGCCCAAAATATCTCTAAGATGACATATATGTATTTTATATAAGTATTAATAGAGGCTATCTTTTCAACAACTATTCTAATTAGCACTTAATAATGGAGGAAAAGTGAGTCAGAACATTAGTATGGGCATATTATAGGAAAGAGTTTATGTTTTCAAAAGAAAATATAAAAATCAAAACTCTTTAGCACACCAATAAAGAACCATTCATCATTGAATATATAAAAATAGGATCCTGGAAAATCAAGAAGCTATCCAAAATATTGTACTAAAGTTAGTATATCAAAACACATAGGTCTTTATTTTCTCTTGACTCCAAGTTTAGTGTTGTTGTTTTTCCTTTTTTTCTATTATATCCTACTGACTGTAAGTAAGGAGAGGTTTTTATAAACAACTGATAGATTTGGAAATCTATATTCACAGAGTTGCTTTTAGAGAAGATATTATTTAAATGATGGGATAAGAAGAAATAGAGGAATGAGTTTCAGGAGAGAAGAGAAAATTTAAAAGGGGATTCTAAGGAATGTCTACCCTCAAAGAGTAAGTAGGGGAGTAAAATCAGGAGAAATACATATCTGAGTAACAAGAGGAGTGGTCACATAAGTAGAAGACACACTAAAATGATAGTTTCACAGGAAGGTATTCAGTGATTAGGAGATGAATGAAGAATGAAGAAAGATCTTTGAATTTTCATTGAGATCATTTTTGAGAGTATCCTTGGAGATATGGTTTAAGAGCAGGATGGGGCAAAGGCCATATTAGCAGGGGCTGAAAATCTGAAAATCAACAGGTAAGCAGTGTCACTAAGTGCAAGTTATTCTTTTGGAAAGGTTTGGAAATAAAGGGAAGGACAAACACAATGAAAACTTGAAGGATTGGCAGGTTTTTTAATAATGAAAACTTGAGCATTGTAAAAAAAGAAGTTGTAGAGTTTAGAAGAAGAAACTGAAGCTAAAGTTGAAGCAAAACACATTTATCTGAACAAGATACAGGAAAGTAAGGGTAGAGATGATAAGGAAAACATTGATGAGAATCTGGCTTTAGAAAAGAGGAATCCACAACTCAGCCCTGAATGAAACAATTCCTACTGAGGTGTAGCTAGCAGTTAACTTTCTACATGGACAGAAAGACATAAAAGTTGAATAAATAAGATGAAGTAAATGGTGAGGTGAATAAAATTATATTTGAGAGGTTTCAGATCAGAAGGTTTTGATATTCTCATTAAATCATAGAGAATGAGAGAGAAGTTTCAGTTGAAAAATAGTATTCAGTGTGGAAAATTTGTTAAGGAATCAACTGGAAACTAAGGAAAGAATTGAGACTTGTTGTATGTCCAGTCAAAGTGAAACAGTATGAACTTAAGTTGAACCCAACCAATATTTTCTTCAGTAATACTAGCAATGGGAGAAAATGGAGAGTATGGAAATAGAGATCATATAGGGTAGGGAATTTTCAAGATCAGAATAATGAAAGGCAAAAGGGATTTTAGAAATGAATATTAAAACATATTAATGATGTAGTCTAGATGGAGTTAGAAGACATAGTAAAGGGTACATCGAAATGATACCACAAGAAAATTTTTAAAAAGTTGCAGAACTGGCAGCTATGATGAACATGAAAAGCAAGTTTCTTATTGGTAAAGGGATGGGATGGATGGAAAAGTAAATAAATGTAATAAAGGGTTTTGTATTTTTTAAGAGTTTTTTTGAAAAATAGTTTGAGATCCTATAGATAAGTGATGGTGAACCTTTTAGAGACTGTGAGCTGTACTTTGCCCCACTACTGTATGCCGGGTGCCCCCCCCCCCTTACCCCACACAGGGGAGGAAGAAAGTGCTCCCATTGGGCTGCTGGGAGGGGTGGGTGGGTGGGTGGGTGAAGTGAGGAATGTCCTTAGTGAGTGTAGAGAATGAGAGGGCAGTGACCTGAGCTCTCTGCTCCCCTCCAGCTCTTTAGCCTGTGAGTTGCCCACCTTACGCTTTATATGAGCCCATTGGACTACTGGGCAGAGGGGCAGGTGATGTGAAAAAAAATTCTTGAGCATGGTAGAGAAGGGGAGGGCAGCAGTTCATCTGAGTTCCTCTGGTTCCTAATAACCAATTGTGTGTGGGGGGAGTGGAGCATGTGTCCACAGAAAATGCTCTGTGTGCATGCCATCTTTGGCATGTGTGTCATAGGTTCACCATCTTTGCTATAGATGAAGACATTTAGATGAGAAAGAAGTTCAAGGGTTTTATATCTTTTGTGGGCTACTGAAACGAAGTCATTAGGGAACTGGAGATCAGGGTAGTAGAAGGATTTTTTTTTCCAGTAACATTTCTCATTCCTTCTATGTTTCTCATGGGTAAATGAAAGGGAATAGACATTTAAATAGGATTGCTATGTGCAATCTACTGTGCTAACAGAATAGTCTTTGTTCTGATGTTTACATGAATATATGTTTAAATAAATATTTATATGAATAATGTTTAAATGAATATATGAATGAATGAAGTACTTATTTCATACTTACTATATGCAAAGCACTTTAAAGACAAAAGAAAGTAAAAAGGAGATGACAGGGTATAATGTCAAAACAGATCTTAGTGCCACTTCTTTAATATCATTTCCAATAATAAAATCATATCAATTTCTGATATTGAAGAAGCTTTATTTTCCATATCTTCAATAGCTCTGTTTTTGTTTTGTTTCTATTATTCTTTGATTTTTTTGATGATATCTTAAATCTATTTTCTGAGCATTAATTTTCTTTGTGCTCAGTGCCTTTCTTCCAAATAACCCGTTAAGAATGTGTATGTGTGTTTCTATATGCATGTCTATAAACTTACACATTAACTCTATAAATCAGTGACACTGGTTTCATAAGCAATCTTGTAATTCTGGGTATTTTGCTGTTGTTCTCTAATGCCTGTAATATTTTTTTCCTCATTTCCACTTCCTTGCTTCCATGGTTTCCTTCAAGTTTCAATTAAAATATATATTTTCTTTGTGATTACCTTCAATTTATACTCTGTATGTGCACATATATACGTAGATACATGTATTTGTCTATAGCTCTTATTTTATGAAATTATAATTTTTATACAAATGAATGCATGTAAAATTAGAAAGGATTATAAATTGGGGAAAGTATTTGAAGAAAGATTCTCTCATAAAGGTCTCATTTCCAAAATGTAGTAAGAAACTGTACCAAATCTATAAGAACAGATATTTCCCATTTAACAAATGATCAAAAGTATGAATAAAGAATTTTCAGGGGAAATTGGTCTTAATAGGTAAATGAAAAAGTGTTCCTAATCTCTAATATTTAAGTAATTAGAATTAATTTATAATTAGTTATTTATAAACAAACATATGTAAAGCAACAAAATTATAATTAATATAAATAATTACAATTCATTAATTCTGAAATACTACTTCACACCCAGCATGTTTACTAAAATGACAAAAATAGGACAACAAAGGCTGGAAGGGATATAGTAAAACATATGAAGTACAAATATACTCTGTTCTTGGAGTTGTGAACTAATCTAACCAGCTGTATTATATATATATATATATATATATATATATATATATATATATATATATATGTCTCTATAGATATCTATCTATTTCTTTCTTTCTTTCTATGTAGTGTTATCATGCCATATTTCCCACTCAAGTATGGAATGAGAGCAGGGACTAATATTTTTTTTCTCTTCTTATCCCCAGTGCTTAGCTTAGTGCTGACACATCATGGGAACCTAATAAATGTATATTGACTTAACATTCATAGAAGGCTTGTGATTTTTATTGACATATGAAAGTTCTATCGAGGAACTTACTAATGTACAGCAATTTATGGTCTCAGAAAATTATCTGGAAACAATGAGAATCTAAGGGATCTCCTTACATTTATATAATCAGTAAGTGGTAGAAACAGTTCATGAACACAAGTCTTCATCTTATTTGACTTCATGTTTCTAAGATAGGTTTCATCATAAGTCATTTGGGATTGTGGTTGGTTACTGGCTTGAAAGGATTACTAAATATTTTTTAAAATTCAATTTTATTTTATTTTCAACTCCAAATTCTCTCCCTCCCTATATCCCTCCCTCCCTCATTGAGAAAGAAAGACATACAATACCCAATATACATATAAAGTCATGTAAAATATATTTCTGCATTAGCCATCTTCCAAATAATAAGAAGAAATAAAGAGGAAAATTTGCTTCACTGTGTATTCTAAGTCTGTAAGTTTTCTATTTGGAGTGGATAGTAATTTTTTTATGAGTTCATTGTGAGGGATCATTTTATTGATAAGAGTTAATAAATACTTCACAGTTCATTATCTTTAAAACATTGCTGTCACTCTACAGATCTCTTGATTCTGCTCATTTCTCTTTGTTTTAATTAATATGTTTTCCCAGTATTTTTAAACCCTTAACTTCTGTCTTGGAATCAATTTTTGTTACCAAAAAAAGTGCTATAAATATTTTTGCATATATGGATCTTTACCCTCTTTCTTTTATATCTTTGGGATATAGACCTATTAGTTCTATTGCTGGTTCATTGGGTATGTACAGTTCAATAGCTTTTGGGTCATAGTTTCAAATTGCTTTTTGTTTGTAATATACAGAAATTTAGGTCATGTGTGTCTGTGTATGTGTGTGTTCTTATCCTGAAGCTATCCTGAAATTATTGGCATATATATATATACATATTCATATACATATATATATATGTACTTGTTTTTTTTATTTCTTCTAAAAGCACAACAGAACATTGGAATACATGGAACATTCCTCAACCTGATAAATAGTATCTATCTAAAACCATCAGAAAACATTATATGTGATAGGCATAAGCCAGAAACCTTCCCAATAAGATCATGAATGAAACAAAAATGACTCTTATCACCACTACTATTCAATATTGTACCACAAATGGTAGCTTAAGTGATAAGAGAAGAAAAATTATGGAATTAAAGTAGGCAATGAAGGAAAAAAAACTTTCTTTGCAGATTATATGATGGAATATCTAGAAAATACTAGATAATCAACCAAAAAAATCCCAATCAAAACAAATAAAAAATTTAGTAAAGTTGCAGGATATAAAATAGGCCAACAAAAATCATCACCATTTTTCTAAACTACCAATAGAGCCCAACAGCAAAAGATAGAAAGAGAAATACCTTTTAAGATAAAAACAAAATACTAGGGTATCTATTTGTCAAGACAAGAGCAGAAACTATATGATCACAACTACAAAACACTTTTCACACAAATAAAGTCAGATCTAAACAATGAGAAAAAAACATTAATTGTTCATGGGAAAACTGAGTCAATAAAACAAAAATGACAACTCTTCCTAAATTAATCTGTATATTCAATGCCATAGCAATCAAATCACCCCAAATCATCTCAAAGAGTTAGAATAATTAATAAAAAACTTCATCTGGAAAAACAAAAGACCTCGAATACATAAGGAATTAATGAAAAAAAGGAAGGTGGCTTAACTCTGTTGGATCTCAAATTATATTATAAAGCAATAATTTTATTAATAATCTGGTACCAGCTAATATATAGATTGGATGATCAAAGGAATAAACTGGACACATAACATGCACTGGCAAATGACTATAGTTTAACCTAACATTTGACAAAACCAAATATTCATGCTTGTGGAAGAATAACTCAGTTTCTAACAAAAACTGCTGGGAAAACTGGAAAACATTATTGCAGAAATTAGGCATAGGCCAATAACTCACACCATACAGCAAGACAAAATCAAAATTGATGTATGATTTAGAAATAAAAGGGTGATGCAATAAACAAATTAGGGGAGGACAAAAGTAGTTACCCTCCATATTGTTATAAGTAAATGAGCAAATGAAGTGGGTCTGCATTTCCACATGCAAATGTGGAAAGTGGAGTAAAAAAGGGTGAGACAGTTAACTGATGTTGGGACTGGGTCTTTCTGTGGTTTTGACCTGGAGAGACTGGCTACTTGCCCTTGGTTGTTTCTACCTTATCATTTCCATCCTACCTGCTTCCCTGCTGTCTGGTGATATCTATAGAGCTTCCTAGTATGATCCTGAACCATCTGTCTGTAAGATTAGGTCTGAGGTTCATTTGGATCCAGTCTACTGGACCTTGTCCTGCCTAACTGCAAAACCCACTACCTCTATTACCATCAAAAGGGGGTGGGCTTTAAGGTTATTTTAGGTTTAGGTATTGAAGGTTATATTAGGCTCTGGGGTCTTTAGACAGATAGGTAAGGATCAGAGTAGTTTAAATCTGTGAAGACTGCTGGTGACAGGACATTTAGATCTGGGGGTGTTAGGTAGTTGATATTAGTTTAGGATTATCCCAAATCCCCTTTTCATTTTCCCTTGTTTAATAAATCCAAAATTTTGTCTGTTATATAGTGGTCTGTGTTTGTTACCTCAGGACAGGCTCTGTCTGGACTGGACCTGTTAGCTTATAAGCCCACAGTTGGCCTTCCCAAAAGAGTCATCCTTCTAATACTGGCCTACAATTAAACATCTAATCCCATCCGCAAACTACCCTCCATTAAAATACCTATTGGATTAGAGAAGAATTTTGGTCAAAACAAGACATAAATAACATGATATGTAAAATAGGTGACTTTGACTACGTTAAATTAAAACAATTTTGCACAATCAAAAGCAGAACAAATCAAGATGAAAGGGCAAAAAACAAATTGGAAGTTTGATAAAGTATAGCACTGAATAAGTAAATTAATTTAGGTAGAATTATCATTTTTATTATATTAGCTCATCCTGCACATCAGCAATTAATGTTTTTCCAATTATTTAGATATAGTTGCTCTTGTGTGAAAAGTGTTTTGTAGTTGTGTTCATATAATTCTTGAGTTTGTCTTGGCAAATATATTCTGAAACATTTTATTTTGTCTAGAGTGATTTTAAATGGAGTTTCTCTTTCTAACTTTTGCTGCTGAGTTTTGTTGGAAACATATAGAAATGCTGATGTGCATTTATTTTGTACTCTATAACTTTGCTAAAGTTATTAACTATTTCTAATACTTTTTAGTTGATTTTCTAGGATTCTCTAAGTATACCATCATATCATCTGCAAAGAGTAATAGTTTAGATTCCAAATTATCTATTTTGATCTCTTCAATAACTTTTTCTTCTCTAATTGTTAATGTTAGCAATATTAAATTCAATTACAATATTGTGGTGATGGTCAATTACAAACTAGTGGTGATAATAGGTATCCTTTCTTCATTCCTTATCTTATTGGGAATGCCTCTAACTTCACCCTATTGCCAATGATAATTGCTAATGGTTTTAAATAAATACTGTTTATTATTTTGAGGAAAGTCCCTTTTATTCCTATACTTTCTAGTGTTTTCAATAAAAATGGATGTTGTATTTTGTCAAAGGCTTTTTCTGCATCTATTGAGATAATCACATTATTTCTATTAATTTGATTGTTGATATGGTTCATTATGTGGATGGTTTTCCTAATACTGCATCATTCTTGCATTCTGGTATAAATCCCACCTGGTAATAGTGAATAATCTTTGTGATAACGTGGTGAGGTAGTCTTTTTACTAGTATTTTATTTGTGATTTCTATATTTATGTCCATTAATGTGATTGGTCTATAGCAGTGAAGGCAAACCTATGGCACTGGTACCAAAGATGGCATGAAGAATGTTTTCTGTAGGTACTTGGCCTCTCCACTTCCATACCCCCCAGAGTTTGTTAGTAGAAAGGCAGAAGGAATTAGGCAAAGATGCTTCTCTCCCCCTTTCCGTTGTGCCTGCTGACATTTTTTCACTTCACCCTGCCTCCTTGCCCAGGAGCCCAAAGGGAGCTCACAGTGAGTAAGGTAGACAGGTAACAGAGAGCAGATCTGGAGGAGAGCAGAACATTCAAGCGACTCCTCTATCCCTCTCTATACTCAAAGAAGACATTCCTTACTTCCCCCACCACTCTATCCAGCAGCCCATTGGGAGTGCTTTCTCCCTCCCCTATGTAGGACAGGTGGGATGGCTGGGCACATCCAGCATATGGTGGTGATGAGAGGCATGGTACATGGACTCTGGGCAGATGGGGTAAGGCCAGCATTCCATCTCTATAGGGGTTGCAATCACTTGTCTATAATTTTATTTCTCTATTTCATTCTTTCTGATTTAGGAATCTAATATTTTTGTGCCATAAAAAGAATTTGGTAAGACTCCTTTGCTTATTTTGTCAAATAGTTTGTAGAATATTGGGATTAGTTTTTTATATGTTTGATAGGATTTACTTGTGAATCCATTTGCCTCTGGAGATTTTTTCTTAGAGAGTTCCTTGATGGCTTCTTCAATTTCTTTTTTGGAGATGGGATTGTTTAAGTATTCTATTTCCTCTTCTATTAATATAGACAATTTGTATTTTTTAAATATTCATCCATTTCAACTAGATTGTCATATTTCCTGTCATATAATTGGTCAAAATACCTATAATACCTATAATAATTGCCTCAAGACTATCTATGGGCCATTAAAACCCACCACCACTCCCTTGCTATCCTCTGATGGTGACAGTCTCATAAAAGATAAAAAAGTCATCAGCAACAGGTGGAAAGAACACTTCAGTCAGCTTCTCAACCGACCTTCTTCAGTCAAACAAAGTGCCCTTGACCAGATCCCCCAAAACTGCACCATTGAACAACTTGATGTCCCTCCTTCAATAGAGGAAGTCCAAAAAGCCATTCAACAAATGAGTGCAGACAAGTCACATTGTTAAAAATAAATTTACTTAACTATAGGAGAAAAGATTGGGGAAGACAAGATTCTGAACATAACTGATTTAATATTACTCCAGATGTTAAATTAGAACAATGACCATTAATCTCCTACTTAGAACAGAGACAAATAATTGATGTACAGGGCTTCTTTTTAAGGTGAAAAAGAAAAAAAAAACATGAGGGGATAGAATTTACAGTAGGTGATGTCATTGCCAAGAATTTACAGGGAGGGGAGGCATTGCCAGGAAATTTAATGTATTACAGTAACATAGTACATTAAGAATATGTGATATATGCAACTCAAGGTAACAGAGAATTCAAAGATTTACAAATCTGTGACTTAAGCTTTTTAATATTTGGTGATTGCTAGTTGTAAACTTTTATGGTCAGCCTTGATGTAGTTAGGATAATGCCAGGAGGCTTGTGTTCTTGAGGTTGCAACAATTGCAACTAACTGACAGAAAGGGAGGTTAAAGTCTATGATATGTAACTTAAATTTATTCTTCAGATTATAATAAAATATATTTTTATTTAATAAAATTTTTCTTAAAATTATTCTTTAAATAAATAAGTTAATTTTAAATAAGTTAATTTCAAAGAAAATATCTATGTTGACTTGACTTAGTTGATAGACCTGGCCAACAACTAGAACCAACTCTTAAAAAAACACAACTCTTACCTTCTGTCTTAGAATGAAATATATATTAAACCCAAAGCAGAAGTTCAGAAAAGATTTTTAATGGGGGTTAAATGATTTACCCAGGATCATACAGGTAGGAAGTGTCTAAGGCCAGACTTGAACTCAGGACATATCATCTCTAACTCTTGTTCTCCAGTCCATTGGGGCATCTACCTACCTCTTAGGACTAACTTATTGTAATAAATAATAAAAATAAATAAAAATAATAAATATCAACTAATCCTAAAGTTTAACTATTATTTCAACATAGTGACATTGCCATAGAAATGGTAGAAAAGTAACAGAATATTAAGAATCAAAAACTTCATTAACTATCTAAAACATTAATTTAACTGTTGCATTTTATGCTCCCCTTTCCCCTTGACTAGTGTTTTGTGTGGTTTCTGCAGCTTGTCTCATTATTTAAGGTGATAATTATATCTGAATTTCTGCCTATAAGTGTAGAGCTTGCTGATGACCCCAAAAACTCTATGTATAGGATTTAATTTATTCATGAATTTTTGTATACTTAAATCATTGGTGTGACCATCATTATGCTAGCATAATAAGAGCTAATAGTTTTCTTTGAAGCATAAGCACTTATAACCAATAGCTTAGCTTACCTGGTAAGAAAGAGTTAAACAATTTTTTCACTTTTACTATGGTTTTTGCCTACCGTTGTAAGATAGCTGGTTCCATTGTCATCTTATAGGAGGACTTTTTCTTACTTTCTCTAATAGCTAGTACATGCCTCATTTTTTTTTGTTTTTTATTTACTCTTTTGTACATACTTTTGAACATAATTGCATATGCATATTTCTTAGATAAATTATGAGCTCCATAAAGTCAAGAACTTTCCCCCCATTTTGTCCCCAATATCCAACACTTAGCCCAGTGTCTGCCAAATAAAATGCCCTTAATAAATGTTTATTCATTAAAATTGAAGGGTATGACTATATGACCTCTAGAAATCTCTTTTTTTTCAGACATTCATGACTAACTTTTCATGACTCCATTTACCATACTCTTCCATGTGGTTTTCTTGGCAAAGATACTGGAATGCATTGCTGTTTCCTTCTCCAGTGGATTAAGGCAAACAGAAGTTAAGTGACTTGCCCAGATCAGACAGCTAACATGGGTCTTTCTGACTTTAGTCTCTTTTATTTCTAAACTGATGGTGTTATGAACTCTTCTCTGAGCCTCAATTCCCTCATATACAAAATGGCAACAATACATAAAGCATCCACCTCCCATCATAGTTATTAGAAAAGTGCTTTATAAATTTTAAAGTGTTATACAAATATGACCAAACAACAAAAATTGTTATTATTATGGAAAAGCAATATATCAGGTCCTTCTTTCTTCAAATTCATTCACCCAGATCAAAAAAGAAACAATCAACTTTATTTTCAGCTTTTTTCAATAAATGGTTTTGTCAAGACCTGAAGTTTATATAGAATTAATGTGGCTTACCAGAAGAAAAAAATTTAAATGAAGTTAGATCTTTCAGTTTCATATCCCTTTTCTTGAGCTTTTTCACTTTAACTTTCTATTGATGATCTGTTAAATCATGGGATTACATTGTGATGAATTTCGGCTGCTTTCCTGGAAGGAAATATCATATATCATTTCTGCTCAATAACTCCCTGGGGAGCTACTTGTCTAGGAAATATGTTTAGTAACTTCAGTCTGTGATAGAAGTCATATTCTTCTCTCTTTCATTAGAGGTGACTTCATTGATCATGAGCCCATCCCCTCAAATCTTCACTTTTCAAGGTAACAAGATCAATGTCTATGAATTTTGACCAGCATACTAAATAGTACAATGATGATATTTTCAAAAACTCAAAACAAATATAAACAATGAATAGTCAGATTCCAATTTAAAATCAACTTCAAGTAAAAGGCTTAAATAGTTACTAAGTTCTAATAGAGAAATTTGTAGATGCATACAAATTGTGTAATATATCATAACTAAAAGACCTTCAAAAATTATTAAGTAGGAGGATGGAACTTCTCACTTTCAGTTCAATACAACAAATCTCTTCCTATAACCTTCAGAAAGAATTTTATAGTAAAGCTAAGGAGAGACAGAGGTATTACTATGTTCTTATCATTCTCATAGGAAGCTAGTCCAAATAGTCGAATATCATGACTGAATTTCCCCCTTCTTCCTTTCACACATCTTAACAAGTTAAATATGAAAATTAGAAAATTTTATGTTATGTTTTTCAAAGATCTTTCTTCATTAACAACCTGATGATATATGTTGATAGTGCAAATACTATTTATGTTTTTCAGATAAGAAAACTGAACCTCAAAAGGTTAAGGCACTCAAATGTTTAAGAAACCTGTTCCAAGTCACATACAAAATTGTATTTCCTGGACTTGAAGGCATATTTGGCTCTCAGTGTAGTGCTCTTTATACTCTTACCACATTTTTATGGTTTTAGATGGGAGGTAATGAAGAAGCCAGGATACGATAGATGAGATGAGGAAGGGCAGTGGTTAGGGGGTCACAGTGAAAGCAAATAACAGAGATAAAAAGGCATATGATTATATTCTCAGGTTGCATGATTCTCTGCTTCTTGCTAACCAGTAATGACATATGTGCTTGACCTGCACATTGTAAGATCCTGTCAATGCTTTCCTTACTAGAAATCTTAGAAAACCCCATTTGTTGCCAGCTCACTAAGCACTCTTGACATTTTTGGTGATAGGAGAATAAGTACCAAAATCAGAAGACTTGTCAGCTTGTACATCATTATTCTAAATGATTTAGCTCAAGGCTATTCATGCTTTTTAGTAGTTAGGAAGAAGATTTAAAATAATAAAGGGTTTCTGTATTTATACCCATAGTCATTTGCAAATCAAATTATATTGTTTCACAAGTCACTCAGACTGGAAATCCTAGAGTCCTCATTGCCTCCTTCTACTTTGGTCCCCTTTCTTCCTCCCTATTCCCATTTAATAGGTTATCAATTCCTGTTGATTTTACTTCTATAATATCTTGAGCATCTATCTCTGCTTTTCTATTCCTCACCATCCCATTTCAGACACTAATTACTATGGATTCAAACTATGGATTATTATATTGGCTTCCATCATATTTGTGCCTCATGCCTGCCTTTTCCAAACCATTATGATCTTCACTGCTAGATTTTTTTGAGACTAAGTCTTCATATCTCACTCAGTTTGGAAGTGTAGCAGCCATTCTGAGGCAGATCCCATTCCCCATAGTATGGAAACTTGGCCCACTCTCTTTCCAACCTAGACTTGTTTTCTCCTCCTTAGGCAGCCTGATGGTTCCCATTCCTGTGTTGAATGGTCTGTGGCTCATCTAATTTGTACTAGATTTGTCACACACATTAAATTAGCTTTAAGTATACTGTATCTCAGATTTCCATGTAAACTGGAATGGCCTCCAGGAAATGATTCAGAGGAAAAGGAGCAGAACCAGGAGAACATTGTACACAGAGTCTGATAAACTGTGGCACAATTGAATGTAATGGACTTCTCTACCAGAAGCAATGCAATGGCCCAGGACAATCCAGAGAAACTTAGGAGAAAGAATGTTATCTCCATCCAGAGAAAGAACTGTGGGAGCAGAAATTCATTAGAAAAATATATGATCAACTATGTAGTGCAATAGGGATGTGATTAGGGTTTTGATGTTAAAGATGTTAATTTGCTCTACTGCAAATATGAATAACATGGAAATAGGTTTTGAGCAATATTACATATATAACCCAGTGAAACTGTTTATGAGCTTTGGGAGGAGGGAGGAGAGAGCAGTGGGGGAGGGGATCATGAATCATATTTCCATGGAAAAATATTCTAAATATAAATTTTAAAAAATAGTATTTGTATAAAGCTTGCATACTCTATTTTCATATATTCTTGAGGATACTCTTGATGCAAAAATAAATCATTTTCATAATTTTTCACTAAGATGAGAAATTAATACTGTTTGTCTAAAATGCCTTCAAACAAAGGAACATTTGATTATGCTGAATACACTATCTAAGAAAGTTGTTTTTCCTGTCTTTCCTTCCATTAGTGTGGTATTACTTTCTCATGTAGCATATCACACAAAGACTATAGTTTTAGAATATAAATATGGTATCTCTCTTGTCACTGATGGAGCAATCTTGACAAATATTTTCCATTTTTGTCTGTTCATTTCTTGCTTCCAGTTCATATTACATGCTCTCATGATGATTTTTCTGAACTTCACATAATGTTTTTTGTAAACTTAATTTTCCCTCCTGTGTTTTTTGATATTTCGTGAGGCAATAGCCCATTATCTTCCCCATCCTCCCCTGTAGCATTTCACAAATAGGTTTATGCTCTAGAATTATGTTTCCCTTAGCTACCATCTCTCTCAGTTTGCTAAGGAAAAGATATTTGCTCACTAAAATGGATTTTACTCTATTTTTGCCCTCCTTATTGTGTCAGTTGCTTTGTATCAATTAAACTTTCATAGGAAAAGGTGATATTTCTTGTTGATTTTTGTATTTCATTCTGTAACCCAGGGACTAGAACCTCAAACTCTGGGCTTTCAAAAGTCAGTAAATCTTTGGGGCCCTCAAATATCTCTCTTTTACTTGTTTTGTTTTGTTTCTGTTTCCATGAGATCCCCAGAATTAAATTTGCTTCTTAGATAAATATCTGGGTTCTAGATACCATAAATATTGAAGGAAATAATTTACATTACTACAAACAACCATAGAAATCATACAATTAAACCAGAGGCTTCTCAGAACTTTATAAAAATCAAGACCTTTTTCTTTCCTTTGATACATTCTGCTTTTTAACTAGAGATTGTACTGGCTTCCAACCACATTGTATTACTCTGTTTGTATGAATTCTCAATAGAAAAGAAATAAATTTCGGATTGCTAAAATTGAAAAAATAACTTATTCTTCTAAATTTCTCTGGCTTATCTAAGGCATTTTGTTACATGTGTAGAAAAGGAGAAAAATCACTAGGGACAAAAAAGCAGGGCCCATAGCTATATCTCTTGTTGAGCAAAATATGACTAACTAATTTACAATATTTCAGTTATGAGAGAAAGACAAAGAAGAAATTCTATATGATACATAATTGAAAGAATCATGGTCTAGTGTACACTGCTAAGGGAGAGACATGCAAAATTAGGAATTTAACAAAGATATGGCTAAAGGGAAAGTAATTAAACTATTTAGAAATAAGTACTACAACCTGATTAGGTACTTTCTATTAACCTTCCTGTGGATAGCAATCTTTCCCACAAGATCATATTTCTTTATAACTTTTTTCTTATTAACAATATCCAATCTATCTATAGATATTTGTAGGGATATTGTTTTTTAGCTGCAAAACAAAATATGAGAGACCTAAGACCCTATATCCATACTACAGATTCATGTTTTGAAAGGTCTTAGTTTTTACTCCCACAATTTAAATAGCTTAATTCATATCATAATGAAACTATCTTCAATATATTCCATAAGTTTCATTTATATTTATGTTTTTAAATTATGAGGATAAATGATTTAAAAGGCTGAAAGTTTGGTTTGGAAGAGGGGCCATCAGAAGGGAAGGAAAGAAAATGATTCATGTAATCAAGAAATATTTAAAAATAAATACAAATAAATTAAAAAATTAAAAATAATTTAAAAGCTGATAGTTTGACTATGCATAATGAGAGATTGCCCATATATCTCATGAAAAGATTTTTCTTGTTGTCTTTGTACATTGATAAAATCAATCTAATTCCTTTCTTTTACCCTCCAAGGAAAAACATTGAACCCTATCCTTTTATTTTCTTCTAACTCACTTATAATTCTTGGTTTCAATACTGTGTTAATTTAGTCCTTAATAAAACTAATAAAATATATGTAGAATGTCACATAATTTTCATGCATCGATATGAAAGAAATCTCATTAGTTTTTGGCTAAATCTCTATTTTGTACTATAATAACAGATTATAAAGAGAGTATGAGAGGAGAGAGAAAAGGAAGAGGAGATAAAGGGATATATATATATATATATATATATATATAAATACACTAAGATCATATATACATATACTATATATATATATATTACATCCATTATATATACACACATATACATATGCATAAAAGAGCACATGGAGAAATCATAAGAAAACAAAAAACAATAACAGACTGTGGTGGGATAGAAACAGATGAAAAAACTGAAAATAAATTGGGAAAAGATAAATTAAATGAAGGGAAAGGAAAACACTGTCAATTATTGGCTTCATGCAAATTCATCATATGACAGGGGAATTGACCCACAAATTTATGAACTTGTAGCTAAAAATTATATGTTGATCATTGTAAACCTTAAAATTTCTTAGACTTATGAATGTTGGAAATTTCACCATTGGGAAATTTCATACTTGGAAAAAATTTCCTACTGATAGTAAGAACTCTATTGGAATGTGAAACCCCTTGGCATGGGAGGATCTTTCTCCTCCCTACTTAAGACTACTTTAGGACAGAAACCTTTTGCTAAGCAATGGAAAGGGCTTTGACCTATGCTTAAGCATAGAACAGGAAGTTCTTTGTGTCATGATTGATTTTAGAATTGATACAATAGAGATACTTGGAATGACAGAACCAGGTCTTGGAAAATACAATCTCCACCCTACATAGAGTAACAGGATTTAGGAAGGGCTGCAGCAAAGATCAAGATTTAATTATTTGAGAATATGACCTTCAACAGACATGTGCAAAGCCACAGACCTCTGGGTGGTCCTGGATTGGTAGATGTGAGAACTGAGAGGAGGGAACTGAGATGGTGTCCTTAAAGATAGCAAGGACTGAGGAGGTTGGGGGGTTGGAGGACCAGGAGAGAAGGCTGGCTTTGAAGGAGGAGAATTCTCTGGAAACATTTCTTGAAAGGAGGCTCTCTTGAAGGTGGAGCCTGAGGTTGGCATGAGAAGCCTTACCTAGAGAGATCTTGGGTGAGTGATAAAACCAACCGACTGATTTATTCATTCTTATTCCTTTCTTCCTTTCTCTCTTTTTCTATTGATTAATCAGTGTATTATAAATTAAATTTCTCTATAAAACCCAGTTGGCTTGGGCATATTCATAAATTGGGAATATATTCCCTGGCGACCATCTTATATTTATATAAAACCAAGACACAGTAGAAAACATATTTCAGTGGTCATAATTTATATATATATATATATATATATATATATATATATATATATACACATATATATTTCCCTTGCTCCCAAACATTTTAATTATCACAGTTTATGGCTCCCACTCTCTTATCTACAACTATTTAACACTCAAAACTATTTTAAATCTAACATCATGGCCCAAATACCTATAGATATTTAACTTCTTTATTAATGCAACTACATGAACTCAAATATATAGGCCTTAAAATTGCCATAATGCATTGCTTTAAAAAACCACTTTAAGTGGAAGTATAGATATTTTTGAAGATATGTATTTCATTAATTTTAATAAAGAAAACAACATTTTCCTTATGAGCACTGAAGCTTATTTTACAGAGGGATAAAAAATCCCTATAATTATTTTTCCTTTTCCCCTCAAATGAATATTTATGTTATTGACATTAAGAGCTTTGAAAGGCATGATATATTGTCACAATTTTTAATATAAATGACATCACATTGTAATATTTGCTGTAGGAACTAGTTGAAATTAAATCAGGTTGAGAATAAACTAAGTGGCTAAGGGAGTAGAATGTTGAACTTGGAATCAGTAAGAACTGAATTCAAATGAGGTTAGTCATCCAGGAGAAATGAGAATAAGATCTCTTCAAGCAAAGGATACAATATTATTGTCTATTCCCCATATATAGGAGGGACAAAATGGATTTGTTTATAGAAAGTCCATTGTTTTTGTACTTTTTCCTTTATTTTTTTCTTTTTTTACAATTACATGTAATTTTTAAAAATTTAATTAAATTAAAAATTTAAATAGGTTGGGACCCTACTCCTTCTTAAGAAGGTAATAAATTTGGCATAGATTATACGTATGTGCTCATTCAGTAAATATTTCCATATTAGCCATTTGAGAGTCAGATACTTCTTTAGGTTTATGATACTGGACAAGTCACTTAACCTCTATTATCCTCAGTTTTCTTATGTGTGAAATGCTCCTATCTCAAAAGATTTATGTAAGTATCAAATTAGATGACACTTCTGCCTTTCAAACATTAAAGTATTTATAAATGCTAGATATTATTACCTAGCCTTCATGCCAGAGTTTGTTAATACTGGATTATTGTTTTCTCAAATATGAAGTAATATATGTAATGAAATTTATATCTGAGCAAGCATTACCATTTGTCAAGTTATTTAACTTCATTTTAATGAATTATAACTTTTTAAATGACTTAAATAACTTCTTAAATGAATGATATATAAATACTTGTCCTTACCAATTTATGAATGCTGTGAAAATAACTAAGAACATGATGAAATAATGCTATAAATTAAAGATTGTAGTACATTAATGATGATGGAAATTTAATTTCCTCCATTTAAATTATATTCTGTATGTCTTTCAAGCAACTTGAAGGGCCTTTTTAAATCTCATTAAAAAATCTAGAAGTAGGAAGAAAACTTAGATCTCCCTTAGTATCAAAAAGGGGGTAACTAGATGATACAATGGATAGAGTACTAGACCTGGAGTCAGAAAGACACAGTTTCCTGAGTTCAAATCTTCCTGAGATATTTAGAAGTTGTGACACTAGGCAAGCCTAACCCAGTTCACCTCAGTTTCTTTATCTGTAATATGAAGTAGAGATGGAAATGGCAACTATTTTAATATTTTTCCCAAGTAAACCCCAAATAGGATAACAAAAAAGCATTTATGACTGAACAATAAGAACAATTCTAACTATGAAAGTAAAGGAAACATGTCTATAATATTTTAATTTATACTTATGTTTCCTTTTTAAATATTGCCCCAGTTGAGAACATACCACCTACATTCCATTTAGAGATAGCAATGATTATTAGGATTTTTTTCAATGTCAGTTGTAAATTTATCTCTTTACAACTTCTATCAATTACTCAGAGAATATTAATATTGCAAAGAACCTTAAATTTTTTTCATGTCCAAACTGTATGAAAGAAAGGATCCTCTTGATAGCACACTTAATGAGTGATCATCTAGCTCTTGTTTGTAGAATTCTTAGTAAGGCAAATTGTTATCTTCTAAGGCAATTCATTTTATTTTATTTTATTTTGAAGATATGTATTTCATTAATTTTAATAAAGAAAACATTAAAACATTAGCCAGTAGGAATTTTTTTTACTTCTTTCAAACTTAAATTTTCCATTATATAAATTTAATACTTTTCTACTAGTTCTGCTCAATGAGGTCTATGAATCCTTTAGATATCTAAAAATTGTTTACATCTCTTCTCGGTAAAAATTCCTAATTTTTAAAAAACTGATCATATTTTTTTTGGCATAGTCAAGTCCTCTTACTATACTGAACATCTTTGGATGCATCCCAATTTCTTTGATGAAAGTTATACCTAAAACAAAGTAATCCTTCAAATATCAGGGTAAGTATATTGAGAGAAATGTCTGAACTCTCTATCCCAAATCCAGAATATATTTGCTTAAAGGATATTACAAACATAGACTGAACTTGTTCAAGGGACTAAAAATTATTATTAGCCTGACTTTCTGGTCATAGAAATATAAGGCAACGAGCTTTGTTGCTTCTTCCGGGTAATCATGGCTGCAATCTAGACGCGGCACGCTTCCTCTCCCCAGCACCGAACGAAATAGACTACATCAAAGGAGCATAAAATCACCTTTGGAGGAACAGAAGGACTCCCCAGTTCCCCACAGAGGCAAAGGTACGTGGGGCTTGAACATTTCCACACTAAAATAAGAAGGAAAAGCTTGCACAGAAAAGTGAACTGAGCCGCCCTTCCCCCACCCCACCTCCCCCACTAAACCAGAGTGAGCTACCTTAGCGCTCACCGGGACAGCGAGTGAGTGGGGAGCGTCTCTGTCTGGGGGGGGCACTCCAGGGTCCTTGGGATCTGGGGACTGCCAGGAAAAAACGTCTCAGGGCGCTTTCACTGGAGAATCCAGTGGACCTGGACTTGGGGCAGGCTGCGCTGAACAACGCGCGCTGATTATCTGGGCGGAGCTGAATACCTGGGCTCCGAGGCTGGGAAGAACTAGTCTGAAGCAACCTAAATTCACAGAAAAACCGCTCTTATAACCCAGACCCCAGACCAAAAAGGAAAGGGAAATAAAACCACCAAAGGGATGGCTCCCATGGCCCAAAATCAAGCCTCCAGGAAGAAAGGGAAAAAAGTGACTATTGAAAACTTTTATGGTGGAAGTACCCAAGGAAAAGAGGAGAATGAGGAGGAAATCCAAAATAATTCAGAACACGCCTCCCAAAATGGAAACTATCAACAAGCTCTGGAAGATCTCAAACTGGAACTTATCCAAAAGATGGAAACCTTCTGGAAAGAAAAATGGGAGAAAGAGATCAGCTGTCTGACAGATAAGAATGCTCAATTGGAAAAAGAACTCGAAGCATCCAATAGAAGGGCAGACAAGGCTGAAAAGCAAATCCAGTCCCTAATGACCAGAATTAAGCACCTCGAAGAAAGTGAGATGATAAAACAGCAAGAATCAATAAAGCAAACCCAAATAATTAATGAATTGGAAGAAAACAGAAAATATCTCACTGAGAAGGTCACGGACCTGGAGAACAGAGGAAGACGAGAAAATCTCCGTATCATTGGTCTCCCAGAAAAACCAGAGGTAAACAACAAATTGGATATTATTCTAGAGGAGATTATAAAAGAAAATTGCCCCCACGTTCTGGAGCAAGGGGGCAAAATAGAAATAGAAAGGATTCATAGAACACCTTCTTTACTACATCCCCAAAAGACAACGCCTAGGAATGTAATTGCCAAATTCAAGAGCTTCCAAGTAAAGGAGAAAATCCTACAAGAAGCCAAGAAGAAGAGCTTCAGATATAAGGGGGCTCCCATAAGGATCACACATGACTTAGCGGCTAACACACTAAGAGACCCCAAAGCATGGAACACGATATTTAGAAAGGCAAGAGAGCTGGGTCTCCAACCAAGAATCAACTACCCAGCAAAACTGACTATATACTTCCAGGGGAAAGTATGGGCATTCAACAAAATAGAAGATTTCCAAGCATTTGCTAAGAAAAGACCAGAGCTCTGTGGAAAGTTCGATATCCAAGCACAGAAAGCAAGAGAAACATGAAAAGGTAAATATGAAAGAAAGGGAAAAGGAGATAAATCTTATCTTTCTCTTTAAGTCAAACTCTCTTCTATAAGGACTACATTTACATCTAATTATATATATTAATATGTGGGGAAAATGTTTTGTGTAACTCTCATAAATTGTATCATCATAAGAGTAGTTAGAAGAAACATGCATAGGGAAAGATTGGGGAATTAAGAAGATTTGGGGAAAGTTGGGGCAAAAAAAGGAAAAGGGAGGGGGGAACCATGATAATACTAAGATTAACTTCAAGAAATAGGGGGGGAATCAATAGAATAAACTTTCCCATATAAAGATACACATGGGAAGGGGAGGGGAAGAACTCTCATATGAGAAGGAGAGGAAGAGAGCGTGAAGTGGAAGTACTTAAACCTTACTCTCAGTGAAATCAAATCTGAGAGGGAAGAACATCTAGATCCAGTGGGATCCTGAATTCTATCTTATCCATTAGGGCAAGAAAGAAAGGAAAATTAAGGAGGGGGAGGGGGGAGGGAGTACAAAAAGGGAGGGAAGGAGAGGGGGGAGGGGAAGGGAGCATAAAAAGGGAGGGGCTAGAAAGGGAAGCATCTCAAGGGAGGGGACTAGGGGGACTGACCTAAAGTAAATCACTGGTTCAAAAGGAGAAAGCTAAAGAAGAAAGGTCAGAACTAGGGGAAGACATCAAAATGCCAGCGAATCCACAAATAACAATCATAACTTTGAATGTGAATGGGATGAACTCACCCATAAAACGCAGACAAATAGCAGATTGGATTAGAACACAAAACCCTACCATATGTTGTCTTCAAGAAACACATATGAGATGGGTTGACACTCACAAGGTTAGAATTAAAGGTTGGAGTAAGACCTTTTGGGCCTCAACCGATAGAAAGAAGGCAGGAGTTGCAATCATGATATCTGACAAAGCCAAAGTACAAATAGACCTGATCAAAAGGGACAGGGAAGGTAAATATATTCTGTTAAAAGGAAGTATAGACAATGAGGAAATATCACTAATCAACATGTATGCACCAAATGGTATAGCATCCAAATTTTTAATAGAGAAACTAGGAGAATTGAAGGAGGAATTAGACAGTAAAACCATATTAGTGGGAGACTTGAACCAACCACTATCAAATTTAGATAAATCAAATCAAAAAATAAATAAGAAAGAGGTAAAAGAGGTGAATGAAATCTTAGAAAAATTAGAATTAATAGACATATGGAGAAAAATAAATAGGGACAAAAAAGAATACACCTTCTTTTCAGCACCACATGGCACATTCACAAAAATAGATCATACACTAGGTCATAGAAACATGGCACTTAAATGCAGAAAAGCAGAAATATTAACTGCAGCCTTTTCAGATCACAAGGCAATTAAAATATTGATCGGCAAGGGTACATGGAGACCCAAATCAAAAATGAATTGGAAATTAAATAACATGATACTCCAAAATCGGATAGTTAGAGAAGAAATCATAGAAACAATTAACAATTTCGTTGAAGAAAATGACAACGGCGAAACATCCTTTCAAACCTTATGGGATGCAGCCAAGGCGGTACTTAGAGGAAAATTCATATCCCTGAGTGCATATATTAACAAATTAGGGAGGACAGAGACCAAGGAATTGGAAATGCAAATCAAAAAACTTGAGAATGAACAAATTAAAAACCCCCAGAAGAAAACCATACTAGAGATCCTAAAAATTAAGGGAGAAATTAATAAAATCAAAAGTGATAGAACTATTGATTTAATAAATAAGACAAGAAGCTGGTACTTTGAAAAAACAAACAAAATAGACAAAGTACTGGTCAATCTAATTAAAAAAAGGAAGGAAGAAAAGCAAATTCACAGCATTAAAGATGAAAAGGGGGACAGCACCTCCAATGAGGAGGAAATTAAGGCAATCATTAGAAATTACTTTGCCCAATTATATGGCAATAAATATACCAACCTAGGTGATATGGATGAATATTTACAAAAATATAAATTGCCTAGACTAACAGAAGAAGAAATAGTTTTCTTAAATAATCCCATATCAGAAATTGAAATCCATCAAGCCATCAAAGAACTGCCTAAGAAAAAATCCCCAGGGCCTGATGGATTCACCAGTGAATTCTATCAAACATTCAGAGAACAGTTAACCCCAATATTATACAAACTATTTGACATAATAAGCAAAGAGGGAGTCCTACCAAACTCCTTTTATGACACAAGCATGGTACTAATTCCAAAGCCAGGCAGGCCAAAAACAGAGAAAGAAAACTATAGGCCAATCTCCCTAATGAATATAGATGCAAAAATCTTAAATAGGATACTAGCAAAAAGACTCCAGCAAGTGATTAGAAGGGTCATCCACCATGATCAAGTAGGATTCATACCAGGGATGCAGGGCTGGTTCAACATTAGGAAAACTATCCACATAATTGACCACATCAACAAGCAAACCAACAAGAATCACATGATTATCTCAATAGATGCAGAAAAAGCCTTTGATAACATACAACACCCATTCCTACTAAAAACACTAGAAAGCATAGGAATAGAAGGGTCATTCCTAAAAATAATAAACAGTATATATCTAAAACCATCAGCTAATATCATCTGCAATGGGGATAAACTAAATCCATTCCCATTAAGATCAGGAGTGAAACAAGGATGCCCATTATCACCTCTATTATTTGACATTGTATTAGAAACACTAGCAGTAGCAATTAGAGAAGAAAAAGAAATTGAAGGCATCAAAATAGGCAAGGAGGAGACCAAATTATCACTCTTTGCAGATGACATGATGGTCTACTTAAAGAATCCTAGAGACTCAACCAAAAAGCTAATTGAAATAATCAACAACTTTAGCAAAGTTGCAGGATACAAAATAAACCCACATAAGTAATCAGCATTTCTATATAATTCCAACACAGCTCAGCAGCAAGAACTAGAAAGAGAAATCCCATTCAAAATTACCCAAGACAAAATAAAATACTTAGGAATCTATCTCCCGAGACAAACACAGGATCTATATGAACACAACTACAAAACACTTTCCACACAACTAAAACTAGACTTGAACAATTGGAAGAACATTAACTGCTCATGGGCAGGACGAGCCAATATAATAAAAATGACCATCCTACCCAAACTCATCTATCTATTTAGTGCCATACCCATGGAACTTCCAAAATTTTTTTTTACTGATTTAGAAAAAAACATAACAAAGTTCATTTGGAAGAACAAAAGATCAAGGATATCCAGGGAATTAATGAAAAAAAATACAAAGGAAGGGGGTCTTGCAGTCCCAGATCTCAGACTATATTATAAAGCAGCGGTCATCAAAACAATTTGGTACTGGCTAAGAGACAGAAAGGAGGATCAGTGGAATAGACTGGGGGCAAGCAACCTCAGCAAGACAGTATATGACAAACCCAAAGATCCCAGCTTTTGGGACAAAAATCCACTATTTCATAAAAACTGTTGGGAAAATTGGAGGACAGTGTGGGAAAGATTAGGCTTAGATCAACACCTCACACCCTACACCAAGATAAATTCAAAATGGATGAATGACTTGAACATAAAGAAGGAAACTATAAGAAAATTAGGCGAACACAGAATAGTATACATGTCAGACCTTTGGGAAGGGAAATACTTCAAAACCAAGCAAGAATTAGAAAGAATTACAAAATGCAAAATAAATAATCTGGATTACATCAAATTAAAAAGTTTTTGTACAAACAAAACCAATGTAACCAAAATCAGAAGGGTAGCAACAAATTGGGAAACAATCTTCATAAAAACCTCTGACAAGGGTTTAATTACTAAAATTTATAAAGAACTAAATCAATTGTACAAAAAATCAAGCCATTCTCCAATTGACAAATGGGCAAGGGACATGAACAGGCAATTCTCAGCCAAAGAAATCAAAACTATTAATAAGCACATGAAAAAGTGCTCTACATCTCTTATAATCAGAGAGATGCAAATCAAAACAACTCTGAGGTATCATCTCACACCTAGCAGATTGGCTAACATGACAGCTATGCAAAGTAATGAATGCTGGAGGGGATGTGGCAAAGTGGGGACATTAATTCATTGCTGGTGGAGTTGTGAATTGATCCAACCATTCTGGAGGGCAATATGGAACTATGTCCAAAGGGCGATAAAAGACTGTCTGCCCTTTGATCCAGCCATAGCACTGCTGGGCTTGTACCCCAAAGAGATAATGGACAAAAAGACTTGTACAAAAATATTCATAGCTGCGCTCTTTGTGGTGGCCAAAAATTGGAAAATGAGGGGATGCCCCTCAATTGGGGAATGGCTGAACAAATTGTGGTATATGTTGGTGATGGAATACTATTGTGCTAAAAGGAATAATAAAGTGGAGAAGTTCCATGGAGACTGGAACAACCTCCAGGAAGTAATGCAGAGCGAGAGGAGCAGAACCAGGAAAACATTGTACACAGAGACTGATACATTGTGGTACAATCGAAGGTGATGGACTTCTCCATTAGTATCAATGCAATCCCTGAACAATCTGCAGGGATCTAAAAAAAAATACTACCCACAAGCAGAGGATAAACTGTGGGAGTAAAAACACCGCTGAAAAGCAACTGCTTGACTACAGGGTTGGAGGAGATAAGACTGAGGAGAGACTCTAAATGAACACTATAATGCAAACTCCAACAACAGGGAAATGGGTTCGAGTCAAGAACACATGTGATAACCAGTGGAATCATGCATCGGCTATTGGAGAGGGAAAGGCGGGGGGGGAGGGGAGGGGAGGAAAAGAAAACGATCTTTGTTTCCAGTTAATAATGTATGAAAACGACCAAATAAAATAATATTAAAATTAAAAAAAAAAAAGAAATATAAGGCAACTACTAGGAGCTCCACTACTATTTGCACTCTTTAATGCTTGTTTGGCAGATGACAATGGGCAAGTCAGGAAAGGGATCATCTTTCAACCAAATCAACTTATGGTATCCTTAAGTACATACTTTTGAAATATCTTTACTCTGCTATGGCAAGAAAATCTCTTTTCCATTAACTTTTTAGACATTTCAGTATTAGACATGTTAGGGGAAATAGATAAGCAAGAAAAATAAAATTGCTCATAATCTCATAAATTTAACAAAGTTCTCTATATATTTTATATTTTCTATATATTTTAGGCATGAGACCTCTATTTGAGAAACTTTCTATAAAATATTTTCTCAGTTTTATATTTTCCTTCTAAACTTGGCTATATTAGTTTTATTTGTAAGATCTTTTTAACTTAATGTAGTCAGAATTATCTATTTTACAACTTGCAATGCTTACTATTTCTTATTTATTTATAAAGTTTCCTTCTCTACATAAATCTGAAGAGTAAGGTGTTCTTTGATCTTCTACTTTGCTCAGGATATATCCATTTATGTCTAGGTTAAGATCTTATTTTAGTAAATGATGTATAATATTGGTCTATAATATAAGCTATAACCCAAGTGAAAAAAAGTCAGAACATATGAACAGATTTTGAATGAAGAAAATCAAAGCAATATGTAACCATATGAAAACTCCCCTAAATAAGTATTAATTAGAGAAATGCAAATCAAAATAACTCTGAGATATCATCTCATACCTATTAGACTGGTTAAAATGCTAAAAAATCAAAAGGGCAAAGACGAGGGAATAAGGAAAAAGGGGAAGCTTTTACATTGTTGCTGGAACTGTGAACTGATCCAACCATCTTGGAGAACAATTTGAAATTATGATCAAAGAGTTAAAAAACATGAATACATTTTGGGGGGAGCAAATTTGTTTTCTTTTTCCCCAATTATTTTTTTCAAATTCATGTATAAACAATTTTTGACAATTATTTTTTGACATTTTAAATTTCAGATTTTCTCCTTCTCTTTCCCCCTTCTCTCTGAAGTGGTGAATAGTCTGATGTAGGTTTATACCCATATTTTCCTCTAATAAATATTTCCATATTTTTCATTTCGTGACAGAAGACACATATCATACATACAATAGAAACCTCATGAAGGTGATTTAGAAGAAGATGCCATGCTTTGATTTGAAATTAGACTCCAAAGGTTCTTTATTTGGTCATGGATAGCAATTTCATCATTAATCCCTTGTTGTTATCTTGCTTTTCTGATAATGGTTTAGATCTTCACAGTTGATTATCATATAATTTTTCTGTCACTATATACATTATCTCCCTGCCTCTGACCACTTCACTTTGCATCATTTCATATGTCTTCCCAGGTATTCCTGAATTCATCTTGAAAATTATTCTTACTGATGCAATGGTATTACATTATAACCTTATACCACAACTTATTTATCCATTCCCCAAGTGATGAAAAATCCCTCCATTTCTAATCCATTGCTACTATAAAAAGCTGCTAAAATATTTTGTTACAATAGGTCCTTTTAACTTATTGTTGATTTTTTCAGAGAGAACAGTGATATTTCTGGATCAAAAGATATGCATAGTTTTGGGGACCTTTAAGCCTGGCTCCATATTGCTTTCCAGAATGGCTTTTTCAGTTCACATTTCCACCAACAGTGTATTAGTGTCCCAATTTTTTCACATCCCCTCCAACAGTGATCATTTTTCTTATTGATCATGTTAGCCAATCTGATGATATGAGGTGGTATCTTAGAATCATTTTAATTTTTGTTTTTCAAATCATTAGTGATTTGCAGCATTTTTTCATATGATTATGAATACTTTAATTTTCTTCCTCTAAGAACTGCCTGTTGGTATCCATTTACTATTTTTTGATTGGAGAATGTTTTGCTTGCATTATTATTTGCATTATTATAAATGTGTTCTTTATAAATTTGAGAAATGAAACTTTTCTAAGAGACACTTTTTATGAATTCCCCTCACCTGATATTCGTTTTTTTCCCTTCTAATCTTGGTTTTATTGGTTTTATTTGTAAAAAAACCCTTTTTAATTTAATATAATCAAATTATATATTTCATTTTCCATAATGTTGTCTATGTCTTGTTTAGCCATAAATTCTTCCTTTATCTAGGAGACTGTCAGGTAAACTTTTCTATGTTCCTCTAAATTATTTATGTCACCCTTTATTTCTAGATCAAGTATCCATTTTTGCTTTATCTTTGTGTATGGTATGAGATATTGGTCCCTGTCTAGTCTTTGCCATACTGCTTTCTAGTTTTCCAAACAGTTTTTGTCATATAGTGAATTCTTTCCCATAAGGCTTTGTCTTTTGGGTTTATTAAACATTAAGTTACTGTGGACATGAACTACCATGTATGTATTACCACATCTATTCCACTGATCCACCACTCTATTTCTTGGCCGGTACCAGATTGATTAACACTTTATTATTTCATTTGAGATCTGAAATAGCTAGACTTCCTTTCTTGATATTATTTTTCATTAATTCTTTTGATGTTCTTGGCCTTTTGTTCTTCCAGATGAACTTTGATGTTATTTTTCCTAATTCTATAAAATAATTTTTGGGTAGTTTGATTGGTATGGCACTGAAAAGGTAAAATGTTTTAGATAGGACTGTAATTTTCACTACAATGGCTTAGCCAATCCATCCAATTGATGTTTGACTTTATTTGGCATACAGTATTAGATGTTGGCCTATAAATAGTTTCTTCTTCGAAATTGCTTTCCAGTTTTCCTAGCAATTTTTTGTTAAATGATAAGTTCATATCCTAAAATCTTCAATCTTTGTATTTATCAAACATTAAATTGCTATTGTCATTTATCATGGTGTTTTCTATACCTAATCCATTCCACTGATATAACATTCTATTTCTTGGTCAGTATGATTGTTTCAATGATTAATGCTTTGTAATATAATTTTAAATCTGGCACTGCCAGAGTATCTGCCTTCAATTCCAAATTAATATTTTTGACCTTTTGCTTTTCCAGATTAATTTGGTGTTATTTTTTCTTACTCTGTTAAAAAGTTCCTTGGTAGTTTGATTGGTATTGCAATGATAAAGTAAATTAATTCAGATAGAATTGTCATTTTTTATTATATTGTCTTGGCTTCCCCAAGAACAATTAATATTCCTCCAATTATTATCTTTGTTTAATATTACCTGGAAAGATTTCAGTTTATACCCATTAAGGATTATGCTTGTTCTTGGTTACAGATATATACTACTTACAAATTTAAAGAAAGTTCTATTCCTATGCTCTCTACTGTTTTAAAATGAGTAAGTGTTGTATTTTGTCAAAAATGTTTTCTCAATCTTATGGTTTTTCTTGTTATTTATTAATGTGGGCAATTATATTTATATTTCCCCAATTTAAACGACTGCTATAGTTATGGAATAAATCCCACTTGATGACAGTGCATACTATTTGTGATATACTACTATAACCTCCTTGCTATTAATTTATTTCAAATTTTTGCATCAACATTCATCACGGAAATAGGCCTTTAGTTTTCTTTCTCTGTTATTTTTTCTCTTCATTTTGGTAGCAAAACCATAGTTATGTGATAAATGAAATGTTATTGGAGTCTTAATTTATATTTTCAAATAGTTTATGTAGCATTGAAGTTAATTGTTCCTAAAATATTTAATAGAATTGACTTTTAATCCATCTGTTCCTTAGGTTTTTTTAGGTAGCTTATTTGTGGTTAGTTCTCTTACTTTTTCTAAGATACTATTATTTAAATATTCTATTTCCTCTTCTGGAAAGTTTTTATTTTCATCATTTAACTGTTAAGCAACATGAGAGTATCTCAATTTATTTCAATATCAGAAAAAATTGCCAAAGGATTGGCCTGTGTTTGTACTCATCTAGAACAATAGTGAGCCATAAAAATACTGCCTCTCTCATTTTGGGACTTATTAAAGTCTAAAAGTTGAGTTAGATTTTCTTTACTTTTCTTCCTTTTTTTTACTTGACCCATCAATTATTGACTTTGATCAACTCATGGAGATACTTTGCTTTATCTATAAAATGAAGATTTTGGATTATATGAACTTTAAATTCTCCTACTTCTTTGGATAACCTGCTTTATAGATACAGTCTGTGAAAAGAGAATGAGGTAGGTGGAACTTTTTCATAACAATGGAAATATCTGAGAAAAGCATTACAAACAATCAGAATGATCAGTTAGTAAATTACTTGTCTCTTTTATCTCTCATTTGCACTTTTTATTCTCCTTAATCTCTGTTCTTCATTTGCCCTTTGCAATGTCTGGCAGATGGAGTTAAACATATTAGATTTCCCTGAAGCTGTTTCTTATTAAAAGTTTTTTTTAAATTTTTTGTAGATTACATCAATACAATTATGTTCCTGACATTTTTGAGACAAGTTCTCTCCCTCCTTACCCTCCTCCTGCCCATAGACAGTAGGTAATATGATATAGACAGGTCATGTGTTATTATACAAAATATAACACCACGTTCTTAATGTATCATGTTATGAAAGAAGACAAGTATTGATTGCATTATAGAAAAATTCATAAAGTGAAGAATGGCAAGCTTCAATCTATATTCAGTCTTTGTCAATTCCTTCTACAGCAAAGGATAACCTTTTTGTCATGTGTCCCTTGAATTTTCCCTGGAACCTTCATTAAAGTAACTTCTAACAAAGTATAAATCTCACATTGAGTTCCTCTATTAAAGATACAATCCATGAAAACAAAAAAAATTCAATATGACATTAAAATTGACAATATATCTATTTAAATACTAAAATATTTGTGTTTGGGTTGGGAACCAAGATGATTTCACATCTTTTCTAGTTGAGCAAATATTTTTCAATATTTTTTTTTACTTTTTTTTGTTAGCTATTTCAATTATGTTTTTATTTTATTTTGCTTTAACAATATTTATTTTTCCTTTATTACATATAAAATAATTTTTAACATTATTTTTTTTAATTTGGTGAATTTCAAACATTAATCCTTGGTTACAAAAATCATATTCTATTCCTCCCTCCCCTCAATTCCACTGGGTATTACATGTGACCTTGATCAGAACCTATTTCCATGCTATTGATGTTTGCACTACAATGTTCCTTTAGTGTCTATATCTGAATCATATCCCCTTAGATCCATATAATCAAGAAGTTGATTTTCTTCTGTGTTTCTTCTCCCACAGATTTTCCTCTGAATGTGGATAGTGTTCTTTCTCATATATCCCTCCAGGTTTTTAAGGATCACTGCATTGCCACTAATGAAGAAGTCTAGACTTCCAGTCATTATGGCGGCTTAGAGGCAGTGAAAGTTCAGACCTCTGAAATCCCTTCCTTACCAGTCACAAACTGAATGCTCCCAGGACGCTGAAATTCAAACTGAACAACAGGATAGACCTGGGGAACCCTCCTCCTGGACCTGGATCAAAAGGTACACCCCCCCAAGCCAGAAACCTAGATCACTCGGATCTAAGGGGTAGGCAGAAGGAAGGTCCCAGGACAAAGCCCCCCAACCCAGAGTGCTGAGCCCATGGCAGCAGCAGGAAACTCAGGGCTGCCAAAAGGGCCTCAGGGCTGGCTATTCTGAAGGACTCACCTTGAAGGCAACCTGAGCCAATCTCTGGGGCACTCAACACAGATGTCAGGGAAACATAGAAGGGGGAAGCCTGTAACCCCCTGGCTGGGTCCTTCCATCTGACTCTCAAGGGAGGCTCCAGCTTCAGGGCACCAACTGAACCCAATCCCATCAGAAGCCCTCAGAGCTTCTTAAAGGACAGAAACCTCTGGGCTGGAAAAGGGGTTACTCTGAAGGGCTTATCTTGAAAGCAACCTGGGCCACTCTCTGGGCATTCAACATGGATTGTGGAGAAGGAGGTTTTTTGGTTCGGGGATCATTTGGCCCACACCAGCTAAACATAATCCCATCAGGAGCCCTCAGAACCCAGGGAGGCCAGGACCCCTCCCCCTTAGAGAGCAGGGTCTTCTGAAAGAACAAAAACCTCAGGGCCAGCAAAGGGGTTGCTCCAAAGGGCATTCCTTGGAAGTAACCTGGGCTAGTCTCAGGGCACTCAACACAGATGGTAGAGAAGAAGTTTTGTTGTTTTTTTTTTTTGCTTCAGGGCTCATTTGGCCCAAACCAGCTGAACCAAATCCCATCAGGAGCCATCAGAGCCCAGGGAGGCCATGACCCCTCCCCCCTTAGAGAGTAGGGTCTTCTGAAAGAACAGAAACCTAGAGGTGGAGTCAAGATGGCAGCCTAGAAGGAGCATAGACCTGGCAGCCTGGCCAGAGCTTTGGAGATCCTCCATATTTTCTCCAGCCATCCAGGAAGTTTAGAACTCAGAGCAAACCCAGCCCAACCAAGCTGAACATAATCCCATCAAAATTCTCCAGAACACAGGGAAGCTCAGGCTCCCCACCCACCCTCATTGACTGCTGGACTTTAACCCAATCAAAAGCCTCCAGAAGACAGGGAAGCTCAAACCCCCAACAACCCTTCCCCAGAGACTACACCAAGAGATCTTCTGTTAAAGCTCCAAGAGGGGAGATGAATAGAAGTCTCCAAAAACAAAAAAAAAAAGAGAGAGAGAGAGAGGAACAAGAGCACAGACAAATACAGGGAGTAAAGAAGGGGTGAATTTGAGCAAACAACAGAAAAAGAAGAAAGAAACTACAATAGAGAGCTACTACTCAGCAAATGGAACAGAGGGGAAGAGATCAGCAAACAATAAACCAGAAATCCCAGCGAATTGGATACAGGCTGTGAAAGAACTCAAAACACAACTAAGAGAGGCTGAAGACAATTGGGAAAAGAACTTAAAAATTAAGATAAGTCATCTGGAAACAGAGGCACTGGAACTAAAATGAGAAAATAGTGTCTTGAAAGCCAAAATCAACCACCTTGAAAATGAGGCAAAGGAAATGAAAGATGAGGCAAAGGAGATGAAAGATGAGGTAAAGAGGATGAAAGACGATCTTCAAAGAAAATCAGACCAGAAGGAAAAGGATGACCAAAAAGCCAGAGAGGAAATCCAATCTTTAAGAACCAGAATACAATAAATGGAATTAAGTGACCTCACAAGGCAGCAGAACACATTAAAACAAAACAAAAAGAATGAAAAAATTGAGGAAAATGTGAAGCATCTCATTCTCAAAACAGATGATTTAGAAAATTGTTCAAGAAGAGACAATTTAAGAATAATTGGACTACCAGAAGATCACAACAAAAGAAAAAGCCTGGACATAATACTAGAGAAAATTATCCAGGAAAACTGTCCTGAGATCCTAGAACAAGAGGGGAAAGTGGAGATTGAAAGAATCCACAGATCACCCCTTGTATTTAATCCCCAACTGACAACACCAAGAAATGTTATAGCCAAATTCAAAAACAAACAGATGAAAGAAAAGATATTACAAGCTGCCAAGAGGAAGGCATTCAGATACCATGGAAACACGGTGAGGTTAACACAGGATCTGGCTGCATCCACACTCACTGAAGGACTGAAAGGCATGGAATATGATATTATGGAGAGCAAGGGAACTGGGTCTACAACCAAAAATAAAATACCCATCAAAACTGACTATATTCTTACAGGGGAAAGTATGGTCATTCAACATGACAGAAGAGTTCCAAGCATTCATAAATAAAAGACCAGACCTGAACAGAAAATTCGATGTCCAACCACAGAACTCAAGAGAATCATCAAAAGGTAATTAAAAAAGAGGGGAAAAACAAAAAAAACAACAACAAGTTTTTAAAGAGACTCAATGAGTTAAAGTGATATGTATCCCTATAGGAAAAGAGGACATTGCTAACTCTTAAAAACTGTTGCTATCACCTGAGTAGCTAGAAGAATTGCACTCAGAGGGAAAGTGACAAACTGTATAGGATGAAAGGACAAGACATAAATAGGTATATAGATATATGTATGCATAAATACATATACATGTGTGTGTATATATATATATATATACATGACTAGAGCTAAAAAAAGAGGTTATGACTAAAAGAAATGGGAAGAGAAACAAATGGGGATAAATTTATATGTCACAAAGAAGTTCATGGTTGGAGGGGGGAGAACATCGATACACTGGAAGGGTAAAGAGGTTGGAGATAGGAAATATTCATCTCTTATGTACTTTGAAACTGACCCAAAGAGGGAAGAACAATCCAATCCACTGGGGAAAAGAATAGATCTGCTCCCTATAGGGGAGTAGAAGGGTAAAAAATGGACTGGAAGGGAGGGAAGCAGTACAAGAAGGGAGGGAGAGGGCGGGGGGGATTTTAAAAAGACTACAGGGGAAAATAAGGGAGGGAATAAGAAGGGAGGGGGTAGAAAGGGAAGTAAAAGAAGTGGGAGGGGGAACTAGGGGGACTGACTATAAACAAACATTGGTATAGAAGGAAATAGTGAAAGAAGAAAAGGCAGGACCAGGAATAGAAATCAAAATGCTGGGAAATACACAGCTAGTAATCATAACTCTGAATGTGAATGGAATGAACTCACCCATAAAATGCAAGCAAATAACAGAGTGGATTAAAATCCCAAACCCTACCATATGCTGTCTGCAAGAAACACACATGAGGAAGGTAGATATGCATAGGGTAAAAGTAAGAGGACAGAGCCAAATCTATTGGGCATCAAATGATAAAAAGAAGGCAGGAGTAGCAATCATGATATCAGTCAAAGCCAAAGTAAAAATAAATCTAGTTAAAAGAGATAGGGAAGGTAATTAAATCCTGATAAAAGGCAGTATAGACAACGAGGAAATATCTGTACTCAATATGTATGCACCAAATGGCAGAGCATCCAAATTTTTAAAGGAGAAACTAGAGGAGCTCAAGGATGAAATAGATAGAAAAACTATACTAGTGGGAGATCTGAACCTTCCTCTATCCGAACTAGATAAATCAAATAAAAAAATAAATAGGAAAGAGGTGAGAGAAGGAAATGAAATCTTAGAAAAATTTGAGTTAGTAGACATATGGAGAAAAATAAATAGGGACAAAAAGGAATACACCTTCTTTTAAGCAGTACATGGTACATTCACAAAAACTGACCATGTATTAGGGCACAAAATCATTGCAAACAAGTGCAAAAGGGCAGAAATAATAAATGCAAACTTCTCAGACCACAATAAAATAAAAATAATAATTAGTAAGGGTACATGGATAGATAAATCAAAAATTAATTGGAAATTAAACAATATGATTCTCCAAAACCAGCTAGTTAAAGAACAAATCATAGAAACAATTAATAACTTAATTGAAGAAAATGACAATGGTGAGACATCCTTTCAAAACCTATGGGATGCAGCCAAAGCAGTACTCAGGGAAATTTATATCCTTGAGTTCATATATAAACAAATTAAGAAGGGCAGAGGTCAATGAATTGGGCATGCAAATTAAAAAACTAGAAAGTGAACAAATTAAAAATCCTCAGCTGAAGACTAAATTAGAAATCATAAAAATTAAAGGAGAAATTAGTAAAATTGAAAGTCAAAGAACTATTGATTTAATAAATAAGATTAGAAGACAGTACTTTGAAAAAACAAATAAAATTGACAAAGTACTAGTCAGTCTAATTAAAAAAAGGAAAGAAAAAACTAAATTGACAATATCCAAGATGAAAAGGGAGACCTCACCTGTAATGAAGAGGAAATCAAGGCAATCATTAAAAACTACTATGCCCAATTATATAACAAAAATATGGCAATCTAAGTGATATGGATGAGTACTTACAAAAATATAAATTGTCTAGACTAAAAGAAGAAGAAATAAATTACCTAAACAACCTCATATCTGAAAAATGAAATTGAAGAAGCCATTAAAGAACTTTCTAAGGAAAAATCCCCAGGTCCAGATGGATTCACAAATGAATTCTATCAAACATTCAAAGAACAACTAATCCCAATATTATACAAACTATTTGACATAATAAGCAAAGAAGGAGTTCTACCAAATTCATTTATGAGACAAATATGGTACTGATCCCAAAGCCAGGCATGCCAAAAAATAGAGAAAGAAAACTATAGACCAATTTCCCTAATGAATATAGATGCAAAAATCTTAAATAGGATACTAGCAAAAAGGCTCCAGCATGTCATCACAAGGGTTATCCACTACAATCAGGTAGGATTCATATCAGGAATGCAAGGATGGTTCAATATTAGGAAAACCATGCACATAATTGACCATATAAACAAGCAAACTGACAAAAATCACATGATTATCTCAATAGATGCAGGAAAAGCCTTTGACAAAATACAACACCCATTCCTATTGAAAACACTAGAAAGTATAGGAATAGAAGGACCTTTCCTAAAAATAATAAACAGTATATACCTAAAACCATCAGCAAACATCATCTGCAAAGGGAAAAAAACTCAAAGCCTTCCCAATAAAATCAGGAGTGAAGCAAAAATGCCCATTATCACTTCTATTATTTAATATTGTATTAGAAACACTAGCAATAGTCATTAGAAAGGAAAAAGAAATTGAAGGTATTAAAATTGGCAATGAGGAGACCAAGCTGTTACTCTTTGCAGATGATATGATTATTTACTTAAAGAATCCTAGAGAATCAACCAAAAAGCTAGTGGAAATAATCAAACAACTTTAGCAAAGTTGCAGGATACAAAATAAACCCACATAAGTCATCAGCATTTATATATATCTCCAACCCAGTTCAGCAGCAAGAATTAGAAAGAGAAATTCCATTTAAAGTCACCCGAGACAATATAAAATACTTAGGAATCTATCTGCCAAGACAAACACAGGAACTATATGAACACAACTACAAAACACTCTCCACACAATTAAAACTAGATCTAAACAATTGGAAAAACATTGATTGCTCATGGGTGGGATGAGCTAACATAATAAAAATGACCATCCTACCCAAATTTATCTATCTATTTAGTGCCATACCCATTGAACCACCAAAAAACTATTTTAGTGAATTAGAGAAAACCATAACAAAGTTCATTTGGAAGAATAAAGGATCAAGAATATCCAGGGAAATAATGAAAAAAAAAATACAAAGAAGGTGGCCTTGAAGTCCCAGATCTCAAACTATATTACCAAGCAGCGGTCATCAAAACAATTTGGTACTGGCTAAGAGACAGAAAGGAGGATCAGTGGAATAGACTTGGGGTAAATGACCTCAGGAAGACAGTCTATGAAAAACCCAAAGACCCCAGCTTTGGGGACAAAAATCCAGCATTTGATAAAAACTGCTGGGAAAATTGGAAGACAGTGTGGGAAAAATTTGCTTTAGATCAACACCTCACACCCTACACCAAGATAAATTCAAAATGGGTGAATGACTTGAACATAAAGAAGGAAATTATAAGAAAATTAGGTGAACACGGAATAGTATACATGTCAAACTTTTGGGAAGGGAAAGATTTTAAAGCCAAGCAAAACTTAGAAAGAGTAATGAAATGCAAAATAAGTAATTTGGACTACATCAAATTAAAAAGTTTTTGTACAAAAACAAACAAACAAAAAAAACAATGTAACCAAAATCAGAAGGAAAGCAACAAATTGGGAAACAATCCTCATAAAAACTTCAGACAAAGTTTTAATTATTCAAATTTACAGAGTTCAATCAATTGTACAAAAAATCAAGGCATTCTCCAATTGATAAATGGGCAAGGGACATGAATAGGCAGTTTTCAGATAAAGAAATCAAAACTGTTAATAAGCACATGAAAAAGTGCTCTCAATCTCTTATAATAATAAACATGCAAATCAAAACAACTCTGAGGTATCACCTCACACCTAGCAGATTGGCTAACATGATAGCAAAGGAAAGTAATGAATGCTGGAGGGGATGTTGCAAAGTAGGATATTAATCCACTGCTGGTGGGGTTGTGAACTGATCCAAGCATTCTGGAGGGCAATTTGGAATTATGCACAAAGGGCAATAAAAGACTGTCTGCCCTATGATCCAGCCATAGAACTGCTGGCTTTGTACTCTAAAGAGATAATAAGGAAAAAGACATGTACAAGAATATTCATAGCAATTCTCTTTGTGGTGGTCAAAAGTTGGAAAATGAGGGGATGTCCTTCAGTTGGAGAATTGCTGAAGAAATTGTGTTATATGTTGGTGATGGAATACTATTGTGCTAAAAGGAATAATGAAGTGGAGGAATTCTATGAGACTGGAACAGCCTTCAGGAAGTGATGCAGAGTGAAAGGAGCAGAACCAGGAAAACATTGTACACAGAGACTGACACACTGTGGTACAATCGAACGTAATGGACTTCTCCATTAGTGGCAATGCAATTTCCCTGAACAATCTGCAGGAATCTAGGAGAAAAACCACTATCCACAAGCAGAGGACAAACTGTGAGAATAAAAACAATAAGGAAAATCAACTGCTTGACTACAGGGGTTGAGGGGATATGACTGAGGAGAGACTCTAAATGAACACTCTAATGCAAATACCAACAACATGGAAATGGGTTCGAATCAAGAACACTTGTGATACCCAGTGGAATCCCATGTCGGCTATGGGATGGGGGGGGGTGATCTTTGTCTCCAATGAATAATGCTCAGAAATCACCAAATAAAATAATGTTATAAAAAAAGAAATAATTAGGCAAAAGACATGTACAAGAATATTTATAGCTGTGCTCTTTGTGGGTCAAAAAATTGGAAAATGAGCAGCTTCCCTTCAATTGGGGCTGAATAAAATATGGTTCATGTTGGTGATGGAAATCCTTTGTGCTCAAAGGAATAATAAACTGGAGGAATTCCACTGGATCTAGAACAACCTCCAGGAATTGATGCAGAGTGAGAGGAGCAGAACCAGGAAAACATTGTACACAGAGACTGATACATTGTGGTACAAATGAATGTAATGACTTCTCTATTAGTGGCAATGCAGTAACCCTGAACAAGTTGGAGGAATCTACAGGAAAAACCACTATCCACATTCAGAGGAAACACTGTGGGAGTAGAAACACTGAAGAAAAACAACTGCTTGAATACATGGATCGAAGGGATATGGTTGGGGATGTAGACTCTAAATGAACATGCTAGTGCAAACATCAACATCATGGAAATAAGTTCTGATCAAGGACACAAGTAATAACCAGTGAAATTGTACATTGGCTATGGGAAGGGTGGATGGAGGGGAGGGAGGGAAATAATATGATTTTTGTAACCAAGGAATAATGTTCTAAATTGACTAAACTAATTCAAATGGGAAAAAATAAAATAAAATAAAATACTACCAAAAATAAATAAACCAGAGGTTTGCTTTTAATCTATCCCCCTAATCCCCTCCCTTAAAATGTTTCCCCTTCTGGATCCTCACTTTTTGTTTCCTTCTTATTTTTTTATGGTTTGTTAAGTTCCCTCCCCCTCTCTTTCTGTCCCTTTTTGTGCTCCTTCCCTTCTACCCCCTTTAGTTTTCCCTTGTCACTTTCCCTGTGGGGTAAGATAGCATTCAAGACCCCAGTGTGTCTAGATTCTCTTCCCTCTCATAATTGATTTTACTGAGAGTAAGGTTTAAGTATTACATATTAGCACTCTCTTCCTCTCCTTCTTATAAGAGTATTCTTCCCCTCCCCTACTAATGCATATCTTTGTGTTATAAAGATTATCCTATTTATTTTATTTCTTCAAGTATCTCTTGTTGCCATCTTCAATTCCCCCCCTTTTTCTTTTTTTGCATATCATCTTATAGCACTTAATACCCCAGTCTCTTCCTGTGAATGATTCTTCTAATTACTATAATAGTGAATATAATTTTGAGTTACAAATAACACTTTCCCCATATATTAATATAAATAATTGATATTATTGTAGCTCTTAAAGAAGAAAGTTTGAAAAAAAAATTCCCCCTTTTCCCTCTCTTTCTTATTTACCTTTTCATGTTTCTCTTGATCTTTGTGTTTGGATATCAAACTCTCCACTAAGTTCTTGTCTTTTCTTTACAAATCATTGGAAATCTATTTTGTTGAATGTCCATACTTTCCCCTGGAGGTATATAGTTAGTTTTGATGGATAGGTGATCTTTGTTTGTAGACCAAATTCTCTTGCCTTTCTGAATATCATTTTCTAAGCCTTGTGGTCCTTTAGTGTGGAAGGTTCCAGATCTTTTGAAATCCTGTTTGGTGCTCCTTGATATCTGAATTGTCTCTTTTTTGGTTTCTTGTAAAATTTTCTCCTTAGCTTGGAAGCTCTTGAATTTGGCAATTACATTCCTGGGAGTTGTCTTTTGAGAATTTAATGTAGAGAATGTTCTATTAACTCTTTCAATATCTATTTTGCCCCCTTGTTCAAGAACATCAGGGCAGTCTTCTTGGATAATTTCTTGTAGTATGATGTCAAGATTTCTATTTATTTCTAGGTTTTCAGGTAGACCAATGATTCTCAAATTGTCTCTTTGTGCTCTGTTTTCCTGATCCATCATCTTTTCAGTGAGATATTTTATGTTTCCTTCTATTTTGTCAGTCTTTTGGCTTTGCTTTATTAATTCTTGCTGTTTTGCAAGATCATTGGTTTCCAGTTGCCTAATTCTGGTCCTTAAGTTCTGGTTTTCTGTTAAAATCTTTTGGTTTTCTGCTTTAATATTTTTGTTGTCTGCTATAATCTTTTGAATTTCCTTTTCAGTTTGTTCTATCCTGTTTTTCATGGCTTCCAGCTGTTTCTCCAATTGGGAGTTCCTGTCCTTTAAACTTTTATTTTCTCTTTGAACTATTTCCCACTTTTCTTTCCAGAAGGCATCCATCTTTTTGATAAGTTCCAACTTAAATTCTTCAAGAGGCTGTGGACAATTTCAATTTTTTGGAAGGTTTTGGTGCATTTATTTGAATTCCCTCTTCTATTTCTTCTGTAGCCTGAGTTTTCCATCCATAAAAATTTTCTAGGGTCAACTGCTTCTTCTTGTTTTTCTTGGTAGGAGAAGGTTTTTGTTCCTGAGAACTATTTGCCATCACTGTGGAGGTTTTTCCTTCCCTTTTAAGTCAGAAATCTGAGTGAGAAGGGAAGGCTCTCTGTGTATGGAGTTAAGGAACAAAGATTTTGCCTGAGCAAACTCTGGAATCTCCACAGCTTCTGCTATTTTCTGCCCTTCTCTGTGCTATATTCCCATGAGCTCTCATGATCTGCGCTCTTCAGCCTTCTATGGTTTCAGGTCTAGCTGATCTCAGGGGTAGGTCTTTGGTGGTCTTAGTCAGCTTCAAAGGACCTAGAGGTGCATCTCACTCACTCTAGAGCTGCCCCTTGCTCACTCACTGATTCTGGTGTGAGCTGGCTCTGACTCTTACTCCGTAGGTGGGCTAGGGGAAGATAGATCAGTTCACATTTTGGTGGGAGCTTTTTCACCCCATTATACTATGGGGATGCTCAAATACCACTTTCCTTCAATGCAACTCCCTACTGTAGAGTCCCTTAATACATATGAATTTGGGCTTTTTAGTCATTTTAGGTAGTCCAAATTGGTAAGTGCTGAGGAGAGGAAGAGTCCTGCATCTAACTGCTGCCATGTTTACCCAGAAACCCTCAATTATATTAATTATCTACATTGAAGTTCAGATTAAACTTGTTAAAAACCATAAAATAAAGTTAGAGAATGAATCTGTGAATTCATTGGCATAGGGAATTCAAGAAGTATAAAACACCCCCTAACAATAAAAATTAATTATTTGCTGAACTTTGTAGTATTAGAGGGTTGACTGGGTCATTGAAATATTAAGGGTCCTGCCTAAATTCATAGAGGTATTTTGGATGAGGCCAAAATTTAATCTGGGATTTGTTTGCTCTGAAGTTGGTTTGATATTTATTACACCATGTCTCCAAACAGAGTATTAGTTGGTCAAGAAAAATGTTAGAAACAATTTGAGTTATTGCCTTTTTTACAAATTTCACTATGCTGCATTTTTTTGCTAGAATAATTTTTTTTGGTTTCATAGCAGAAATTTGATAACAACTTGACAAATAAATGAATGACCTTCTATAGAAAGGCTTTATGTCATGTTCTTTGATGTTTCTGTTACTTTCAATAGCAACTGATGAATTTTGCTTTGTGGAAGGGCCCTAAAGAATATTAACTAGTAGTAGAATCTTATTCTATACCATTATTCCAGTCTTTTGTTTGAGGAAAGCCTAGTCATCAACCTCATATCGATCTGATTGGAAAATATCACAAAAAAAGTAAAATGGCAATTAGAGGGCCTACAGGAAGACAGGCCCTTCAGTGAGTATTGCTGGAGTTGTGAATTCATTCATTCCCTCTAGAAAATCATATGGAACTATGTATTCTCAATGCCACTAAATGGTGACTTTGACAACTAAGATGCCTATTCTCTAAAGAGATGAAAAGAAACAAGAGAGATATCATAGGCATTAATATTTATGGTGCCTCTTTTTGTTCAAGAAAATAACTAAAAAAAGCAGATGCCCATCATTGGGAAGTAGTTGAATAAGTTCTGGTATACAAATATAATGAAATATTATTTCTCCTATGACAAATGACAAAACAGAGTTTTAAAGAAACCTGAGGTGATTTGCATGAAATGATTCTAAGTAAAGTGAACAAAAGTAGAATAATTTATACAGTAACAGTAATATTATAAAGCAAAGCAACTTTGAAAAATTAAGTAACTGATTAATGCAATGACTCATCATGCTCCTAGAAAACTGATTATAAAGCTACCAAATTCCAGAGAGAGGACTGATAGATCTAAGGTACAAAATGGGAGATATGGCTTTAGACATGACAAAAATATGGATTTTTTTTTGCTCAACTTCGATTATTTCTCACAAAAATTGTCAAAGCTACCTCTTAATCCACTGAGCCTCACTGCTACTTGACTTGTACATGGTAGGTATGTAATAAATATTGATCATGTAGAAATATTTGTAAAATTAACTGATTAAACACAAATTATTACAATAATTCATGAACACTATGAAACTAATCCTCCCTCCTTTACCTAGATAATAATAACTTCTAAAAAAGAAAAAAAAGAGGAGAAAAGGACTCTTTTCTTTACGTTCTGTAACCAAAAATATCCAGCTCTATTGACTTTGATAACACTCTTGGTCCATGAATGTGGGGAGTTTGGAGACTCTTTTCCAAGACAGTATCAGGTCTGGCAAGTTTCTTAGATCTTTGTGGACATAACTGTGGGGAAAGCTGAGTTTAGCTGCTTTCTCCAACTACACTATCTTTGCTGGTCTCCTTAAAAAAAGTATATTCAGGATCAATAGGAAAATAAGTATGTGTGACTTGAACAAGTCATTTTAGCCTTCTTTGCTGTGGTTTCCAAATTTGAAAAATAGCGAAATTGAAATAGATAATGTCCAGAATCATTACAGTTCAAGCAATTAATTATTTTATGTCTCTGTGGTATATGCCTTGTATAATAGTTATTTGTCCTTTAAGAAAGGCAAAGAGTTGTAAAGAGATTCCAAGGAGAAAATGATCATATTAACTTGGTAGTGGAATTGCTGCTGGTAGTCAAATATGGTTGCTAAGGGTAAAAGCACTTGAATTGTGTCTTGAAGTAAGAATTAAGATTTATGTTTCTTATGTTCAGAAATGATAATAGCTAATATTTACATAGTTGTTACTATGTCCAGGCATTGTGCTAAGCACTTTGAACTTCACCAAGACCATGGGGGGTAAGTACTATTACTATACTCATATAATAAGTTAGCTGAGGTGAACAGGGGTTAAATGACTTTCCAAATATCAAAACACGTTATGTGTTTAAATCCAGATTTGAACTCAGGTCTTTCTGACTCTAGACTTTTAATTTCATTTACTGATTTACCTAGCTGCTATAGCAAGTCAATAGGTTGTACTTTTTCTATTTCTTTATAATCACTTGATCCATTATAGCTGGTTAGCAAATTATACTCAGTAGGGATGAGCCTATATTGAGTAGTGGTCATTTTATTGCTTGATCATCTTCATTTTTTTTTGGTTGGGCTATTTAGAAGAAAGGAAAATGTCATCAGCTCTTTATTTCTGTAGTCTGTTTAGACTCCATGGAATTGAGTCCACACTCCTACCTGTTATATGATAAGTGTAACTGTTTAATTTGTAAGGACTCCAATCATTTTTCAGTATTACTACTTGATCATATTGCATTTTAACAATAACAATTTAGAGAGTGCTATATAAAGCTAATCCCAGTTGAGTATCACAAAAATCCAAGGTAAGCATAATTTTCATTCCCATTTTCCAGGTACCTGAAGTTTAAAAAGCTCTTTATTAACTGATAGTAACTTAACTACATATCTAAGGTAGGGATTAAACTACTGACACAGCCTTATGAGGAAGATATTTTTGTTCTGCATACATTTCCTTTCCATTTGTGGTTTTGAGTGATGGAACTTGGATTCTTGGGGTTCTTCCATGCTACCACTCCAGTTATTTTCTTTGACTAAAATGCCTAGATACTTTTTATGTCCTAATAATAAAGACAATTTATCTGCCTTATCTCTAAGAATTAGCATGATGAATGGTCCCTCTATCGCAGACTTTTAAAATATGAAATTAAAGTTGTATTAAGTGTTGGGGAAAAGTAGTTTCAACAGTGTTGTTTAAAGAGTTCAGACTCTCAAGTCATAGCTAATAGGTAGGATTTAAACTCCCCTCTGAGTGACCTTGGAAAGTTCATTAAACTTCCTAACCACAGATTTTCATCTGGAAAATAAGGAGATGAAACTATATGGTCTCAGAGGTCATTTCTCTTCTATTTGATGAACCTTTATCTTTATAATTTAATTTTCAACTTGACATCTTTATCCCAGAGAAGAGCAGATTCTCTGGCACCATCAGACCTGTCTGCAATTTTTTTAAAGTACTGTGGAATTGAAGACTTTTTATTTGACACTGCAGGGCAGAAGTGGCAGAAATAGTTAGAAACAATAGAAGCAAATTAATCTGTGACAGCAAAAAGTACTTTTGAATCAGTTAGATTTATTCCAAAGTAGAATATGCTACTGAGAGAGGACTAAGCTCTCTCTTTCTTCTAGTCCTTTCTTCAGAAGCTAGCCCCTTTTGGGATTAGGTAGTTGTAGGACTTCCAGATGAGGTGGCCAATGGAGTCCTTTTCAACCATGAAATTCTAAGACCCTCAATGCTGAGTTCTCCTGTGCAAAAGAAACTCTGAGTTATACTATCAGTGCTAACACACAAGTGGGCATTGTGCTTAAGCAATAGAGGAAATAACAGATTATCTTAAAATAAACAAATACAGTGAAATACTTTTATTTCCTTGTACCTCATATGTAGAAGCCATAACCAGTGACATTCATGACAGCAATTTCAAGCCTGTCACTTCACTATAGCTGTCTAGAAGGAGCATAAATGTACATAAGCGTAATGTAAAAAAAAAACAGAATTCAAAGATGCTTCAACAGAAATGATTATCTTGATATTTAGAGTGAAAGCAAACCGACAGCTGAACATTACATCAATGGTGTCTACAACATGTGACTAGAAAACTAAATTTTCTGTCTCATTGTACTTTGCTGATTCCTTTATTTCCCATTTCCCAGGTTTCTCTCTCTGTCCCCTTATGATAATGTGCCTGGTGTCAGTTAATTGTGACATGGATAAAATCACTGATGGATGAAATTTAATGCAAATAAAGCCTGTGCTGTTAAATATGCAAACCAGTCTTTTAACTTTCCCTCACACAGATAAATGCAAATTTTGAAAAATTAAAGCTTTTGCTTCAGTGTAATTTCCACCATACAGAGGAGTGCTATTATAACATTATGTTACCATAAAAGAATCTATTTAATGTTGGGTATGCTATTGTCTTTTAAAATAAATGTACTCTTCTCCCATGGAAAATATGTTAAAAAGAAAATAATTGAAGATATCAAAAAATTGACATGATTTCATCAACTAAAGATTTTATATTCTATAACTTCAGCTGTCAGGGTTCTAACCCCACCTCTTACATATATTGGCTGTGTAAATCTGGATTAATAACTTAACCTCTCAGAACCCTCAAGCAACTCTCTAAGATTATAAAATGACATCACATGGGGAATCTGCATTGATAGGAAAGATGGAAATCCTTTGCTAGATTCTGGGTGCTGCTTGAGCATCCTTTATTAACTCCATATCTCATTATTGAGAGCATCTGAAGCTTTTCTCTGCTAATTCCTGAGCTATATCTTTACCTATTCCTTTCTTATTCTCTCTGTGTCTATTCTCTGGAGAACTATACATGAACTCCTGCTATTCTATTTTTATGTTTTTTCAATTGTTGATCATAGCATACTCTCCTTTTGTTTTACTGTTTCACACTTAATGTTAATGGAGGGAGTGTCTGGAGTAAGGGTCATTCTGTATTCCAAGTTAGGAGGCTCACTCCTACCCAGAAAAGGGGCAAGCTATCTTATATGGCTCTATCATTATTCATTTGTCCAATTATGTCAGATTCTTCTTGGCCATGTGGACCATACTTGTCCATGGGATTTTCTTCCCAAAGATAATGAAGTAATTTCCCATTCCTTCTCCAATGGATTAAGGCAAACAGGTTAAATCACTTGCCCAGTTAGTATCTGAGATTGGATTTGAACTCAGGTCTTCCTGACTCCAGCTTTAGTCAAGCCAACTAAGCCAACTAGTTCTCTTGTATATAGCTTTATGTCTCCTCTAATACCCTAGATCAGTGATGGGCAACCTTTTAGGACTTTTTAGGGACCCCATGCCATGCCTCACCTATCCCCTCAGAGTGGGTGCTAGTGCCCATCCACAACTGTGTGCTGCACCCCCTGACTCTGTGCAGGGGCATTGCCACCAAGGATATCAGTATGTACAATTAGAAGAATACATTGTCATTTCCTTCTTGGAAGTGACAGTGCAATTTCTACTCTGTGCATGAGTAACTAACCCAACCTTAGCAAAGCCCTTATATCAGTGGGCTGGGGGTATTTAGTAAAAGTAAAAGGCTGAGGCTAGAACCAGAATGGATATGAATTTCTTGGAAGCCTCAGGCATTTGATAGGCCTTTGAGACACCTAGATCCTGGGTTAGGGGCCTTGATTTTCTTCACTTTTCTTCCCAAATCCAGGAGAAACCTGTCACCCACCTGTTTGAGGAGGGGTATAAAGGGTTTAATGCAAGAGACAAGAGTACATGTATTCTTCAACCCTTCCAGTTTTACAGCTGTGTGGGGGAGGGGTTGTTGATAGGATGACTCTCATGGAGGTGTTAGTTAGTTTGATACCCTTGGGCTGGGTGTGTGATTTCTTTTCCATCCTCCTTTGACTGATTAGAGAGGATCTGATTAGCATATTAACTTAGGACTTGGTGAATGGGACTCAGGGGTTATTTTTAATTAGGGTCAGTGTGATCTGGATGGCCTTGATCCAGTCAATTCTTTGCTTATGAAAGCAGGACTATTATCTAATCTATCTTCAATATGAAGGGATTATCCCCCAATCTGAGAGGGGGTCTCTTGCAGTGTGCCTACTGCCTCTGCTCAGCTCCAGTGAGCCTGGCAATTGGATAGAGGGAAGGGACTATACCAGGAGATACCAATGCATCTGACCCAGGCTTGCTTAGTCCCTGTAACAGTGGAAAGAGGCTAGAATCCCCCACCTTCTGTGTTTGGGGGCAGGGCCAAACTGGAAGCAAGCCAATCCAGGAGCCTGCATGTACCCATTGCAGAGGCCTCTGTGTGCCATCTTTGGCATGTGTGCCATAGGTTCACCATCACGGCCCTAGATGCTATCTACATTTTACCTTAAATGATGTCTATATTTGGGAACCAATAATTAGTATTTTTCTGCAAGAGGATATAGTCCTGTAAAGTATTATTACCTCTTGATAAAGGTCATCTCCTTGTCTTCTGATGCACACCATTTTCCCACAGAAAAGGCATTTAAAACCTTGTGTCTTTTACCATAAGGGGAAGGAAAAGAGAACATGAAAAATTAGAAAAAATGAGTTACATAAAGGTCAAGTTAATACTATGAATCTTTTCTCCAAGGCAGTTACTTTTATGAATTTATCTATTCTTTGAAATTTATTACTTTTTTTACTCTTCTGTCCAAGTTTCTTAAATTTCTCTTTTTTATGTATATGTATATATATAGCTATTGCATATGTATGAATATATATAATTTCATCCATTCATTTTCTCAGACCCTTTGTTTGTTTAGATCTTGTTAATCATCTCTTTAAAAATTTGTACATGAATGTTTGTATATTTAATCCTTCATTTGAGAGATTGATTCCTGACCTAATTTTTTCTTATTTATTCTTTTTAAACTCTTATTTTTCTTTTGAAGCATCCACCGTTCTTTTTGAAATTACTTTATGTTTTCTAGGGAGTTTATATAATTTTCTTTTTTGATCAAAGTTTGGTTTTATTTTTCTTCAAATTAAATTACTTGTTGATTGTGTTCTGGTTCCTTGTAAAGTTATTTTCTAATTATTTTTCTTCCTTCATAAGCCCCTTATTTATTCATTTTTAAAATAGATTTTTAATCATGATTTATTTTTTGGCCTTTTCTTAGACTTTCCTTTGTATTCCTTTAGCTTGTCTCTGATTACTTTCCTCATTTCTTTGTCAACCCCCTTTCCACTACTTGCCCATTCCTTACTTCACCACACTGCCCAAAATTAGACATTCTCAGCCTCCATGTGAACTGGAAATTTATGTCTGGTCTCTGAACAAAACTTTAGAGGCCTGCCACAGTTAGTTTTTGTGCTCTTTTTGTTAGGAATGGAAAGCTCTTTCTCTCTCTATTAGGCTTTGTAATGATTTCCCTTTCTTTTCCAGTTATTCTCACATGGTTGGGCAGAACAAATTCATCATGACTCTTATGGGAATTCAGATTCAATTACTGATATTAGTGTACTGAGTAGGAACCCCCAAAGCTGGATCCTAAAACAAAATTCTGGGAGCCAGTGATAGTCATTAACTTTTTTTTTCAATTTAAACATTATTTTATTTGGTCATTTTCAAACAATATTCCTTGGAAAAAAAGATCCTTTTCTTTTTCTCCTCCACCCCGTCATTTAGAGTCTCTCCTCATTCATGTCCCTTCCACCCCTGTAGTCAGGCAGTTGCTTTTCCTCGGTGTTTTTTTACTCCCACTGTTTGTCCTTTGCTTGTGGAGGGTGTTTTTTTTTTTTCTCCTGGATCCCTGCAGAATGTTCAGGGCCATAGTATTGACACTCTCTGTTTACAATGTTTTCCTGGTTCTGCTCCTCTTGCTCTGCATCACTTCCTGGAGGTTGTTCCAGTCTCCATGGAATTCCTCCACTTTATTATTCCTTTTAGCACAATAGTATTCCATCACCAACATATACCACAATTTGTTCAGCCATTTCCCAATTGAAGGGCATCCCCTTATTTTCCAATTTTTGGCCACCACAAAGAGCGCAGCTATGAATATTCTTGAACAAGCCTTTTTCCTTATTATCTCTTTGGGGTACAAGCCCAGCAGCTCTATGGCTGGATCATAGGGCAGACAGTCTTTTATCGCCCTTTGGGCATAGTTCCAAATTGCCCTCCAGAATGGTTGGATAAGTTCACAACTCCACCAGCAATGAATTAATGTCCCTACTTTGCCACATTCCCTCCAGCATTCATTACTTTCCTTTGCTATCATGCTAGCCTGTCTGCTTGGTGTGAGGTGATACCTCAGAGTTGTTTTGATTTGCATCTCTTTGATTATAAGAGATTTAGAGCACTTTTTCATGTGCTTATTAATAGTTTTGATTACTTTGGCTGAAAACTGCCTGTTCATGTCCCTTGCCCATTTATCAATTGGAGAATGGCTTGTTTTTTTGTACAATTGGTTTAGCTCTTTATAAATTTGAGTAACTAGACCTTTGTCAGAGGATTTTGTTATGAAAATTGTTTCCCAATTTGTTACTTCCCTTTTCAATTTGGTTACATTGGTTTTGCTTGTACAAAAACTTTTTAATTTGATGTAGTCAAAATTATTTATTTTATATTTTGTGACTCTTTCTATATCTTGCTTGGTTTTAAAGTCTTTCCCTTCCCAAAGGTCTGACATATATACTATTCTGTGTTCACCTAATTTACTTATAGTTTCCTTCTTCATGTTCAAGTCATTCACCCATTCTGAGTTTATCTTGGTGTAGGGTGTGAGGTGTTGATCCAAACCTAATCTCTCCAATAGTCTTCCAGTTTTCCCAGCAGTTTTTGTCAAATAGTGGGTTTTTGTCCCACAAGCTGGGGTCTTTGGGTTTGTCATATACTGTCTTACTGGGGTCACTTACCCCAAGTCTATTCCATTGATCCTCCTTTCTTTCTCTTAGCCAGTACGAAATTGTTTTGATGACTGCTGCTTTGTAATATAGTTTGAAGTCTGGGACTGCAAGGCCCCCATCATTTGGGTTTTTTTTCATGATTTCCCTGGATATCCTTGATCCTTTGTTATTCCAAATATTATGTTGTTATGGTTTTTTCTAAGTCAGTAAAAAAAAAAAATTGGAAGTTCAATGGACATAGCACTAAATAGATAAATAAGCTTGGGTAGGATGGTCATTGTTATTATATTGGCTCATCCTACCCATGAGCAGTTAATATTTTTCCAATTGCTCAAGTCTAGTTTTAATTGTGTGGAGAGTGTTATTTAGTTGTGTTCATATAGTTCCTGTGTTTGTCTCGGGAGATAGATTCCTAAGTATTTTATTTTGTCTGAGGTGATTTTTAATGGGATTTCTCTAATTCTTACTGCTCAGATTGCCACTGTGTTGGAAATATATATAGAAATGCTGATGACTTATGCGGGTTTATTTTGTATACTGCAACTTTGCTAAAGTTGTTGATTATTTTGACTAGCTTTTTGGTTGATTCTCTAGAATTCTTTAAGTAGACCATCATATCATCTGCAAAGAGTGATAGCTTGGTCTCCTCCTTGCCTATTTTGATGCCTTCAATTTCTTTTTCTTCTCTAATTTCTACTGCTAGTGTTGCTAGTACAATGTTAAATAATAGAGGTGATAATGGGCATCCTTGTTTCACTTCTGATCTTATTGGGAAATCATCTAGTTTATCCCCTTTGCAGATGATGTTAGTTGATGGTTTTAGATATATACTGTGTATTATTTTTAGGAACGACCCTTCTATTCCTATGCTTTCTAGTGTTTTAAATAGGAAGGTGTGTTGTATTTTATCAAAGGCTTTTTCTGCATCTATTGAGATAATCATGTTATTTTTGTCTGTTTGTTTGTTGATAAGGTCAATTATGTGGATGGTTTTCCTTATATTGAACCAGCCCTGCATTCCAGGTATAAATCCTACTTGATCATAGTGAATGACCCTCCTGATCACTTGCTCGAGTCTTTTTGCTGGTATCCTATTTAAGATTTTTGCATCTATATTCATTAGGGAGATTGACCTATAGTTTTCTTTCTCTGTTTTTGACCTGCCTGGTTTTGGAATCAGCACCATGTTTGTATCATAAAAGAAATTTGGTAGAATTCCCTCTTTGCTTATTATGTCAAATAGTTTGCATAGTATTGGAATTAGCTGTTCTTTGAATGTTTGATAGAATTCACTTGTGAATCCATCAGGCCCTGGGAATTTTTTCTTAGGAAGTTCTTTGATGGCCTGTTGGATTTCATTTTCTGATATGGGATTATTTAAGAATTCTTTTTCTTCTTCTGTTAGTCTAGGCAATTTATATTTTTGTAAATATTCATCCATATCACCTAGGTTGGTATATTTATTGCCATATAGTTGGGCAAAGTAGTTTTTAATGATTGCCTTAATTTCCTCTTCATTGCAGGTGAAGTTTCCCTTTTCATCTTTGATGCTTTTAATTTGCCTTTCTTCTTTCCTTTTTTAATTACATTGACCAGTACTTTGTCTGTTTTGTCTGTTTTTTTAAGTGCCAGCTTCTAGTCTTGTTTATTAGTTCTATCACTTTCAATTTTATTAATTTCTCCCTTAATTTTTAGGATCTCTAGTTTGGTTTTCTACTGGGGGTTCTTAATTTGTTTGCTTTCAACTTTTTTGATTTGCATTTCCAGTTCATTGATCTCTGTCCTCCCTAGTTTGTTAATATATGCACTCAAGGATATGACTTTTCCTCTGAGTACTGCTTTTCCTGCATCCCATAATGTTTGAAAGGATGTCTCATCATTGTCATTTTCCTGAACAAAATTATTCATGGTTTCTATGATTCATTCTCTTACTAACCGATTTTGGAGTATCATATTATTTAATTTCCAATTAATTTTTGATTTGGCTCTCCATGTACCCTTACTGATCATTATTTTTATTGCCTTATGATCTGAAAAAGTTGCATTTATTATTTCTGCTTTTCTGCATTTGTATGCCATGTTTCTATGACCAAGTATATGATCTTTCTTTGTGCATGTGCCATGTGGTGCTGAGAAGAAGGTGTATTCCTTTTTGTCCCTATTTATTTTTCTCCATATGTCTATTAACTCTAATTTTTCTAAGATTTCATTCACCTCTTTTACCTCTTTCTTATTTATTTTTTTTTTTTGGTTTGATTTATCTAAATTTGATAGTGGTTGGTCTATTTCCTCTGTCTATCCTTTAATTCTCCTAGTTTCTCCATTAGAAATTTGGGTGCTATACCATTTGATGCATACATGTTGATTAGTGATAGTTCCTCATTGTCTATACTCCCTTATAACAGAATATATTTACCTTCCCTATCCCTTTTAATCTGGTCTATTTTTGCTTTGGCATTGTCAGATATCATGATTGCAACTCCTGCCTTCTTTCTATCAGCTGAGGTCCAGAAGGTCTTACTCCATCCTTTAATTCTAACCTTGTGAGTATCAACCCACCTCATATGTGTTTCTTGAAGACAACATATGGTAGAGTTTGGGGTTCTAATCCAATCTGCTATTTGTCTATGTTTTATAGGTCAGTTCATCCCATTCACGTTCAAAGTTATGATTGTCACTTAAGGATTCCTTGGCATTTTGATATACTCCTCTAATTCTGACCTTTCTTCTTTAGCTATAACCTTTTAAACCAGTGATTTAATTTAGATCAGTCCCCCATAGTCCCCTCCCTTGATATGCTTCCCTTTCTCCCCCCCTTTTTGTTCCTTTCTCCTCCCCCTTCCTTTTCTCCTTTTTTTATATTCTCCCCCAAACCCCCTCTTTAATTTCCCCTTCTGTCTTGCCCTGTTAGACAAGATAGAATTCAGGATCCCAATGGATCTAGATGTTCTTCCCTCTCAGAGTTGATTTCACTGAGAGTAAGGTTTATGTAATACCACTTCACACTCTCTTCCTCTCCTTCTCATTTGAGAATTCTACCCATCCCCTTCCCATGTGTATCTTTGTGTGGGAAAGATTATTCTATTTAGTTTTCCCCCCTCTATTTCTTGAAGTAAATCTTAGTATCCTCAAGGATCCCCTCCCTCCCTTTTTCTTTCTTTCCCCCCCTTTCACCAAATCATCTTCATGTCCCAATCTTTCCCTATGCATTCCTCTTCTAACTACTCTTATGATGCATACAATTTTTGAGATTTATATATTACATTTTCCCCACATATTAATATATATATAATTTAATATAAATGTAGTCCTTATAGAAGAGTTTGACTTAAAGAAAAAGATAAAATTTTTCTCCTTTTCCCTTTCTTTCATATTTACCTTTTCATGTTTCTCTTGCTTTTTGAGATTGGATGTCAAATTTTCCACTAAGTTCTTGTCTTTTCTTAGCAAATACTTGGAAATCTTCTATTTTGTTGAATGCCCATACTTTCAGCTGGAAGTAAATAGTCAGTTTTGCTGGGTAGTTGATTGTTGGTTGGAGACCCAGCTCTCTTGCTTTTTGTGAATTTCAAAACTACTCAACCCTGTTCAAACCTTTCTTTAGAGGATGGGATTTGGCTATTTCCTGATCAATGACAATAGAGATACTTGGAATGACAGAATCAGGTCTTGGAAACTACAATCTCCTCCCTACTCAAGGTAACAGGATTTAGAAAGGGCTGCAGCAAAGCTCAAGATTTAATTATTTGAGAATATGACCTTCAACAGACATGTACAAAGGGGACAGACCTCTGGGCGGTCCTGGGTTAAGCTAGAGCCACCATTGGCACAGGGGAGACACAGAAAGTGAGGTAGAGGAGAGCTGAGGAGGCTGGGACTTCCTGTGTGGAGGGTGAGTATTGGAGTTGGAACCTGGTGCTTGGGGTGTAGGCCCTGCGACTGTTTCTCCATTTTGGTCACGTGAGTGATAGGGACTGATCTCTTTTCTCTGCCTTGGTTATCCAAGGCCTTGGGCCTTTGGCCCAGCCTAAGCAGAGGGGGTATTTAAGCCCTATTCCTTTCTTCCCCCCCCCCCCTCTCTCTCTCTCTCTCTCTCTCTCTCTCTCTCTCTCTCTCTCTCTCTCTCTCTCTCTCTCTCTTTCTCTCTCTCTCTCTCTCTCACTTTCTCTTTCTCTAATACCTTTATTCCTCCTGTTAGTAATTAAAATTTCCGTAAAAGGTTGACTGCTGACTTGAGTTTTCATTTAGGAATTACATAGCTTAATTCCTTGGTGACCTTAAATTAATATATATCAGTGTTTTAATGTGATTTCCATATCACATTGTGGCTGACCACATGGGAATCTAAAGAATTCTCTCAATAAACTTCTGAAATTCCTTGCTTTTTTATTCTACCTTCTCACCACTTAGTCCCTTTTAACAGCTAACTCGGCTTAAAGACACAACTGCTAGAACAAGTGAGTATAAAAAACTTCTTCTCTCTTCTCTTTTCTTCTTAAGTTAAATTGGAATCAGCAGTTTTTCTTTTTCTTCCCTTTAATCTTAAGGGGAAGCTGGGTGGCTCAGTTGATTGAGAGCCAGGCCTAGAGACAAAAGGTCCTAGGTTCAAATCTGACCTCAGATACTTCCCAGCTGTGTGACTCTGATAGTTAGATAGAAAACAGCTGTTTTAAATCTCAGGAACAGGACCCTAAAGTCCTGGCTGGGAGAGCTGTTTCTAAATAGCCTTTCCCTTAAGGAACAACTTCCTAGATTAGAAAAAAAAACCTGTGGAAAGTTTTTTGCTTTGCCCTGCTCCCCACGTGTTTTGTGAAGACAGTTAGAGAAATAATTACTATATATATATATATATATATATATATATATATATATAATGAGTACTACATTCTTTGACATTTAAATGGCAGCTAAAGAATTAGGGACATTGGGGGATGCAGGATTCCTCCAATTTTTTATATTAATATGTACTGTCATTTTTGTACTTCTCAATACTGTGTTTAGAGATGCTAAAATGAAAAAAATTGAGGACAAAATGCAAGCCCAATTGGAAGATCTAAAATGTTTCTTACAGGATCAATTGGCAAATACCCACTCTACCAGAAACAGACCTCTTTGTGAACCTTTGAATGAGGAAATTTCCTTACTTGAAATAGGAATGGAAAAAACCTTCCCTATAGCTCAGTTAATAGACTGCTTCTTTCGTATAGTGCAAATCTTGACTGAATTTAATCCCCAAAACCCTTCACTTGCAATCCCAGTTTCTCATGTTCCCTCTCCTACAGAAAACCAAATACCAATGCAAAGGAGATCTCATCCTCCTAGAGAAACCTGTCCTTGTCAAACTGACCCACAGGTACAAAACTCAACTAGAGGCCTGTTTCCTTTAAGAGAAGTACCTGAAATAGGAAGGAATGGGGATGTGGTGACTTTAAGACATAGGATACTGTTTACTCCCCAAGAAATAAATGAATTTACACAGAATATCCCCACATATGAACAAGATCCCTTTCTAGTAACAAAAATGATGGGGGACATATTTTTTCAGTATAATCCATCTTACAAGGACATTGAGAACTTGCTACAGGCTTTTTTAACTGAACGTGAAAAAAATAAAATAATTGCTCATGTCAACAAAACCCGGGGGCGTAATGCAGCACATTGGCCATCTCAGGATCCCGAATGGGACTATAACAATCCTGAGCATTATCTACAACTATACCGTTGTAGAGAGGCCATCCTCGTGGCAATGAAGGAATGTGCAGACAATACAGATAAGTAGATGGAACTTGAAAAAATTAAGCAAAAGGAGGAAGAAACACCCTCCAGATTCATGGATAGAATAATTGAGTTTGGGGACAGATACTGGATTGGGACCTAACTAAAGAAACTAGCTTAAGAGAAGTTAGAAGGATCTTTGTCAATAACTCTTGCAAAGCAATTAAGAATTATTTTAGAACACAATGTCCAAGATGGTCAGAGATGGATCTTGAAGAATTGCGAAAAACAGCTTTATATGTTTTAAAGGGAAACAAAGAAAAGGAAGAAGAAAATAATGATGACATGGAGGAAATGAAGAAAAAAATGAGATGTGTAATAAATAGGATAACTAAATTAGAAAGTGGGCATGATAATGAACCAATGTCAATTGCCCCTCTCCAGAAATCTAATTATCAATCCATTACCTACCACTTCTTTGGGAAGAAGGGCCACAATATGGTACAGTGTAGAGCTTTTCTCAAGATTATAGGAAGGAATACTCAGTTTAATAACAACTACAGAAGAGATAATTATAGAAATAAATATCATTATGACAATGCAAACCACAACTTTAGGAATGATGACTATAGGAATGGATATTGGGAAAATGGTAACTCAAATGAAATAACTACACAACAAAATATAAAAAATGGTGCTCATCCAAAAAAATATTCGAGGCGTGAATGCCCCTCAGGGGGGTGCCCTTCAGGGGGGTGCTTTTCAGGAGGGTGCCCAAGGAACTTCCCAAACACAATGAAGGTGTCGGGGGTGGGGGGACTGGGGCACAGGAATCAGAGTATACAACCTTTGATTTTCCTGAACCTGATGTCCTACTACCCATTGTCCCTATCCACTACACCCCCCCATACTAATGAACCCCATGTTACTTTAAAGGTGGGTAACACCTATTATGATTGTCTATTAGACACTGGAGCTGCCTGGTCTGTATTAAAAAGAACACCTGATTTACAATGTTATTCTGTTGGCTCAGAGAATGTAATGGGAGTATCAGAAATAACCCAAAGAGTTAAAAGACTTCTTCCTAGAATGGTATCTGTAGGACCCCTAGAGGCACAACATTCCTTCCTTTGGATGCCTGACTCCCCTTTAAATTTGCTGGGGAGGGACCTTCTATGCAAACTCAGAGCCACAATAACCTGCTTCCCAGATGGTTCTTTATCATTGGAAGTACCAGAGGAATCTTTAAATTTACTCCATGTAATTCTCTCAGAGAGTCAGGAGAAAAAAGAGCATCCCACCTTTGCAATACCTGAAGATATACCAGAGTCTCATTGGGCCACATCTTCTTCCGATGTAGGCTTACTTAAGTCGGCTGTTCCTGTGCAGATAAAAACTAAATCTAGCCCACCTCCTTCCATTCCTCAGTATCCCCTCTCAAAAGAGGCAATTGAGGGAATTACCCCAGTAATTAACTCATTAATTGCACAGGGAATAATAATCCCTTGTAAATCTGAATACAACACGCCCATCCTGCCAGTTAAAATCCAAAAAGAGGGCCCGATGGCAAACACCTCTATAGATTCGTGCAGGATATGAGAGCTGTGAACAATCATGTTATAAAGAGACACTCTGTAGTTTCCAATATCAATACTATTATTTCTTCTATTCCTAGCACAGCTACATGCTTTACAGTAGTAGACTTGTGTTCACCTTTCTTTTCCATACCTATACATGAGAACTCCAGGCATATTTTTGCTTTCACCTGGAAGGGCTCACCATATACCTGGTGTTGGCTGCCACAGGGTTATGTCGAAAGTCCGAGCTTATTTGAGCAAATTTTGAGCCAAGATACAGACAATATAACATTTAAAAATAGCAAGTTAATCAAATATGTAGATGATCTACTCTTGGCTTCAACAGACGCAAAAACATGTCAAGAAGATAGCAAACACCTTCTTTTGGAATTGCACAAAAGAGGATATAAAATCTCTAAGGATAAAGTTCAGTGGTGTCTCCAAAAAGTAGAATATTTGCGATTCATCTTGACTGAGGGTGCTCGTTATATTTCTCCAAAATGAATTGAGAATATTCAAAAATTGAGTGCTTATACCACTAAGAAACAGCTGAGAGCAATTTTATGAGCAACAGGGTTTTGCAGACAATGGATTCGTTGCTATGGGGAAATTACTAAATCCCTTATAGCATTAGCAAAGGATTTGGTTCCTGAACCCCTCAAATTAGAGCCTGAACAGCTCTATCAGATCTAAAAAAGGCTATCATGTCTGCCCCTGCTCTAGGCATCCCAGATTACAACAAGCCATTTACTTTGTATGTGCATGAGTGAAGAGGAGTGGCCTCTGGTGTGTTAACTCAGACTTTGGGACCTTCTCAGCGCCCAATTGCCTATTATTCTGCCCAACTGGACCCAGTAGCATCAGGAGCACCACCATGTCTTAGAGGAGTAGCTGCTACTGCCTTACTAGTGACAAAAACTCTTGATCTAGTATTGGGATGCCCATTGACAATTATGTGCCCACATGAGGAAGAAGCATTGTTGTTAAGACATAGAACACAGGCATTTTCTGATCAGCGAATTACAAGGTATGAAATAACCTTGTTAAACAATGAAAACATTACCTTGAAGAGCTGTTCAACTCTCAACCCTGCCACCTTGCTTCCAGATTTACCAACTTCAGGAGAACCATTACATAGTTGTGAAACACTAGTGTCCATGGCAGAAAAGCCTCGAGATAATCTCTTGGACACTCCCTTAAACAACTCAGATCTGATCTTATTTATTGATGATTCTTCTTTTATGAGAAATAGCATACTCTACACTGGAGCTTCGATGCCCTCTAATATTAGCTCTCAAGGGACAGAACTCATAGCTTTGAAACATGCCTGTATAATTGCCAAGGGAAAAAAGGCAACAATTTATAAGGAATGTAGATATGTTTTTGGCACTTGTCACTCAGTCGGGATGCTATGGCTCCAGAGAGGATTTTTAACCTCAGCTGGAAAATCCATAGCTAATGCAGAAATTATTAATGAAGTTCTTTCTGCTCCCAAACTGCCTGAAGCCCTAGCTGTAGTTTATTGCTCTGCCCATACAGGTGGCTCTGACCCTGTCTCTAGAGGAAATGACCAAGCAGATGCCACTGCAAAGCTAGCAGCCATAGAAGGACCTGGATTAATTTTAACATTAACAACCACTGATAATTTAAATTTATCACTTTCCCATAATGAAAAGGAAGTGGAAAAATGGAAACAAAAATTTAAAGCAAAACAGATTAATGGAGTGTGGATATCGTCTGAAGGGAAACCCCTGCTCCCTAGAAGTTTCTATCACCAAATTTGCCAATCTGTTCATAAAAATGGTCACTTTGGTAGCCAGGGCATCGTGGACTCTGTTAAGAGAGTATGGATAGCCCTCGGTATAACTACCATAGCCTCTAAAGTGTGTTCAGCCTGTTCTACCTACCAGGCATATAACCAACATGCATTTCATGGCCAAGCTTTTGGTGGGTGTCCTCTGGCTTACACACCTTTTGAGCACCTTCAGATAGATTTCATAACAATGCCAAAGGCCGGACATTATAAATTTTGTCTAGTCATAGTAGATCAACTGACCAGATGGCCGGAAGCATTTCCTGTGATCCGAGCCATGGTGGCTTTTTTTGCTAAGGTGCTTTTAAAGGAAATTATTCCTCATTTTGGCCTGCCAGCACATATTGATTCTGATAGAGGAAGTCATTTTATCGATTCTGTCTTAAACCAAATATATTCTTGCTTGGGGATAACTCCCAAATTCCATGTTCCATATCATCCCCAGAGCTCAGGCCAAGTTGAAAGGATGAATAAAGAACTTAAAACTATGATTGGAAAATTATGCACTGAGACCCATTTAAAATGGCCTGAAATTCTCCCTCTGGCCCTATTTTTTATCTTTGAAGCAGGCCTAGAGGAGACACATATTTCACCATTTGAGATGCTTTTTGGACATCCAACTATACAGGCTAAGCCTTTCTTCCCAGCATATACATCACTATTAGAGGGGGATACTACTATTGCTTCCTATATACAGGAATTACAGCATAAACTGCATGAATTTCATGAATCTGGAGCTGCAGTACAAGCTGGACCACTAGACTTTTCACTTCAGGACCTGAACCCAGGAGACAAGATGTATATTAAAAATTTCCAGCGTACTGGAGCTACTCAGCCTTTGTGGGAAGGACCATTCCAAATATTGATAACTACTCCAACATCTATAAAGGTTGGAGAAAAGGACTCTTGGATTCATTGCTCACATGTAAAGAGAGCATTTTCTGCTGAGACTAATTGACTGTATCCTATCATAAGCATTGAAGATAATAATCCATTGACAAGTGGATGCTGTTTTGTTCAAAATCACACTGAATTCCTGATTTTTTTCTTCTCTTTCCCTTATTTTTTTATTATTGCTTTTCTTTTGAATATTTGAATTTTTCCCCTTTCCTCATTTCTTGTACAAAAGGTACATACAATTAATTTTTTTCTCTCTCTCTGCATTAATATAAGTTTAGATATACATACCCAAACAGCTTTAGACTGTGGGAACCTGCCATTTATTGATAAAATGTTATGGGACTATGATTAATGTTTGGGTCTGATTACAGGAAATGGGATAAAAACAAGGAGCACAGACTTAACTTGAATAATGCCAAAAAGAGCACACAGGAAATATTAATGTGGACTCGAGGTTGCGATGCTTGACAAATGTTAAGTTGTAGGACTTCCTTGTATCCACACTCTTTATGAAGTACTCATACAAGTACAAAAATTTGACTATCATGCTGGCTCCCTATATCCTTGAGAATGAAAAAGTCAGACCAGGGAATGACTCTTCCCTATCAAAATAAAATTCTAATTCCTTTCCTTCTTATAATATGACAACTTCCTGTAGGCTTGGCTGCAAATGGGTGAGTGAAATATTACTGCATTCTGTCCTACAGACTTGTGTGATAGAAATTACTGTAAATTGGACCTTTACAAGAGCCCATTATGAAGTTATTCTTGTTTACTCAACATTTTATACATAGATTTTGGTATTTTGATTCTGATTTTGAATTTTTCTTCCCTTTCTCCCAAAAGTTTAACTTTCTTCCATATTTTTCCCTTTATATATTTTTGTTTTTTGTTTGTTTTGTTTTTATTGTTTTTGAATTCTTTTAATAACAGACTCATATACCCCCACAACTCAACAATGCATCCTGAGCTGAACTAGATTTTTTTAACAGCCACTTCAGGGAGGATTGTATTTTAATAAAATTCCAAGATTTTGAAGTTTTTTTTTTTTTTTGTTTGAGAAACATCTTCAAGGAAGAAGCTTGCTAACTCCTAAATCCAGAAAATGAACTGTTGCAGAAAGATGACAGAAAACCTACATTACATCAAGATCAAAAATGAACCTTGGGGTGTGGTTGCTTGAACTGAAGGTTGATTGAATTAATTTTGAATGTACAGTCTTCTGCCAAAGGGGACTGCCCCCTAATTGGCTTTTGTCAATGTGCCCAGCAAAACATTGGTTTTGCTGTCTCTCTCTATCTCTCCTAGTCTTCCCTTATCTCTAACTATTGTAATTTCATAGCTAGTATGTTTACAAGACCCATCTGAGAGGTTAGCTTTCCTTGGGCCTCAGGGGGATTGTGAATTTCAAAACTACTCAACCCTGTTCAAATCATTCTTTAGAGGATGGGATTTGGCTATTTCCTGATCAATGACAATAGAGATACTTGGAATGACAGAATCAGGTCTTGGAAACTACAATCTCCACCCTACTCAAGGTAACAGGATTTAGAAAGGGCTGCAGCAAAGCTCAAGATTTAATTATTTGAGAATATGACCTTCAACAGAAATGTGCAAAGGGGACAGACCTCTGGGTGGTCCTGGGTTAAGCTAGAGCCACCATTGGCACAGGGGAGACACAGGAAGTGAGGTAGAGGAGAGCTGAGGAGGCTGGGACTTCCTGTGTGGAGGGTGAGTGTTGGAGTTGGAACCTGGTGCTTGGGGTGTAGGCCCTGCGACTGTTTCTCCATTTTGGTCATGTGAGTGATAGGGACTGATCTCTTTTCTCTGCCTTGGTTATCCAAGGCCTTGGGCCTTTGGCCCAGCCTAAGCAGAGGGGATATTTAAGTCCTATTCCTTTCTTTCCCCTTTCTCTCTAATACCTTTCTTCCTCCTGTTAGTAATTAAAATCTCCATAAAAGGTTGACTGCTGACTTGAGTTTTCATTTACGAATTACATAGCTGAATTCCTTGGTGACCTTAAATTAATATATATCAGTCTTTTAATGTGATTTCCATATCACACTTTCCAAAAATCAAGTTCCATGCTTTGCGGTCTCTTAGCATGTTTCCTGCTAAGTCATGTGTGATCCTTATGGGGGCACCTCTATATTTGAAGATCTTCTTCTTGGCTTCTTGTTAGATATTCTCCTTTTCTTGGAAGCTCTTGAATTTGGCAATCACATTCCTGGGGGTTGTCTTTGGGGGATTTAATATAGAGGGTGTTCTATGAACCCTTTCTATTTCTATTTTGCCCCCTTGCTCGAGAACATTGGGGCACTTCTCTTCTATAATTTCCTGTAGTATGGCATTGAGATTTTTGTTTCTCTCTGGTTTTTTGGGCAGACCAATAATTCTCAAGTTGTCTCTCCTTCCTCTGTTTTCCTGGTCTGTCACCTTGTCAGTGAGATATTTTATGTTTTCTTCTAATTCATTAATTTTTTGGCTTTGTTTTATTAATTCTTGCTGTTTTGCAAGATCACTGTCTTCCAGTTGCTTAATCCTGGCCTTTAGGGATGGGTTTTGCTTTTCAGCTTGGTCTGCCCTTCTATTAGAGGCTTCCAGCTCTTTCTCCAATTGTGAGGTCTCATCTGTCAGGCTGCTGACCTCTTTCTGGATTTTTCCCCATTTTTCTTGCCGGAAGGTTTGCATCTTTTGGATAAGCTCCAATTTGAGTTCTTCCAGAGCTTGTCAATAATTTCCATTTTGGGGGGCATGTTTTGATTTTGTTTCAATTTCATCCTCTTTCTCTTCTTTTCCTTGGGTATTCCCACCATAAAAGTTTTCAATAGTCACTTTTTTCCCTTTCTTCTTGGAGGCTTGATTTTGGACAATGTGAGCCATCCCTTAGGTATTTTCCCCCCTTTCCTTTTTGGTCTGAAGTCTGGGTGATATGGGAGGGTTTTCTGTGGATTTAGGTTGCCTCAGACTAGTTCTTCCCAGCCTCCACAGTTTGTTAGAGCTCCTGCCCGTGGTCTGTGGTCTCTTCTCACCTGTGTGCAGGAATCTCCTATAAAACTTCTCTGAGGGGTAGATCTCTGGTATTCCCTGTCAGTTTCCAGGGAGCCTGGTGTGCCCCCCCCCCACTACAGTATGGGGAAATGCTTCGGCCTTAGGCAGTTTTTACAGATTCTTGAGACTCCACACTGTTCGCAGTTTGCAGGGGCTCCGTGGTCTGGGCACTCTGCAGTGCGCAGGTTTCTCCCATGAAAACTTCCTGAGAGGTCATTCCCTAGCAGTCTTTCGATCCCAAGGACCCTGGTGTGGCCCCCAAACAGAGAAGTTCCTCACTCACTCGCTGTCCTGGTGAGTGCTCTGATCCCCTACTCTGGTTCTGTGGGGAAGGTTTTTGTGTGGGGGGAAGGGTGGCTCAGTTCACGTTTATGTGCAAGCTTTTCCTCTTTCTTATAGTGTGGCAATGTTCAAACCCCACGTACCTTCATTTCTGTGGGGTACTGGAGAGTCCCTCCATTCTTCCAAAGATGATTTTTATGCTCTTTTGAAGTAGTCTATTTTGTTCGGTGCTGGGGAGAGGGAGAGGAAGCAATTCGTGTCTAGATTGCTGTCATGTTTACCCAGAAGTAATAGTCATTATCTTACTGCCTTGAATTTTGGGGGCTGATGATGGTTTAGGGAGATAACAGTGAGTAGAAATTCTGAGTATGTGTTTTATCATTTATTATTTTAATAATCTTATGTGGTTTTATTTCTTTTTCTAATAGTTTTGAGTTAGAGAGATTTGATGGAAATTATTATTCCTTCATCTTGCTGGCCAAGTGATTTTGTATAACTTTCATCACAACTGACAATTCTCTCCTACTAAAAACTATTTCTTCTCGGTTTCATGATCATTGCAACCCTTTAAAATTGTATTCCTAAATTTTGGTTCATATAGTACCTTGGTAGTCTTCTGCAGCATATAGAACCTTCTCCAAATGGTATTACATTTGTAAAGTAGACAAGATTATGTTGAAAACTATTTTATTGAAATATGGTTATCAAAATATGTATGCAAAACCTCTACAGATTCATAGGCCTAGTTTGAGGACCTCTATATTAAGGGTATGTTGCATATGGATCTGTCCTAGGAGTTTATAAAATATTTTTTTCACCAATTTACAAATATGTCTGAAAAGATTGCTGGGTAACAACATGCCGGTCTTAACAATAAGCTTAAATTTTGAGGCACATAATTACTGCCATAAAGAGAATGTTAGATAAGTGTAAAGGCAGGTTACAAATGGGGTTAAAAATGAAACAGTGACAGAAGGATGATTGACAGCAACAACTGTTGGGAGCAAAGGATGCTGGAACTTAGCAAATATTCATAAAGAGCTCTGGGCTTTTGAGCAGAGACCTCAAACAAGGAGGAAGCCATTTCCTTGCTGGGGACTTCTCCAAGAGCCATAAAAGGATTCATCCAAACATTGTCTGGAAATTACCTCTGCTGAGTCATGTCATCACTCTGATACCTCAAGGACCATCACAGTAGAGGGTCAGACTCTTCAGACTCAAGAGGGTCAAGGACTCTAAGCCCGAGAGACCAGCTCTCTTCTTTGACCTCTTTGCACCTGTTCTGTTTATTTCTTAGCCCTATAAACTTATAAATATTTGGGGAGATTTTTAGTGGGACAGGATGGAGAAACTCAGCTACTTGAGTGATAGATCATATTTAGGGGGACAAATCAGGAAACTCAACTCCCTCTTTCCAACTTACCTACTTGCCTTATAACCATAGTCCATTAAACATTTTATTTAGCAGTCAGATATACTTTTAAGTGTTATTCTTAGAACTTAGGGAAGGTAACTTGCTGGGGCTTGTCTTCTCAACTTCCTCTTGCCAGGAAATTTTGAGATATCCCCCAGTCCACCTGATAGGGGAGACCTTCTTTCAACTCCCCATCACCCTCTCACAATAGGGGATTGCCTATTACCTGTACAATACCCCTTGTCAGCCTCCCTCTGGGGAGATGAAGGAGAGTCCGAGCCAGTTCATAGAAGTTCCTATCACTTAACACTCTGTTTCCTTCTCTACAAGCTCCCTTTAGATCATTTAACTGTCACTATATTACCATCAAAATATAATGAAATATACAATCATTACATGAGGAATCAGCAGCAATAAGATAGATTATTCATTTATCCAAAACTTATTACCTCTCCAACCATACCTTCCCCTCAAACCCCAAAGGCACTATGTCCCAAATATAAATTAATTCAGAGGAGAAGATTAAATTTTTGTAAAGGTATTTAGTAAATTACATTTGATTATATATTTTCACATGTTTTCTGAAGTTATATAAACCAAATTGTCTCTCTCCCTGCTTTCCCTACTCCCTCCTAGAGATGGTAAGTAATTTGATCTGGATTATATGTGTATTATTATGCAAACTATATTTCCATATTGTACATTTTTGTAAGAGCATAGTCAAATAAAACTAAAATTCAAAATGAAAATCCAAATAAATGGAAGTGAAGAATCATGTTATTTGACCTGCATTTCAACTCCAAGAGTTCTTTCTCTGGAAGTGGATAGCTTTCTCTCTCAAAAGTCCCTCAGATCATTGTATTGCCAAGAATAGCTAAGTCTATGACATTTGATCATTCCACAATATTGCTGTTACGGTATACAATGTTTTCTTGGTTCTGATTATATCACTCTGTCCAGGTTCATGTAGGTCTTTCCAGTTCTTTCTGAAACCATCCTATTCATCATTAAAGTATGATCATATTCTATCACCCTCCTAGTCTACATTTTATATTTTATATAAATATTTCCTTTCCCCATTTTAATGGATTTCATTACTGGATCAAAGGGCATACATTGTTTAATGGTCCTTTTGTGAAAGTTCCAAATTGTCCTCCAGAATGTTTGGATTAGTTAACAATTGCACCAATAATGCAATTACTGCGCCAATATTGCCACACCCCCTACAACATTTATGACTTCCTTTACAGTCATATTGGTGTGAATTTTAGATTCACTCCACTGTGCTTAGTCTTTAGAATTCTAGCAACTAGGAATGTATACACCCCCACTTAAGGATTAAGTGTGGGGGAGGAAGGTCTATGACCTGCATGTGCTAGCAAGTGACAAATCAGAAACAACTGACCCCCTGGACTGTCCAAAGCCAATTTTAAGCCACCATTGGTACACATGAGACACAGGAAGTGATATAAAGAACTACCTTTATATTTTGTGTCACTTCCTGTGAGAGGGAGCTTGGCAGTGAAACTTGACTTGGAGGAGCTCCAGAGTGAGACCTCAGACTCATTCTCTTAGATGACCATGTGGTAAATTTTAAGATTGACTCCCCTTTTCCTTGGCTCTCTCTGGAGGCACTAGCCTCCAAGGAGGCCCCTCATCATGGAGGAGGTCTCATGGCCTGAAGCCAAGCTAGATTTAACCTTTTGGGAAGGCCCCTTGGCTGAGGCCTCTGAATTTCCCCTGGATCAGACAAGGTGTTAGCATATTTTCATCCCTTTCTCTCTTTCTCCCTCATTCTTATTTCTTCCTTCCATTGTAAATAAACCACCATAAAATTCCATTCTGAATTGAGTATTTCATTGGGGTTTAGAATTTAAATCCCCAATGACCAACTAAAATATACATTCAGTCTCAACCCTAAAATTTATCTTTACTATTGGACAATGTAACAGGTGTGAGATGGTACTTGGGTATTTTTTAAATTTGCATTTCTGTAATTGAGAGTGATTTAGAACATTTTTTCTTATGGTTTTTGATAATTTTGATTTCTACATATGAAAACTTCTTGTTTATATTGTGGAAAGGAAAACTGAATCAAGCTTTGGACTTTTGGACACTGAGTTGGAGCAAACAGCAGTTGGAAGGTTAGAGTGAAATTGATGGACAGCAATGACAGTTGGTGGGAAGAGGGGGTTTGGGGAGAGAGACAGTTGTTCTTGAAGGACAAGTTTTCTCTTTCCTGGCCCTCAAACTGGAAGGAGTACTCTCTTCCTGTCTCTGGATAGAAGTACCTCTACTCCTGGATTTTCTCAACTGTGTGCTCTACATGGATTCCTGTGATCGTGTCATCAAACAAAATGATTTAAAGGAAACGGTTGGAACTTAACACCGGTCTTTAGGGGTGTCAGCCTGAAGAGACAGGACCAACCAGCTCTGAACATCAGAACCTTCTCTTCCTCCTGCTGGCTAGTGCTAAAGACTTTGAACTTAAGAAAACTAGCAGAGATTAGCTTAGACAGGAATAAAAGAAGCCCTCCACCAGCCTGTGAGGCCTGGCCTCAGCTTGAAAGCTGAGAGAATCAAACCCCATCTGGGAAAAAGGAGAGGGAAATCCTTAATCCCTCTACCCTGATATCTCCCAATCCAAACTTGTTATTAAAATTCATCTTTATTAAAATAAACCACATTCAGATAAGAGGACTATCATTTCAGGGGGACACAGAGAGAGGAAAATCCAAGGACAGCCATTCAACAAGGCAGGTGACCTTGGTCCAGAGGGAGGCTTTTCCCTCAGGAGGGTCTGTGCTTACATGCCCTGGGGTAGACATTAATCAATAGAGAAAACATCCCCTCAGGTGATCAGAATTGGCCCATTTCTCAGGATCCTCAATTTTTTGAGGATAGCCTCTCAGCAGGGGGTATCTCTCTCCTTTTACCTCACCAGCATCCATATTCCCTCTATCCCTTCAACTCCTCCATTCCCCGTTACAAAATCTTCCTTATCCTCTATACTTCTTCAACTCCTACAGTTCCTTTAATTATTAAAATATAATTTGGCCATTTGTCAAATTGTAATTATATTATTTAGTTCTCTATATATTTGAGAAATTAGAACTTTATCAGAAAAATATATTATAAAATTTTTCCCAGTTTGTTATTTCCAGTCTAATCTTGGTTATATTGCATTTGTACAAAAGCCTTTTAATTTAATATAGTCAAAATTATTCATTTTACATCTTGTAATATTATCTATCTATTATTTGGTCATAAATTATTCCCTTCTACATTCTCCTAATTTACTTATAGTATGACCCTTTATGTACAAATCATGTATCCATTTTTATCTTTTATCTTATCTTAGTATAGGCTATGAGATATTGATCTATACCCAGTTTCTACCATACTGTTTTCTAGTTTTCTCAGCAGTTTTTGTCAAATATTGAGTTCTCATCCCCAGAGCTGAAATCTTTGCATTTATCAAACATTAGATTGATAAGTTCATTTACCTGTAATCTATAGCATTGATCTACTATTCTGTTTCTTAGCCAGTAACACATTGTTTTGATGATAAATGCTTTATAGTATAGTCTGAGATCTGGTACTGCTAGGCCATCATTCTTCACATTTTCTTCTCATTGATAGTCTTTATTTTTGTTCTTTCATATGAATTTTATTATCATTTTCTAGTTCTATAACATTCTTTTTTTTTGATTGGCATGGCACTGAATAAATAATTTGATTTAGGGAATTATCATTTTTTTATTATATTAGTTTGGCCTACACATGAGAAATTAATATTTTTCTAATTATTTAGGTCTGACTTTATTTTTATGAAAAGTGCTCTGTAATTGTAATCATATAAATCCTGTGTTTGTTTTGGCAAATAGATTGCCAAGTATTTTGCATTGTCTAGAGTTTATTTTAAATGGAATTTATCTTTCTATTTCTTGTTGCTGGACTTTGTTGGCAATACACAGAAATGCTGATACTTCATGCTAGCTCATTTTTCATCCTGAAGTTTTGCTAAAATTATTATTTCCAATGGTTTTTAATCAAGTCTCTAAGATTCTCTACATATATCATCACATTGCTGGCAAGGTATGATAGTTTAATTTTCACATTGCCTACTTTAACTCTTTCTGCTTCTTTTCCCTTTATTGCTAAAGCTAGAATTTCTAGTAGAAAAGTATGTGATAGTGATGGTAAGAGGCATCCTTGCTTCATCAGTGATCTTAGAAAGGCTTCTATCTTATTCATATTGCAGATGATATTTGCTAATGTTTTTTGATAGATACATATCATTTTTAAGGAAAGCCCATTTATTCCTATAATTTCTCATGTTTTTAATAGGATATGTGGTGTATTTTGTCAAAGATGGTTCTGTATCTATTGAGATAATCATGTAACTTCTGTCAGTTTGGTTACTGATATGGTCAATTATGTTGGTAGTTTTCTTAATATTCAATTCAACTTTCCAGGTATATATCCTATCTAGTCATAATGAATGATCCTTGTGATACATTACGATAGTAAGATTTTTGCATCAATATTTGTTAAGGAATACGGTTTGTAATTTTCATTCTCTGTTTTTGCTCTTCCTGCCTTAGATATCAGTGCCATATTTGTGTCATAAAAAAAGAATATATTAGATGTCTTTGACTAGTGTGCCAAATAGTATATATAGTATTGGGGTAAACTGTTCTTTAAATGTTTGATAGAATTCCCTTGTGAATCTATCCAGTCTTGGGAATATTTTCCTTGGACAGTTCCTTGCTGGTTTCTCTTCTTTGTCTCCATAAATTTATTAGTGTTAAGTATTTTTTGTGTTCAGTGTTCTCCTGGTTCTGCTCCTTTTGCTCTGCATCAATTCCTGGAGGTCTTTCCAGTTCACATAGAAATCCTCCAGTTCATTATTCCTTTTACCACAATAGTATTATATATTATATATATATAATGTATTGTAGTGCCCTTCTAGGGCAGCTCTCCAGCCTCTGACCCCTACCTGACACCCAGCTCTCACTTGTGGCTCCTAGTAGGTGCTAGCATGTGGCAGAGGTCACACCCCAGGCAATGGCTTCGACAGGCCAGCTAAACCTTGTGAGAGTAGCCATCAAGTCATAGACCCCCAGTGAACCAGGCCCTACTCACCCAGCATGTGAAGACTGCTTCAGCTGAACAGATGGAAAAAACCAATAAGAAGGTTCAATGGCTGAGATGGCGAAGCAGCAAAGCACTGTGGAGTGCTTAGGGCATGTTGGAGCACAAAAGACAACACGGCCATCCAATGCAGCTGAGGAAGTCTCCAGGTGTAATGACTTTTCATGCCATTGGACCCAGGCCTCCAATGCCGAGAGAGTGGGACTGTCTCTGTGCATCAACTTTTCCACTTAAATATCTTTCACGCACAAGTGTCTTTGTTCACACTCATCTATCATAGATGAAAACGCACAGACAATCATCATCCTTGGTTACCAAGAGACTACTACTACTATTATATATTATTTTACTCTCTCTTCCTTTCACCCTGTCCATCCTCAAAAACATTTTGCTTTTGACCATTACTTAACTTTTCTTAAAGTGCACTATTCATTCTTACCCCTTAGGTTTATTTTTTGGATACATATCATTCCCATTATATTCAATTCACACTCTTACCCTCTGTCAATGTATACTCTTAACTCCTAATAATGATGAAGTTTGTGAAGATTGGATTTGGCTATCTCCTGATTGTAACAATGAAGGTACTTAGCTCTTCCTTTATTGTGAAGATTAAATTGTAATCCCCTGTCTATTTTTAGATTTTAGCCCCCAAAGTATTAACTCAGTATTTAAAGTAGATCTACCCATTTTAACTACAAAAAATGTTAACTAACCCAAAAAGGTGTTAACTAACTACAAAAGGTGTGAACACTCATTTCATACAAAGAGTAAGCAGTCCTGAAGAGGAGCCTATGCTGTGATTGATAGACATAAGATCAAATTCTTTGCTCTTAGAGTTTTTCATAGAAGGGAAAGTTCAGTATATCGTAAATCATGCATGCTAGGTTTGTTGATCAGGTATTTCATAGGGTTCAGATGGAAAATGGTAGAATCTCATGTATTAAAAGGCTACTGGAGAAATCAGACAAGGAAAAATTGAAAGCTTTCGCAAAAAATTCTAAAATTAGACAGAAAATTAATTCACTGTAAAGAAAAAAGAGATTGTTTAAAGACTGGTATTGATTTATAAAATTTGGTACATTAGCAAGAACAGTGACAAACTCTGTTCAGAAGACATTTGAGTCCTACTTCTTTTGCTTCTCCCTATATTTCCTTGTACACGTTATTTAAATCTCCTTTGTTCTTATTTTCCTTAGTTGAGAAATAAGGGGCATTTGTGCATTGGATTAAATGGTCTCTGAGATGACTTTAGTTCTAGCCTTATTTTTTCCAGTGGTATTAAATGATACACAGGGAACTCACTAAATAACTTGGGTTTTATTTTACTATTAATCTATTTTTATTTCACATTCATTTCTGGTTGTTTTCCATTCATTTCTAAAAATATTCATACTTTTTTTCCTAGCCATGATTCTATTCCCAATAAAAAAGATTAAAAATAAAGAGGGAGAGAGAAGAGCAATTCAATAAAAACAATCAACACACTGCCTATCCAAAAAACATGTGTAATATTCTACACTCATGTTCCCCTACTTGTATAATGAAGGCAAAGAGTACATTTTCATTTTTTGGTAATTATTCTCTAGGGCTAACCACAGTCATTATATATAATTACAAAACATTAGTTTCATTTTATGAAACTTCCATTTATGATACTGAAATCATTATATATGTTTTCCTTACTCATTCTTGCCAGGGTTACTTCACTCATTAGTTAATTCCTTTCCACTATGGATTTTTCGTATGTTAAGGTATGGTAAAATTTCATTACTTCCATATACTGGAATTTATTCATTACCTGAATAAATTCTTTAAAGCTTTTCGGTATCACAAAATGTGCTGCTATGAATATTATGTTTTATATGGTGCTTTTTCCTCTGACTTTGATTTCCTTGTTCCACATTCACAAAGTGGAAACCCTGGGTGAAAGATTATGAATACTCAAAGCATTTTTAATGCAATCCCAAAATTCTTTCCAGAATTATTGTACAAATTCATAGTTATACCAAATATATACATCATTTGTCATTTATGTCAATTTTCTATGGGTGAAGTGAAAACTCATAGGTGTTTTTATTTTAAATGATCTAATCATTAATAATTTGGAATGTTTTTTCATAGCATTATTATATTTTTAAAATCCTTACCTATCATCTCAGAATCAATACTGTGTATTGGTTCCAAGGCAGAAGAGAGGTAAGGGCTAGGCAATGGGGGTTAAGTGTTTTGTCCAGGGTCACAAAGATAGGAATGTTTGAGGCCAAATTTGAATTCAGGATTCTGGGTCTGGCTTTCAATTTGCAGAATCACCCAGCTACTCCACTTTCACAGGATTATTAATACTTTGTAATTCTTTTTTTAAGTACTTTTTAATACCCTTTGACAACTTGTTCTTTGGGGAGGTCTTTTAATCTTATAGATTTGTGTTGATTCCCTAGGAATCCTGCAACAAATTTTCAGATTGTCTTCATTTTACTTTTTTTAACCCTAGTTGTATTAATGCTTTTGTTCAGTAGCTTTTAAATATCATTTATTTGCAATCATATTTTTTACATGTGATATCTATGATTTGCTTGGTAAGTAATTCATCCTCTAAAATAAACCTGATCTAATCTTTCTTTTTATAGTATGGATTTTTATATTCAAGATATGTTTCTATTTTGAGTTTATTTTGGCAAATGTTATAAAATGTTGGTCTGATTTTTTTTTTTGGCAAAATTACTTTTCAATTTTTTCCATGGGACATTTTTTCTGATACTCCTAATTGTTAGTGCTCTTTTCCTTCCACTTTAAATCCCATGTCCTCAGATCAAAGAATCATAGACGTAGAGCTGAAATGAACCTTTGAAGTCATCTGTTCCATTTTCTCTCTTCCCCATTTTACATATGTTAAAGCAGGACCAGGATTCAAACTCAGGCACTATGACTCATTGTTCAACATTCTTTCCATTGCACTAGACTATCATGTATATACTAATGGTATCTAATCTCTAACTCCTGTGGTAAAATATAAGCCCCTCAACTATTTTTTTATCTTTATATCTATCAGACTAAGTATAGTGCTTTCTGGATTATAAATATTTAATAAAGGCTTACTGGTTTAAATCAGATTGATACAATTTAAAAGGACTATACTTTTCTCTTTCCTCTATTTAATAGCAATTAATAATGTTGAAAATAATCTTATAAAACAAAACAAAAACATAAAAAATCTAACCAAACCAGCAAAGAATAAAAAGTAGGATTTTAAACAAATCAATAGGATTCTAAAGACATTCAAGATATCATTATGTATGGTCACCATAGAAGGAATGATGGAATCTCAATACAGATTAAAGTAAATGATTCTTCACTTTATTTCCTCCATGAATTTTTCTCTAGTGAAAGTGATATATGGGTCTTTCATAACACAATGAACAAAGAAATATGTCTTATATGATAGATAACTCATGTGCAACTTATGTTGTATTACGTACCATTTTTGGGAAGAGCTCAGGGATAGGCTTGAAGAAAGCATGGATCACAAAAATCCAGTAAATGATTATTAAAAATTATATTAACATGTAATCTGGAAAAAACAAAAAGGAAAAAAATAAAATTAAAAATAATAACAATAAGTCATCTCTAGCATTTATATGGATAATTTAACATTTGAAAGCTTTGAATTTCCAATAAATATATTGTTGTAGGCACAGTGGTCATTGCATATAACTCTCCCTTTCTTCCTCCTTGGGATCATTTAAGATCATATTAATTTTACAATTGTTATCTCCATTACTATTGATACACATAACAATCCTGGAAGGTAGAGAGTATTACTATCCCTATTTTACCAGTGATGAACCTGGGGCAAATGGAGATTAAATTACTTGCCTAGGTTCACCTAGGCAAAATTAGAACTCAGGTGTTTCTTCCTGCCTTCAAGTCCAATGCTCTATTGACTACCACATTTACTTGCCTTTAAGGAAAAATTCCCAATGAGGAAAGTTCAGAAATAAGAACAATTAATTATTGGAGAAATTATTGGTGGACAGAGGCAAATAGCGAGAAGACAAGGAGAGAAGAAAATTTACTGGTAGTAATGTCAAAATATAAAAATTATTTTTCTTAGAAAAATCTTTATCAAATTTGAGCCTTATGTAGTCATTTCAAATATTATAAATAAATACCTAGCTTTTTTCTGAATGGTTTAATTATTTTAAATATAATTTCATGCTATGTATGCAACACACTCAATAAATGGTTATTAGACAATTGAATAAGTGAATGATTGAAAGAAGCTTAATAGTAATTTAGAAACTGTAAGTTCTCTTAAATGTAATTATATGAATTACCTGTATTCTAAACACTAGTCTAAAGATCATATCCATTCAAAAGCAGGTGGACACAAAAGATGTTTTGAGTAGTTCTGGTTTTCATCAAATGTTTACATTATAACATCATCCCAGAGTCAGCATGTCTATTCCTGTCTTTTCCTTTTTTTCCCCAAAATATCTATTCTTTCATAGTCCTGATCTCTTCCCACTCTTTCCTCTCTGGGGTTTTACTCTCCTTACAAGATTGTTTATATGCTTTTGTTCTCATTTTTGTATTTATGTTTCTAAAATCTGAGCTTACCATAGAGTTCTCTGGGTAAGTACATTAATCTTTGTAGGTACATCTGCATTTTATTCCTTTTTGGGATCATTTATGATTGTATCAGTAGACTATGTCTTTTTCAAGTTTCTCACCTTTTTTGAACTGTATTCTGTTTCACAAACCCAAGTTATATTAATTTATTTCTCTTTCCTCCAAATGCCATGAAATATGAGTCAGTTATTATTTAAATATTAATTATTAAGTTTGTTGAACTATTAATGATTAAGGCAATTTCAGTATTGTATGTTGAACTCAAGATTTAAATGATCAACCACACACACATATATATATATGTGGGGGGGCATATCTATCTATCCACCTAAACCTCTTTCTCCATCTTTCCATCTATCTGTCTATCTATCTATCTATATCATCTACAGAGTCAGTGAATGGAAGGATGAAAAACATATAGTTAAACTAGATTTTAATATTTTTAGCAGAATTAATCATAGTTTGGATAAACCTGGGAAAATTACTGGTCAAAAGTAACAGCTAAAGGAATGTAAGAAACTCAAGAATTGCCTATTTAAGTTGCATTATTTTAGTGTTTGTGACTTCTGGTAGTTTTTAATAAAAATTTAATTTTCCATAAAAAGTTTTTGTACAAACAAAACCAATGCAACCAAAATTAGAAGGAATGCAACAAACTAGGAGAACATTTTTATAACAAAACTCTCTGACAAAGTTTTAATTTCCCAAATATATAAGGACCAAAGTCAAATTTACAAAAAAAAAAAATCAAGCTATTCCCCAATTGACAAGTGGTCAAGGGAGAAGAATAGGCAATTTTCATATGATGAAATCAAAAGTATCAATAAGCACATGAAAAAATGCTCTAAATTACTCCTGATTAGAGAAATGCAAATTAAAATAACTCTAAGGTATCATCTTACACCTAGGAGACTGGGCAATATGGCAGCAAAGGAAAACGATAAGTGTTGGAGAGGATGTGGCAAAATTGGTACACTAATGCATTGCTGGTGGAATTGTGAATTGATCCAACTATTCTGGAAGACAATTTGGAACTATGCTCAAAGGGCTTTAAATGACTACCTGCATTTTGACCCAGCCATACCACTGCTGGGTTTGTACCCCAGAGAAATAATTAGGAAAAAACACTTGTAGAAAAATATTCACAGACACACTCTTTGTACTATCAAAATATTGGAAAATGAGGGAGTGTTTGTTAATTGGAGAAAGGCTGAATAAATTGTGGTATATGTTGCTGATGGAATATTATTGTGCTGAAAGGAATAAAGAACTGAAGGAATTTCATGTGAACTGGAATGAACTTCAGGAATTGATGCAGAGTAAAAGGAGCAGAACCAGGAGAACCTTATATAGAGACTAATACACTGTGGCACAATCAAATGTAATGAACTTCTCTTACTAGCAGCAATACAATGATACAGGACAATACTGAGGAACTTATGAGAAAGAACACTACCCACATCCAGAGAAAGAACTGTGGAAACAAATGCATTAGAAAAACATATGATCAAATACATAGAATACATAGTTCTATAGGTATACAATTAGGGTTTTGATGCTAAAAGATCACTCTACTACAAATATGAAAAACATGGAAATAGGTTTTGAATAATGACACATGTGTAACTCAGTGAAACTGCTTGCCAGTTTCAGGAGGAGAAAGTAAAGAGCAAGAAGGGATCATGATTTATGTAACCATTCTGAGTTTATCCTGGTATAGGGTGTGAGATATTAATCTAAATCTAATCTCTCCCATAATGTTTTCCAATTTTCCCAGAAGTTTTTGTCAAAGAGTAGAATTTTCTCCCCAAAGCTGGGATCTTTGGGTTTATCAAAGACTGACTTCCTGAGGTCACTTACCTGATGTCTATTCCACTGACCCTCCCTTCTGTCTCTTAGCCAGCACCATATTGTTTTGCTTATCAGTGCTTTAGAGTACAGCTTAATATCTGTTACTGAGGCCACCTTACTTCACTTTTTTTTCATTATTTCCCTTCATATTCTTGATCTTTTGTTCTTCCAGATGAACTTTGTTATGGTTTTTTTTTCTAATTCTTGAAAGATATTTCTAAACCAAAGTTGGGCAACAGTTGAGAGGTGGAAGCAAATTAATAGTTTTATTGTGCTTTTCTGATAGGAGTAGAAGGTTATAGTATTAGAGATTAATAGGTTTCCAGGAATAAACAAAATCAAACTTTTGTTGATCATGATCCAATTTATTAAATTAAAAATGACGTTTGCTTTTATAAATTAGCTTTAAAAAACTAGGAAAATGAAGTGTACTTGGTATAATCATTCAAAATATGATTGTCATGATTAAAATTCTCTGTTGACCATACTAATTTGTAATTATTTTTTAATAAAAGTTAGAGAGAATCACATGATCACCTGATCCCTCCTAATTAATCTCAGTTTGTCCCCCTGTGTCAGTCAAAAATTGCCCTATTTAGCAAGAGTCTCCAGCCTGGAATAAGATTGAGCACCTCCTCTCTCCCCTTTCTTATGAGACTAATGATGTAACTCCTCCATCTCTCTGGTTGGACAGACTTGACTTCAACCTAGGTTAGAGGCCAGTCTTCCTGAGGAGTCACTTGGGACTTGGGACTAGCCTTTTCAGAGTCAAGAAGTCACAAGACCTTGGGCATCCTCCCATAGTATACCTGTGCACTCCCAGTTTGAGGGTGGGGCTGGTACTAATCAAAATGGATTTTCAAAGTGAATATGGGGAAATATTTTATATTAAATTCACACAACTATTTGATTGGAGCATTGTCCTGTGTACATATATGTGTGGCACATCGAAGGAGATGAGAAGGATGAAAGGGGGAAGAAAAAAGAGGGGAGAGAGAGATAGTGGAGGGGGACAAAAGTGAAGAAGGATAGAGTATGAGAGAGAACACAAGATGGAAGCATGCTGGAGTGAAAGACTACCATGCATTAGATAGTTTGGTTAGAAATCAAAAGTAGGAAAAGCCAGTGTAAGGCACTGAATAAATGGTCAGAGCTAGCATAGATATAAAATAGTACAGGGAAACTTAAGATAGGGATAGGACAGTAATTTTGATTTGCAAGAGACAGGGACTAGGTTGGGCACAGAAAAATAGGCATTTTGGTAGAAGAGTGAGTTGAAGAAGTATTTGGGGTCCATTAAGAAAATAAAGTTAGGTGATGACAGGGGGAAAAATTATCAGACAAGCTTGAATCAAAGAGATCAGAAGCTGACATAATATGTTATTAACCAGAAGACTTTGTAACTCAAATATTTCATATCTTGGATAATAAGACTTTTATATTTTTCCAGCTAAAACAAGAGCCTATGGCCATGGTGACAGAATGTGACAAACCCAGGACTTTTAAGCCAGGCACAGCTGAGCCAAAATGGATAAATACTGAATATTTTAATTTGGTAGGTGAAAGGAATGTGATCTTGAAAAAAAAGACTGTATGTATGCAAGAATATACAAGAATTACGTAGGGTGGTCATTATTAAAGAAAATAAAGGGAGCTAGAAGTCTGAAAAGATGGAACACTGGAAGATCTGAATCCCAGTCATTGGAAACTACTTATTAAAATGCATGGAGATGGAAAATGGAATCTTCAATTTGGGAAATAACTAGCTATCCAGCCAGTATAGAGTATAAAATAAATTGATGAAGATAATATGAAATAAATCTGGAAAGTATAAGTCAAACAGTAGACAGCTTTAAATAATATATAGTTTATTCCCTTGGCAATGGGGAACTAGTAAAGATTGGAGGAATAGTATGGTCAGATTTATGCTGTGGGAGGATAATTTTGGCACTGTGTACAGAATGTATTAGGTGTTGATACAGAAACTGAGAGACAATTTAGGATTATTTTATAGTAGTCCAGGTGAAAACTGATGAATATCTAAGCTAGGTTAGTTGTCATATATGAGAAAGAAAAAAATACATTATGTAATCATGACCAACTCTTCATGTCCCCATTTGGAGTTTTCTTGGTAAAGATATTTTTTACAGATGAGGAAATACTTTCCTATGGTCAAAGAGCTGGTAAGGTTCTGAGGCTTCATTTGAACTCATCTACCTGATTCCAGGTAGCTCTATTGACTATCATCTAGTCTGACCCTTTTTTTTTAAAATACAAATGAGGAAATAGGGTGTGGTATGATTTAGTAATTTGTGCAAGATCACACATGGATCAAATAATAGACCTTTGATTCAAACACAAGTCCTGACTCTAAATATAGCACTTTTCTGATTACATCTTGCTGTTTACTTCCATATAATTTGGCATTTCAGCTCTTTGTGGGACTTGTTGAATGTTTTCAGAAATGACATAATTGTCCTCAGTATATTTTTAACTGTTTAATATTGTTTAGATTTTCAAGTTCTAACATGTTCTCTGTGTCATTTATTATGTGATTTAATATTGTTTCCAAACTTATTGGAAAGCCTAGGAGAAGCTTTTTAGTCAACACATGATGTAGGAATAGGTTTCCAGCTGTATTTGGAAAAACAAGTCATCACCATTTGTGAGAGCCTATGGTTAGGTAAAACTAGGCACCTTTGTAACAGTCTTGAAAGCTCCCATGTAGAGTAAATTAATATTTCACCTTTCTAAACATTAGATGCTAAATGTATTGATTTTTCTTAAATAGTAAACCCAAATCTTTCCACAACTGTCTTTTCTACTGTGTACTAGATTTAAGGAGTTTCATGAGTATTCGATTTTTAGCCAACTTTTTAATTGTTTGGCAGAAACAAAATAGTGAGTATTCTGAAGTAGGCTCAAGGTATTTGTCATGGCTTCAACTAATACATGGTTCACTTGATTTCTAATTGCCATACAATTTAAGAAGTGATAATATGGCTAGAGAATTTAACTGAACACTTTCCTATTTGGAAGGGATTGAGGTATTTTAATGAGGTTGTTTGAGATTATTTACAGCAAAGGTGACAAATGTAGTAGTGATATGAATGTATTTACAATATTTGTCTTATTCATAATCACAGAGAAGAAATCATACCTCCTAAATATGGCAGAATTGAACAATGAGGAAAAATACTTATATTCTTGCCCTTATGTAAAATTAATTTTAAAATTTATTTAATTAATTCATTTAGAATATTTTTTCATGGTTACATGATTCTTTACCTCCTCTCATAGACAACAAACAATTCAACTGAGTTTTAGATGTACCATTGATCAGGACCTATTTCCATATTATTAATATTTGCAATAGAGTGATCATTTAAAGTCTTCATCCCCAATCATATCCCTGTTAAAGAAATGTTCTTTTCTTTTGTGTTTCTACTTCCATAGTTCTTTCTCTGGATGTGGGTAGTGTTCTATCTCTTAAGTCCCTCAAAATTGTCCTGTATTGTAGCATTGCTGCTAGTAGAGAAGACCATTACATTCTATTATAACACAGTTTATCAGTCTCTGCATACAGTGTTCTCATGGTTCTGCACCTTTTGCACTGCATCAGTTTCTGGAGGTCATTCTAGTTCACATGGAATTCCTCCAGTTTATTATTCCTTTTAGCACAATAGTATACCATCATCAATAGATACCACAATTTGTTCAGTCATTCCCCAATTGATGGACACCTCCTCATTTTCCAATGTTTGACTACCACAAAGAGTGAGGCTATAAATACTTTTGTACAAGTATTTTTTTTCCTTATTATCTCTTTGGGGTACAAACCCAGCAGTGGTGTGGCTGAGTCAAAGGATAGGTAGTCATTTAAGACCCTTTGGACATAGTTCCAAATTGCCTTCCAGAGTGGTTGGATCAATTCACAACTCCACCAGCAATGCATTAGTGTCCCAATTTTGCCACATCCTCTCCAACACTTATCACTTTCCTTTGCTGCCATATTGGCCAGTCTCCTAAGTGTAAGGTGGTACCTCAGAGTTGTTTTAATTTGCATTTTCCTAATCAGGAGTAATTAAATTTTTTTTCATGTCTTTATTGATAGTTTTGATTTCATCATGTGAAAACAGCCTATTAATATACCTTAACCATTTGTCAATTGGGGAATGGCTTGCTTTTTTGGTAAATTTGATTTAGTTCCTTATATATTTGAGAAATTAGACTTTTGTCAGAAGTTTTTGTTATGAAGATTTTTTCCCCCAATTTGTTGCTTCTCTTCTAATTTTGGAAGCATTGGTTTTGTTTGTACAAAAACTTTTTAATGTAATCAAAATTATTATTTTTATATTTAGTGATATTCTCTATTTCTAGCTTGGTCTTAATTTTTTTTCTTTCCCATAGATCTGACAGGTATACTATTCTATGTTCACCTAATTTACTTATAGTTTACTTCTTTATATTTAATTTAACAATTCAGAATTTATCTTGGTATAGTGTGTGAGATGCTGATCTAGACCTAATCTCTCCCATACTATTTTCCAGTTTTCCCAGCAGTTTTTTGTCAAATAGTGGGTTCTTGTCCCAAAAGCTGAGATCTTAAGGTTTATTGTATACTATTTTGCTGAGGACATTTACCTCAAGTCTATTCTACTGATTCTTCTTTCTGTCTTTTAGCCAGTACCACTGTTCTGATGTTCTGTTCTGATGACCACTGCTTTAAAATATAGTTTAAGTTCCAGTACTGCTAGTTGCTCATCCTACACATTTTTTTCTCATGATTTCCTTTGATGTTCTTGATCTTTTGTTCTTCTAAATGTACTTTGTTACATTTTTTTCCTAATTCAGTAAAAAAAAAGTTTCTTGGTAAGTTGATAAGTATGGCACTGAATAAGTAAATTAGTTTGGGTAGGATTCTCATTTTTATTATGTTATCTCATCCTACCCATGAGCAACCAATATTTTCCCAATTGTTTAGATCTAGTTTTAATTATGTGGAAAGTGTTTGGTAGTTGTGTTCATATAATTCCTGTGTTTGTCTTGGAAAATAGATTCCTAAATATTTTATTATTGTCTAGGGTATTTTTAAATGGAATTTCTCTTTCTAACTCTTGCAGCTGATATGTGTTAGAAATATATAGAAATGCTGATGATTTATGTGGATTTATTTTGTATCCTGCAACTTTGTTAGGTTGTTGATTATTTCCACTAGCTTTTTAGTTGTTTCTCTAGGATTCTTTAAGTAGACCATTATATCATCTGCAAAGAGGGAGAGTTTAGTCTCCTCACTACCTATTTTAACCCCTTCAATTTCTTTTTCTTCTCTAATTTCTACTGCTAGTGTTTCTAGTACAACGTTAAACAATGGAGATGATAATGGGCATTTTTGCTTCACTCCTGATCTTATTGGGAAGGGTTCTAATTTATGCCCATTGCAGATGATATTTGCTGATGGTTTCAGATTTATACTGTTCATTATTTTTATAAAAGACCCTTCTATTCCTATACTTTCTGGGTTTTTTCCAATAGGAATGAGTATCATATTTTGTCAAAGGCTTTTTATGCATCTATTGAGATAATTATGTTATTTCTTTTGGTTTGACTGTTGATATAGTCAATTACATGGACAGTTTTCCTAATATTAAACCATTTTTGCATTCCTGGTATAAATCTCACCTGTCCTCGTGATCACTTGCCGAAGTCTTTTTGCTATTATTCTATTTAAGATTTTTACATCTATGTTCATTATGGAGATTGGTCTGTAGTTGGTTTTTTTTCCTGTTTTGACTTGCCTGGCTTTGGAATCAGTACCCTATTTGTGTCATAAAGGGAATTTGGTAAAATTCTTTCTTTGCTTATTTTGTCAAATAGTTTGTATAGTATAGGGATTTTTTGGTTCTTTAAATGTTTTATAGAATACACTCATGAATCCTTCTGGCCCTGGGGACTTTTTCTTAGGGAGTTCTTTGATGGCTTGTCCAATTTCTTTTTTCTGATATGGGATTAAGTATTTGATTTCCTCTTCTGTTAATCTAGGCAATTTATATTTTTGTACATATTCATCCATATCACCTAGATTGCCGTATTTGTTGCCACACAATTGGGCAAAATAGTTCTTAATAATTACCTTAATTTCCTCTTCATTACAATTATTTTCTTCAGCAAATTGCTTAAAAAATATTTAGGACTATTTACTGAAACATTAGAGACTCAAAATAGAATAGGAAAATATATTTCTTTTTATTGAACCAACTTGTTTGGAGTGACTGAATTAGCAAAACCCATTACTTCAAAAGTTTTTCCATCCTATTGAATAGCCATATCTCAATGTCTTACTAATCACTACTCTGAAACTCTACTTACCAAAAACCTATTTATGTTTTTTCCTTCAGTGATAATGTCTGAGATTTCATTGACATCCTTGAAGTTAAAAGATGGACATAGATAAAAAATATATGCAAATTTCTTACTTAGGTAATAATTTTAGTAAAGGTAAAATTGTTTTCATTTAAAAATATGAGGAATCAGTATGAAAAATCATTTAATGATTATCAGAGGTAAGTCTGATGAAAACTAGTGACTTGACTTCTTAGTATACATAGTTGTATACTTCTTTGAGAAAAATGTAATTTAGAAAATGGTTTGTTTTTTATTGGTTTCATAGATCTTTGTATTATATAATCATTAAAAGGGTTCATGACTTTTGTGGTAGTCACTTATTCAGTTTGGGTTTCTAAAAGTAGTTATCTAGCAACTATTAATTCCTTCTGGAAACTGTACCTATAAGTAAGATAGCATATAAGCTATCCAGTTTCATGAGATATTGAAAAATTTAATGCTTTATATTTTGAATGAATATATGGATCTATAATCTTATCTTTGTGGGTATTTTCTCAAATGATAGACCTAGCAATTGCAAAAAATTAAATCTCTAATAATAAAAATATTATATTTTGTGAGATTTATTAAATGATCATTAAAAATCAAGGAATAAAGAAGATACAAAATAAAGACCACATGCCCATGGCTGATCAGACAGTTCAAACACTTGTCTTACCACCATCAAGCTCAGTACAGGAAGTAAAAAGGTGGGACTTTCCACATCCCCGCCTAATATCCCCTATTATAGGAAGTACATAATGACAGGAAGTCAATGGGCTCCTGGGAAATGTAGTTCTTTCTTAGGGTAACAGATTTTCAATTATACACAATCCATCAAAAACAAATTATGGGATTCACATCTATATATTCCCAGAAATTATCAAAAGTGGATCTTCCAAACATACTTGAGGGATTTTTCTAGTTTTTAATATTTTGTGGCTGACAGTGAAATTTTTGGGGTATCCATCTGTTATCTTCCCATTTCATGACAAGACTAGTCTCTCTTCTAGTCACACATTCCTTGAATTACGTTCTTAAAAAAACAAACAAACAAACAACTTACTTTCTGCCTTAGAATTGATACTAAGTATTTGTTCCAAGACAGAAATGCAGGAAGGGCTAGGCAATTGGGATTTTAAGGGTCTTGCCTGGAATCAGAAGGGTCTGAGGAGAGATTTCAACTGGATTTACGTTCAGTGACTATTCCATGCAAAATTCATGGCTGATAGTAATGGGTTTTTTTCTACTTAAAGGCATCATGAATCTTTAAATCCTTACCATTTGGTTTACAAGCTTTTATGATTCTTCTAAAAAATATATGTTCCATAATGCATAATCATATGGATACCCAGCCAATTTTTCTTAAACAAATAAGCTTTTGCAGCAGCAGAAAATTTGGGATCATTACAGCTAAATGACCTTCTTCTGTTAGATTCTGCATTAAAGTTATTGTTCACTTATAATGCTTCTCATAATTCAGCTATTAAAGCTTAAAACTAAGCAAAGACATTAGGGTCACCCTGTATACTGATGGATGAATTAAATGTGTTACTCACCTAACTATATATTATGTTCACATCAATATTCACAATGTAAATATGAAAGTCTGTAAAAATCACTGTGGCAATGCCTCGTTTTCTTTATCTTTTAATTAATTTTATTGATGCTCTTTTTTGTTACATCATCAATAACACACCCTTTTTAATATAAAATAAGAACAATTAGGCAAAACAAATTAAAGCACTGCTTCATCATTGGTTCAAGGACATCAAGACTGAAAATTGCTTAATCAGAGTTCTGAAGTCCTTAATGTTGTCTTCCTGTATATTATCATGGTAACTGAAAATTTTCTACTACTTTTGCTTATTTCCTTCTGTACCAATTCATATAAATATTCCTTATGTTTATATTTAATACCTCTTATATCACAATAATATGCCATAAAATTTATGTACAGTATTTTGTTGTCATTCCTGAACTGACAGGCATCCACCCTATTTTACTCTTGTCTCAATTTTTTAAAAATTTAAATATTTTTTAGATTTCATGTAGATACAATTTTAGTCATCATTTTTGACATTTTGTAATCCATGTTCTTTCCTTCCCTCCCAGGTTAGACCCCTCCATATTACAGCAGGTAATATGATATTGATTTTACTGTAATATCATGCAATACATATTTCCATGTTCATCATGTTGTGAAAGACACCTATTGCTTATACTAGGGAAAACAATTCATGGAGTAAAGCAAATGTAGAATTGTATGCTTCAATTTTCATTCTTATTCCATCACTTCTTTCTGTGGATGGTGAACAGCCATTTTCATAGTGAGTCCCTTGGAATTGTTTTGGAATTTTGCTTTGCTGATAATAATTAAGTAATTCACAGTTGATTATCATAATTTTTTGCTGTTATTGTTTACAATGTTCTTCTGGTTTGGTCACTTCACTTTGCATTACTTCATACCAGTCATTCAAGGTTATTTTTGTGATTATCCTGTTTGTTATTTCTTATGGCACAATAGTATTTTGTTAAAATCACATACATAAAATTGTTCAGCTATTCCCCAATTGATGGACATGCCTTTAGTTTCCAGTTTTTTGCCAATACCAACGAGATGCCAAAACTTTTTTTTTTAATAAGTAGGTCTATTTCTCCTATCTTGGATCTCTTTGTAATACTGAACTAGGAGTGGTATTGCTGTGTCAAAAGGTATGCACTTTTTGATGGCACTTCAGAGATGATTCCAAATTGTACTTCATAATAGTTTCATCAGTCCAAAACTACAAAATGTATTAGTATCCCAATTTTTCCCTTTAAAATTTTACTATTATCATTTTTTGTCATGTTAGCCAGTCTGATAGGCATGAAGTGGTACTTCAGTGTTGTTTTAATTTGCATTTGTCTAATTAATTGTGATTGAGAGTATTTTTTTAATATGACTAAAGATAGCTTTAACTTATTTGAGAACTCGTTCATATCCTATGATCATTTGTCATTTGGGGAATGCCTTATGTACCTATAAATTTGACTCAGTTCTCTATATGTTTGTGAAATGAGGCTTTTGTCAGAGAGAATTCTTACAAATTTTCTCCCAGTTTATTGTTGCATTGCTTTTGTTTATGCAAAGCCTTTTTAATTTAACATGACCAAAATTATATATTTTATATCTTGTAATGTTCTCTATGTTTTATTTCATCATATATTATCTCATCCATACCTATGACAAGCAGAATATTTTGTCCTCCCCTAATTTGTTTATTGTACCACCTCTTATTTCTAAATCATGTTTGTATTTTGACTTTATCTTGGTATATTGTTTGAGATGTTGTTCTGTACTTAGTTACTGCCATACTATTTTCCACCTTTCCCAGTGATTTTTGTTGAAAATTAGTCATTTTTCAAAAAGTTTGAATCTTTGGGTTTCTCAAAGAGTAGTTACTCTAGTTGTTTACTGTTGCATGCGGAATGCCCAATCTATTCCAGAGATCCACTACTTCATTTATTAGCTGCTTTTGTATTTTTTTTTGGAACCCTTACTTTCTGTCTGGGGAACCTTTTGATCTTGGTGTGTCAAAATTTGCCAAAAAACTGAGCATAACTTGGATGGTGTGTCACTTCGGGAAATAAATCATAATTTCATGATATTTATAGTTTAAATAACAAAAAAATGTATAATTGTAAAATATAACTATTTAGTAAACCAAAACCTAATTATTTAACTTACCTCTTTAGTGTCTTCTTTGTTCATTTGTCAGTCACTTTCTTTTGTTGGTCTTGATATTATTTAACTTGTGTGGGGTGCCCTGAACTAAGATAAGTGAGGGGAAGGGGGAATTCTTTAACTAACCTGCCTATTAGTGACTTTTGTTTGCTAAATTTCATTGGCTAAATATTCAATTGAAGGTTGGTATTTTATACACTTAAAGCCCAAGTAAGAGCTACTATCTTCTTCTGTCAATGTGTTTGACAATGGGGGTTAAGTGATTTGCACACAGCTGGAAATGTTGGAGGCCAGATTTGAACCAAGACCTCTTGTTTCTTGGCCTGGCTTTTTTTCCACTGAGCCATCCAGCTGCCCCCTGCTTTTGTCTTTTAAAGAAAACATTTATCATCTGCATCTCCTATCAGGGGATCATTCCTTGAAGCAATAATTTTTAAAGAGGAAAAATATCAGTGTATTTAATTTACTAAAATATCAACCATAGCCTGAAAGTACATACAATATTCAATCTTCATATTTTCTCAACTTTTGTGACCAAGAAAAATATAATTCTTTTTCAGGGCTAAAACTGACTATTTTAATCACATGACATTCAGTTTTGTTATTATTATTCTTTCTATTAATAATGTTGTAGTCTTTTGTATATTATTTTCCTGTTTTTTAACTTCCTCTGCATCAATTCAAATTTGTTTCCACATATATTGACATATAGTACATATCTATACATATCACAGATATTTATATATGTACATGCTTTAAATGTATTTTTGCTGACTTCTTTGAATTTATATTTTCTTCTGATACAGAATCATGTTTCACAATATGATTAAACATTTCCCATTTTAATGAAACCAAATGTATTTCTAAATATTGCTTCTCCAGCATGTATTGCTATGGACATTTTATCTATATGAAATTTTCCCCTCGTTTTATCTTTTATTTGAATACATATAAGTCATGGTCACTTTTCTAGTACAGTTCCAAAATATTTCTGTGAACAACTTGACTGATTCATAATTACAAAAATAGAATAATGTGAATTCCTTTCCAATGCTGAGGAATCATCTCTGTCTGCTGTTATCTTTTTTAATTTATGGAATTTTGGGGAGCATTATGTGAAGCCTCAGAATATTTTAAATTTTTATTTCTTCTTTGGCAATTTGGACTATTATTTATATATTTATTGAGATTTTGCATCAAAAATTTTTTGAAGTGTTTGTCCATGTCCTTTAACTTCTTATCTATATAAGACTGGCTCTTGGTCTTATATTTTTTTAATCAATTCTTTCTTTGTTTCTTTCTTTTTCTCTTTCTTTTTTCTTCTTATCCTCTTTTGTTCCTCATATATCAGATATAAATTTTGTATATATATATCTTATAAATATAGCTCTTCACATATATTTACTATGAAAATTTTCTAAATTTATTTTATTGTTGTTAAATTTGCTCCATTATGCCTGTGAAAATACTTTTTTATAATATTATAATTATCTTTTGTATTTTCTATTCCTTATTTAGTTATAATCAGTTATATATTCAACAAGGTATATTACCAAGATCTGGAAAAGAAATTGAGATTATTTTTTTTCTAACTCTTCTTTCTTTTCCAATTTTATGACTCAAATATTTTAACAATAACAAGTCTTTAAAAGTCTCTTAATCAATAGATGAACATATCCTCTTCTTTTGGACACAAATCTCAGGACTTTGAGAAGAGCCCTATTGACAAAAATGTTAGTTGCCCAGTAATAATTTACTAAAAGTATGAAAACTTATCAGAAGAACATTTGTCAATGGATCAACTTTTAGTCATAGTAACCCATAAAATAGGTGAAAACAGTAAATAGGCTTCAGAACTATGTGATCTACCATTTCTATATTGCTGGAAGCAAAGCAACATCCTACCTTAGAAGTCATTAGCAACTCAAGCTCTTCTGAAGTGAAAGAATTAATCAATACTCTGAATTTTTCTGGCTTAGTCATGGCTGTTTTTATTACTTGTGACCATAATATAAGAACTGAACTATGTAATCAGATCTCACAGCTATATTCATCAAAAAAGCAGACTATGGCTAACCAACTTATGGTCTTAAAACTGGACTGAGAGGACAAAGGATAAAGCTGGAATGGAGTTGAGTGATGTTTTGGTAAAGGGCAGTGAAATACTGGAAGAGGACTTTGCAAAATTTGGAGATTGATAAAGACATAGTTAGTAGGTGATAGTGACTAAGTTATGATAGGAGAATTTTGGGAAGTACTCCCCAAGGCTTTAGTAATAAGGTGTACCTGAGCCTTCAAAGAACTAGAATATATTCCAAATTCTCAATATCACTTTTGCTTCCTTTTTTCCCCCTTATAATCCTGATCTCAATGGAATTATACTAAACACTTTCCACTCCTAGACTACTGATCTTCACCCCAATAATTATGCCCCATTTATTTTTATTACTGTCTATGAATTGCATCTCCTCCAAACATATTCCCTAAGAACAAAGAACTCTGTCTCTAGTTGCTGAAATGTACGTACAGTTTGCTTTGATTTTTTTCCAAATTACTCCAAGTTGAGAACCTTTTCCATTGTTCTGCCTAGACATAATATTCTTTCCCATATGAAAGCATTTTCCTGTGGTTTCTTCAGATTATCAATAAATAATTTTTTCATGTACCTTTATATTGATGTACTATTATATAGAAGCTCAATGAAATAAAATAAAATTTAGGCTACAGATTCCATAATGAACTCCCCATTCCCTTTATAAAATATGTGCTGCCACAAATTGTGCTTATATATGATATTGAGATATTTATACTGATAGGAGTTTTTTTTTGTTTAATAAAGAAGATTAAAATAGTTTTAAAGAAAATATTGATAATTTGTTTTGCATTTATTGAGAACTACTTTTTCATGTGATTTGACCATGTATGTATTGACATAAATCCTATTCATATTCTGAATATATAAGTAACCATGGTATTTTGTGGACCAATCACAATAATAGATGTGTCAAGAACATAATATCCTACTATGTATATACTTTATAGCCATTAAAAAGCATTTGAGTAGAGTATAAAAGAACCCCAAATACAATTTAAACACAAATATATCATATAATATATATATGTATAATATAACAAAATATTGCAATCTATTTAATTTTTCATATTTAATTAAATAGAACTAAATAAACATAGCTAAAGGGAAACATTGAACTTTAATGAACCAATATTTTCTAGTAATATATATTTAAGACATTTTCAGAATTCAAAAAATTAAAGAACATATCTTTTATATCTTTTATATCTTTTGCACCATTATTTATTCACAAATTCTAATTCCCTCATCATATTATCTTCAAGGAAAAATGGAAAGTTGAGATGGTAAAGATAATAAACATTTATATATTACTTATTATGTGTCAGGAATTATCCTATGTGTTTTACAAAGTTCTCATTTGTTCCTCAAAGTAACCTTCAGATTCAGTGTTATTATCCCCATTTTTCTAATGATGAAACCAAGGCAAACCGAGGTTAAGTAACTTCTCCAGAGTTTCATAGCTAGTTAGCATTTAAGGCCAAATTTGAAATCAGGTCACCCTGACTCCATGCATACCACTCTATCCACTGCACCACCTCATTGCCTAAATCTTCTTGTAATACTGTCTGTGCAACCTTAGTCATTAACTTAGTGGAAATCCTTACTGGGGTATATAAATCACTGATTTGTTAAATTGTATCACCATGTTCTAACTGAGACACTAAATATGTGGATAGACTAGTTTCTCTAACTAATAATCAATTTTCTCTAAGTTCTGACTAGAAGAAGCCATTTTGGCATTTTTCCTGGTTTCCTCTACACCCCCAATTTATTTCCTTCTTTTTAATCTATGTGATAAAGCAGAGAGAAGGGAAAATGTTGTGATTGAAGCTTAAGATTATCTCTCTTGTTTAAGAAGAGCTCAATTTTGTCCTCTCAGGCTAAGTTTTGCCCCTTACAACTAGAGCTCATTTTATTTAAAAACTATTCCATAGCAATTATTTTCTTCCAGACTTGGCTCAAATTCAAATTTCTATCCAATGCAGGACTTGTACTTAAAAATTATCAGAATACATTTTGTAAAAACATCATTATAGATATAACAATTCATTTTTAAATTGTTCATATATAAATAAAAGAAATTTTGATCCAACATTAAATTTAATGCAGAGTAACACTTCTATTTAAAAATGTTAAAGAACAAATCAAAGATCCAATTAAAAATACTTTTAACAGACATAGTTTTAGGTACCTGTGATATAAAGATTTTTTTTAAATTAGCCACAGTACATAATTATGTACTCTGACAAGATTCATTAGTTATTATCTATTTTAACCTTAAAAATTGGGGGTTGGGGAGAGTGAGATGTCTTAGTGAAGAAAGAGCCAGGCCTTGAGATGGAAGGTCCTGAGTTCAAAGTTGGCCTCACATACTTCCTAGCTGTGTGATCTTGAGCAAGTCACTTGACCTCAGTTGCCTAGCCCTTATGATGATTCTACTTTGGAACCCATATTAGTATTGATTCTAAGACATACGTTTAAGTTTAAAAATTTGGTATTGACTTATATCCAAATGTAAGTACTGACCTCTGTGGTGCCTATCATTTATCCAGAAATTGAATACATATTTTAAAAATATTGACTTTTTTCCTTTGAAAATTCAAGGGAATTATTCTATGAACACTCCCAAAACTCCATTAAAATAATTTTGATATTTATTTATTTACTATTAATAAAAGGAAGGATATTTCCTTTAACTCTGAAAGTATGGCCCTAACATTGTTATGTGTGGCCATATTTTTTAAAATCTTCACATTGATTTTATTTATATTGTTGCAGTCAATATACATAATGTATTTTTCCCTTGCTTCTTCACTTTTTTCATCTCATATATGCCTCTTTATGCTCTGAATTCCTCACATTTGATATTCTTTATTGTGTAAGAGTAATCTTGTCATCATATATATAAAAACATAATTTGTTCAATTGCTCTTCAATAATTCTGCATGTATTTTTAGTCTTAAACACAGAAATATTATGACATTTTATATACATATTTTTTCTTACTATTTATAAACTAATTACAGATATAATCCTATATGTAAGTCAAGGAGTATGAACAATTTAGCAACTTTTCTTGCATAATTCCAAACCCAAATGAAAGCAGGTGGCAGCTAAAGGTGACACTGGTTTCAGTTACAACATTTACATTATACAATTCTGAACAGGTGAAGCACTTTACAAATCCACCAGTAGTTGGAACTGTTGTTCCAATAATGTTTCCCCATATTTTCATCATAAGTTTGAAGGACTCAAGATGATTCCTCATTTTTTAAAATATAAATTTCTTTGATAAGCAATTTTTTTTGTATTTTCTCCAATGGTCATTTATAACAAAGATAGTTTAATTTTCTCCTTTACTAAAGCAATCAACTCTACATGAATATAATGGTGATACACAGGATAGATAGTAATTTCACGTTTTTTGTTTGTTTCATGAGTTGTTAGGGCCAAAAACATTCACATCCAATTTAGGCATGTATTAGCAATGAACAGTGGGAAGTGAACAATAGAAATGACATTCATAACTACTATAATGATTTTACATACAAATTTAATTAAGGTAAATTAGTTGCCAAAACAAAGAAAGAAAAAAATTCAAGAATATACCAAAGCTAGAAGAAAATGCATTTTCTTGCCAAATGGAAGTGGGTGGCAGCTAAAGGTGACACTGGTTTCAGTTACAACATTTACATTATACAATTCTGAACTTTTGCTTGAAGAATCTTACAAAGAAAGATGATGGAAAATTTTGTGATGTTGTCTAATAAAGCAAAGAGAATCAGTATAGGGTAAAATCAATGTAAAGAAATCATGGCAAAATATCATACTAAGTAGAGTTATTCCATAGATATCTTATGATGAAAATGCAATATCACAAACAGAAAAAATATGGAAACAGTTACTAAAGATTCTTATCATATGCTCTTTTCCATTAAGTCAAACCCCTATAGATGAGAGGTAGCCAAAAGGATGGTTAAATTTTGGACATGAACATTTATACTTCTGAAATTATCAATTGTTACATCTTTATTGCTTTTTATTGTTTCTATATAAGAAGGTTTTAATAACTCAAATTAATCTTAAAAATCTATGGATATATATTTTATTTTTCCTACTTGGAGAGTTCATTTGTTATATATGCATCATCATACTCCTATATTCCCCTATATTGATCTATAATCATTGTTTGAACTTGTCAAGAGTACTTTTCATTATTTTCAAAGAGGAGAGGTATCACTGTGTTTAACTTTGGAGTGAATTGGATTTAAGTGAGTCAGAGTTGCACAAAGTCTTCAGACTCATTCTCTCTTCCAATGTCCAGTGGCAAGACAAAAGTAAGGACAACTTGAAATGGTCCAAGATGCAGTCTTATCAAAATCTAGGTGTTCCACAGTGCCTTTTTGAGCACTGGAACAAATTTATATCATCTACCAATTTTGCTGAAGGAAATCTTTGTATGTTTAAGACACATGTCCTCCTAGTTCAGCAACAGGTTTGAGCCCTGCCAGAACCCGGTTTACCCCATTTGTCAGGACTATTTTAGTAGGGGATGGCTGCTAAGCATGCTACAGCTTCTTGCATCCATAGGTGAGAATTGACAGCAAAGGTGAATGATCCTCCCTAAATAGAGAGCAGCAGTCCCTCACAGCAGAGGTGTTAGTCCTCCCTGAACCCCCCAACCCTCAAATATCCCAGTAGAAGGCTTAAAAAATGAAATCATCTCCAGATTAGAGACCTAGTGATATAGGCTAATAATAATGATAAAGTGATCATGGGATTTGAGGTTGACAAAGTGTTTAATGCCCTTTATCACATTTAAATCTCTAAACATCTGCATCTACCTGATGCAGACAGTTATTTAAAACAGTTATAAAGGAAGGAGTAGTAAATGACAGAAGCTGCATTTCAGCCTATTCCCTTTGATTCCAAATCTAGTGTTTTTGTCACATAGCTACATTACTATTACACTTCATTGCTATTCATAGATTATAATCTGTCTGATGCAGAGGCTAACAAGGTTAGCAAGGGAGAGATAAAAATCATAAGATTAGAAGGAAATATAATTAAAGATCAAATAGAAATTAAATCAACAAAAAATCTCAATTTTCATGAAGACCTATAAACAGAAATGTCATATGGCTGATACATATCAAAATTATATTTTCATATAATATTTAATACTTTTCTCATTGAAATTATTCCTCTAATTGGCTATAATTTAGCTAGAAATACCTTATTAAAATTTCTATTGACTCAGCATTTCAAAGACAAAAATATTCTCTTTATTTGGCATAAAATACTAACCATATAAAATCTATTTAAATACTTATAGAAACAAGTTATTGCCATTTTATCTGAATTAATATTTGTTATTTAATGACTAATTGTTTGTTTCTTATTAGCATCACCTAATATTTTCTTTTATCTTAAAATAACTACCTGATAATTGGTCTTAACAACAAATAGAATTATTTCTATATTCCAGGCACTGTGCCATCAGCCTTAATTCTTTTTTGGGGGGGGGGAATGGGGTGAATCTAATTAAGTTGTTTACTAAAGTGCCCAGGTGGATTAACTATTCTCTCATTTATAAAAAGAAGCTTTATGTAATGTTCTCTCTTTCTAGATTGTTCATTAATAAGCAGTTTGGTCCAAAATGGTTCAGTGAATTGTTTTCACATGGCTAAAAGATGACATTTTAAAAGCAATGTAATCAATTACTCTTTTATCTATGTGATTAGAAGAGTGGACATCAAGTTCCAAAAAAATTCATAAACTCTGTTTTTCCAAAAATGCTTATTTCTTGATTTGTAAATCTTTGTATGTAAGCTATTAAAGGGATATACCTTTAATATGCCTCAAGTCTTCATTCTCCTGGATTAATTCATAGGGACACAATGTAGCACAGTGAAAAAGAAGACCACCTCTGGAGTGAGAAGATCTGGGTTTAAATCATCCCCCTAATGCTTATTTATACCTGTGTGACTGGGCAACTCATTTAATCTTACTGGGCCTTTTTCGTCACCTGTAAAATGAGACTGCAGGACAAAATGACCTCTAAGGTCTTTTAAGCTGTATATATCTATAGTTTTCTGATCCTAAAAATTAAAAAGAAAAAGGATTTTTTGTAGCATTTCTGATCAAATAGTAGGGTACTATGATCATGAAACTCCTTGCCCTATATCTGTGTGCTCAGGAGAGACTCCTTCTGCTATTTTATTGTAAATCAATTTCTCTCTTTTGTGTCCTCTAGAGAAATGGTGTCAATCTTAATACAAATGGGGACAATTAAACCATACCCAAAGGCCAGTGAAGACATCTTATTGATAAATTTAAAATATAATTGTTATCTATGTTTTTTATATTTTTTATTTATTTTGTTAAACATTTCCCAATTTCATTTTAATCTGATTCAGCCTGCAAACAGGAGAACATTCTGTGTTCTCTATGTGCCTCACCACCTGTATTTGACAACCCTTCTCTAGAGATCCTAAGAGAAAGAAAAACACAAGCAGTTTAGAAGAGAACTGTCAGTGAGGTCAGGAACATATTTATCTTTAGACGCTGTTCAAAAAAGATGTTTCTAGTTAGAAAAGGACAATTCCTCAATTATATAAATGGCTGGTAATAAAGCAATGAATGATGAAGCTTCTTTAGTTTCTGAATTAATATAGTTTTTCTATTCTATAGCTCTCTTTGGAAATATGAGGAAGTAGAAATACAAACAGTGGGCATATAAAGGAGATTATGAAAGAAATCTGGATCATCCTTATATTGGATTGAATCACCTTCTATACTACTGGAATACAGATAAGCAGAATCTTATATTAATCTAGTAGAACCTATAGTTCATGCCATTCATTTGGCAAATATCACAAATTTATGGTATTATTGTATTACCCATGCTTGCTGTTTCCTCTGCAGGATTTTGAGTTCCTAAATTACAAAAACTCTTATTCTTCCATAATGCCTATAATGAAATCTTCCACTATATACAAGCATCTTGATTATTTGAGACCATAGATGCTTAACAAATATTTACTTCAACAGAATGTCCTATGAAGTAGCATAGAGCCTGGAGATAGAGATGACTGCTGAGTCAAATTGTAGAGTGTGGGGAAAGGAGTAATGTACAATGGGACAATAAAAGTTTGTGAAAGACTTTAAAAACTAAATAAAGACATTTATATTTACCTTAGACATGAGAGGGAGTCATGAGTGGGGGATTGATTAAAAGTAGGGACAGTGAATGTTGGGATGTTGGGAAGAGACATATTAAAAATTGTTGGTGGGGGGTTAAAATGGTCTGACCATTCTGGATTCCAATGTGGAATTATAAAAAAAATAGCTACCAAACTTTCTATTATATGTGACCAAGCAAGAAGAATTGTGATATGTTATTGAATAAAATATTGTTTTACAGTAAGAAATAATCAATATGAATAAATCAGAGAAACATAGGGTATTTATAGAGACTGGCATAAAATGAAATAAGCATAACCAAGGAAAATTATGTAATATGAAATGAAAAATAGGAAATATATATATAGCAATTTTATATTATGTGTAAATAGAAATATATTCTTGTTTCATAGACTATTAAATTATATTTTCTTCATCATACAAAAGCAAACAGTGTTAATCTATAAAATGGTATTTGAATGAATGACTGCTTTGCAGTCTGTTCCCTCATTTATATTCTTGGGTATTTTAACCCTTTCTTTCCATCTTAGAATCAATACCATATATTGTTCCCAAGGCAGAAGAGAGGTAAGGGCTAGGCAATGGGGGTTAAATGGCTAAACAAGGGTCACCCAGCCAGGAAGTATCTGGGACCAGATTTGAACCTAGGACTTCCTGTCTCTAGGTCTGGCTCTCAATACACTGAGCCACCCAGCTTCCCCACCTCATTTATATTAAAAGAAAAAAAAAGAATGTAGGTCAAAAATATCTTTCCTGAAAAATAAAACCCAAGTGGGAAAATAGGACAAAAATATGCATATTATCAAAAAAATTTTGTATCTCTGTGTGTTAAGTTGAAGAATCAAAAACCCTCCTAATAATATTGTATATGCTGTTTTGTTTTCCACAGTTGTAAGCACTTAGTTAATTTAAAAGGGCTAAAGTTTCTCGAACAAAATGTCTAGACAATGTGTATATTAAAAGATAGTTAAAAGGAAGTAGAACTCAAGCCATTATAAAACTATGGGATTGAGGGATATGAAGTCACATTAAGAACAAGGAATAGAGTTTAAGTTTACATGGCTTAGGAAAAGGTGGAATGACAAAGGAATGTGAGCTAAAGACATTTTAAAGTTCATGAATATTAAAATAATACATTTAAGAGTGATGGCAATGATGACAACATTAAGAGTATGTGGTCATTTTTGTGTATAGCTGAGATAACAAGGAAGAGTAGGTCATAAAATGAACAAGTTGAGAAACTTAGGAGGGAAGGGTGTTTGTGTGTGTGTGTGTGTGTGTGTACATGTGTGTGTTTGTGTGTGTGTGTGTTGTTGGAAACCTCCTCATATGAAGGCAGGAGTTGAAAAATAAATTTAGACTATAAGCTAAACATTGAACTCATTGAGGAAGAAAGGAAAATGTCCTGCATGTTGGTAGAAAGCTCCAAGAAATTTGATAAATATGGTTTGAATTAAACTAAAGAAAAGGTTATTAAGTGATGGTGGTAGAGGGAAAATCTGGCAGTATTAATGGGAAGCAAGGAGTATTCCAATTCCCTGAAAGTGGACAGTGAATGAGGATGTGAATGAGAGTAAAATAGGCATTTCACAATATGCCAAACATGGAAATATGTAGTATGTTAACACATGTACTACTTGTATAATATTTTCCATCTTAGAGAGAAGGGAAAGGTAGAAGACACTGGGGAAAAAACATGGATCCCAAAATGTCAGAAAATGATGAATAAAAATTTTATCAACATGTAAAAAAAAAAAAAGAAAACATAACCAGTGTTGAAAAAGAAAGTCAGAGTGACTGTCATCCAAAGGGAACCAAAGGCTTAATATGAAGCATAGTACATTATTTATGGAGCAGGAATTGCAGAGAGCACAGAGGAAAGATTTAATCATTTTAGAGTGGGACATTAAATAGGGTGGTCTGAGCCTGATGGGAATGAGGGAGTAGTCACTGACAGATGTAAAACAAGTTTTGAACAATTTGAATAAAGGTTAAGAATTACTAGTAAAGGAATGCTACAACAATGTGCAAGTATGTTAATCATTGAGGAATGAGTTCAGACGAGTTAACATTGTTCATAGGGGTTGACCACAGATGGATTTGTCAAAGGTTATTAGCCAACTGGGTATGACTAGAAAATAGCAAAAATGGTAGTGTGGTGCTGTGGAAAATGCCCAGATAAAGATGAAGATATACTTGTGGAGATGTAGGTGGCCATAGAGGGAACCTAAAGTGCAATGGAATGGCTATAAGTCAATTCACACTTATATGGAGCTGTTAGTGGAAAGAAAAAGTGCATTGATGGAGCTAAGCATTACACAATCTTTGAAAATCGGTGAGTAGGATAAATCCACAGAATGGGGCATTAAATAGAAAGATTCCTAGGACTTTCAGGATGCTTTCTTGGAAGATGTCTTCCAAGCTGCTACAAGGTTACCATGAGCTCCTCCTGTGCTCAGGTCAGAATACCCTAACCCACTATAGTTACTCACAGCCAAATAGTCACTTTTGATTTGCACTGTGTGTGTGTGTTTTCTGTTTACATTGTTATAGTCCTTGTATATGATATTTTCTTGGTTCTGTTTTCTTCTCTTTGCATCAGTTTATGAAGATGCTAACATGCTTCACTATATTTATAAGCATCATCATATTCTATTGCATTCACTTACTGCAAGTTGTTAGGCCATTTATCAATTGACGGATATCAAATTTGTTTTAATTCTTTGTTATCAAAAAAAGTGCTGCTATAAATATTTTGGTATATATGAAGACTTTTCTTTTTCTTATGCACTTTTCTGGAAAAAAGCTAAGTAATAAATTTTTTCCAGGTCAAGGAACATGGACATTTTAGTCATTTTACTTGCATAATTCCAAATTTCTTTATGAATTACTTTACTAATACACAACTCAACCAACAAGGCATACTCTGCCTATATCACCACAAAATCTCCAACATGGACTATTGCTTTTATTTGCCAGTTTTTCTAATTAGAAAAGTATGAGGTAAAACTCCAAGGTTGTTTTGTTTTGCATTTATCTTCTTTGTAGTGATTTGGAGCATTCTTTTATGAGATTATTAATCCTTTTGAAAATTTTTAGAACTATTTGTATTCTTTGAGAGCTTATCTATTAGGGAACAGAAATCTGTTATATCTGTATATATACATACATTAGAATATACATATATACATATGTAAATACACATATGTATATGCTAACTACATATCTTGCTTACCACACCATTATCAGAGGAATTTGATGAAAATTTTTTTTCTATTCAACTGCTTCACTTATTATCCTTTGCACATTAATATATGTGTAGAAACTTTTCCATTTTCATTTTATGTAGTCAAAGTTGTTTCTTTACCTTGTATGGTTACCTCTCTGACTTGTTTGGTTAAAAATACATTTATAAATTCTTTAATAAGTCTGTTATTCACTTTTCTTCTGATTTTTTATAGTATGTCTGTTAATATTAAGGTCACATCAGTTTAGCATGTGTTGTGTAGCATTCCATAAAGTGATTGTGTAAATTTAATCTCTGCTGGACTATTTTCCATTTTTCCTAATAGTTTTTTTTTATTTAGCACATAGAGTTATTCCTTAAGTTATTTGTGTTTTTCAATTAATTGAATGGTAGATATAGTTGTTTCATTTTCTAATTTCCCCTTTAGTGTGTTTCATCAATCTAATTCCTTACTTTTTAATAATTCTGATGGAATAGTTGTGATGACTGCTATTTTATAATATAGGTGGTGTTAAGAAGTGCTACTCCTCACTTGTCTCTACATCTTTTCATAATTTCTAGACCTTTTGTATTTCCAAATTAATTATTATTTTTGTCAAGTCCTAAAATGTATCCATTTGATTAGTACATTATTAAAGTATATATTAATTTGTTAGTATTTTTCTTTTATTGAAATTACAGTCATGAGTACTGAATATTCTAATTGTTATTTACTTATTCTTATATTTTTAAAGAAGTACTTTTAAACTTAACTTAAATCTTTTATGTGCTTTGATACCTATTGATATTTTATGCAATTTATAGTTGAGATATATATATATATCATATATATAGAATGAGATTTCCTTTTCTATTATTGCCTCTTGAATTTTGCTATATACATGCAGACATGCTGTTGGTTTTTAAGGGTTTATTTTGTAGCCTACAATTTTGCTGAAGCTATTACTGAAGCTATCTTAATTAATATTTATTGATTGGTTAGGATTTTCCCAGATATTTATCATATTAGAATCAAAAAGGTTTAGGTTTATCTCCTATTTAAGTAGCTTTATGCCTTTGATTCCTTTCTTATTTCTTATTGCTATTGACAGCATTTCTAGAAGTAAATTAAATAATAACAGAGAGTGAGAACATCTTTGATTTACTTCCCTATTTGGAAAATGTTTTTGGTATATCCACATTACACATGCTAATTGTTTTTTTTTGTTTGACATAGATGTTTTCTTTAATATTAAAAAGGTCCCATGAGGCCTATATTTTATAGCAGAGAAAAAATGTTTATTGTATTTTTAATTTTTTTTCATATCTCTTGAATCATAGTTTTGGATGTCTGTTTTCATCTAAATATTTTTGTTGACTGTTTTCCTAGTGATGAATCATTCTTATATCTCAGGTTTCAGATTTCTTAATTTTACTTAAAGATTTGAAGCAATATTCATTAATTGTATTTGCCTGTGACTCCCATTCCATGTTTTATTCTTTTTAGATTTATGAATAAGGAACAAAATTATCTCATATAGTGATTCTGGTAAGATGACTTCTTTCTCAATTTCTGAGAATAATTGTGCAATATGAGCACTAATTTTCTTTAATAATTTGGTAGAGATGTCCCATTAAACCATGTGTAATCAGAGTTTTTTTTTCTTGTTTTTTATTTTGGTAATTTCATTACAGCTAGTTCTATTTCTTTTTCTGATATCGAGTTATTTCACATCTCTATTTAGCCTTATGCTAGTTTGGATATTTTATATTTTTTAAGATACTTCTCTATTTTTTGTTTCCAATTTTGCTAGCAAAAAAAAATTTACAAGAGATTCACACTATTCTATTTCTCTTTTTTTTGTGATTCCACTTTGCTAAATTGTTATTTTATTTATTTCACACTCTACTTTTTAATCAGATTATCTAAAGGACTATTGATTTCATAATTTTTCAAAGATGCCAGCTTTTAATTTTATTTACCATCAGTATAGGTTTTTCATTTCAGTTTATCCAGTTCTCAAAATTTAATATCCTTTATTTTTTGCTTATTTTACATTTGCAAATAGTGAACAAATAGTTCACTTTCTAATTTTTAAATTCATATGACTTTACATAATTCTTTTTTTGATAATGTATGATTTTAGGAATATGATTTTACCTAAATACTGCTTTATATATATATATATCAGAAATTATGGCATATAGCTTTATAATTTTTATTTTTGTTCACATAATTAGTGTTTCTATTATTTGCTTGTTGACTCAGGACTTATGATTGCATTGTTAATTCTCCATTTGATTATGTCTTTTCTTTGTAGTCTGAATGAATTATTATTTTTATTATCATCATAAAGGGATGTTTTTACAATTTTTGTCATTTAAAATTTATTTGCAATATTTTATGGCCTAGTGCATGATCAACTTTTGTGCCACCTGGTGCTGTGTTATGAATATTCCTTAGTGATTCCATTTAGTAGATGCCATAAATCTTTTAGTTCTGGATTCTCTAGGATACTGTTCTCTGTATTTTACTTGTGTTTATTTTTCACTTAGATTTATTCAGAACTGAAAGAGGAACATTGAAATCTGTCACTATTGTGTTAGTAGTATCTATGTCTTCTATAGTTCAGTCTGTTTCTTTTATGAATTAAGATGCTAAAATATTTTCAACATTTAAGTTTAATATTGATATTTTTTATTTATGATTCTGTTTGACAAGAAATAATTCCCTTTGTCTCTCTTAATGTTTGAATGTTCATGTTTGTATTGTATAAATTATATTTTTCAATTTTTGCTTCACTTAATGTATAAGACATTTTTCTAGGCCCTCATTTTTATTATCTTTTAAAAAACTTATTCTTGTAAGTAGCAGATTGTAGCATTGTTTTCTTAGCCAATCTGTCACTTTTTTGGTTTTAACCTATTCATACTTAAAGTTATCATATTTAGCCTATGTTTTCTTCCACTTACCTCTTATATTGTTTTCTCCCCAAATTTGCATCCCCATTTTGTGAATACAATATCTTTCCACTTTTTTTTTAACTTCATCTATTTTAAGGTCATCTTATTCCAACACCTCTCATTCTCTCACCCTCTTTAGGCCTTCCTCCCATTTGTTATTCCTTTCTCTTGTTTTAGAGTTTAACATATCAGTTCATTTTTAGTTCTTTCTTTTAAACTAGTTATTTAATTCTTCTCATCAACTGACACTTCCCTCCTTATACTAAGATGAAGTAAAAATGTATACATGATTTGGAATAAAGAATGATGACATAAACAAATTAAGAAGAAAATAAATTTTCCTATCATACCTATGGATAAGGGAAGAATTTATGACCAAATGAAACAAGGGAGACATCACAAGAAAAAAAAGCAGATACCTTAACTACATTAATTAAAAAAAAACTTGCCTACCATTTTAGAATTGACATGTGTATTGCTTACAAAGCAGAAGAGTGGTCACATACACACATGTAAAAATGTGGAAAGTTTTGTATGAAGTGATATGAGTAGAAACAGGAGAACATAGTATACAGTAACAGCAATAACATAATAACCAAGTATGAATGACATTATTAGCAATGCTAGGATCCAAGAGAACTCCAAGGAATTTGTGACAAAATGCAATCCCGTACTATAGAAGAAATTGATGGAGTCTAAATACAGTTTGAAGGAAAATATTTTTCAATTTTTCCTCCATGATTTTTTATATAAGCAATGTACATCTTCTTTTACAACATGAGGATCATGCAAATATGTATTGCATGATAGCACATGTATAGCCTATATCATATTATCTGCCCACTTGGAGAGGTAGGATGGGTTAATTAGTAGAGAGTGAAAGAGAACATAGATTGCAGAATGTCCAAAAACTATTATTCAAAATTGTATTTCCAGATAATTAGGGAAATAATAATAAAAATAATTTCCCTCTTTTTTCCTCTGTTAGTCAAGTAAAATCTTTCTCTTTTTTAATGAATGTTATTAATTGGCTTTAAAGTTTAATTTCTGAATCTTTTTCTAAAAATGATTTATTTCCTTCATTCTTTCTATGTACTCTAAACTTTTGTCCTTTGAATAGCACTTCATTCTTGAAAATATCTATTTTTTCAGGTGATAGGGAGGATACGGTCTCCTGGTAAGAATCTTCCTCTGGTTCCGATGGTCAGTTCTTTATTGACCTTCATCATTTCCCTCATAATTTTCTCCTCACCTATTTACCACAAAATCTCTTTCTAGGTCAATGTTCTTTTCACTTTTGCCCCAAAAGCTTTATTCTCTCTCTGTCTCTGTCTCTGTCTCTCTCTGTCTCTGTCTCTGTCTCTGTTTCTCTTTCTTTCTCTCTCCCTCTCTTGCCTGGAAAGTCAGCTTTTTAATTCATATAGGATCTTTTCCCATTGGGTTCTATTTGTTGGAACAAAGGCAATAATAGCAAACTTCAAGAATACTAAGGCTATATACAATAGCAGTCTAGCTGTGACTCCAGGCTGGCAGCTTGCCCAGCATGCCAAGGAGCATAGCATTGTATTATGCTCTGTGGTAAGTATTTGGGAGTATCCAACTTCAGGAATGTAATAAAGAATTAAGGAAAGATGTATATTAGCATCAATTATCAAATAACCATTCTTTCCTCTAAAGTAATGGGTAAAGAAAAAGCCAAACAAGAAATTTAGTAGTCATGTTGAAGAAAAGACTTTGAAGTGATCCCTGTCCCAAATTATATTTCTCTCCATAGTACAATTATAATTCTCTGCTCCCTAAAAGTGATAATTCCATCATTTCATAATTTAGCATCTTTCTACCTTTTTGGCTATTACTCTTCCTTATATTAACTTTATATTCCATCTAAACTGGGCCTTTGGACATGCCCTAAATATCAAAAGCTCTGTCTGGCTTCTATCCTATGCCATTCCCTTTGCCTTTTAATGCCTTCACTTCTCATATGCATATTTTGAAACCTATACCACAAAGCCAAGCTTGAAGGCATCAAGATTTCCCTGATCCAAATAGAAGTAAAACAAACAAACAAACAAAAACTTCTCTCTCTTCAGTGATCCCACAATACTTTATTTACTTCTCTTCTGTTGTACTTACCATATTTGGCTATATATTATATTTATTTTTTATATAGGATATCCCACAAGTCTTAAGTTTACATCTAGATTAAGACTTTTGGGACATCTTCTATATCATGTCTTTTCTAATATATAGTAAATCTCTTAATTACTTTAAGATGCATTTATCTTTGTATCTCCCATTGTCCCTATCATGTTGCCTTGTGTTCCTTGAGTTAAGTGTCTAAGTATTCCTTGAACAGATATGTATTAACTAATAGCAAACTGAATTTTGTGAATGAATGAATGCAATCTTTGAGGATGTGGATCTTTGCTGAGCCAAGGGATCATAAGACTAATCCAAGAGATTTGGTATCCAATGATTTTAATTGAGAAGTTGACTAAAGTACTCATTAATATCCACTTGCCCACATTTCCCAAGGTGAGTATTGGGGATTGTCTTTTATCTTTTCTTGTATCCCTAGCACTTCCAGTTCCTTTTAAAGACTATATCTCTTCTCCCATAGAATTCTAAACATAAGACACACTTTGAAAATGAGTCTAACCATGAATGAAAAAATGAATATTCAATAAAAAGAACTTTTTGAAATATGAGACAATAGAAATATAATAAGGGTTAAAAATGTGGCCCTGAGAAAAACCATTAAAAAATAACAGAAGCAACCACTAACAAAATTTCCTCCTTTTCCTCAATTTTAGTTCTGACTTAATTAGGATATGGTACTTTTTTTCTGTTTTCTTCCTCTCCTGTTCCTCTCTAATCCTTATAATTTTGTAATTTAATTTCTCAAAAATCCCAAAGATTACCTGTAAGAGAAGTATTATCATGTTTGGTCTATGATATTTCATAGAAGTTTCTCTATTATTTCATCTTTTCAACTTCTGCTTTCACTCTTGTCTTTTTGTGTACCTTAAAATAAATCTCTTAGTTTATTTTTGTTTTTTCTCAATTACTAAATTTTTTACATTCTTATATTTCTATTTTCTCAGATATTTAGAAATACTAGGCATTTTTAATGATATGTTTGTTTATGATTTTTATTTTGTCCTTTTCTAAGAACTATGATATTTAAATTGTCTCTTCACATTCTTTCTTTGACATAAATAAGATTTTTGTTCCCAATACAGAACTAGACAAGATCTCTCAGGCTTCTCCAACATTGGGCAATTCAATATTCATCACCCCTGTGTTTTTCTTAGGGGATGGAACTCTTAGAAGTTAGATAATGACTTTTTTTTCTTTAAGGTTGGAGGAGTGTTATTCTCTCTCCCTATGTGTGTCCTGCTTAGGTGCCCTCTGTTCCACTATTCTCTGGCCAACCCCAGTTTATTTTTTAAAATTATTTAGAATATTTTTCTATGGTTACATGATTCATGTTTTTTTTTCCTATTCCTCTCCCCACCCCTCCTGGAGCTGACAAGCAGTTCCACTGCGTAATATATGTATCATTGTTCAAAACCTATTTCCATGTTATTCATATTTACAATAGAGTGAACTTTAAACATCAAAACCCCAATCACATTCCCATCAAACCATGTAATCAATCATATGTTTTTCTTCTGTGTTTCTGTTCTCACAGTTCTTTCTCTGAATATAGATAGTGTTCTTTCTCATAAGTTCCTTGGTGTTTTCCTGAGTCATTGCACTGCTGCTACTAGAAAAGTCTGTTATATTTGATTGTGCCATAGTGTATCCTTCTCTATGTACAATGTTCTCCTGTTTCTGCTCCTTTTACTTTGCATCATTTCCTGGAGGTCATTCCAATTTGCATGGAATTCCTCCAGTTCATTATTCCTCTCAGCACAATAATATTCTATCACTATCAGATACCACAATTTTTTAGCCATTCCCCAATTGGAGGGCATCCCCTTATTTTCCAATTTTTTTGCCACCACAATGAGTATGACAATAAATATTTTTGTACAAGTAAGTATTTTTCCTTATTATCTCTTTAGGGTATAAACCTAGCAGTGGTATGGCTGGATCAAAGGGCAGGCATTCTTTTAAAGCCCTTTGGGCATAGTTCCAAATTGCCCTCCAGAATCAACCTTAGTTTCTTTAGAGAGCACTAATTCTACTTGTGTCTGTCGTGTGCCTAGCTGCAATCTCTGTTGTGGTCTGACTTTGCTACATGGATATCTATGACTTTGGAAGAGAGGTGGGTTGAAGGATAAGGCTGAGTTCTATTGCAAGCTTGTGGGTCAACTTGTAGACCTCCTAGAATGTGGTGTTTGGTGAGCGAAGTCATTATTGAGTGATTGAGTAAGGCATCCTCTATTGTAATTTCTTTGAGTTTTATTGGTGTTCAAACTAAGTAAATCAATTAATCAGTCAAAAACATTTATTAAGTACTTATTATTTGCCAGGCACTGTGCTAAGCACTGGAGACACAAAAAAGGTAAACAAAACTATTTTCCCTCAAGTAGCTTATAATCTAATAGAACTGCTGTCATATAATTCCTATTTTGAAAGATTTTGAGAGATGGTGAGGATTGGAGAAAATGCCTATTCTTTTGTCTTTTAGTAATATGGCCAAGAAATATTTTTTGAGTATTTTAGTCACTCAGCAAGCTGGCATGATGACTTCAAAGTGCATATTTTCCCTCCTAAAATCATGTAACTCCATTTTACCTCAGATTGTTTTTCCATATAAACCGCTTCTTCAGTTTTGATTTTAATGTCACCCAGAGGTATTTCATATGCATATTTGTGAGCTCTGAAATTCCATTATCTGATAATAATAATTTGTTATGCCATCTTTTCCTCCGTCTTGCAACTCCAAAACATGTTATTTATTTATATTGTAACCTTCAATTCCTCTACTCCTCAATTCTTTTCACTCTTGTAAAGGTTATTCTGATTTCCTTTCTCCATCTTGAAATGTTGGTGAACTGGTTCAACTCTAAATTGTCTTCTTCTCCAGAGTCCCTTGCCACTTTAACTTATTGAAGATCTTTCCCTTACAGACTAAAAACTTAGATTACTGCCATGATACTCTGCCTTTATTCCTATTTACATTCACTTAAGGAACTTGAATATCACCTGATCATGCTGACTGGGGTCAACTACCAATTTGTTACATAACCTTAACTGGGTTCTCACTACAATGAGACAATTCTTTTATAGCCCTAATAAATTTATTATACAACACACTGCAATGGCTTTTCCAAATCTTTCCATCCCTTCTTAAATCTCCCATGGCAATCCCCCAATGATCTTCTCAGCTGAAAATCTTGCTTTCTATTTCACTGAAAAAAAAATTAGGCCATTCTTTGAGAGTTCCATCTCTTCCCTTTCTCCTCCTCTTAGGTGACCCAAATTCATTCTGTTGCTAATTCCTTGACTAACATTTCACATGAAGAGATGGCCCTTCTAGGCAAAGGGAACTCCTCTACAAACAAAATTATCCCATTCCATCCCATCTTCTTCAGTAGGTTGCCCACTCTATTTTTTCAGAAATCTTCAATTGTTTCTTGTTTACATCGACTACTTCTCATCTGCTGATGAACATATTCATTTGCCCCACCATCGAAAACCCCTCATTTGATCCCTCCCTCTCCACTAGCTATATAATTCTATATCTCTACTTTTTTGTTTGTTTCTAAAACCCTTGAGAATGATATCCACAATAGATACCTCTACTTCCTTTCCTCTCATTTTCTAAACTCTCTTCATTGTGGCTTTTAACTGCCTCATTCAACTGAAACTACTTTCCAAAGCTACCAGTGATCTCTTAGGTGCCAAATATAATGATTGTTTCTCCATCCTTCTCCTTTTTTGATCCCTCTGTAGCCTCTGAACCTATTGTTTATTATCCTTATCTCTTTGCTTACTTTTTCTCTTTTTTGTGGTACTATGTCCTCTTATTTTTCCTTCTATTTGTCTAACTATCCCCTTCCAATTTTTTTTCCTGAACTTTCATCTAAGTCATACTTGCTAACTCTAAGTATTCCCCAAAGTTTTGTCCTGGGCCCCTTTTTCTAGCTTTATGCTATTTTGTTTGGTGATCTCACCAGGTCAGAAGGATTTAATTATAAGCATTATGCAAATAATTCTCAGAACTATTTGTCCAGTCCTGATTCCTTATGATCTCTAATCTCACATCTCCAATTATATATTACAAATTTTAAATTACGTGTCCAAAAATGAACTGTTGACTTACCCCCGCCATCAAATCTTCCCTATTGCCATTGACAGAATCATATTTCTTACTTTAGTCCTGGCCTATAAGTTAGATAACATTCTCAAGTCCTCACTCTAACTCTACATCACCATCCAATCAGTTGTTAAGTTCCATCATTTCTATCTTGGTAACATATTTATACATGCTTCTTTTTTTCCTCTGACACTGCCACTTTCCTGGTGAAGGGCTGCCTTTGTGATATAATATCTGAACTATTGCAATGATCTGTTGCTTTGTCTCTCTGCCTTAAATCTGTCCACTGAATTCATCTTTCTTAAGCATAGGTCTGCCACTCCCCCATTTGATAAATTTTCTAGTGGGTCTCAATTACCTATAGAATCTAGTATGGAATTCTTTTTTTACCTCTAAAATCCCCTCCTAACCTGCTGCCTTCTACTTTCTGTCTTTCTTACACTTTAATCCCCTTGACATGCTCTGTGATCCAGTGACACTGGCCTCTTTGCTTTTCACTGAACAAGATACTAATCTCTTGACTCTGGGCATTTTTACTGACTATTCCCCATGACTAGAATGCTTTCTCTCCTCATTTCCACCTCCTGACTTCCTTTGTTTTTTTTAAGTCCTACCTAAAATCCCATGTTCTGTAAGAATTCTTACTCAATCCTATTTATTTTTGATGTCTTCCCTCTAAGAGTAATTCCAATTCATGATATAAACATATATGTATACATTTATACAGGATATATATTTGTTTGTAGTTTTGTTTGTAAATATTCATGTTTCCCTTTTAGATGTGAGATCTTTAAGAGCAGAGTCTAGGGTTTGTTTTGTTTTATGTTGTTTTTTTTTCTTTGTATATCTGGCCCTTAGTATAGTGTCTGGCACATATTAGGGATGAACGAATGTTCTTGACTGGCTGTTTTTTCAAGACTTTTGTGTATCAGACCATATTAGATTTTCCAAAAGAAGTTTTAGTCATTAAGGAGTGAAAAATATCTTTAGTATTTGTAGTGTGAAAAGAACTTAAGATTCATCCAGGTTTTCAGCCACAGCAAGAACAAACCTAATAATTACTGTCAGGCATGTCATATCTGAATTACAAAGGATATCAGTAGTAATTGCATGCTGATTGTGAGAAGTAAAAATTACTTAAACAGACTCAAGCTGCTTCTAGTCTCCTTCTAGTCAGGCAGTTAGGTATCTTGCGTCTTTGTTTTTACTCACCCCTTTAAATTAGCCTCTAATTAGCCATCAAGTCATGTTGATTCTACCTCTACAACTTTTCTGCTATCCCTTTGCTTCACTTCATGCTCAATCATTGCAAGTTTTGGAATTGTAGAATATTCATTAATATCTTAGCTTCACCAATTCTAACTGTATTCCCCTGGAAATTAATGTACCCTTTTGGGGCCTCAATTTCTTCCTCTGTAAAATTAATGAAGTTTGATTAGATGCTTTCTGTGTTCTCAGTATAGGGTCCTCTAATACCATATAACTGTTTATTTGGAATACTATGGAAGACAGAATCTCAATTCCATTCCCTCCTGACTCTCAGATTCAAAGTCAGCCTTTCCTGAGATGAAAATATTTTCTTCTTCCTGTCTTTCCCTATATTAACATTCCCATTGACTTTGACATTATCTATCACCAGTCTTTCTGACACCTTCTTCCCTTTTATTCCATTGTGCTTTCTGTAATTCCCACTCCATTGATGATCTTCCTTTTCTTTTCAATTTTTTCTTCACATTCTTCTCATCTTCTGTACTAATGGAATCATGGCTTTCCTAAGAAGACACTGAACTTTGATCACCTGAATTTGTATTCTTAACCTTGGATTATTGATTCTGCTTTTTATTTATGTGCTGGTGAGAACAGTTAAAGTCACATCATTGCTCAGTTCCTGATTGCTTAATAGATTAGCTTTAACAAAGAATATATACTTCAAATTAATAGTAAAAAATACAAAGTTTCCCCTTAATACTTTTGGAAGAATAATCCTCATTACATACTTATAATTTGGGGGAGGAGATTATGGTTTCACACGTCTCTCAGTTCCTTTATAGCATTGACTAAAATTTCTAAGCCCAAACCTTTCTGGGTTGCCTTACTGGGTCTTTTACAATGTCTACCCTAGAATCTGAGAGTTGAAGATCAGATCATCAAAGCCTGAGTTCCTAAGCTTGAGATTCTACTCCTTGCAGCTAGAATTGAAAAGGAGAAAGGAAATAAGTCCCAAAGCTTAAATTTATTTCTCTAGATCACAGGAACAAGGAGAAAGAAGAATATGGCCCTTCCTTTTCCATGCATACTGTATGATGCACATGTTGCAGGTGAACAAGTCTTTCAATCCAGATGCTACCAGAGTGACTTTATTTCATTTAGGTAGTCTTAAAAGTACAGACATTGCTCTGAAGCCTCTGGAAAGAGACTGCACCCACATTTATGGTAATCCAATGCAAAATATTCATGACATGTACCAGTGCTCAAAGCAGCAGGATTCTAGTGTAAAAAAAATGGAACTGGACAACCTTGGGAAAAATCCAGTTGACTTTCTCTTTGGTAGGCAATCTAGTCTCTTCCTGTACCTTTTTATCTCTAAAGTTGTTGGTAGCAATGTCACCCTCTCATAATATCTATAAAAAGTTGCTCTAAGGAAAATGTTCCAATATATCAATTTTAGCTTTCTTTGAATTTGTCAAAGTATTATCTTTATAACTCTCTAGGTGACACAGTAGCTACAGTTTCAGGACTAGAGTCAGGAATATCTGAGTTTGGATACAACCTCAGAAACTTACTATGTGATCCTGGGTGAGTACCTGAGTAAATACTTGTCTGTCTCAGTTTCCTCATCTGTAAAATAAGGATGATAATAGTACCTAATTTTTAGGTTTGTTGTGAGAAACAAATGTTACAATAATTGTAAAGAGCTTACCATGGTACCCCCCAATAGTAAGCACTATATACATTTAGCTATTATTATTATTATTATTATACTTAACACAGTTCTTGGCACATAGTAGGTACTTACTAAATCCTTCTATTTTTCCCCCATTCACTCAAAGGAATTTGAATTGACACTTAAATCTTCACTTTGAAAGGAAAGACTGTTGTCTTTTAAAAGAATTTCAGGCATCATTGAGGTTCTGATTAAGATTGTGGGCAAGGCTATTGTTTTCTCCCAGTCTTGCCTCATTACTTAGCTGGTCTGAAATTGTTTTAATTCAGAGCAAATGAATGTTTAAAACCCTGATGATGAAAACATAGGATGCTCATAGAAAGCATTGTGTCTGATCTGTCTTTCCTGGGAGCTCTTTATCTTTAATTTGATATTTTTAAAATGAGGGATAAAAATTAGTTGAACAAGAAGCCAAGTAATTTTATATTGTAGACAATTATAGTTGCATTATCAGGAAGTAATTGACCTAGAGAATATTATTCACCAAATGTTAAAATGCCATCTGTATGATATATAATTTAAATGATATAACTATGTAAAATAGTCATATCTGTCTCTTACCTATGGTCACAACAAAGTATAACTACCCCTCTCCACTTAAAGATAAAATAATAGAATCTCAGATTTAGAAGGAAACTGATCTGTTATCTAATCCAAATAATTATCCAATGCACAACCCATTCCATGACAATAACAATAACATTATTTGAATAATAATAGCTAACATTTATACAGCACCTACAATATGACAGGTACTTTGATAAACCCTATAATTATTATTTCATTTGATCTTTACCCCTCTGTGAAATATATGGAATTATTATTGCCATTTTATAGAAGAGGAAATAGAAGCAAACAGAGTTTAAATGATTTGCTCAAGGTCATACAGCTAACAAGTGTCTGAGACTATATTTGAACTAATGTCTTCTTTACTCCAGTCTGGGAATCTACTATCCACAATCCCTTTACTGTGCCACCTCTGCTGTAGAACCTGTAGAGATGAGAAGCACTACAATCTGAGGTAGCTCATTGCATTTCTAACTGTTAACTTTTTTAAAAAATCTCTTCCTCATATTTAACTGAAGACTTTCTTCCTGTTATTTTTCCCATTGGGCCTAGTTCATAAAATACCAGGACTATAGATTGAGAGAGCCTTTAGAGATTATCTAATCCAAATCTCTGACTATTTAGAAAAGACTGAAATGATTTTAGTGACTTGTCCATAATCCTTAAATCATAGAGCTGGGACTTGAATATTGCCAGATTCTTGAAAGAATTATAAAAAAAAATGAAACTAATCATTTTGAATAGGCAACTCCCACATAATCACTTGAAAATTTCCAAAAAGGGAGAAAATGGATTCTTTTTTGGGGTAGGGGGATGGCTTTCATTTTTATTGGATTTAGTTTTTTAAATTACATATAGAAACAATTTTTGACAATTGTTTTCAATATTTTTCAATTCAGATTCTTTCCCATCCTACCTACTATCTCCTCCTTGAAGCAGTAAGTAGTCTTTATGGGATATTTAAGAGCTTTTATGTAAAATATCTCCATATTCCTCATATTGTGATTGAAGATACATGTCACACATTCAATGAAAAACTCATAAAGAAGGTGAAATTAAGGATGGCATACTTTGATCTTTAATCATATACCAACAGTTCCTTCTTTGGCATTTAGAAAAAATATGAGTCTTGTGGGTTATCTTAAAACCTTGTTTTATGGATAATAGTTTGGTCATTCACAGTTGATCTTTGTACAGTAACTGTTTCTATATATGCTGTTTTCCTCACTTCATTTTGCATCAGTTCACATATGTCTTTCCAAGTTTTTCTGAACTTATACTGTTCATCTTTTCTTATGGAGCAATTGTTTTCCATTAACCATACAGCACAACTTATTCAGTCATTCTCCAAATAATGACATACCCCCAATTAGTTTCCAATTCTTTACCACCACAAAAAGAGCTGCTAAAAATATTTTTGTACAAGTATGTCCTTTTCCATTACCTCTAATTCTCCATCTTATTTTTCCCCATTTGTTTTCCTCTTTCATTTCTTTTAGCATTTTTCTTGGTCACAAATGTTTTTGCTTCTGTTTATCTGCCTCCATGAGTTCCCCTCCTTGTTGTTTGTCCTCACTCCAACTTTTCCACATTCCTTTTATTTCTTGTTTCCCTATTGGATAAGATAGGTTTCTCTGCCTAACTAATATAGATGTTATTCCCACTTTGTGCCAATTCCAATGACATCAAGGTTCAAGCATTGCCTGCCTCCCTCTCTTCTTTCTTTCCACTATGGTGATTTCTTGCCTTCTCCTGTGAGATAATTTACTCCTAATATTTCCCATTTTCTCTTTTCACAGTGTATTATTCTCTTATTCCTTGATTTTTAAAATATAATATCCTGTTATATTGTACTTACTCCCAGATCTTTTTTGTGTGCTGATTGCTTTTTCTCCTAGACTTGAGATTTCTGGAATTTGTCTATAATAGTCCTAGAATTTTTAAATTTGGATTTTCTTTTATGAAGTGATCAGTAGATTCTTTTTACTTCTATTTACTTCTGTTCTTCAAGAACATTATTATTAATTTATTTATAATATTACATGATTCATAATTTTTCCCACCACTTTTCCCTCTTCCTCCCCCCTCATGGAGCTGTCAATGAATTATACTGGATTATACATGTATTGTTCAAAACATGTTTTCATAACTTGTAATACAGTGATCTTTTAACAGCAATACCCTAATCTTATCCCCATTGAACCATGTGATTGTCCATATGCTTTTCTTCTTCATTTCTACTCCCACAGTTTTTTCTCTGGATGTGGAGAGCATTCTTTCTTGTACCTTGGTGTTATTCTGTATCACTGGTATTAGTAGAAAAGTCTCTTACATTCAATTGGGCCACAATGTCCCAGTCTCTGTGTACAATGTTCTCCTGGAGCTGCTTCTTTTGTTCTTCATCAATTCTTGGAGGTCATTCCAGTTCACATTAAAATCCTCCAGTTCATCATTCCTTTCAGCACATTAGTATTACATCACCATCAGATACCACAATTTGTTCAGTCATTTCTCAAATGAAGGGCATCCCCTCATTTTCCAATCTTTTTGGCACCATAAAGAGCATTGCTATAAATATTTTTGGACAAGCATTTTCCTTATTATCTCTTTGGGGTACAATGCCAGCAGTGCTATGACTGGATCAAAGGGCAGACAATATTTTAAAGCCCTTTTGGTATAATTCCAAATTGCCCTCCAGAAGGGTTGGATTAATTCACAACTCCACCAACAGTGTATTACTGTCCCAATTTTGCCACATCCCATCCAATATTTGTCACTTTATTTTGCTGCCATATTGTTCAATCTGTTAGGTATAAGGTGGTACCTCAGAGTTGTTTTTATTTATATTTCTCTAATCAGGATGGATTTAGAATATTTTTTTCATGAATGAATTTCTTCATCAGAGAACTGCCTATTCATAACCCTTGTCCATTTGTCAATTAGGGAATGACTTGATTTTTGATAAATTTGAATTAGTTCCTTTTATATTTGGGAAATTAAAACATTGTCAGAGAGTTCTCTTATCAAGATTTTTTCCCAATTATTTTCTTTCCTTCTAATTTTGGTTACATTGGTTTTGTTTGTACATAACCTTTTTAATTTGATCTAATTAAAATCTTTCAGTTTGCATTTTGTAATGTTCTTTATCTTTTGCTACCTTAAAGTCCTTACTTTCCCACAGATCTGACAGGTACACTATTCTATAGTCTAATTTATTCAAGATTTCATTCCCTATATTTAAGTCATTTATCCATTTTGAATTTATCTTGCTATAGAGTCTTCAAGAACATTAGAGCAATGTTTTCCTGATAATTTCTTGCAGCATGGTGTTGTAAGATAATTTAAGGGTTGTGACTTAAAATCTACATTTAATTGGTCACCAGGGAAAGTTCCAAATAAAATACCCATCAGTTTGGAAATGTATGGTAATTTAATTAATATAGAGGGAAGAAATTTAAGGAGAAGGAGGAAAGAGGATATAGGATTCCTCCTTCCTGTTCTGTGCCAGGGGGAGTTTAAAATTCCTGCCTCTAGGTCTCTGAAGAAGATTAGAGGCTTCTAAGGGGATAAAGTTGGAAAACTAAAGGAGGGAAATTCAGCCAGAAACTCACCACTAGACCGGATAATAGCTTGTAGCCAGGCTAAGATGCCAAAAGGCCAGCACGGTGCTCTCAGCTAATTCTCCAAAGCCAATCAGGAAGAGAGTGTTCTGAGAGATGAAAAATCACAAATATATAGACCTTTAACCCTTGTATCTCCTCCTCTAAATTTTCACATCTACCAGTCACATCAAAGGCTTTCTCCATGACACTCCATACTTTTAATTCTCATCTTCTTTGATTATATCTTTTGAGTTACTTAACACTTCTTTGTTAAGTTCAACCTTTTGTTAGTTACTTGACCTGTTTGGGATTAATTTAACATCTATAGTTACTTAACATCTTTTTGTATTAAGATACTTGACCTTTTTGTGATTAATTTAACCTTGATAGTTACTTAACACCTTTTTGTATTAAGACCTAAATATATACTTATCTTAAAGTTCTAGCTTCACTCTAAGGTGAGAACTAAGTACCTTCATTGTTCAGTCAGGAGATGACAACTCTATCTTCCAGTAAAGTACATTCTAAGTAGGGTGGAGTAATTTAAAGTTCCCAAGTCATTCCTGATTTCATTAAACTAAGTATCTTCATTGTTACAAACTGGAAGTAGCTAAATCCAATATTCACAGTCTCCAGGCTCTTTTGTTTTATTCTGGATTTAAGGGACTCTAATTATTTTGGCATTCTCTCAGATCTATTTTCCATATTGGTTGTTTTTTTTTTTCAATGAGAGAATTCAAATTTTCTTTTATTTGTTCATTCTTCTGAACTTTATCATTTTCTGCTATCCAATGAAGTTGTTACCTTCCAATTGTCAAATTTTAATTTTGGGGGCTATTTTCTTTTTTAGACTAACCTTTCCATTTCCATAGATAAGGAATGTTTTTGGTATAGTATTTCATTTTTAGGTATTTTTTTCAGTAAATTTTTGGTTCTAAGCTTTTATAATTTTCTTTTCTATTTTTTCTAACTTTCTGATAAATACTTTTTATATTCTTTTCTGGAACTCTTCCAGGGTTTCATTTTGGTCTTATCATCTTCACATTTTCCTATGAAACTTTACACATTATCATTCTTGCATTGCTATCTTCTTCTGAGCTTGTATTTTGATCATCTCTCTTGTTGAGATATTTTTCTGGCATCAATAATGTTCCCAAGGGCCTTTACTAAAAATAATAAACAGTATATATCTAAAACCATCAGCAAACATCATCTGCAATGGGGACAAAGTAGAAGCCTTCCCAATAAGATCAGGAATAAAACAAGGATGCTCATTATCACCTCTATTATTTAACATTGTACTAGAAACACTAGCAGTAGCGATTAGAGAAGAAAAAGAAATTGAAGGTATTAAAGTAGGCAATGAGACCAAGCTATCACTCTTTGCAGATGATATGATGATCTACTTAAAGAATCATAGAGAAGCAACCAAAAAGCTAGTATAAATAATCAACAACTTTAGCAAAGTCGCAGGATACAAAATAAACCCACGTAAGACATCAGCATTTCTATATATCTCCAACACATATTATTAGCAGCAAGAATTAGACAGAGAAATTCAATTTAGAATCACCTGAGACAATATAAAATACTTAGTAATCTATCTGCTGAGACAAACACAGGAACTATATGAACACAACTACAAAACACTCTCCACACAATAGAAACTATATCTAAACAATTGGAAAAACATCGACTGCTCATGGGTATGATGAGCTAACATAATAAAAACAACAATCCTATCCAAAATTAATTTACTTATTTAGTGCCATATGTATTGAAATGCCATAAACATTTTTACTGAATTATAAAAAAACCATAACATTTGGAAGAAGAAAAGATCAAGGATATTCAGGGAAACAAGGAAAAAAATGTGAAGGAAGATGGCCTTGCTGTCCCAGATCTCAAACTATACTATAAAGCAGTGGTCATCAAAACAATATGGTTTTGGCTAAGAGACAGAAAGGAGGATCAGTGGAATAGACTTGGAATTGACCTCAGCAAGACTATCTATGATAAGCCCAAAGATCCTAGTTTAGGGACCAAAATCCACTATTTATTAAAACTGCTTAGAAAATTGGAAGACAGTCTGGAAGAGATTAGGTTTGGATCAACACCTCACACCCTACACAAAGATAAAGTCAAAATGGGTGAATGACTTAAATAAAAAGAAGGAAACTATAAGCAAATTAGTTGAACACAGAAAAGTACTCATGTCAGATCTTTGGGAAAGGAAGGATTTTAAAACCAAGGAAGACTTAGAAAAAAACACAAAATATGAAATAAATAATTTTGGTTACATCAAATTAAAAAGTTTTTGTACAAACCAAACCAATGCAACCAAAATTAGAAGGGAAGCAACAAATTGGGAAACAATCTTCATAACAAAAAACTTCTGACAAAGGCCTAATTACTCAAATTTATAAAGAGCTAGTCCAGTTGTACAAAAAAATCAAACCATTCTCCAATTGAAAAATGGGCAAGAGATATGAATAGGCCATTTTCAGTTAAAGGGTACACAAAACTGAAATGAATTAAATTACCCTATAATTCTGGCTTTGCCCAAATGAGGTTTATGTTTCAGGGAGTCATAGAACTGATATAGTGATGTTATTTGAACTGTTTTTTCTTCATATCTGTCACTTATATCACTTATTATTATGCCACTTATATTTTGTTGAGATTGTCAATCAATCACTATGTGTCAAGATAGGTAGAATTTCTCTCAAGGATCAGAGTCAAACAGAGGTTTTGCATCTGTAAGTAGATAGGACTTTTTGGCTAATATTTTATTTGAAGTTTTCTCAGAACTGTTTTAGATTAATAAAAATACAATTCAGACTTCCAGGTAAACATAGTGTCAATATAGACACAGGATACCTCCTCTCCTCATCACCTACCAATATATACTATTTCAAAAGGTCAAAAAAAATAAAATTCTTATGAACAAAGGGACTCCACAGTAGGGCACAGCATTGAAGGTATGTGGGATTTGGGCAGTTCCACATTATAAGGGGGTAAAATAGCTTCCACTAAAATGCAAGCTGATCAACCCTCCCCCACATGTCCTCACACACACAGAGCCAGTGCACTAGAGTCAGAGTCAGTGAAGGCAAGAAAAGTGGGAAATAGTTCAAAAAGAAAATAACAGTTTACAAATGATAACTATTGGAGGGGATGTGGTGAAATTAGACACCAATAGACCATTGGTTAATTGTGATCTGATAAAACAGTTCTGGAGGAAAATTTAGAATTCCACCCAAAGGACTAGGAAACTCTGATTACCTTTTAACTCAGCAATACTACTACGAAGTCTATATCCCAAAAAGACCCCACCAAAGGGAAAATGGCCTATTTACACACAAAAAAAATTAGAGTAATTCTTTTTGAAGTGGCAAAGAATTAGAAATTTAGAGGATATTTGTAAATTATGAAATGGCTGAACAAGTTGTGTTATATGACTCAAATGTAATATTATTGTTCTATAAGAAATCATGAACAGGATAATTTCACATATATCCCAAAGATTTATATGAACTGATGCAAAGTGTCAGAAGAACTTTCTACACAGTAACAGCAATTGTACAATTGTAAATGTACAAGCTGTGAAATACTTTGCTTTTATCAGCAGAACAATGATCCAAGACAATTCCAAATTATATAATTCAAAAGCTATTACCCTAAAAAAAGAAATACATTTCCCAGGAGCCCACTGACTTTCTGTCATTATGTACGTTCTGTAGATTGGCTATATTAGGTGGGGACATGGAAGGTCCCAGCTCTTTACTTCCAGTCCCGTGCTTGGTGGTGGTAAGGCAAGTGTTTGAACTGGTTGATCAGTATGGTCTTTATTTTGTATCTTCTTTATTCCTTGATTTCTAATGATCATTAATAAAGCTCATAAAAATATAATATTTTACTATTATAGATTATAATTTAATTTTTACAAAATGACACATGATGAAAATGTTATGCATCTCCAGAGAAAAAAACTGATGAAGTCTGAATGAAGATCAAAGAATACCATTTTCATGTTTTTAATTTTAAAATGTGTCTTCTTCCACAACATTATATATATGGAAATATATATATATATATATATATATATATATATATATATTTTATAGCCCATGTTTACCTTCTAATATCTGTCTTGCTTGCTGTCTCAGGTTGGGGAAAGAAGAGAAAGGGTGGAAGAAATTGGGAACTCAAAATGTTAGAAAACTGATGCTAAAATTGTTTTTACATGTAACTGGGAAAAATAAAATATTATTGCCATTATTCTTGTTTTTGGTGGAGGGAAAAGTGAGGACTGATGACTCTTAAGGAACTGTTTCCTGATCTTTTCAAAGGGAGGCAAGTGATCACATCTTAAAGATTATGACAATTGCAACTCAGAATATTTTCATTTGTAAGCATTCCTGGTGTTCTAAGAGTATCTAATCCAGCAGTTCAGCAAGTTGATTTAAGCTCTGAATTCAGAGCTCTGATGCTGGTGTCCTGATAAATTTGCTCCACCAGTCTAGAGATATTTTCAGCTGTGTGCAGGACTAATGGCCTAGCCAGAGTAAATTTTTCATCCACAAAATTTTCAGAAGCTCCAGAGTTGATCATGATTCTTCTTGCTTTGTCATATATATGAGTCATATTTAAAGGTGAAGATGAAGTTCTCTTGTAATTAGTCAAGGTGTAACTCACTTTGCACCATTGCCCTTGGATATTCCCTTAAATTGTGAGAAAATACAGATTGGACTGAAGCCAATATAGTATTCTCATTATTCAAAGCAGATGTATAGCAGCTGGACACTATAACAACTCATTTTTACCTTTGACACAGGGTTGCAGGTCTCATGTCTGTCTATAACTTCAGGGTCATCTCATATGAAAGGGCAAAGGCTATTTAGTAGCAAAATGACTTGGAATCTAGTTTTTATGTGGAAAATTTAGGTGGAACTATTGCAAGCACAGAAGGCACGAGAAACATCCAATAAAATTTTCCTAAAATAATAATAGTTATACCATTGTAAATTAGCCTTGTTCACATTTACAATATCCTATAGTCTGAAGAAATAAGGGGGAAAAACATACCTAGAGAAACCTTTAAATAAAAAGCCAACCATTGTCAGGATGTTACCAAAAACTAAATTTTCTTGTAAAGAACTTTGAGGCAGATTTTGGAATGTGGAATATAAATTTGAAAGCAAAGACTATTTAGACTTGGTGTCTGTCCCCAGTGCAACTCATGTTCTAAAATCAAAATTTAAAGAATAAATGAATTTAATTGAGTTATCCATTAGCAAAAAAAAGGAGAAAATTAACAAAACTAAGGGGAATTTTGCATATGTACATATTTGCAAAAGCCCTTTCCATCCTTGCATTAAATTAATTCATTAAAAAAATGTAAAGCTCAGTAAAAAAAAAAGCTTATCTTTTTCTCTAGGGTTTTGCAAATACATGCATATTTTCTTTAGCATCAACCCAGAAAAAAATAACCTCAGGGCTTTTCTTCAAAAACCCAGAGAGATTAGTGAATTGTTAGGTTTCAGCAATAAATTAATGAGAACATTTTGATGAGGACTGCTCCTCCCATGATATCTGTCCACACCTGAACCCCTTTATTCAAACCTTAAACAAAAAGTAATAAAGCTTTTTCCAAAGGTTTTCTGTGTAAGGACTGACTAAGTAATTATGCTATTAAGTAAATAGTAATTGGTTTCTTATTTCAAGCTTCTGGTTAAGTGAAATACTAATTAGTGTTCTTTTTTGCATTTTAACCTTTTGTTTCTAAAAACAACAAAATATCTAATTATATTCAGGAACAGAAAATTCTGTTTTATCTTTTTGCACCAGGTAGACTTGGAAGTCTAAACTTAACTGAGTATAGTGAATAGGGATATATTGTCTCCTTAGAGTCTTTAGTTCCTGACCGAAATTGTCTATCTATCTTTCTAGCCTAGTATCTTTTAACTCCTAGAAGTGCTGGTAGCATATTCTAAAAATGCAAATTGAAGAACCAGTGATAATCTGGTAGACAGAGTTTACTTAGAATGAATTATCTGTCCCAATTATAATTACATTTCTCATCTATAAAAATAAAATTAAAATTGGGAATCATACATAGATATTGTTTGAATGGGTTTTCCATTTTTGATCTGGCTCAGTTTTCCTCACTCAGATAGTCCTGCTATCATTCAGGTCTTTCAATATCTATGACTACATCTGAGTGACAATGAAATATTGGAAAATATGTTAGACTGATTCATGAAAAAGAAAGGTTGTCTACTGCCATAGAAGGAACAGACAATGTCTGAATTCAAATTAACATATACTATTCTTTAATTAATTATTTCCAAGAATTTTTCCCTATTGAAAGAAATATGTCTTTTTTCACAATATGATGATCACAGAAATATATATTATGTGATAGTATATGTATGTTATATTACCTGGCTAGATTTAAAAATATCAGAAAACTAATATTGAATAATCATTAGCATATGATTTGGAAAAATAAAACATGACAAAAAATTTTTGGACTGGACAAAGAAGATCCAAGGAGTGAGGGAGTCCAATATTTGTAAAGGGTTTTGCACTCTTCACTATTTTAGAGTGCTTGAAAACACAAGTTTAAATCTATTTCTGCTGGGTGATGTAAAGGGTGAATCACAAATAATAAAATATCCAAGTCAGCTGCCAAATTTTTATGGTGATTTAATTGATATAGTAGAGAAGATTTTAAGAAGAAGGAGGAAAGAAAGGGCTAATACCAGTCAGGAAGATAGGAGATCTAGAAAGAAAGGGTTTGAGTGTGAAGGAGGAAAGAATCAACTTGACATCCAAAGAGGTTTAGCTAAGATGCAGGGACCTGAAATCAGCTCCTGGGCAAACTCACTATCCAACACTCCAAGATGTTGGAATGCTTAGCATACTGTCAGCCAGAGTCATCTCTCCAGGGAGAGAGACATGAGGCAGAAAGTGAAATCCTTATATGGACATTTTTACATCATCTTTCTGTGTCTCATCTGTACCAATGAGGACCTAGCTTGACTTAGGACAGCCCAGAGGTCTGTCCTTTTTTTGCACATGTCTGTTGAAGGCCATCTCCTCAGATATTTAAATCTTGAGTTTGATGCAGACCTTAAAAATCTTGTCAAACTGAATCCCTATTCAGAGAATGCAGAGTTTCCAAGACCTGATTCTGTTATTCCAAGTATCTCTATTGTTACTGATCAGGAAATAGGTAAATCACATCTTCTAAAGAATGGTCTGATTAGGGTGGAATAGTTTTGAAATTCATAGTGAACATGTCAAAGTTCAAGTTCTTTCTGGAAGCAGGCCAATGAAGAATGATTTTTAGTCACTGGCAATTCTAGGATCAAGTGTTGCCCTGGATTATGCTGACTAATTATACTGGGTACTCTATTGAAGTAGATGTTGTTCATGGGAATGGGTTCTTAAGAGACCCTGAGACTTCTCAAGAGAAGAACGATTTCAATAACATTTAGTTAGGTCTCTTTATCATGATGAAACAATTACATTGACGTGATTTTTTTTTGTTTTGGTTAAAAATTAAATAACAAAACAGCTCTTCTTGAAAAGATTTTTTTAAAAGCATGCCAAATTATGCATGACCATGAAGCTGCATGTGATGAATACTTGCTTTGTATTGGCATCTATTTAATTTTTAAACTCTGGGAAACTTCATTTTTCTCATTTATGAATAGAAGGAAGGGAAGAAGAAAAGAATAAGCATTTATTTAGTGCCTACTGTGTGCCAGACACTAGGCTAAGTCCTTTGAAATATTATCTCATTTGATAATACCTTGACAAATTAAGAGAATGCTGAACTTGGAGTAAGGAAGATGATTTTAAAGGTAGTTTCAGACACTTACTAGCTATATAATCCTTGGGAAATCTCAGGGGGCTAGTCTCATTTAGCTTCTTCTTAACTCCTTCAGAAATTTCTTCATCTGTAAAATATGAATTACAATAGCACCTACCTACCATTATTTCTTTGAGGATGATATGAGATAATATTTGTAAAGCATTTTTAAAAGTTTAATGCATTTTAAAAATGCTAATCATTACCTCATAGTATTGTTGTAGCATCAAAATGAAATAATATATGTAGAATGTTTTGCAAAATTTAAAGGACCTAAATACATGTCAGATATTATTGTTGCAATAAACAATGTTTAAGGTTGATTTCAGGAAACAAATTCCCAAGTAAGTAAAGACTTCTACCATTTTCTTGGATCTACTATTCATAAATAGCATAACTGATCCATATTATTTTGATTCTACCATCTAATCCTTCTTTCTTCTCTCTTCCTGCTAAAACATAATTCTCCTTTATTCTTATGCATGAATTTAGAATTTCCTAGTATTCAACTGAGTCCTTTAAAATCCAATGAATAGCAATGCCTACTCACCATCCTTCATTCATTATACTTCAACCCTCTTATTTCCTGACACACCTGTCAACTTAGAAAAGCACAGAAATACTAAAGTAGTCAGAAAAAAGAAATAAATATTCCTAAATATTCCAAGCCCCAACTCATATCTACAGTTGACTTCATGACAGTGTCACCTGGATGTCCCATTTCAAAGTCATTATTTCCTAAACAGAATTCATCACTGTCTTCTCCAAAACCTTTCTTGATAAAATCATCTTGTTTCTATGTAGAACACCACCCAATTTCTCAGCAAACAATGTTAATAACCTTGGAATGATCTTTGACTCTTCCTGCTCTTTTATTGTGAAATGAGATATTTGCACTGTACTTAGTATAGAGGCTAACTCATAGTAGGCACTTAATAAATGCTCATTTCCTTCTTCTGCCCCATTACCATTCCCATAAAAAATCAGTTGCAAAGTATTATCAATTTTACCTCCATATTTTCTCATTTTTTTAAGGTCTTTGGAAAGATGGTATTCTTTTTTTTTTAAATATATTTTATTTGATCATTTCCAAGCATTATTCATTAAAGACATAGACAATTTTCTTTTCCTCCCCCCCAACCCCCATAGCCGACGCATAAGTCCACTGGGCATTAGATGTTTTCTTGATTTGAACCCATTGCTTTGTTGATAGTATTTGCATTAGAGTGTTCATTTAGAGTCTATCCTCTGTCATATCCCCTCAACCTCTGTATTCAGGCAGTTGCTTTTCCTTGGTGTTTCCACTCCCATAGTTTATCCTTTGCTTATGAATGGTGTTTTTTTCTCCTGGATCCCTGCAAGTTGTTCAGGGACATTACACCGCCATTTATGGAGAAGTCCATTACGTTCGATTATACCACAGTGTATTAGTCTCTGTGTACAATGTTCTCCTGGTTCTGCTCCTCTCGCTCTGCATCACTTCCTGGAGGTTGTTCCAGTCTCCATGGAACTCCTCCACTTTATTATTCCTTTTAGCACAATAGTATTCCATCACCAACATATACCACAGTTTGTTCAGCCATTCCCCAATTGATGGGCATCCCCTCGTTTTCCAGTTTTGGGCCACCACAAAGAGCGCAGCTATGAATATTTTTGTACAAGTCTTTGTGTCCATTATCTCTTTGGGGTACAGACCCAGCAGTGCTATGGCTGGGTCAAAGGGTAGATATTCTTTTGTCGCCCTTTGGGCATAGTTCCAAATTGCCCTCCAGAATGGTTGGATCAGTTCACAACTCCACCAGCAATGAATTAATGTCCCTACTTTGCCACATCCCCTCCAGCATTCATTACTTTCCTTTGCTGTTATGTTAGCCAATCTGCTAGGTGTGAGGTGATACCTCAGAGTTGTTTTGATTTGCATCTCTCTGATTATAAGAGATGTAGAACACTTCTTCATGTGCTTGTTAATAGTTTTGATTTCTTTATCTGAGAACTGCCTATCCATGTCCCTTGCCCATTTATCAATTGGAGAATGGCTTGATTTTTTGTACAATGGATTTAGCTCTTTATAAATATGAGTAATTAAACTTTTGTCAGGTTTCTATGAAGATTTTTTCCCAATTTGTTGTTTCCCTTCTGATTTTAGTTACATTGGTTTTGTTTGTACAAAAGCTTTTTAGTTTGATGTAGTCAAAATTATTTATTTTACATTTTGTGATTCTTTCTATATCTTGCTTGGTTTTAAAGCCTTTCCCCTCCCAAAGGTCTGACATGTATACTATTCTGTGTTTACCCAATTTACTTATGGTTTCCTTCTTTATGTTTAAGTCACTCACCCATTTTGAATTTATTTTGGTGTAGGGTGTGAGGTGTTGATCTATTCCTAGTCTCTCCCACACTGTCTTCCAATTTTCCCAACAGTTTTTATAAAATAAGGATTTTTGTCGCAAAAGCTGGGATCTTTGGGTTTATCATATACTGTCTTGCTGAGGTTGCTTTCCCCCAGTCTATTCCACTGATCTTCCTTTCTGTTTCTTAGCCAGTACCAAATTGTTTTGATGACTGCTGCTTTGTAATATAGTTTAAGGTCAGGGACTGCAAGGCCCCCATCATATGTGTTTTTTTTTCATTATTTCCCTGGATATCCTTGATCTTTTGTTCTTCCAAATGAACTTTGTTATGGTTTTTTCTAAATCAGTGAAGAAGTATTTTGGTAGTTCAATGGGTATGGCACTAAATAGATAAATAAGTTTGGGTAGGATGGTCATTTTTATTATATTGGCTCATCCTATCCATGAGCAGTTAATGTTTTTCCATTTGCTCAAGTCTAGTTTTAGTTGTGTGGCGAGTGTTTTGTAGTTGTGTTCATATAGTTCCTGTGTTTGTCTTGGGAGATAGATTCCTAGGTATGTTATTTTGTCTAAGGTGATTTTGAATGGGATTTCTCTTTCTAGTTCTTGCTGCTGAGCTGTGTTGGAGATATATAGAAAAGCTGATGATTTATGTGGGTTTATTTTGTATCCTGCAGCTTTGCTAAAGTTGTTGATTATTTCAATTAGCTTTTTGGTTGAATCTCTAGGATTCTTTAAGTAGACGATCATGTCATCCTCAAAGAGCGATAACTTGGTCTCCTCCTTGCGTATTTTGATGCCTTCAATTCCTTTATCTTCTCTAATTGCTACTGCTAGTGTTTCTAGTACAATGTCAAATAGTAGAGGTGATAATGGGCATCCTTGTTTCACTCCTGATCTTATTGGGAATGCATCTAGTTTATCCCCATTGCAGATGATATTAGCTGATGGTTTTAGATATATACTGTTTATTATTTTTAGGAATGACCCTTCTATTCCTATGCTTTCTAGTGTTTTTAATAGGAATGGGTGTTGTATTTTATCAAAGGCTTTTTCTGCATCTATTGAGATAATCATGTGGTTCTTGCTAGTTTGCTTGTTGATGTGGTCAATTATGTGGATGGTTTTCCTAATGTTGAACCAGCCCTGTATCCCTGGTGTGAATCCTACTTGATCATGTTGAATGATCCTTCTGATCACTTGCTGGAGTCTTTTTGCTAGTATCCTATTTAAGATTTTTGCATCTATATTCATTAGGAAGATTGGCCTATAGTTTTCTTTCTCTGTTTTTGACCTGCCTGGTTTTGGAATCAGTACCATGTTTGTGTCGTAAAAGGAGTTTGGTAGAACTCCCTCTTTGCTTATTATGTCAAATAGTTTGTATAGTATTGGGATTAACTGTTCTCTGAATGTTTGATAGAATTCACAGGTGAATCCATCAGGCCCTGGGGATTTTTTCTTAGGAAGTTCTTTGATTGCTTGTTGGATTTCACTTTCTGATATGGGATTATTTAAGAATTCTATTTCCTCTTCTTTTAGTCTAGGCAGTTTGTGTTTTTGTATATATTCATCCATTTCTCCTAAATTGGTGTATTTATTGCCATATAATTGGGCAAAGTAATTTCTAATGATTGCCTTAATTTCCTCTTCATCGGAGGTGCTGTCCCCCTTTTCATCTTTAATGCTGTTAATTTGCTTTTCTTCCTTCCTTTTTTTAATTAGATTGACCAGTACTTTGTCTATTTTGTTTGTTTTTTCAAAGTACCAGCTTCTTGTCTTATTTATTAAATCAATAGTTCTATCACTTTCGATTTTATTAATTTCTCCCTTAATTTTTAGGATTTCTAGTTTGGTTTTCTGCTGGGGGGTTTTAATTTGATCGCTTTCGAGTTTTTTCATTTGCATTTCCAATTGATTGATCTCTGCTCTCCCTTGTTTGTTAATATAAGCATTCAGGGATATGAATTTACCTCTGATTACCACTTTGGCTGCATCCCAAAAGGTTTGAAAGGATGTTTCACCATTGTCATTTTCCTTGATGAAATTATTAATTGTTTCTATGATTTCTTCTTTAACTAAACGGTTTTGGAGTATCATATTGTTTAATTTCCAATTGGTTTTAGATTTGGTTTTCCATGTACCATTACTAATCATTATTTTTATTGCCTTGTGATCTGAGAAGGCTGCATTCATTATTTCTGCTTTTTTGCATTTGTGTGCTATGTTTCTGTGACCTAATGTATGGTCAATTTTTGTGAATGTGCCATGTGGTGCTGAGAAGAAGGTGTATTCCTTTTTATCCCTATTTATTTTTCTCCATATGTCTATTAATTCTAATTTTTCTAAGATTTCATTCACTTCTTTTACCTCTTTCTTATTTATTTTTTGATTTGATTTATCTAAATTTGATAATGGTTGGTTTAAGTCTCCCTCTAGTATGGTTTTATTGTCTATTTCTTCCTTCAATTCTCCTAGTTTCTCCATTAGAAATTTGGGTGCTATATTATTTGGTGCATACATGTTGATTAATGATATTTCCTCATTGTCTAGAGTCCCTTTTAACAAAATATAATTACCTTCCCTATCCCTTTTGATCAGGTCTGTTTTTGCATTGGCTTTATCAGATATCATGATTACCACTCCTGCCTTCTTTCTATCAGTTGAGGCCCAGAAGGTCTTACTCCATCCTTTAATTCTGACCTTGTGGGTGTCAACCCTCCTCATGTGTGTTTCTTGAAGACAACATATGGTAGGGTTTTGGATTCTAATCCATTCTGTTATTTGTCCACGTTTTATGGGTGAGTTCATCCCATTCACATTCAAAGTTATGATTGTCATTTGTGGACTCCCTGGCATTTTGATAGCCTTCCCTAATTCTAACCTTTTCTTCTTTGGCTCTACCTTTTAGTCCAGTGATTTACTTTGAATCAGTCCCCCTTGTCCCCTCCCTTGATGTTTCCCTTTTTAGTCCCTCCCTTTTTGTTCCCTCCCCCTCCCCCTCTCTTTCCCTCCCTTTTTGTTCTCCCTCTCCCCCTCCCCCCTTGGTTTTCCCTTCTCCCTACCCTTGTTGGGTAAGATAGAATTCAAGATCCCTATGGATCTGGATGTTTTTCCCTCTCAGAGTTGATTTCCCTGAGATTGAGGTTTAAGTAAACCCCCCCCCCTTCCTCTCCTTCTTATAGGAGTTTTCTTCCCCTCCCCTTCCCATGTGAATCTTTGTGTGAGAACAATTATTCTATTTGATCTTTCTTTACCCCTTATTTATACATTACATTTTCCCCACATATTAGTATACATAGATTGATATAAATGTAGTCCTTATAGAAGAGAGTTTGAGTAAAAGAAGAAGATAACATTTTCCCCCTTTCCTTAATATTTACCTTTTCAGGTATTCCTTGCTCTTTGATTTTCGGTGTCAAACTTTCCACAGAGCTCTGGTCTTTTCGTTGCAAAAAGTTGGAAGTCTTCTATTTTGTTGAATGCCCATACTTTCCCTTGGAAGTATATAGTCAGTTTTGCTGGGTAGCTGATTCTTGGTTGGAGACCCAGCTCTCTTGCCTTTCTGAAGATCATGTTCCAGGCCTTACGATCATTCAGAGTAGAACTTGCAAGGTCTTGTGTGACCCTGATTGTCATTCCTTTATATCTAAATTGTTTTTTTCTGGCTTCCTGTAGGATTTTTTCTTTTGTTTGATAGCTTTGGAATTTGGCAATTACATTCCTGGGAGTTGTCTTTTGGGGGTTTAGTGTAGCAGGTGTTCTGTGAGCTCTGTCAGTGGCTGTATTGCCCCCTTGTTCTAGAATCTCTGGGCAATTTTCTTTGATTTTATCTTGTATCACCAGGTCGAGTTTGGTGTTTATTTCTGGCTTTTCTGGGAGTCCAATTATTCTTAAATTATCTCTTCTCCCTCTATTTTCCAGATCTGTCATCTTGACCACGAGGCCACACTCTCTCCTGGCTCTCTGGGTCGGGTTGCTTTCCGGAAGTTGCCTTCAGAATAGCTGGCCTTGAGGCTGTTTCGTTGGCCTGTGGGGGGATGGGCTGCAGCTTCCTCAAGCTCCGAGGGCAGTGACTTTCACTGAGACTTGGATAGCAGGATCCAGCCCGTGATGCTTTCTTGCCCGCCCTGAGGGTTGCTGTTGTTTCGACCCTGCTCTCTGCCGGGGGAGCTCTGAGGGCAGTGACTTTCACTGGGACTCGGATAGAGGGCCCTGAGGGTTGCTGTTGTTTCGACCCTGCTCTCTGCCAGGGGAGCTCGAGGGCAGTGACTTTCACTGGGACTCAGATAGAAGGCCCTGAGGGTTGTTGTTCAGACGACCCTGCTCTCTGAGCAGGGCGGGGCTGCGGCTTCCCGGAGCCTTGGGCTCTGCGCTCCTACCCCTTAGGTCCAAGTGATCTCGGGTTCTGGCTTTTGAGGGGGGCCGTACCTTTTCATCTGGGTCCAGGTCCAGGAGGAGGATTCCCAAGGTCTATGCTGTTGATCGTCTTGAATTTCGGCGCCTTAGGAGCTTATAGTTTGAGATCGGTCGGGAAGGGTTTTCCGGAGATCTGAACTTTAGCTTTCTCTAAGCCGCCATCTTGACTGGAAGTCCATATTTTCTCATTTTTCCATTCAAAATCTGTGCTTTGCCTTTTAGGTTCTCACCATCACTCACCTGAATTTTTTTTTTAAGTAACCTAATTTGCTTGTATATTTCTAGCCCATCCACTTTCCAGTTTATTGCTTACATATTTGATAAAATATAATATTCCCAAGGTTCTGATCTGTCCATACTACTTCTCTGCACAGAAATCATCCATCGTCCCTTATCTCCACAGTTTGAAACATGAACCCCTTAGCATAGCATTTAAGACTTCCAACAATCTGGCTCCAACCTGGGTTTCTAGTTTTATCTCACTTTACTCCTTTCCATGTGATCTGTTTCAGCTAAACTACAATATGAGATGATCTCTGTCATAGCCTTTCTTATTTTGCCTCCCTCCATCCATTCACATCAAATATACTGTACTCTTTACCTGAAATGCACTCTCTCTCATCCCTGACTTTAAGATTTTTTATTTCAAAGCTCCACTCAGGTTCTGCCATCTCTATGAAGCCTTCTCTGATTTCCCCATTCTATAATGACTGTTATTTCTCTCTCTCTCTCTCTCTCTCTCTCTCTCTCTCTCTCTCTCTCTCTCTCTCTCTCTCTCTCTCTCTCTCTCTTTCTCTCTCTCTCTTTCTCTCTCTCTTCAAATATTCATTAACATTTTGCCTTGTTTAAGGCCTTATTTTTAATACTTGCTTATTTGTATATACTTTACACAATAATCAGAATGTAAGCTTTTTGAAGGCAAGGATTGTTTCGTTTCTGTCTTTCTAGCCTTAGTGCCTAACACAGAGCTATAGTAGGTTTAATAATCATTTTTAAATTGAATTAAGTTAGGCCCAATCTTTGTCTACCTCTGCTACCTGAAAGATGAACTAATAAATTAACTATATGGAGAACACATCTAACTTAATGCCATATCCTGACAATGTTTAGTTAGAATAATTGAAAAAAATCTTATTCTGTGTATAACTTTTATTTTTAGTCTTTTTTGCTAGTCAACAATGAAGTTTTCAAGTACATTTGCAAACACCCCCAACCCCCAAACCTGTCTCAAGTCCACAAACTTAAAGTGATATTTTTCCAGTAAAATAAAAATTAAATCCTTGATACTAGAAATGGCTAAACTAGAATTTGGCACTATTCACAATATATGGTTTAATTATACCCAGGAGCCTAATTACTTTTCCCATTTTGATGTTCAAAAATTACAATGTGAGTTCTATGCCTTGGGGGTAATTAAGCAATTGTTTATTCTTGAGAATTAACTTAAGTGCTTTTGGTGGATGAATATTCCCTTTGAATAGGCTGTTGTACCTCAAAGGCAATAATAGAATATGCCTTAATACTAAATTATTCTTCCTGTTTTCTATTACACAAATGATGACTTAAGTAATTATTCTAGAAGTTTACTGACTGAGAAATTATCTCACTGTATATCTATATAGACACATTCACATTATATATGTACATTCATAAAGAATCATATGAATATATGTATACATTAAAAATAAACATCACATATTACATTTCTATATGATAGTGAATCTATATGTTAAAACAACAGTCAAGGTATTGTTGTATGGACAAGATTATTAGCTTAAATTCAGATAATGAGACCTTCTATGTATTGTCCACAAATTTCTAATAGTTCATATAAACGTGGAATAGAGAAATAATTTCTATAAATAATCTTGCAGGACAAAAATATAGATTGAAGCAAAACAATATTTGGTCTGTATTCAGACTTTTAAACTATTCTTTGCCTGCTTAAACATCTAGCATATAAAAAGCATTGATTTCTTTGAGGAGTATGTATAGTGAGCCATTTTCCCTACTTAGATTTATTCTGATGGATGAATCCCAAAAGACTGCCTGCTATTTTGAATTCTAGTGATACTATTCTCCTAACATCATAGCTGAATAACCCTAAAATGTGTGTTTCCCATTTATAGACAACCACCAGGCAAGGCTAGTTCTTAACAAGGATATTTGCAAAGATGATATTGTGAAAACAGTAGCTACAAAATATTCCCTACCTATAAACTGAGGACACTCTTCAAAGGATAATCATAGCAACTGAATGGGAAAATGGGCATAAACTTTGTGAATAATGATAGAATGCATGTAGGGAATCTATTTGGCCAAGCTTCTTCCCTTGAGTGCAGCATTTCTGTTGGGTGGGTTGTTTATCTGAGTTCATAGGACCTGTTTTTCTTTTATTCTTAATCACCAAGTCTCTTGAGTTCAGAGCTGGCTATCTTTGTTGTCAGACAGCACATTGTTTGAAACTAGTTCTTTCTTTCAAAGGATGCTTCTTTATTTATAGATCTGGAATATGTGACCCTCTTCCCTTAATTCTGTTTCAAAAATGTTTTTGAATTGACTTGAAATGTCCACATACTATATGGGATGTTTCTTTCTGGGTGAGAGGAAACTGCTAAAAGTCATTCCTGTTAGGTGAAGGTAAGAGAACAGAATATAGTTCCTTTGCCTCCAAAGATATATAGAACTCATTTCTTTCCTAACTAATGACTCACTCTTCTTCTTTTTCAAATTCTTGAAATCTTGACTATCTCTAAGGCTTAGATATTTAAAATCCAGCAAGTGTATGGCCATTTTGTATTTTAAAAGTGATATTTTCCTTCACCTAATTCAATTTAAAAGATAGATGCTTACAATTGGATATAAGAAATGGTAGGAATTAAAATGGGTTTTGGTCAATTTAAGAGTTATAAAAAGTTCAGTTTACTTTTTAAAAATTTTAATTATTAAGTCAAAAGGCTGTTAGTAGCTTTATTAGCTTTATTACAGCAAGGTAGAGAAGAAAATGTAGGAAGAAGGTAGAAAATATTGCCTAGCTAAATACCCTAAGTAGAGATCTGAGTGCAGATCTTGAATGTGAATCTGAATGCAAATATTACCAGCTCACAAGTGTCTCTAGCCAAGTGTTTCACCAACCAAAAGAGAGTCTGATGCCACAAAGACTGAGCAGCCAAAGAGAGTCTCTCTGAAGAGATCATCATACAGAAGACAGGAGAAGATTTGAAAAGCCAATGGCTCTGAGCAGGGTTTCCTCTTTAAGCAAGAGCCACCAATACAGAATCCCACTTTCAGAAGGAGCCACCAATGTGGAAGCCTTCTCCCTTCAGCCCGAGTCACCAACACAGAATCTCCTACACAATGATTTTTAGCTCTTAGTTTTTGCCTTTTATTTATAAGCCCCCTTTACCCATGTCATTTCTGTCTCTCTGGTTTCTACTTCATTTTACTGTGGGCTGGTCTATTTCTGCACATCTCAGGAACCACTCATAGTTTCTTAATTTGCTTGGCACTTCCCAAGTTCTTGATTGATTAAGTTAAAATAAAGGGAGTTTTAAATTCCCTTTCATAGTATTAACACTAAAATTTTATTGAATAAAATCTGTCATCCCACATTTTAATTAAGTCAACTGATATGAGAATTAAGGAACAAAGTAGTTCTCTTCTATTAATTTTTTTCCAAATTCTTTTTTAAAACTCTTGACATCTGGGTGGCAGCTGGTAGAAAGACAAATGGAAGAGTGAATTTGGAGCCAGAATACATGAAACTACTTAAGTCCTTGCTCTGCTTCTCACTAGCAGTGTAACATTGGACAAATAACTTATTCACTTTGGGGCCACTTAGGGATGCATGGCTGAGTTATGAGATATATGATTCAATTGGCAAAAGAAAATAAAGATATAAAAATAACTTCTGTATGAAATATAGAATATTAAAGTCTCATGTGTAAAAATTCTAAGTAAAGAAAAAATAAATCTATAATAAGTTTGTGAATTAGGGCCCAATTAAAGTGGTTTATGTAATCATGAACTTACCAAATAAGTAGCCAGGATTCCAGAAAGTTTGCCTCACTATGAAAGACAGAAAAGGGACTTGATTTTAGCAACAAATGGGAGTTAGGATGGAGCTAGAATAATCACTGTTATGTGCTTGATATAATGGGTGGTACAAGGAAATCTTGCATTTAACACAGGTTATACAGCCACAACTTCAAGTCTCACACATGATCAAGTCCTTTTACTCTTTATGCAGAATGTCATCAATCTATGTACAATTGGTTTGGTCTCTTTGACCTTGTGCTTGATTGGCACTATGCAAGTAGCTTTGTGCTTCTTTGGTACTATACAGTGACTCTTTGCATATTTCCTTCTGCAATCAGACAGAATCATTAGACAAGGTCCCATAAATTTTAAATAAACAATGGTATCATTTTTATAGTCTAAAACTTTTGGGGTGTGCATTGACATTAGGGCAAATGTATTTAAAACTCATATTACTCCAAATAAAAAAAAATCTTCTCAACACTGGTGATGTGTTTCAAATACAAAAAGGAGAGAAAAAATAAAACTGAAATACTATATTGCACATGCAAGCAGAAACCATAATAAAAGTTTTAAAAATCAAAACTATATAGCTTACAATCAGTGACACACTGTGTCAGCTAAGAAGAGATAGGATACAAAGGTTTCTCACCAAAAATGAGATCCATTTCCTTTTCAAAATTGGCCATGATCCACTGTCAGAGTGCAAATTATTTTTTTACAAAATAACAGTTTTTGGGTTGTTATTTTTTTTAAAACATTATTTTATTTGGTCATTTTCATACATTATTCACTGGAAACAAAGATCATTTTCTTTTCCTCCTGTCCCCCGCACCCCCCCCCCCAGCCTTTCCCTCTCCCATAGCCAACACATGATTCCACTGGTTATCACATGTGTTCTTGACTCGAACCCATTTCCCTGTTGTTGAAATTTGCATTATAGTGTTCATTTAGAGTCTCTCCTCAGTCTTATCTCCTCCAACTCTGTAGTCAAGCAGTTGCTTTTCATCCATGTTTTTACTCCCACAATTTATCCTCTGCTTGTGGGTAGTATTTTTTTTAGATCCCTACAGATTGTTCAGGGACATTGCATTGATACTAATGGAGAAGTCCATCACCTTCGATTGTACCACAATGTATCAGTCTCTGTGTATAATGTTTTCCTGGTTCTGCTCCTTTCGCTCTGCATCACTTCCTGGAGGTTGTTCCAGTCTCCATGGAATTCCTCCACTTTATTATTCCTTTAGCACAATAGTATTCCATCACCAACATATATAACAATTTGTTCAGCCATTCTCCAATTGAAGTGCATCCCCTCATTTTCCAATTTTTGGCCACCACAAAGAGCGCAGCTATGAATATTTTTGTACAAGTCTTTTTGTCCATTATCTCTTTGGGGTACAAGCCCAGCAGTGCTATGGCTGGATCAAAGGGCAGACATTCTTTTATCACCCTTTGGGCATAGTTCCAAATTGCCCTCCAGAATGGTTGGATCAATTCACAACTCCACCAGCAATGAATTAATGTCCCCACTTTGCCACATCCCCTCCAGCATTCATTACTTTCCATAGCTGTCATGTTAGCCAATCTGCTAGGTGTGAGGTGATACCTCAGAGTTGTTTTGATTTGCATCTCTCTGATTATAAGAGATGTAGAGCACTTTTTCATGCGCTTATTAATAGTTTTGATTTCTTTGGCTGAGAACTGCCTCTTCATGTCCCTTACCCATTTGTCAATTGGAGAATGGCTTGATTTTTTGCACAATTGATTTAGTTCTTTATAAATTTGAGTAATTAAACCTTTGTCAGAGGTTTTTATGAAGATTGTTTCCCAATTTGTTGCTACCCTTCTGATTTTGGTTACATTGGTTTTGTTTGTACAAAATCTTTTTAATTTGATGTAATCCAGATTATTTATTTTGCATTTTGTAACTCTTTCTAATTCTTGTTTGGTTTTGAAGTATTTCCCTTCCCAAAGGTCTGATATGTATACTATTCTGTGTTCGCCTAATTTTCTTATAGTTTCCTTCTTTATGTTCAAGTCATTCACCCATTTTGAATTTATCTTGGTGTAGGGTGTGAGGTGTTGATCTAAGCCTAATCTTTTCCACACTGTCCTCCAATTTTCCCAGCAGTATTTATGAAATAGTGGATTTTCATCCCAAAAGCTGGGATCTTTGGGTTTGTCATATACTGTCTTGCTGAGGTTGCTTGCCCCCAGTCTATTCCACTGATCCTCCTTTCTGTCTCTTAGCCAGTACCAAATTGTTTTGATGACCGCGGCTTTGTAATATAGTCTGAGATCTGGGACTGCAAGACCCCCTTCCTTTGTATTTTTTTTTCATTATTTCCCTGGATATCCTTGATCTTTTGTTCTTCCAAATGAACTTTGTTATGGTTTTTTCTAAATCAGTAAAAAAAAAATTTTGGAAGTTCCATGGGTATGGCACTAAATAGATAGATGAGTTTGGGTAGGATGGTCATTTTTATTATATTGGCTCGTCCTACCCATGAGCAGTTAATGTTCTTCTAGTTGTTCAAGTCTAGTTTTACTTGTGTGGCGAGTGTTTTGTAGTTGTGTTCATATAGATCCTGTGTTTGTCTAGGGAGATAGATTCCTAAGTATTTTATTTTGTCTAGGATAATTTTGAATGGGATTTCTCTTCCTAGTTCTTGCTGCTGAGCTGTGTTGGAATTATATAGAAATGCTGATGATTTATGTGGGTTTATTTTGTATCCTGCAACTTTGCTAAAGTTGTTGATTATTTCGATTAGCTTTTTGGTTGAATCTCTAGGATTCTTTAAGTAGACCATCATGTCATCCTCAAAGAGCGATAACTTAGTCTCCTCCTTGCCTATTTTAATGCCTTCAATTTCTTTTTCTTCTCTAATTGCTACTGCTAGTGTTTCTAATACAATGTCAAATAATAGAGGTGATAATGGGCATCCTTGTTTCACTCCTGATCTTAATGGGAATGGATTTAGTTTATCCCCATTGCAGATGATATTAGCTGATGGTTTTAGATATATACTGTTTATTATTTTTAGGAATGACCCTTCTATGCCTATGCTTTCTAGTGTTTTTAGTAGGAATGGGTGTTGTATTTTATCAAAGGCTTTTTCTGCATCTATTGAGATAATTATGTGGTTCTTGTTGGTTTGCTTGTTGATGTGGTCAATTATGTGGATAGTTTTCCTAATGTCGAACCAGCCCTGCATCCCTGGTATAAATCCTACTTGATCATGGTGGATGACCCTTCTAATCACTTGCTGGAGTCTTTTTTCTAGTATCCTATTTAAGATTTTTGCATCTATATTGATTAGGGAGATTGGTCTATAATTTTCTTTCTCTGTTTTTGGGCTGCCTGGTTTTGGAATCAGTACCATGCTTGTGTCATAAAAGGAGTTTGGTAGAACTCCCTCTTTGCTTATTATGTCAAATAGTTTGTATAGTATTGGGATTAACTGTTCTCCGAATGTTTGATAGAATTCACTGGTGAATCCATCAGGCCCTGGGGATTTTTTCTTAGGAAGTTCTTTGATGGCTTATTGGATTTCTTTTTCTGATATGGGATTATTTAAGAAAACTATTTCTTCTTCTTTTAGGCTAGGCAATTTATATTTTTGTAAATATTCATCCATATCACCTAGGTTGGTATATTTATTGCCATATAGTTGGGCAAAGTAGTTTTTAATGATTGCCTTGATTTCCTCTTCATTGGAGGTGAGATCCCCCTTCTCATCCTTGATGCTGTTAATTTGCCTTACTTCTTTCCCTTTTTTAATTAGATTAACCAGTACTTTGTCTTTTTTGTCTGTTTTTTCAAAGTACCAGCTTCTAGTCTTGTTTATTAGCTTAATAGTTCTGTCACTTTGTATTTTATTAATTTCTCCCTTAATTTTTAGGATCTCTAGTATGGTTTTCTTCTGGGGTTTTTTAATTTCTTCATTCTCAAGTTTTTTGATTTGCATTTCCAATTCCTTTGTCTCTGTCCTCCATAATTTGTTAATATATGCACTCAGGGATATGAATTTTCCTCTATTTACTGCCTTGGCTGCATCCCATAAGGTTTGAAAGGATGTTTTGCTGTTGTTATTTTCTTCAAAAAAATTATTAATTGTTTCTATGATTTCTTCTCTAACTATCCGATTTTGGAGTATCATGTTATTTAATTTCCAATTAATTTTTGATTTGGGTCTCCATGTACCCTTGCCGATCAATATTTTAATTGCCTTGTGATCTGAAAAGGCTGCAGTTATTATTTCTGCTTTTCTGCATTTGAGTGCCATGTTTCTATGACCTAGTGTATGATCTATTTTTGTGAATGTGCCATGTGGTGCTTAAAAGAAGGTGTATTCTTTTTTGTCCGTATTTATTTTTCTCCATATGTCTATTAACTCTAATTTTTCTAAGATTTCATTCACCTCTTTTACCTCTTTCTTGTTTATTTTTTGGTTTGATTTATCTAAATTTGATAGTGGTTGGTTCAAGTCTCCCACTAATATGGTTTTACTGTCTATTTCCTCCTTCAATTCTCCTAGTTTCTCTATTAAAAATTTGGATGCTATACCATTTGGTGCATACATGTTGATTAGTGATATTTCCTCATTGTCTATACTCCCTTTTAGCAGAATATTTTTACCTTCCCTATCCCTTTTGATCAGGTCTATTTGTGCTTTGGCTTTGTCAGATATCATGATTGCAACTCCTCCCTTCTTTCTATCAGTTGAGGCCCAAAAGGTCTTACTCCAACCTTTGATTCTAACCTTGTCAGTGTCAACCCATCTCATATGTGTTTCTTGAAGAAAACATATGGTAGGGTTTTGGGTTCTAATCCAATATGCTATTTGTCTACGTTTTATGGGTGAGTTCATCCCATTCACGTTCAAAGTTATGATTGTTATTTGTGGATTTGCTGGCATTTTGATATCTTCCCCTAGTTCTGACCTTTCTTCTTTAGCTTTCTCCTTTTGAACCAGTGATTTACTTTAGGTCAGTCCCCCTAGTCCCCTCCCTTGAGATGCTTCCCTTTCTAGCCCCTCCATTTTTATGCTCCCTTCCCCTCCCCCCTCTCCTTCCCTCCCTGTTTGTACTCCCTCCCCCCTTTCCCTCCTTTATTTTCCTTTCTTTCTTGCCCTAATGGGTAAGATAGAATTCAGGATCCCACTGGATCTAGATGTTCTTCCCTCTCAGATTTGATTTCACTGAGAGTAAGGTTTAAGTAATTCCACTTCACGCTCTCTTCCTCTCCTTCTCATATGAGAGTTCTTCCCCTCCCCTTCCCATGTGTATCTTTATATGGGAAAGATTATTCTATTGATTCCCCCCCTATTTCTTGAAGTTAATCTTAGTATTATCGACGGTTCCCCCCTCCCTTTTCCTTTCTTTGCCCCAACTTTCCCCAAATCTTCTTAATGCCCCAATCTTTCCCTATGCATGTTTCTTCTAACTACTCTTATGATGATACAATTTATGAAAGTTACACAAAACTTTTTCCCCACATATTAATATATATAATTTGTTGTAAATGTAGTCCTTATAGAAGAGAGTTTGACTTAAAGAAAAAGATAAGATTTATCTCCTTTTCCCTTTCTTTCATATTTACCTTTTCATGTTTCTCTTGCTTTCTGTGCTTGGATATCGAACTTTCCACAGAGCTCTGGTCTTTTCTTAGCAAATGCTTGGAAATCTTCTATTTTGTTGAATGCCCATACTTTCCCCTGGAAGTATATAGTCAGTTTTGCTGGGTAGTTGATTCTTGGTTGGAGACCCAGCTCTCTTGCCTTTCTAAATATCGTGTTCCATGCTTTGTGGTCTCTTAGTGTGTTAGCCGCTAAGTTGTGTGTGATCCTTATGGGAGCCCCCTTATATCTGAAGCTCTTCTTCTTGGCTTTTTGTAGGATTTTCTCCTTTACTTGGAAGCTCCTGAATTTGGCAATTACATTCCTAGAGGTTGTCTTTTGGGGATTTAGTATAGAAGGTGTTCTATGAATCCTTTCTATTTCTATTTTGCCCCCTTGCTCCAGAACGTGAGGGCAATTTTCTTTTATAATCTGCTGTAGAATAATATCGAGTTTATTGTTTATCTCTGGTTTTTCTGGGAGACCGATAATTTGGAGATTTTCTCTTCTCCCTCTGTTTTCCAGATCTGTGAGCTTCTCAGTGAGATGTTTTATGTTTTCTTCCAATTCATTAATTATTTGGGTTTGCTTTATTGATTCTTGCTGTTTTATCATCTCGCTTTCTTCGAGGTGCTTAATTCTGGTCGTTAGGGACTGGTTTTGCTTTTCAGCCTTGTCTGCCCTTCTATTGGATTCTTTGAGTTCTTTTTTCCAATTGAGCATTCTTATCTGTCAGACAGCTGATCTCTTTCTCCCATTTTTCTTTCCAGGTTTCCATCTTTTGGATAAGTTCCAGTTTGAGATCTTCCAGAACTTGTTGATAGTTTCCATTTTGGGAGGCGTGTTCTGAATTTTTTTGGATTTCCTCCTCATTCTCCTCTTTTCCTTGGGTACTTCCACCATAAAAGTTTTCAATAGTCACTTTTTTCCCTTTCTTCCTGGAGGCTTGATTTTGGGCCATGTGAGCCATCCCTTTGGTGGTTTTATCCCCCTTTCCTTTTTGGTTGGGATCTGGGTTATATGGGCGGTTTTTCTGTGAATTTAGGTTGCTTCAGACTAGTTCTTCCCAGCCTCCAAGGTTTCTTAGAGCACTGGGTCCCTGATCACAGCCACACTGCCCAGGTGTTCAGCTCCGCCCAGATAATCAGCGCGTGGTCCACCCCTGGTGTTTAGCTCCGCAGAGATGTGCAGCGCAGCCGCCCCAAGTACAGTTCCCTGAAGTGCTGGATTCTCCAGTGAAACCACCCTGAGACGTTTTTTCCTGGCAGTCCCCAGATCCCAAGGACCCTGGAGTGCCCCCCCCAGACAGAGATGTTCCCCACTCACTCGCTGTCCTGGTGGGTGCTCAGGTAGCTCACTCTGGTTTAGTGGGGAAGGTGGGGTGTGGGAAGGGCGGCTCATTTCACTTTTCTGTGCAAGCTTTTCCTCCTTTTTATAGTGTGAAAATGTTCAAACCCCACGTACCTTTGCCTCTGTGGAGTACTGGGAGTACTGGGGTGTCCTTCTGTTCCTCCAAAGGTGATTTTTATGCTCCTTTGATGTAGTCTATTTCGTTCGGTGCTGGGGAGAGGAAGCGTGTGGCGTCTAGATTGCAGCCATGATTACCCGGAAGTCCGGTTTTGTTTTTTTAAGTAAGCAACAATAGTAGAACAGGTAATACACATTCAAGAAGTATCAAAATCCTCAAAGTTATAAAAGCCCATTTAATGACAATAGCAAACAAATGCATTATCATTAGGATTCACATGAGTCTGCTATGTGGCATTTAAAAAAACCTATAAGCTAATGGATACTTGTCAAAAATTTTTCAGGTATAGCAATCTTTCAAACTTGGCTGAGATGTTTTTTTAAATCTATTACTGCCATCATTACAAAAATGTGGCAGAGGAGTCTAGAAAAGACAGAAACCTCTGTACTGTTGATTTGGGGTCTAAAAAACATTACCAAGAATCTAGATCATTCTAGTTGAAGGGTAGAGCAATTCTTCAGTTTAGTTACTCAGAGACAGGCACCATGATCAGTCAGAGCTATTGAAAAAAATCTAAAAATCATGTCTGAAGATGCCTTATAATAAATTTGAGATATTTAGTTCATTTAAATTCTCCAAAGGTTGTTAGCCAGGTTGATGGAGTCCATCCATCATCTATGTGACAATTAACAGGGAAACAGGTTTCTAATTATATAGTACTGGGGAAAGAAATTTAAAAATAAGATCACATAGTCCAATTCAGGAAACTCTCTATCCATTACAATGTTAAAACAAAATTTTAGTTAAATAACTTGCCCTTCACCTCTACCCATTTATCAAGGAAATCTAGGTTTTCTCAGACCTGGGTCTATTCTGAGGACCTGACATTAAAAGAGGCCCATTTCATGTTTGACTCATTTTCATCTCCACCCCATTAAACTAGGAAAATCACTAAACTGAATTTTGGTTATAGTTCATGTTTATGTTTCTAACCCATATATTTATATGTCTTTGCAAAAGGAAAAAATAAGCGTAACATCCCTCAAAATACTCATTCTACTGTATACTTCATCAGACATGGGGAAGCTTCTTCTTCATCATAGAAACTGAAAGTTACATATAATTCTCAGATGAATACCAAGAAGTTCAAAAAGTATGAGATACTCTAGTAGCCCAGTTCATTTATTAAATTCCCTAGATGAAGTAAAAGCTTTTTGCAGAACTACTGAACTATAAATATATCGCACATTTACCTTAGACTTGTACTGTCTGTTCAACTCAGAGAACTTATCAGTGGGGGATTGTCAGTGACACAGATCTCCTTCCTAGCCCTTGTATTGCTTTAACCTTTTTTTGCTACAGGATCCTGTTGTTATTGTTTCTTTTCATGTATGAGAATCATGCTGTTATAGAAATCTTCTTCCTCTCATGGACTGCTTTCTGAATCCTGAACAGGGAAACCTTTTAACCATAAATAATAGTTAAGGCTGGAAGCATCATTTTATCAGCATCTAGAGTTGCTAAACTGTGATAAAAAAGAAATATAACATTTAAGGCATTCAGGGATTTGAGGTTCAAGAAACCCCAGCATCAAGTCCCCCTGAGCTAGCTAGCACTTGTCTCTCACTGCCATTTGTTTCTGCTGCAAATTGCCATTGATCCTTCTGCTTGGGAGAAGAAGGGCTACAGGGAGAACAATATAGATTTTTCTTCCCTTACCTTTTTTTACATGTAAATACTTTTTTAATATTAAATTTCCAATATTTTGTAATTTATTTTCTCTCTCTCCCTGCCACCTCTCCTCCCTTCTCAAGAAAGTAGGTAATGTGATATATGTTGTGCATTCATTATCTTCTCTTTACTTTCTATAACTCCAAGGGAGAAAAAACTTAAAACAAAGAAGGGAATTCAATGAGAGCCACTTTGGGCTATGGAAGGAGGAGAGGAAAAACTATGGTCCCTCAGACAAAACTCTTATCTTTTCTGAATTTCAGAAGATAAAAATATCTAAGAAAGAAGCTTAAATATTGTCTTTGGGGACTCTTCAGGAATTCTTTTTGTCATCACAAACAACACATCTTGAACTCAAATCTAACTCCATGGTAAGTATACTTTTCTGAAAATGATCCATTTCTGTAATCCAGTCAAGTAGGAGGGAATTCCTCTAAATGAGCAGAAATTCTCCAGATGAGCCTTGTTACTAATATATATTTTTGTGTACATATATTAAAAACATGCATGTAGTGTGTTTTATACATTATAAACATGCATGTAGTATGTTTATAATGCATATATAGTAGATATGTGTATTATATACAATGTATATAATATATATGCACTGTTTATAAACATAGTATACATAACCTGTGCATATATATAGTATGTATATACACTGTACATATATACTATATAATAGTATCTTCCTCTGTCTCTCTTTCATATCTCTCTATCTGTCTTTCTCTCTGTCCCTCTCTCTCCCTTTGTCTTTCTCCCTTTCTCCTTCTTTCTCTCTCTCTCTCTCTCTCACTCTCTCTCTCTCTCTCTCACTTCACCAATGTATATGATGATTTTGTCAGTTAAGGAAATAAATGATCTTTCAAAGAAGTTAGATATTGGGGGCAGCAAGGGGCTCTGTGTCTTGAGAGTCAGGACTAAAGACAGGAGGTCCTGGTTTTAATATGGCCCCAGATATTTCCCAGTCGTGTGATCATGGGCAAATCTCTTAATCCTCATTGCTTAGTCCTTATCTGTCTTCTGCCTTGGAACCACTACCCAGTATTAATTCTAAGAGGGAAGGAAAGAGTTTAAAGTAAAGTTAGATCTTATTCCAAGAGGACAAAGGGAGAAGGGAAAGGATTTCGAAGATGGGGTTTATCCTGTGGAAAGGCTCAAGGGGAGGAGATAGTATATGAAGAATAAAGAACATAGAGGTTAATTTGTTTGAAGTGTAGTATAAGGGAAAGAGTGTAACATGTCATAGAATTAGAAAGACAGGTTGGATCTGGAATATGAAGTTTTAAATGTCACATGAAATTAGAGCTACTGTGTAACAACTGTAGATTCTTTAGCAGATGAGTGATGTGGCGCTTTATTAATATTCAATTTAACAGACATTAAGAAGTTTGGAAAAAGATGAGGTTGAATGTAAGGACAAAAATTTTAAGTGGCAATTAAAATAGTTCAAGTGAGGACCTGAAAAATTATAGTTATGGTGTAAGTAAAGATAAAGGGATGAAGAAAGTGATGTCAAGGAGACAAAATCAAAAGCACTAGCAATTGATTAGCTATTGAGGGTAAATGAGGGTGAAAAATAGTAATCCTGACATTTTCAAACAAGAGTGACTACTAATTTCATAAATTATTTTCCATTATATTATGTAAACTTGTTTGATACTCACATAAAATTGTAAAGTAGGTTCTATTATTATCCCCATTTTAGAGCTAAGGAAAGTGAGACCAAGATTTAAAGACTGGTAAACATCTGAGACAGGTTTTGGAACTCATGACTTCTTGACTCCAAGGTTAGCACTAAGGAGTGAGTTTGGTGGAAGAAAATAAAATAAATAATTATATATTATCAACAATGTTCAAGATATTGTGCTAAATGCTTTTTTAGAAATATGATTTCATTTGATGCTCACAAAAACTTTGTGAGATATTGTCCTCATTGTATAGTCTAGGAAACTGAGATGGATAGAGGTTATGTGACTTGTTTAGGATAAGTCAACTACTGTCTCAGTCAGCATTTGAATGAAGCTTTTCATAATTTAAGGCTCAATTCTTAAGTTATTATATCACCATCTGTGTTTAGCTAGTATACCATTTACTTCTTTAGAAGTCTTGAATAGAATCTTGGCACTGATTGACCTTAAATAAGTCACTTAGCTTTATGGAGCTTTAGTTTCCTCTCCTATAATATGATCATAAAAAAATTCTTACCTACCTATCCCATGATGTAATTGTGAGGAATAAGCTACAACACAAATGCATAAAATGTTCTCGAAAAGAACAATATCAAAGTAGAAATGGGACAGGATTCTGGCCTCCTTTTATTGCTTAGGGAAAGTACAACAGAGACTGCTTTTACTTCCTCAAGTAAAGGTAATTGAATTTAGTTTCTTTAGTATGACTCAAGATAGAATTGTTAAGCATTAAGTTGTAGAAACATTTCAACCTTCAAACAGACTTTTATGATTCTTACTCTCCAAAATAAAACTAAGAATATGGAACTCTAGGGGATGAGAAGGCTTGAAGAGAAGTTTTAAAAGCCCATGATGTTCTGCTTATAACTTCCTGCTAATTAGGCCTTATGCACCACTTAACTTTGTTGATCAGCTGACAGGGCAGTGAACAGTATGAGTTTTATTCTAATGTGTTACATGCTGTTAACTGGCTAATATTTTTGTGTTTCCATAAAATATCCTTAGTTCTTAACATCTATTAAACACTCAGTATGTGCTGGGAATTGTACAAAATATGTAGAGATGATCCCAAGCTTATAGTTTCTAGTCCTGAAAGATGAAATAGGCAATAAACAGACACAGATGGACTCTGGGGCTGATTTGGAAAGGGAAAGAAAGAACTGAATTGATAGTTTATCTTCATTCTCTTTGATCATATGCAAATATATTTCCTGCTTTTGACTCTCTGCTCTACTTTCTTTTGAAGTCATGAGAGTTTGAGTCCCAGAGTAGCAGAATCTGCCAATAAACCAGAGTTTAAAGCAAGTGGAATTCAATGAAATTCTTATTCCTAACTGAAAGATGAAATTATCAATGGTAAGGTTATCATATGGTTTACATTATCAGACAAATCTGATTTCACCTTCCTTTTTTTCTCTGTCACTACTTGTTCCTCCCACAATGGCCTGTACTGACACATTTTTGGTTCTAATGGGTATTCACTGCTGCCTTCCTTTTTCTTTCTCTGCCCTTATTTTCCTCACACTTTTCCTTCTCCTTTCTTTTTTTCTTCTTTTGAAAAAATTTAAAATATTTTTCCATGTTTACATATTTAGTTTTCTTTCCTCCCCCCTTCCTGGATCCAATAAGTACTTCCACTGGGTTATATAAATGTTATCACTAATACCTATTTCCACATTATTCAATTTTTGCAACTAAAGCAACCTTTTAAAACCAAAACCCCAAATCATATATCCATATGAACAAATGTTAAGTCAGTTGTTAATTTCTTCTGTGTTTCTACTTCCACAGTTCTTTTTCTTGATATGATAGCATTCTTTCTCATAAGTACCTTGGGATTGTCTTAGATGTTCTCAAATATTTACAGCATCTCTCTTTGTGATGGCAAACAACTAGAAACTGAAAGGATGAACATCAATTTAGAAATGGATAAATCAGTGATGGGATATTACCATACCATAAGAAGTGAAAAACTAGTTAAATCTGAAAAACAGAGAAAGACCTACATGAAATTATGAAGTTAAATAAAAGAACCAAGAGGACATTATGTACAGCAACAGATATAGTTTGATGACTAATGATATGTCCATCTCCAGGGGAAAAAACTGATAAATAGAAACAAGACATTGTTTTATAAATACAGATATCTCTTTGTCAAATAATGTGTCCTCTAATGGGGGATGGGAAAGGAGGGAAATGCCTGAGTACTTTAATGTACTTTTAGTGTACATTTTAATGTACAAATACATAAAATTTTTTGAAAGATTAAAGACAGTGCAATTAATATAAACCTTAACTCAAAAAGTCTAATAGTCCCTTGTTCAAAGTGAATTACTAGCTAAAAGATAAAAAAAAATTGTTTATAGGAGTTTTATGTTAAGAGCTCTTTCCCCATATTTTTTCCTTTGCAAAGTTAAAAACTCACCAACTTTGTGGTCTGCCATAAACTGTAGTGATTAAAATAGTGGGTGAAATAAATTGTTACAGATAAAGAGTGGTTGGCTTAAATTGTGATGGCAGAAAATATGGTTTCAAGACAGTCTTGTTTTAAATCAAATATAAGGTAGTCACCAGGGAAAAATTCCCCAATATTAAATATACCCAAGTCAGCTGGGTTTTTATAGAGATTTTAATTAATACAAATGAAGAATGAGAGAGAGAGAGAGAGACAGAGAGAGAGAGAGAGAGAGAGAGAGAGAGAGAGAGAGAGAGAGAGAGAGAGAGAGAGAGAGAGAGAAAGGGAATAATGAGAAAAAAGGAAAGGCTAGGCCAGCTTAGGCCAGCCTTAAAAGAGAGAGATCAGTCAGTCTTCCATCCACTCACCACAAGATTTGTCCCAGCAAGATGCTAGTGTTCAGAGAGACACCAGCTGCCTCCTCCAATTCAGCTTTTCCCAGCTGACTGTTGTAAGAATTAAAATAGTTGAGGTTATAAACTGTAGTGATTAAAATAGTGGAAGATATAAATTGTAGTGAGTAAAATAGTGGAAGAGTAAATTGTGACCACAGAAATTATGGCTCAAGACAGTGTCTTGTTTTAAATCAAATATAAGGTGGTCGCCAGGGAAACATTCCCAATTATGAAACATACCCAAGTCAACTAGGTTTTATAGAGATTTTAATTAATACAAATGTGGAATTAAGAAAATGAGAGAGAATAAGAAAGGAATAGGTATGAAGGACCTTAGCCGAAAGGTCTAGACCTGAGTCTTAAGAGAGAGATCAGTTAGTCTTTAATCACTCACAACAAGATCTGTCCAAGCAAGAATATAGACACCAGTTCAACCAGCCATCTTTCTCCAGAGAGGGATTTTTCTGACTGCCCTGAGACTCAGCTTTTTCTCTCCTTATACAGGGAATTTTCTCCTATGTCACCTCCCCTAAGTTCTCCCATCTACCAATCACAGTAGACATTTTTCAAAGGACAGACCATTCTTAGTTCACACCTAAGAAGGCTTTAAATTTTTTATTAAGTTCACACCAGAAAACTTCTGAGTAAGTTTTTTACCTCTTTGCTCCTTGTAAGTTCACAAGTTGCCTGACCTTTATAGGTACTTAGCACCCTTTTGTATTAGATCTAAAAATAGGTACAACTTAAGAACTTTTGCCTTATTATAAGTATGGGTTTAAGTACTTTTCATTGTTCAGCAAGGAGTTTACAACTTTATCCTCCCCTAAAGTATGCTTAAGTAGGGGTGGAGTAGAGGTCTCACATTCCTGATCTAAGTCCCTTCATTGTTTAAATGGTGAATGGTCTTAACCAAACCTTATGAAGTAGGGTCTGAGAATTTTTTAAGGTTCACACCAATTGACAAATGGTCAAGGGTTATGAAAAGGAAGTTTTTAGATGAAGAAATCAAAACTATCAATAAGCACATAAAACTGTTTTAAATCTCTTATAATTAGGGAAATGCAAATCAAAACAACTCTGAGGTACCACCTCACACCTAACACACAGGTTAATATGACAGCAAATGAAAATAATAAATGTTTGAGAGAATGTGGCAAAATTGGGACATTAATCCACTGCTGGTGGAGTTGTAAATTAATCCAACCATTCTGGAAGGCAATTTGGAATTCTACCCAAAAGGCTCTTTAAGAATACTTGCCCTTGATCCAGCAATACCACTACTAGATTTGTAACCCAAAGAATGCAAATGTTTTTGCTTTTGTTTATGTACCTCTACAAGTTCCTCCTCTCTTTTGTCTCCCTCCACCTTTTTTTGGATCTCTGCTCATTCTTACTGCCTACTGGGTAAGAAAGATTTCTATTCCTAACTTAGTGTGAATGTTGTATCATTTTGTGCCAACTCAAAATGAGAGTAAGAATCAAACACTGCCTGCCTCCCCTTCATTTTTCCATTCACTATATTGATTCTTTCATACCTCCTCATGTGAGACAATTTACTACAATTTTCTCTCCTTTTCTATATTCATAATGAATTATTCTTTGTTATCCCTTAATTTAATTTTTATAAGAAAATTTCTTTATTATTTGTAGATATTTGACATATTTATTTATTAATTTTTGGAATTTTTATTTAGTCAATTTAGAACATTAATCCATGGTTACAAGAATCATATTCTTTCCCTTCCTCCCCTTCCCCCACCTCTTCCTGTAGTCGACACACAATTAATTCCACTGAGTTTTACATGTATCCTTGATCAGAACCCATTTCCATGTTGTTGATGTTTGCACTAGGATGAACATTTAGAGTCTCCTTCTGCAATCATATACCCCTTGAACCATGTAATCAAGCAATTGTTTTTCTTTTATGTTTCTGCTCCCATAGTTTTTCCTCTGAATGTGCATGGTGTTCTTTCTTGTAGATCTCTCCTAGTTGCTCCAGATCACTGCACTGCCACTAATGGAGCAGTCCATTACATTCAATTGTACCACAGTGTATCAGTCTCTGTGTACAATGTTCTCTTAGCTCTTCTCCTCTCATTCTGTAACAATTCCTGGAGGTCATTCCAGTTCACGTGAAATTCCTCCAGTTTATTATTCCTTTGAGCACAATAGTATTCTATCACCAACATATACTACAATTTGTTCAGTCATTCCCCAATTGAAGGGCATCCCCTCATTTTCAAATTTTTGCCACCTCAAAGAGCGATGCTATGAATATTCTTGTACATGTCTTTTTCCTTATTATCTCTTTGGGGTACAAACTGAGCAGTACTATGGCTGGATCAAAGGCCAGACAGTCTTTTATAGCCCTTTGGGCATAGTTCCAAATTGCCCTCCAAAATGGTTGGGCTTCACAACTTCACACTTCACAATTGTACCAGAAGTACATTAATGTCCCAACTTTGCCACATCCTCTCCAGCATTCATTACTTTACTGTGCCAGTCTGCTAGGTGTGAGGTGATGCCTCAGAGTTGTTTTGATTTGCATCTCCCTGAATTTAAGAGATTTAGAGCACTTTTTCAGGTGTTTATTTATAGTTTTGGTTTCTTTATCTAAAAATTACCTATTCATGTCCCTTGCCTAATTATAAATTGGAGAATATCTTGATTTTTTTGTACAATTGATTTAGTTCTTTATAAATTTGAGTAATTAGACCTTTGTCAGAGATTTTTATTATGAAAACTGTTTCCCAATTTGTTGCTTCCCTTCTAATTTTATTGTATTGGTTTTGTTTATACAAAAACTTTTTAATTTGATGTGATCAAAATTATTTATTTTACATTCTGTGTTTTTTTTCTAACTCTTGCTTGGTCTTAAAACCTTTCCTTTTCCATAAATCTGACATGTATACTATTCTGTGTTCACCAAATTACTTATACTTTCCTTCTTTATATTCGTCATTCACCCATTCTGAGTTTATCTTGGTGTAGGGTGTAAGATACTGATTCAAACCTAATCTCTCCCATACTGTCTTCTAATTTTCCCAGCAGTTTTGCTGAGGTCACTTACCCTAATTCTATTCCACTGAGCCTCCTTTCTGTCTCTTAGCCAGTACCATATTGTTTCGATGACTACTGCTTTATAGCATAGTTTGAGATGTGGGAATGTAAAGCCACATTCCTTCCCCTTTTTTTTTTCATTATTTGCCTGGATATCCTTGATTTTTTTGTTCTTCCAAATGAACTTTGTTATGTTTTTTTTTTTCTAATTCAGTAAAAAAGATTTTTGGTAGTTCAATGGGTATGGCACTAAATAAGTAAATTGATTTGGGTAGACTTGCAATTTTTATTATGTTAACTCATCCTACCCATGAGCAATCGAGGTTTTTCCAATTGTTTAGATGTAGTTTTAATTGTGTGGAGAGTGTTTTGTAGTTGTGTTCATATAGTTCCTGTGTTTGTCTCAACAGATAGATTCCTAAGTATTTTATATTGTCTAGGGTGATTTTAAATGGAATTTCTCTTTCTAATTCTTGCTGCTGAAATGTGTTGGAGATATATAGAAATGGAGATGACTTATGTGGGTTTATTTTGTATCCTGTGACTTTGCTAAAATTGTTGATTATTTCTACTAGCTTTTTAGTTGATTATCTAGAATTTTTTAAGTAGACGATCATATCATCTGCAAGGAGTGATAGCTTTATCTCCTCATTGCCTATTTTAATACCTGTGATTTCTTTTTCCTCTAATTACTACTGCTAGTGTTTCTAGTACAATGTTAAATAATAGAGGTGATAATGGGCATCCTTGTTTCACTCCTGATCTTATTGGTAAGGCTTCTAGTTTATCCCCATTGCAGATGATGTTTGCTGATGGTTTTAGATATATACTCTTTATTAAATTTAGGAAAGGCCCTTCTATTCCTATCCTTTCTACTGTTTTCAATAGGAATGAGTGTTGTCTTTTGTCAAAGGCTTTTTCTGCATCTATTAAGATAATCATTTGATTTTTGTCAGTTTGCTTGTTAATATGGTCAATTATGTGGATAATTTTCCTCATATTGAACCATCCTTGCATTCCCAGTATAAATACTACCTGCCCATAATGAATAACCCTCTTGATCACTTGCTGGAGTCTTTTCACTAGTATTCTATTTAAGATTCTTGCATCTATGTTCATTAAGGAGACTGGTCTGTAGTTTTGTTTTGTTTTTCTCTGTTTTTGATCTGCCTGGCTTTGGAGTCATTACCATATTTCTGTCTTAAAAGGAGTTTGGTAGAATTCCTTCTTTGTTTATTCTGTCAAATAGACTGTATAATATTGTAATTAGTTGTTCTTTGAATGGTTGATAGAATTCATTTATGAATCCATTTGGTCCTGAGGATTTTTTCTTTGGGAATTCTTTGATGGTTTATTCAATTTCTTTTTCTGATATGGGGTTGTTTAGGTATTCTATTTCTGAGAATAGTGCCCTGAGACTAAAACCTTGGGAAGGGGTGGGGGGGCAATATGGAGTTCTGGCTGTGAATAGGCTGCCTTTTCTGAGGTTCTCCTCCAGCTGCCTCCCTACTGCCTGTGTCAAAGCCCTGAGCCTGGCACAGCTTTGCCTGCAATGTACTCCCTCTAGACTAGTGCCTTTGCCAGTCCAGAGATTCCAGCCACTGCTGGAGGCTCAGTACTATAGGTGGGGGAGGGATGCTGGGACCTTCCTTCTTCCTTCCCCTTAAATGTGAGTGTTTTCAAATTCAGGCTTTTGGGGGGCATGTCATTTAAATTGAGTCCATCAGGAGGGTTCCTTGGCTCTGTCCTGTTGTTAGGTTTGGTTTTTAGTCCTCTAGGAGCATTTGGTTTTTAATAGGTGAAGAAAGACTTTCTTGTTTCTCTTTACATTTTTTCTGTTTCTTCTGAGTGTCTAATTTGACCATTGAATTTTCTTTTTACCTCTGGCTTTTTCATCAGGAATGCTTAAATACCTCTATTTCATTAAATATCTAGTCTTCCCTCAGAGAGTTATGCTGTTTCACTGTGTAGGTGAATTTTTGTTGTCAGCCTAGATCCTTTGGCTTCTGAAATATCATATTCCATTCTTACCAATCCTTTAATGTACAAGCATCTAACTACTTTGTAATCCTGATTGTGGTTCAACAATATTTTCCATAAAAGGTTCCCTTATAATATAATTCTGACCAGTTTCTGACCATTTTACTGTCTGTGAGCTGAGAGCTCCAGAATTTGCTCCTACTAATTCAGTCACCCCCAAAAACCTGCTGCTGGCTTACAGTACTTGGTGCTGAATACAATATTGAAATATGTTTCACTCTTTTAAATCTTTCCTGATGACCTTCTGAATTGTCTTTGTATAGAAAATAATTTTATATCTTTATTTTTGGTTTTTCCTGCATGATAGAATTTGTTTTGAGGTGTTATACTAATGATGTTTAGAGGGGCTTTGGGGAGAGCTCATATGAGTCCCTGACTTTATTCTGCCATCTTGAGTCTGCCTACATTTATTTGTTTTTAGTGTTTTGCTTCATTAAAAGTTGCTCTAAAAACATTTTGGTGTACACAGTATTTTTTTAATCATTTGACATTTTGGTTTTATGCCTACCAATATTATTACTGCACAAATGGCATGTATACTTTAGTAATTTTCTTAGTATAATTCAAAATTACTTTCCAGTATGGTAGGGCCAATTCAGATTTCCACTGACATTTCAATAGGAATCATGAATAAAATACCAAAGACTAGAAACACTTTCATAAATTATTATACCATGAAATAAAGTTAGAATTTCATGACCTTCCTAGAGAGCATAGAATAAGAAATGCTAAAATCATTCAAAATAGGATATAAAACCATAAAAAAAATGTATTAATGACCATAGGTTAGAAATGAGAGCTCTCAATTTAGAATGAAGATTCAGTTGCAGATTAGAACAAATTAAATTAATGGTAGAACTTTTTTTTAAAATTAAAGTTAAATTATTTTTTAAAAGCAGTATTTCTGAAGTGGATAAAATTTTCTCATAAGACAAGTAAAAGACAGCAAAATTAGAAGAATAATTGAATTCTATTAAAAGTAGCATAGAATAATAGATCGTGTATTGGCATACAGTCAGTTAGGTAGTCAATGCACCTACTGGGTGCCAGGAACTATGCTAGCACTGGTGATTTAAAAATGGGTAAAAGATAATCCATGCCCTCAAAGAGCTTTGAATCTAATGAGAGATATAATTAGCAAACAAATATTTTCAATTAAGCTAAATGCAAGCTAAACAGGAAATGAATAGTGCAAAGGCATAACATTGAGAGATTGGGAATGATTTTTCTGAGGAGGATGGGATTTTAGTTTGGGTTGAAGAAAGTGAGGGAAGACAAGAGGTTGAGTAAAGGAATGAGAGTATTTCAGGAGTGGAAAACAGCTGGGAAAAAGGCCTGGAGTCAAATGCTGGTCTATCTTTTTCATTGAACAGTGAGGTGGCTAGTATTACTTGTTTAAAGCATACAGCTATGTGGCTTGGTGAGTACAGAGGTTGGACTGGGTTTGGGAGGACCTGGGTTAATTTATGGTCTCAGATACTTCTTAATTGTCTGACCCTGGGCAAATGACTTAACCCAACCATTTTCACTAACCTAGCCATTTTCACTTCTGAATTAGGGTTTTTTTGTTTTGTTTTGTTTTTTAAAGAGTAGATGGTAGGGAGTAAGATATAAGAATGGTGGAATAGTGAAAGAAAAAGCTAGGCTATGAAAGATTTTAATAATAGAGTATTTTGAATTTGATCCTAGAAGTTATGGGGAGCCACTAGAGTTTATTGAGTAAACGGTGACATGGTTGGAATTGTGCTTTTGGAAAAATTACTTTGGCAATTAAATAGATAAGGATTAGAATGGGTCTATACCAGGAAATCCTGAATTTAAGTACTGCCTTTATAAATATTGGTCATGGGACCTCTTAGTGCTCTATGTAAAACTTTCTAAGACTTCAAGTTGTTTAAAATATAAAGAACTCCTGGGAGAAAGATTTCCAAATAAGGAAAAGAAGTTCAAGTTTTTCTGAAGTCACAAACATGTAGAAAATAATGACATTTTCTGATATCCCAAATTTAAAAAGTCATTCAATAAACAACCTACAGTTTCATATTCTCTAAACATGAGGTTAATTTTCAATAAAAAATATGAATTACAAACAAGATAAAAAGGTATTCAAGGCACTCTGCACTCCCTCTAAAACAGGGAAAAGAAAGGACATGAATAATATATTCCAAGAGATAGACAATAGAGTAATGAAATATAAGGAAAGAATAAATAACTAAATTAATTGTCTCATGTTTAGAAGTAACTTTTAAAAAGAGAATCCTTGACATATCAAATAGAGGAGAGACATATACACAGAAACCGTGAAACAGACACATAAGAGACCCAGAGGAAAAGAGAGAAGGATGCAAAGATAGATATATGAATGGAGTGGTAGATTAAACTAAATGACCATTAAAGTTCATTTAAAAATTCAATATGGTGACTTCCAGTCAAGATGGCGGCTTAGAGAAAGCTAAAGTTCAGATCTCCGGAAAACCCTTCCTGACCGATCTCAAACTATAAGCTCCTAAGGCGCCAAAATTCAAGATGATCAACAGCATAGACCCTGGGAATCCTCCTTCTGGACCTGGACCTGGATCAGAAGGTACGGCCCCACTCAAAAGCCAGAACTCGAGATCACTTGAACCTAAGGGGTAGGAGCGCAGAGTCCAAAGCTCCGGAAAGCCGCAGCCCCGCCCCGCTCAGAAAGCAGGGTCGTCTGAAACAACAACAATCCTCAGGGCCTTCTATGCGAGTCCCAGTGAAAGTCACTGCCCTTGGAGCTCCCCCCGCAGAGAGCAGGGTCGAAACAACAGCAACACTCAGGGCGGGCAAGACAGCCTCACCGGCTGGATCCTGCTATCCAAGTCTCAGTGAAAGTCACTGCCCTCGGAGCTCCGGGAAGCCGCAGCCCATCCCCCCGCAGGCTGACAAAACAGCCTCATGGCCAGCTATTCTGAAGGCAACTTCCAGGAAAGCAACCCGACCCAGAGAGCCAGGGGAGAGTGTGGCCCCCTGGTCTGACCCTTCCACTCCAGTTCCAGTGAGGCATACTCAATTTAACCCAGGGAAACCTCATAGAACTGACAATCTGCCCAGGATTAAGCCTCTGAACACCAGACAGAGATAAGAAAAGCTAATCCTCCACATTCAGAGATGGCAAACTCCACAGAAGCACAGAAGCCCCAAAATACCAAGAAAAATAAGAAGAAAGGGGCGACTTTGGACACATTCTATGGAGCCAAAATACAAAATACAGAGGAGATAGAATATGATATACAAGAAAATGCTCCAAAATCTTCCAAAGGAAATGGAAACTCTCCACAAACCCATGAAGAATTTGAATCAGAAATGACCAAAAAGATGGAATCCTTCTGGGAGGAAAAGTTGGAAATAATGCAAAAGAAATTCACGCATCTACAAAACCAGTGTGATGAAACTGAAAAGGAAAACCAGGCTTTAAAGGCCAGCATCAGGCAGCTGGAAGACAATGATCGTGTAAAAGAGCAAGAATTAATAAAGCAAAGCCAAAATACCAAGAAATTAGAAGAGAACATAAAATATCTTACCGACAAGGTGACATATCTGGAAAATAAAGGGAGAAGAGATAATTTAAGAATAATTGGACTCCCAGAAAAGCCAGAAATAAACACCAAACTCGACCTGGTGATACAAGATATAATCAAAGAAAATTGCCCAGAGATTCTAGAACAAGGGGGCAATACAGCCACTGACAGAGCTCACAGAACACCTTCTACACTAAGCCCCCAAAAGACAACTCCCAGGAATGTAATTGCCAAATTCCAAAGCTATCAAACAAAAGAAAAAATCCTACAGGAAGCCAGAAAAAGACAATTTAGATATAAAGGAATGCCAATCAGGGTCACACAAGACCTTGGAAGTTCTACTCTGAATGATCGTAAGGCATGGAACATGATCTTCAGAAAGGCAAGAGAGCTGGGTCTCCAACCAAGAATCAACTACCCAGCAAAACTGACTATATACTTCCAACGGAAAGTATGGGCATTCAACAAAATAGAAGATTTACAACTTTTTGCAAAGAAAAGACCAGAGCTCTGTGGAAAGTTTGATACCAAAAATCAAAGAGCAAGGAATACCTGAAAAGGTAAATATTAAGGAAAGGGGAAAAATGTTATCTTCTTCTTTTACTCAAACTCTCTTCTATAAGGACTTCATTTTTATCAATCTATGTATACTAATATGTGGGGAAAATGTAATGTATAAATAGGGGGTAAAGAAAGACCAAATAGAATAATCTTTCTCACACAAAGATTCACATGGGAAGGGGAGGGGAAGAAAACTCCTATAAGAAGGAGAGGAAGAGAGGGCTTTTTTTACTTAAACCTTAATCAACTCTGAGAGGGAAAAACATCCAGATCCATTGGGATCTTGAATTCTATCTTACCCAACAAGGGTAGGGAGAAGGGAAAACCAAGGGGGGGAGGGGGAGAGGGAGAACAAAAAGGGAGGGAAAGAGAGGGGGGAGGGGGAGGGAAGAAAAAGGGAGGGACTAAAAAGGGAAACATCAAGGGAGGGGACAAGAGGGACTGATTCAAAGTAAATCACTGGACTAAAAGGTAGAGCCAAAGAAGAAAAGGTTAGAATTAGGGAAGGCTATCAAAATGCCAGGGAGTCCACAAATGACAATCATAACTTTGAATGTGAATGGGATGAACTCACCCATAAAACGTGGACAAATAACAGAATGGATTAGAATCCAAAACCCTACCATATGTTGTCTTCAAGAAACACACATGAGGAGGGTTGACACCCACAAGGTCAGAATTAAAGGATGGAGTAAGACCTTCTGGGCCTCAATTGATAGAAAGAAGGCAGGAGTGGTAATCATGATATCTGATAAAGCCAATGCAAAAATAGACCTGATCAAAAGGGATAGGGAAGGTAATTATATTTTGTTAAAAGGAACTCTAGATAATGAGGAAATATCATTAATCAACATGTATGCACCAAATAATATAGCATCCAAATTTGTAATGGAGAAACTAGGAGAATTGAAGGAAGAAATAGACAATAAAACCATACTAGTGGGAGACTTAAACCAACCATTATCAAATTTAGATAAATCAAATCAAAAAATAAATAAGAAAGAGGTGAAAGAAGTGAATGAAATCTTAGAAAAATTAGAATTAATAGACATATGGAGAAAAATAAATAGGGATAAAAAGAAATACACCTTCTTCTCAGCACCACATGGCACATTCACAAAAATTGACCATATATTAGGTCACAGAAACATAGCACACAAATTGAGAAAAGCAGAAATAATGAATGCAGCCTTCTCAGATCACAGGGCAATAAAAATAATGATTAGTAATGGTACATGGAAAACCAAATCTAAAACCAATTGGAAATTAAACAATATGATACTCCAAAACCGTTTAGTTAAAGAAGAAATCATAGAAACAATTAATAATTTCATCGAAGAAAATGACAATGGCGAGACATCCTTTCAAACCTTTTGGGATGCAGCCAAAGTGGTAATCAGAGGTAAATTCATATCCCTGAATGCTTATATTAACAAACAAGGGAGAGCAGAGATCAATCAATTGGAAATGCAAATGAAAAAAATCGAAAGCGATCAAATTAAAACCCCCCAGCAGAAAACCAAACTAGAAATCCTAAAAATTAAGGGAGAAATTAATAAAATCGAAAGTGATAGAACTATTGATTTAATAAATAAGACAAGAAGCTGGTACTTTGAAAAAACAAACAAAATAGACAAAGTACTGGTCAATCTAATTAAAAAAAGGAAGGAAGAAAAGCAAATTAACAGCATTAAAGATGAAAAGGGGGACAGCACCTCCGATGAAGATGAAATTAAGGCAATCATTAGAAATTAATTTGCCCAATTATATGGCAATAAATACACCAATTTAGGAGAAATGGATGAATATATACAAAAATACAAACTGCTTAGACTAACAGAAGAGGAAATAGAATTCTTAAATAATCCCATATCAGAAAATGAAATCCTACAAGCCATCAAAGAACTTCCTAAGAAAAAATCCCCAGGGCCTGATGGATTCACCTGTGAATTCTATCAAACATTCAGAGAACAGTTAATCCCAATACTATACAAACTATTTGACATAATAAGCAAAGAGGGAGTTCTACCAAACTCCTTTTACGACACAAACATGGTACTGATTCCAAAACCAGGCAGGTCAAAAACAGAGAAAGAAAACTATAGGCCAATCTTCCTAATGAATATAGATGCAAAAATCTTAAATAGGATACTAGCAAAAAGACTCCAGCAAGTGATCAGAAGGATCATTCAACATGATCAAGTAGGATTCACACCAGGGATACAGAGCTGGTTCAACATTAGGAAAACCATCCACATAATTGACCACATCAACAAGCAAACTAGCAAGAACCACATGATTATCTCAATAGATGCAGAAAAAGCCTTTGATAAAATACAACACCCATTCCTATTAAAAACACTAGAAAGCATATGAATAGAAGGGTCGTTCCTAAAAATAATAAACAGTATATATCTAAAACCATCAGCTAATATCATCTGCAATGGGGATGAACTAGATGCATTCCCAATAAGATCAGGAGTGAAACAAGGATGCCCATTATCACCTCTACTATTTGACATTGTACTAGAAACACTAGCAGTAGCAATTAGAGAAGATAAAGGAATTGAAGGCATCAAAATAGGCAAGGAGGAGACCAAGTTATCACTCTTTGCGGATGACATGATGGTCTACTTAAAGAATCCTAGAGATTCAACCAAAAAGCTAATTGAAATAATCAACAACTTTAGCAAAGTTGTAAGATACAAAATAAACCCACATAAATCATCAGCTTTTCTATATATCTCCAACACAGCTCAGCAGCAAGAACTAGAAAGAGAAATCCCATTCAAAATCACCTTAGACAAAATAAAATACCTAGGAATCTACCTCACAAGACAAACACAGGAACTATATGAACACAACTACAAAACACTCGCCACACAACTAAAACTAGACTTGAGCAAATGGAAAAACATTAACTGCTCGTGGATAGGACGAGCCAATATAATAAAAATGACCATCCTACCCAAACCTATTCATCTATTTAGTGCCATACCCATTGAACTACCAAAATACTTCTTCACTGATTTAGAAAAAACCATAACAAAGTTCATTTGGAAGAACAAAAGATCAAGGATATCCAGGGAAATAATGAAAAAAAACGCATATGATGGGGGCCTTGCAGTCCCTGACCTTAAACTATATTACAAAGTAGCAGTCATCAAAACAATTTGGTACTGGCTAAGAAACAGAAAGGAAGATCAGTGGAATAGACTGGGGGAAAGCGACCTCAGCAAGACAGTATACGATAAACCCAAAGTTCCCACCTTTTGGGAGAAAAATCCACTATTCGATAAAAACTGCTGGGAAAATTGGAAGACAGTGTGGGAGAGACTAGGAATAGATCAACACCTCACACCCTACACCAAGATAAATTCAAAATGGGTGAGTGACTTAAACATAAAGAAGGAAACCATAAGTAAATTGGGTAAACACAGAATAGTATACATGTCAGACCTTTGAGAGGGGAAAGGCTTTAAAACCAAGCAAGACATAGAAAGAATCACAAAATGTAAAATAAATAATTTTGACTACATCAAACTAAAAAGCTTTTGTACAAACAAAACCAATGTAACTAAAATCAGAAGGGAAACAACAAATTGGGAAAAAATCTTCATAGAAACCTCTGACAAAGGTTTAATTACACATATTTATAAAGAGCTAAATCAATTATACAAAATCAAGCCATTCTCCAATTGATAAATGGGCAAGGGACCTGGATAGGCAGTTCTCGGATAAAGAAATCAAAACTATTAACAAGCACATGAAGAAGTGTTCTAAATCTCTTATAATCAGAGATATGCAAATCAAAACAACTCTGAGGTATCACCTCACACCTAGCAGATTGGCCAACATAACAGCAAAGGAAAGTAATGAATGCTGGAAGGGATGTGGCCAAGTAGGGACATTAATTCATTGCTGGTGGAGTTGTGAACTGTCCAACCATTCTGGAGGGCAATTTGGAACTATGCCCAAAGGGCGACAAAAGAATATCTACCCTTTGATCCAGCCATAGCACTGCTGGGTCTATACCCCAAAGAGATAATGGACAAAAAGACTTGTACAAAAATATTCATAGCTGCGCTCTTTGTGGTGGCCAAAAACTGGAAAACGAGGGGATGCCCATCAATTGGGGAATGGCTGAACAAACTGTGGTATATGTTGGTGATGGAATACTATTGTGCTAAAAGGAATAATAAAGTGGAGGAGTTCCATGGAGACTGGAACAACCTCCAGGAAGTGATGCAGAGCGAGAGGAGCAGAACCAGGAGAACATTGTACACAGAGACTAATACACTGTGGTATAATCGAACGTAATGGACGTCTCCATTAATGGCGCTGTAATGTCCCTGAACAATTTGCAGGGATCCAGGAGAAAAAAACACTATTCATAAGCAAAGGATAAACTATGGGAGTGGAAACACCGAGGAAAAGCAACTGCCTGAATGCAGAGGCTGAGGGGACATGACAGAGGAGAGACTCTAAATGAACACTCTAATGCAAATATTATCAACAAAGCAATGGGTTCAAATCAAGAAAACATCTAATGCCCAGTGGATTTACGCATCGGCTATGGGGGGATGAAAAGAAAATGATCTATGTCTTTAACGAATAATGCTTGGAAATGATCAAATAAAATATATTTAAAAAAATTCAATATGGCTCAGGGTGACATTGAGTCAAAGCTCACTATCAAAATTGTGAAAGTGAATCCAGTTCATGATTACATAGAAAAATAGTTTGAGTTGTAATGGGATTAAAAGTGATTAAGAAAAATTTGGATTGTGGTTTTGGCCCTGCAAATTACTAGTCATATCATCTTGGGCAAGTCCCAGAAACAAAGCCTTAGTTCCCTTATATGTATAATACAAATTATATTTCAAATAATTAACTTAAAGGATCAAGAGACATTTACTATTATGGATATTCGCATTATTATTACACATCTGGCTTAGTAAAATAGTAAGCTTTTTTTAATAGTATTACATATATTGGTTTGACTACTTCTCTCTAGTCCTTTATATTTCTCAAAATGTTTTTAGTTTTCTTTTTTATTTCATTTAGTTTCTATGACCAAAGAAAAAAGCATAAAAATGTATAAAAAGAAGCATGATCTTAGTTCCATAGAAATTTTGAGTTGGAAGAATCCCCTGAAGTCATTTAGTCCAAGATAAATAGAAATCCCTTCTAAAATCAGCCTCACTAGTCCACTTCCAAGGAAATCATCCAATTTCTACTTGAAGATATTTGGCAAGGAGTATGAATATACTCCCAGTCAAGCCTCTTTCACTTCTAAATAGCTCTATTAGAAAATTATTTGTTATTAACTTGCTAACCACCATTTTTCTTTGACCTCTATCCTTTATTGCTAATGGTTAACCTCTTAGCTCTTAACAAATATGCCTGCTTATTTACCTACATATATTATATATATTACCTACAGGTAATTCTGTGTATGTGCACATGTGTGTGTGTGTGTGTGTGTGTGTGTGTAAGTTTATGAGTGACTTGATTCTTCCTTAAATAGGACACTTGTTCTACAAAAGGTTAGTTAGAATTTTTCTCAAAGCAATACTCAAGGTTTTGTCTTTCTTTAGATAGATGACTAGATTCTAGAATCATATTTCCTGGGAAACTGGACTCCCATAAGAAGGGGGTTTTAGGAATGTAATACTGTTCATGAACTTTTCTTGGACTTTGTGGATGAATATATGTATTTTCTACAGGCCTAACTGGGCCATACCAACATAGGCTACCCTCACTGGGACTAGGAAAACCTGTTCTAAGCTTTGTTTTATCTTAACTCTTCTCAGGAGACGTTAAAAAAATAAAGGCAAACACCAGCCATAAAATAACTTTCTAAGCCACCTCAAGGCAGTCATTAATGGTGTCTTATGCATTTTTTCAAGAAGAGAGAAAAAGAAAAAGTGTGAGGCGTCTAACCCCATTCCATCCTACTTCCATAAAGAAAGACTCAGTAATATTGAAAGCTTTTTAGGTTAACATAAAGTGTGATTCTTCCCAACATAGTTCATCCTTTTGTTGGGGGTGGGAGAAGGGGGAAGGTATATGGAGGGTTGAGCCAACTAATTCAATATGCTTGTTCCACATTGTTTCAGTTTTCCAGATACTGAAATATTATCAAATGTCTTTTGTCCTATCAAGATGTCAAAGGACATCTCAGCACTTTTAATGTGGAGAAATATAAACAATCAAACCTTCCTAATAAACCCTCTGTATGCCTAGAAGAATCTCTTCTCTTCAACTTCTACTAACTCAGTCCTTGGGCATCCTATAGCCCGAATCCTGCTTTTTTATGGCAACTCCAAATATTTGAAGGCTTTTACTCTTCTCTTTACTCTAGAAGTTCACTCTAGCCTTGGAATTCACATACTAGAATTCCTTTGTGCCCTTTCTTTTTATTTGGATATAACTTCTATTGTTTATTCATTTTTCAGTTGGGTACTACTACTCTATGATCCTTTTTGGGGTGTTCTTGGCAAAGATATTTGAATGGTTTGTCATTTTTGTCTCCAACTCATTGTATAGATGAGCAAACTGAAGCAAGCAGTGTTGAGTGGCTTACTCAGAGGTACACAGCTAGTGAGTATTTGAGGCTAGATTTGAATTCAATTCTCCTTAATTCCAGGTCCAGTGCTATTCACTGTGCTACCAAGCTTCCCAGGAAACTCCAGAATCTCTCTTTTTGGAAAACATCTAGACAAGCTACAATGCTTCCTATCATTCCTCTCTCTCTCCCTCTTTCCTTCCTTCCTTCCTCCCTCCTTTCCTTCCTTCCTTCCTTCCTTCCTTCCTTCCTTCCTTCCTTCCTTCCTTCCTTCCTTCCTTCCTTCCTTCGTTCCTTCCTTCCTTCCTTCCTTCCCTCCCTCCCTTCTTCCTTTCCTTCCCTCCCTCCCCTCACATTCTTTCTCTCTCTCCTATTTCTATATACCCTTACCTACTATCTTAGAATTGATTCTAATATTGGTGGCAAGGCTGAATGGGCAGTTGGGGTTAATTGACTTGCCCAGGATTAAACAGATAGGCAGTCTCTGAACCCCAGATGTCTTGTCTCCAGGCCTGTCTCTCTATCCACTGAGCCACCTAAAATGAAGGACACTCATGACAAATACTCTGAACTACAGCTGGTCATACACCTAAGGTCCTAATGAATAATGTTTTTGCATTCAAATAACCTCATTACAGATAACCCGTATCCTTGAATTGTATATACATTACTTATTCTTTTCTTGTTCAATCACATTATCAATTTCCCCACTATCTATCATATGTATGATAATGCTGGTGTCTCATGGAAAGAAAATCTGTGTGCAAGATTTGTAGCAGAAGAAAGCTCTTATGTTGGCAAATTTTGGTGAAGAAATGATCAGTTAAGCCGCTGAAATATATAAATACCCCTCCAATGTCTTTTTTCTGCTCTGGAGAATACATAAATATTTCCTATGTTAATACTAAATACTACTAAAGAGTATGTCAATAGTCAGCGTTTAAGTCATGCTCCCAAAGGCTTAACTTGCTTCTCTTGAGTAGGTCCTGCATCATATTAAAAAGATATGAGCCACGTGCAATTTTATTGTTTGTTATTTTTCAATCTGTACCATAAGAATTTAAATTGCTGTAAGAGGACTGAACCATATGAGACTTCCATGAGTTCTGTGACTAAATCTACCATCCTTCCACTTAGGAGAGGCTTTCTAATGCTCTGCTGCTGCTAACAGTTCAAGAGAGTATTTCATTTATTCTGCCATTCTCTATTTAAACCTAGGGAGTACTGGCTTTTGCAATGATTAGACTTGTGTTTACAGAGAGGATAAGTAAATAGGCACAATTATACAAAGTTAACTTTAAATACCTGTGGGACTTCTCATAACTATGCTAAATATCTGAAGAGACTCTCTCAAGGAGGTACCCAGAGCAGCTGGCTGAGCTAAGCACAGGCTTTTACAAATGCTTCAGTTTCTATTCAGACAAAACTCCCCTTGAAATCAATGAGAAATTTGCCTTGGAATGCAGAATTAATCCCCACTGGTGCAAATCAATTATTGCCTAGTGTACAGCTTGATTTTAAATCAACTTATTTATCTAAGTTTCCTGGTTAAGAAAAATGGTCTCATTAAGGAAATTACAAAATGAATGATAGTGGCAGATCCTATTAGGAGAGGAGAGCCTATAACACATACTCCATTTTAATGAAAATGTTCTCTGTTTGACAGCTCAGTTCAAACAGAAGATGATAGTGCTATAGACAAAGAATAAATAAATGTGGGTGTATATGCACATCTGTTGTTGAACAATTCCCCATAGTACATTTTGGTGAAGTTTCAATAATGAACTTCCTCATGAGGAAAGGATAATATCTCTCTCAGCCTTTCTCACCAAATTATAATTTTTCTAATAAAGGATGGATTTAACTGAATTCTATGTTAGAGGAGGTTGCTTAAAAAAATCTATGATTACCATATTTACTGAAGTGTTTCCTGTCTTTCCACATTTCCACATTTGCTTTGATTACGGTTGGAGGGGAATATGGGGAATTGTTCCAAGTGATTTCTCTAATAACTTGACCATTAACAATGCAACAATATCCCAAATTTGTACACCAATTTAAATATTATAAATGCCCCCTAACAATAATTTTGATAGCTAGCACATTTTTATCTACATATTTGATGAGGAAATTTAGTGAAATTGAGTCATTTGTCCAAGACAACTTGTTAGTGGCTGATGGAATCTAGGTGTTTTAGATCCAAGACATTTATTCTTACCCCAGTTACATGGTCAAGAGCATCAACATTTTTTCTGTTCTGTTTTGTTTTGTTTTTTTAGGACCCACGGCTATTATTAAGATCAACTAAGAAGTGTCTATTTAAGAATCAGTAGGCACTAGGCCAGTAAGGTAGTCTAATAGATTGAGAGCAAAAACTAGAGATGGGAGGTCTGGATCCAAATCTGGCCTCAGATACTTCCTAGCTGTGTGACTCTGGACAAGCCACTTAACTCTCATTGCCTACCCCTAATTGCTCCCTTGCTTTAGAGCTAATGCATGACATTAATTTTAAGACATAAAGTAGGGGTTTAAAAAATCAGTAGGCACAAGGAACTGCAAAATATTAAGAACTATGTGTGAGCAATCAGCTTCAAATATCTGACACAGTCAAAATCATTGACACAGTTGAAAATCATTGCTCTAGCTGTCATGAGTCTCAAACCTTCATATTCTTTTCTTAGATCTACTTTCTAAAGTAAAAATCAGATATTTATTAATGACTTGTTATGTGCCAGTCACTGTGCTAAGCCTGGGAATACAAAGAAAACAAAGGGGAAAAAAGCAATATAATTCAGAGTGCTCTTAAGGAGCTTATAATGCAATTTATCCAATGGGACTCCTCTCTGTTTCTGTCTCTGTCTTCCTCTCTCCTCCACTCGCTCTCACTTTGTGATCACTGAAGGATACCTTGAAAATCATTAGAGACATCCTTTTCCCCCTGCTCCACTACCAGGGTTGGATGTCTATTTTTTTCTTTTTTCTTTCAAAGATATTTTATTTTCCCAATTACATGTAATAATAATTTTCAACATACAGTTTTCCAAAATTATAAGATGAAAACCACCTCCCTCCCTCCTTTACTTCCCTCCACATGGAGATGGTGAGGAATTTGATCTGAGCCATAAATTACACCTATATTAGTCATTGTTGTTAAGAACACACTGATACAAAACCCAAACCCCAAAACAAAACCATAAATACCCAAATGTGAAAGGTAGTATGCTTTGATCTGCATCCATCTGACACCAACAGTTCTTTCCCTAGAGGTGGATAGCATTACCTCTAAGTCCTTCAGAGTTGTCCCAGATCATTGTATTGTGGAGAATAGCCATGTTTTCGCAGTTGATCATCATACAATAACATACAATGTTAGTATGTAAAATGTTCTCCTGTATCTGCTTATTTTGTTCTGCAGTAATTCATGTATTTACTTTTTTTCCTGAAATCATCCTGCTTAATCTAATTTTATAGCACAAGAGCATTCCATCACCAACATATACCACTATTTTTTCAGACACTATTTTTTTCTCTAATTGAAGGATACTCACTCAATTTCCAGTTCTTTGTCACCTCAAAAAGAACTGTTATAAATATTTTTGTACAAGTATGTATATATATGCACATATATATCTCTTGATTTTTGTTCTTCCAGATGAATTTTATTATTTTTTCTAGTTCTATAAAATAATTATTTGCCAATTTGTTTGGTATGGTGCTAAATAAGTATGTTAATTTAGGTAAAATTGTTATTTTTATTATATTAACTTATCCTAGCCATGAGCAAAATTAATACTTTTCCAATGGTGTAGATCTGAATTCATTTTGTAGTTGTGTTTATATAATTCCTGTATTTGTCTTCACAAGAAGATTCTCAGGTAGTTTGTCTTGTCTTGAGTACTTTTAAATGCTTCTGAACTTTGTTGGCAATATATACAAGTGCTGATGGTTTATGTGGATTTATTTTGCATCCTGCAACTTTACTAGAGTTATTAATTATTTCAACTAGCTTTTTAGCTTATTACCTGTTCAACATATCACCTGCAAAGACTGACAGTTTAGTTTCCTCGTTGCTTACTTTAATCTCTTCAATTCTTTTTTTATTTTTTTATTGCTAAAGTTAGTATTTCTATTACACTATTAAATACTAGTAGTAATAATGGGCACTATTGTTTCTTCCTTGATCTTTTTGGGAATGCTTCTAACTTATTCCCATTGCAGGTGATATTTGCTGATAGTTTTAGATACTATTTATCTTAAGGAATGGCCCATTTGTTCCTTTCATTTCAAGGATTTTTAATAGGAATGGGTGTTTAATTTGTTGGAGTCTTTTTCTGTATCTATTGAGGTAATCATGGGATTTCTTTTAGTTTGGTTATTAATATAACCAATTATGCTGATAAATTTCCAATATTAAACCATATATATTGCATTCCTGGTATAAATCCCACCTGGTCATAGTGAATAATTCTTGTGACATATTGCTGTAGTCTCCTTACTAGTATTTTATTTATATGTATTGTATCTATATTCATTAATGAAATTGATCTATAATTTTCTTTCTCTGTTTTTTGCTCTTCCTGGCTTATGTACATGTTTGTGTCATAAAAAAGAATTTTGTAGGATTTCTTCTTTGTCTATTTTCCCTAATAGTTTATATAGCATTGGAATTTATTGCTCTTTAAATATTTGATAGAATTTGCTGGTGAATCCATCTGGCCCCATAGATATTTTCTCAGACAGTGTGTTGATGGTTTTTTTCAATTGCTTTTTTTTGAGATGGGATTATTTAAGTATTCTATTTCTTCATGTTAATCTGGGCAATTTATATTTTTTGTAAATATTTATCCCTTTTCTTTAGATTGTAAGATTTTTGGTACATATAGAAAAATAACTTAATGATTGCTTTAATTTTCTCTTCATTGTTGGTGAGTTTGCCCTTTTTATTTTTGATGCTGATCATTTGATTTTTCTTCTTTATTTTTTTAAATCAAATTAACCATTGCACTATCCATTTTGATTTTTATCAAATCAAGTATTCCTCTTTATTAATTCAATGGTTGTTTTTACTTTCAATTTAATAAAATTTTTTCTTTAACTTTTAGAAATCTCAATTGAATCTTTAATTGGGGATTTTACGTTTGTTTTTTTTTCTAGTTTTTTAATTGCATGCCAACTTACTGAACTGCTTTTTCTGTACTTTACTGATATGAGCATTTAGAGATATGAATCTACCACTGTTTTACTATAGCTATAAATTTTGATATGTAGTCTATTCACTGTCATTGCTCTTATTGAAATTATCAATTATTTCTATAATTTGGTTTTTAACCCACCCCTTTTTAGTATTAGGTTATTTAGTTACCAATTGATTTTTATTTGTCTTTCCATGAACACTTACTGATTATAAGATTTTACTGCATTATGATCTGAAAAGGAATTATTTATTTATTATTTCTGCTTTTCTATATTTGCTGGTGAAATTGTTATGCCCTTATATATAGTCAATTTTTGTGTAGGTGACATATACTGTTGAAAAGAGGATATGCTATTTTCTATTTCTTTTCAGTTTTCTCCAGAGAGCTATTGCAACATTTCTAAAATTATAATCACTCTTTTATTTCTTTTTTGTTTATTTTTAGCTCAGTTTAAACATATCTGAAAAGGGGAAGTTGAGGTCTCCAACTATAATAGTTTTCTATCTATTTCTCCTTTAATCATTTGAAAGTTATATCATTTAGTCCATTTATGTCTAGTATTTATATTACTTGATTGTCTATAGTACATTTTAACAAAATGTAATTTCCTTCCTTGTATATATTAATTAGATCTATTTTTGTTTTAGACTTGTCTGAATTCATGATTGATACTGTTTTTTTTTTATTTCTGATGATGCTCAATAATTCTCTGTGTGTCTCTTCTTCAAAATTGTTTCTTGTAAACAACATTGTAGGAATCTGTTTTTTAATCCTCTTTGCTATCCACTTCCATTTTCTGGGTGAGTTCATCCCATTCATATTCACAGTTATGACAACAAATTGTACATTCTCCTTCATTTTATTTTCCCCTTTTGATCCTGATCTGTCTCTCCTCTGAAGGGTTTTGTTTTTAATCACCACCCCCTACATTCCCCTCTCTTCTATTACCATCCCCCTTGTCTTATTCCCCTCCTACTTCACTATATGTTAAGGTAGGATTCTATAACTGAATGATTATTGTTGTTATTCCATTTTTCAAACAATTACATTGAGAGTAAGGTTTAAGAATTGCTCATCATCACCCTTATCCTTTCCTCCACTGTTATAAATTTTCATATCTCTTTAGAAAACTTACTTCAATTAATCTATCCATTCCCTTTTTTCTCAATACAATCCTCTTTTTCACCTTTAATTTTTTGTATGTCATAGCACCTGATCACCTTATTCCCATATCTTCTATGTATAATCCTTCTAATTACTATAATATTGATAAAATTATTTTTAATATTGACAAATATCATTTTTCACATAGGAATATATACAGTTTGAATTTATTGAATCTCTTAAAATTTCTCTTTGTTATTTATCTTTTGAGGCTTCTTTTGGGTCTTGTATTTACACATTGAATTTTCTGTTTAGGTATGATCTTTTCATCAGGAATGCTAAGAAATCTTCTATTTTATTAAATTATCATTTTCCCCCCTGAAAAATATACTCAGTTTTGCTGAGCAGGTGATTCTGGATTCTAATTCTAGATCTTTTGACTTCTGGAATATCATGTTCAAAACCTTCTGATCATTTAAAGTGTAGGCTGCTAAGGCCTGTGTAATCCTGACTAGAACTCTATGGTATTTTAATTATTTCTTTTTGGCTGTTTGCAATATTTCCTCTTTGGTTTGGTAGCTCTTGTATTTAGATAATATTCCTGGGAGTTGTCATTTGGAGATTCATTTCCAGTGATGATCTGTGGATTCTTATGATTCCTATTTGTTTAAGAATATCAGGGAATTTCTTTGATAATTTTTGTTTTATGATATCCAGGCTTTTTTTTTTAATCATGGCCTTCATTTAGTCCAATAATTCTTAAATTGTCTCTCCTTGATCTGTTTTCTAGGTCACTTAATTTTGCAATGAACTCATTGTGACAGTCATAACTTTGAACATGAATGGGATGAATTAATTCCCCCATAAAACATAAACAAATAGGAGAATGGATTAGAATCCAAAAATCCTGCAATATGTTGTCTATAAGAAACACACATGAGGAGGGTAGATACTCACAAGATCAGAATTAAAGGTTAGAGCGTGACCTACTGGGCCTCAACTGATAGAAAGAAGGCAGGAGTTGCAATCATGATATCTGACAAAGCCAAAGCAAAAATAGACCTGATTAAAAGGGATAGGTAAATACATCCTGATAAAAGGGAGTATATAGACAATGAGGAAATATCACTAATCAACACGTATGCACCAAATGGTATAATATCCAAATTTCTAAAGGAGAAACTAGTAGAATTGAAGGAGGAAATAGATAGTAAAACTATACTAGCTGGAGACCTGAACCTACCACTATCAAATTTTGATAAATCAAATCAAAAAATAAATAATAAAGAGGTAAAAGATGTGAATGAAATCTTAGAAAAAATAGAGTTAATAGATATATGGAGAAAAATAAATAGGTATAAAAAGGAATAGACCTTTTCAGCAGCACATTGTACATTCACAAAGATTGACTATATACCAGGTCATAAAAACATGGCAAACAAATGCAGAAAAGCAGAAATAATAAATGCAACCTTTTTAGATCATAAGGCAATAAAAATAATGATCAGTAAGGGTACATGGAGAGCCAAATCAAAAATTAATAGGAAATTAAATAATATGATTCTCCAAAATCAGTTAGAGAACAAATCATAGAAACAATAATTTCATCGAAGAAAATGATAATGATAAGACATCCTTTCAAACTCTATGTTATGGCGCCAAAGTAGTAATCAGGGGAAAATTTACATCCTTGAGTTTATATATTAACAAATTATGGAGGGCAGAGGTCAATGAATTGGACGTGCAAATCAAAAACCTTGAAAGTGAACAAATTAAAAAACCCCAGAAGAAAACTAAATTAGCGATCCTAAAAATTAAGGGAGAAATTAATAAAATTGAAAGTGATAGAACTATTGAATTATATAATTAAGACTAGAAGCTGGTATTTTGAAAAAACAAAAAAATAGACAAAGTACTGGTCAATCTATTAAAAAAGGAGAGAAAAACACAAGATGAGCAATATCCAAGATGAAAAGGGAGACCTCACCTCCAATGAAGAGGAAATTAAGACAATCATTTAAAACTATTTTTCCCAATTATATGGCAATAAATATCTATTTATAATAAATATCTATAACCAATCTAGGTGACATGGATGAATATTTACAAAAATATAAACTGCCTAGATTAAGAGAAGAAGAAATAGAATTCTTAAATAATCCCATATCAGAAAAAGAAATTTAACAGGCCATCAAAGAACTCCCTAAGAAAAAATCCTCAGGGCCTGATGGATTCACAAGTGAATTCTATCAAACCTTTAAAGAACAGCTGATTCCAATACTATGCAAACTATTTGACATAATAAGCAAAGAGGAAATTCTACCAAATTCCTTTTATGACACAAATATGGTACTGATTCCAAAGTCAGAAAGGTCAAAAATGGAGAAAGAAAACTCCAGACCAGTCTCCTTAATGAATATAGATGCAAAAATCTTAAATAGGATACTAGCAAAAAGACTCCAGCAAGTCATCACGAGGGTTATTCACTATGATTAGGTAGGATTTACACCAGGAATGCAAGGATGGTTCAATATCTGAAAACCTTGCACATAACTGACCGTATAAACAAGCAAACCAACAAAAATCACATGGTTATCTCAATAGACTCAGAAAAAGCCTTTAACAAAATACAACACTCATTCCTATTGAAAACACTAGGAAGTATAGGAATAGAAGTGTTTTTCCTAAAACCATCAGCCAACATCATCTTCAATGGGGATAAACTAGATTCATTCCCAATAAGATCAGGAGTGAAACAAGGATTCCCATTATCACCATTATTTTTTAACATTGTACTAGAAATAATATGCATTAGCAATTAGAGAAGAAAAAGAAATTAAAGGTATTAAAATTGGCAATGAAGAGACCAAGCAATAACTCTTTTCAGATGATATGATGTTCTACTTAAAGAATCCTAGAGAATCAACCAAAAAGCTAGTGGAAATATCAACTTAAGCAAAATTTCAGGATACAAAAGAATCCCACATAAGTCATCAGCATTTCTATATATGTCCAACACATCTCATCAGTAGGAATTAGGAAGAGAATTCCCATTCAAAATCACCTTAGACAATATAAAATATTTAGGAATCTATCTGCCAAGCCAAACACAGGAACTATATGAACACAACTACACAACACTCTCCACACAACTAAAACTAGATCTGAGCAATTGAAAAAAATATTAACTGCTCATGGGTAGGATGAGCTAACATAATAAAAATGATCGTCCTACACAAAACTTATCTATTCATTTAGTGCCATACTCATTGAACTTTGAAAAAACTTTTTTTTTACTGAATTAGAAAAAAAACATAACAAATTTCATTTGGAAGAACAAAAGATCAAGGATATCCATGGAAATAATGAAAAAAAATGCAAAGGAAGGTGACCTTGCAGTCCCAGATCTCAAACTCTACTATAAAGCAGTGGTCATCAAAACAATTTGGTACTGGCTAAGAGACAGAAAGGAGGATGAGTGGAATAGACTTGGGGTAAGTGATCTCAGCAAGACAGTCTATGGCAAACCCAAAGATCCCAGATTTTAGGACAAAAGTGTACTATTTGATAAAACTCCTGGGAAAATTGGAAACTGTGTGGTAGAGATTAGTCTTGGATCAACACCTCACACCCTACACCAAGATAAACTCAGAGTGGGTGAATGACTTGAACATGAAGAAGGAAACTATAAGTAAATTATGTGAACAAAAATAGCATACATATCAGACCTTTGGGAAGAGAAAGATTTTAAAACCAAGCAAGACTTAGAAAGAGTAACAAAATGTAAAATCAATCATTTTGATTACATCAAATTTAAAAGGTTTTGAACAAGCAAAACCAATGTAACCAAAATTAGAAGGGATATAACAAACTGGGATGCAATCTTCATAACAAAAACCTCTGACAAAGGTCTAATTACTCAAATTTACAAAGAGCTAAATCAATTGTACAAAAAATCAAGCCATTCTTCAATGGATAAATGGGCAACAGAGGTGACTAGGCAATTTTCAGTCAAAGAAATCAAAACCATTAATAAGCACAGGAAAAAGTGTTCTAAATCTCTGATAATCAGAGAGATGCAAACCAAAACAACTCTGAGGTATCACCTCACACCTAGCAGATTGGCTAACATGACAGCAATGGAAAGTAATGAGTGCTGGAGGGAATGTGGCAAAGTGGGGACATTAATTCATTGCTGGTGCAGTTGTGAATTGATCCAGCCATTCTGGATGGCAATTTGGAACTATGCCCAATGGGCGATAAAAGACTGTCTGCCCTTTGATCCAGCCATAGCACTGCTGTGTTTGTACCCCAAAGAGATAATAAGGAAAAAGACTTGTATAAGAATATTCATAACTGCACTCTTTGTGGTGGCAAAAAAATTGGAAAATAAGGGGATGCCCTTCAATTGGGAAATGGCTGAACAAATTGTTGTATATGTTGGTGATGAAATACTATTGTGCTCAAAGTAATAATAATGTGGAGGAATTCCATGGGAACTGGAACAACCTCCAGCAATTGATGCAGAGCAAAAGGAGCAGAACCAGGAGAGTATTGAACATAGAGACTGATACATTGTGATACAATCGAATGTAATTAACTTCTCTGTTAGTGGCAATGCAGTGTTCCTGAACAACCCAGAGGGATCTATGAGAAAGAACACTATACACATCCACAGAAAAAACTATGGGAGTAGAACACAGAAGAAAACACATTTGCTTGACTACATGGGTTGAAGGGCTTATGTCTGGGGCTGTAGACTCTAAATGAACATCCTAGTGCAAACACCAACAACATGGAAATGGGTTCTGATCAAGGGCATATGAAATACTCAGTGGAATTGATCATCGGCTATGGGAAGGGGAGGGGAGGGGAGGGAGGAATAGAAAATGATTTTTGTAACCAAGGAATCATGTTTGAAATTGACTAAATGAAATAAATTAAAAAAAATAAATAAATAAATTCTTCAAGAGCTTGTGAAAAAATATACTGACACATTCTCCAGTAAAAAAAAAAAATCCTCAAATTCCTCAGCAGTAAAATGAGAATAAAAACAGCATCTGTCTCATACAGTTGCGAGAGTCAAATGATTTAATTTATGTAAAGCATTTGGCAAACCTTAAAGCACTATAAAATATTAGTTATTATTATTGGGCAGCTAGGTGGTGCAGTGCATAGAATACTAAGCATGAAGTCAGGAAGATGAGTCTTCCTGAGTTCATATCTGGTCTCAGACACTTACTAGTTGTGACTATATATGCTTCAATTCTCATCTATAAAATGATCTGGAAAAGAAAATGGATAAAACTACTCCAGTATCCATACCAAGAAAATCCTAAATGGAGTTGGAAAGATTTAGACACATTGAAATTATTTAACAACAATTATTATTATCAACATTATATTATAAAAATATTGTATTCATTAATTATATTACTAATCTTAGTTCATCCTATATATCTTGAGTATTTATATATTGACATATGAGGACTTTTTTATTCTTGCTCTCTTCTTGAATATTTTATACTATGAGTTATTGATTCTCCCTAGCTTCCTTCAAGACTCACATCAAATCTCAGCTTCATCAATCAAGTGATTCTTCAGGTGCACCTCTCCTTTCCAGATTATCTTCCATCAACTTTCTAGAAGATAGATAGATAGATAGATAGATAGATAGATAGATAGATAGATAGATAGATTGATTGAGAGAGAGAGAGAGAGAGAGAGAGAGAGAGAGAGAGAGAGAGAAAGAGAGAGAGAGAATGTGGATTCATGGATAGATATTTTATGTACCTCACATATTGTCCCCATCACTAAAATGTGAACTCCTTGATAATGTTTTTTTTTTTCATTTTTAACTTTTCTTCTATCCCTAGGTGTGGTTACTGGCACATTGTAAATGCTTAATAAATTTTTACTGATAACGTGTTGACTTTATTATTGAAAATACTTAACAGTCTTAGATCAGGTGAAAAAAAATTTTGAGTCTTGGCTTCCTCATCTACGAAATGAATATCTTACTACTTATACTCTCTACTTCAGGGATTGCTGTGAAGAAAATGCTTGGTAATTTGTGAAGAGACATAAAGATAACGGAATTTATTTTCTATTGCATTTGAAAATATTATTTTAATTTCCTTTTTGTTTTAATGCTAGGAGGAATAAAAGACATACAATAAACTAGGTATAATCCTCCATGACTGAAAATATTTTCCAATGAGGATTTTGATAACTATGATATCTCATCAAAAACAAACAAACAAACAAACAAACAAACAAACAAACAAACAAACAAACAAACCTTGCCTGATGGAAAATATCTGAATGGTTCAGTTTCCTGCATCATTTGGTTTCTTTTCAATTCAATGTTCTCTAGATACACTGCCATGGGAAATCAGGGCTTTAACGTTGTTTTCTATTTACCACTGAGTGAACTGAAGTAGAAAAAAAATAAGAATCCTTTTCTTGGAGTTAATATATGAATTCATTTTTTGCTTATATATCTTCCATTTTTAGTCTGGCTTGAAAATTTTACTTTAAAGATTGGTTTAAACTTGGTGTTATATCACAAAATTGACCTAAAGATATTATATATTAATATTAAATCCTTGTCACAGACAACATTTGGATTCATCCCAAACTACTCTCAAATTATCTTTGGCAAACTGTCATTCATTCTTTATCTTGGAAATGTCACCTCCTAGCCACCCCTATTAATTTTCACATGTGGCTTAATTTTAAACTATGATTATCTCTGTCAAGGTGTTAATTGATCTATGTCTAATCTGCTATAATAGAATATTATGAACTATCTAGAATAAATAGGATTGATTATAGTCACAATTTCATTTTTTGAACTTGGCAGCTAGTCATCATTAATGATGAATTCATTATCTTTCAATACTTCATAGTCAAAGGGCTGGTAGTTATCCTTATATCCTATAAGGATAAAGCATGGACCTGGATTAAATAAAACAAAATCCCTATTTTTACCTAATAGATATTATATTTAATGTGAAATAGGTGAAATGTATTAATGTGACAAGCTTTACTTTTTCACTGGACATAAAGCAGAAAAGGGGTGTTTGGTTAATTGGCTACTTTGGGGAAATAGGGGTGAACTTATATCACTGTCCAAATTCTATGTATTTTTTGTAAACAATGATTTTTGGGATTCAGGCAGATTAGCCATGTATGTAATAAGATGAAAATACTGAGGCTTTATAAAATCAGTCAAAGTATTACCATTTAATAATTGGAGAGATTTTGAATATTTGATATTTGTCATGATATATATATAATTGCTCCTCTGATTTTGGGGAAGAAAGAGAAGAATGTTTTTCTATTTAATTTTCCTGGGGTGGGCTTATGCTATTGTTGCTGCTGATGCTATTTCTAAGAACATCTACCTCTGAAACTTTTACCATTTGAAATTTCCATGTTTACTCCTATGTGGTGGCTCAGGGATAATGTTACTTTATCTTATGACATTTTTACTGAAGGAATAAACCTGGGGTGTGGAAGAAAGGATTAGATTTATGCCACACAGACATTTCTCAAAAATAGTCATTAGATTCTGAGATGGCAAAAAAAAAAAACTTGCCTTTGCCTTCATTTTGTCTTGAAGAGAGAGACAGACAGACAGATAGACAGACAGAAACAGAGACAGACAGAGCTAGATGTGAAGAGTGTGTGAGTGTGTGTGTGTGTGTGTGTGTATGTGTGTGTACCTGTGCATGTGTGTGTATGATGAGAGTGAGGCAAGGATATAGTAGTGGCAGTGTGATAGAAAGCCTACTGAATTGCAAAACAGGAAGTATCTGGGTGGGAATTCTCCATCAGATGTATTATAGTTATATGAACCTCAGCAAGCCAATTACTTTTATAAACTTTATCTTCCTCATCTGAAAAATGAAGGAAATAAAAGCTCCTATCTCACCTGGTTTACTATGAGGACCTAATAGGATAATATTTGTAAACCATTTCAGAATGCAAAGGTCAGCTATTTTCACTAATATTACTGGAAGGAATGAAAATATGACACTTACCAAACCTGATGTATCTCTGACTTAAATAAAGGCTATTTAATGGAGTTAGTTCTAGGCTAATACCTAATACCTAATACCAATAGCATTGTTTGGGGCATTTAATGACTAAAAGTGCTCTCCACCCCTCTGATTAGCCAATGGCATCTCATATGTCAGGGTTTATAGTTCTTCAGAAACTAACAATAATAAACTCACATAAATCATCAGCATTTCTATATATTTCCAACACATCTCAGCAGCAAGTTAGAAAGAGAAATTCCATTTAAAAATCACCCTAGACAATATGAAATATTTAGGAATCTATTTGCCAAGACAAACACAGGAATTATATGAAAACAACTACAAAACACTTTCAATACAATTAAAACTAGATCTAAACAATTGGAAAAACATTAATTCCTAATGGGTAGAATGAGCTAACATAATAAAAATGACAAGCTTACTCAAACTAATTTACTTATTCAGTGCCATACCTATAAAACTACCAAGAAACTTCTCTATTGAATTAGAAAAAATATAACAAAGTTCATTTGGAAGAACAAAATATCAAGGATATCTAGGGAAATACTGAAAAAAATGTCAGGAGAGGGGCCTAGCAGTACCAGATGTTAAACTGTACTACAAAGCAGTGGTCATCAAAACAATATGGTATTGGCTAAGAAACAGAAGGCAGGATTAATAGAATGGATGGGGTAAATGACCTCAGGAAACTAATGGTTGATAAACCCAAATATCCCCGTGGCAGTGGAATAGACTTGGACTAAATTACCTCAATAAGATAGCATATGATAAAAGCAAAAAATCCCAGCTTAGGGGCCAAAAATACCCACTATTTTACAAAAACATTTGGGTTTATTGGAAAAAAGTATGGGAAAGATTAGACTTAGTTCAACATCTCATTTACTACACCAAGATAAATTCAGAATTGGTGAATATCTTAGATATAAAGAAGGAAATGATAAGTAAATTAGGTGAACATAGAATAGTTTACCTGCCAGACCTATGGGAAAGGAAAAATTTTAAGACCAAGAAAGAGATAGAGAATATCACAAAAAAATGAATAATTTTGATTACATTAAATTAAAAGAGGTTATATAAACAAAATCAATACAACCAAATTAAAAGGGAAGCAACTAATTGGGAAAATTCAAATTCACAAGAAGCTTGATAAATTGTACAAAAAATCAAGTCATGTCCCAATTGATAAATGGGCAAGGGACATGAATAGGCAATTTTCAGATAAGAAAATCAAAACTATCAATAAAAACATGAAAAAATGTGCTAAATCTCTCATAATTAGGGAAATGCAAATGAAAAGAACTCTGAAGTACCACTTCACACCTAACAGACTGGCTAATATGACAGCAAAGAAAAGGAATAAATGTTAGAGGGGATATGGCAAAATTGGGACATTAATGCACTGCTGATGAAGTTGTGAATTGATCCAACCATTATGGAAGTCAATTTGGAACTATGCTCAATGGGTGTTAAAAGACTGCTGGGGGTGGGGGTGGGGGGGCTCTGGGTAGCTCAGGGGATTGAAAACCAGGCCTAGAGATGGGAGGTCCTAAGTTCAAATCTGGCCTCAGACACTTCCCAGCTGTGTGACCCTGGGCAAGTCACTTAATGACCATTGACTAGCCCTTACCACTCTTCTATTTTGGACCCTATACACAATATTGATTTCAAGCTAGAAGGTAAAGGTTTAAAAAAAAGGCTGCCTGTCCTTTGATCCAGCCATGTCACTGCTAAGTCTATAACCCAAATAGATAATAAGGAAAAATACTTGCCCCAAAATATTTATAGCCCTGTTCTTTGTGATGGCCAAAAATTGGAAAATGAGGGGTGCCTTTCAACTGGGGAATGGCTAAACAAATTGTGGTACCTGTTGGTTATGGAAAACTATTGTGCTAAAAGGAATAATGAACTGGAGGAATGCTATGTGAACTGGAACAACTTCCAGGAATTGATATAGCATGAAAGGAGCAGAACCAGGAGAACATTCTATACAGAGATGGATACACTGTGGCACAATTGAATATAATAGACTTCTCTACTAGCAGCAATGCAATGATCCAGGACAATTCTGAGAGACTTATGAGAAAGAATTCTATCTACATCCAGAGAAAGAATGGTGGGAGTAGAAATACAGAAGAAAAACAACTGCTTGATCACATGGGTGAATGGGGATATAATTGGGGATGAAGACTCTTAAAGGTCTCCCTAGTGCAGATACTAATAATATGAAAATAGTTCATGATGAATGACATGTAAACCCAGTGGAATTGCTCATTGGCTATAGGAAGGGGTTGGGAGGAGGGGAGGGAAAGAACATGATTCATTTAACCATGGAAAAATATTCTAATTTAATTAATTAAATAAATAAACTTCAAAAAAAAGAACCTATGACAGGATCACAGAATTCATGGATGGAAGGATTGTTCAGGGTTCATGTTACAAATAAGGAAAATAAAACCAGGAAAGGTTCAAAGACTTGCCAAAAGTCATGTGGAACCAATGGCACCAATTAAATATATCATGGGGAAGAAGAGAATTGCCAGGGGAAAGCTCTTTTCCAAGACAAGTTTTTTGAGGCCTGCATGAAGGACAAAAGACATTGAAATAAGTCTTTCTTTCTGAGGGTAGAGCCAAGATGGCAGAATAGAAGCCAGGAGAGCTCTGATCACTATGAGAATCCTTTCCAGCTAACCTTAAAATAACACCTCAAAATGAATATAGTAGTGAAAGAAACAAAATGAAAGAACATGGCAGTCTACATTTTGTCTTGCTGGTGTGTAAAATTGAGATTTGAACCCTGGACTCCATTCCCCAGGAGTCCTTGCTAGCTCCCAGAATGCCCTCTAATCTGACTGAATTCTCACCTGGGAGGAGAACAAAATTTTATTTAAAGGGTCTTCCCCGTAGGTGGAGCTCGCTTTTTGGACTTCCGTTTTGGAGCAGATGCAGCTCTTTCCATAATGTAGGTAACATCTTGTCTAGGCCTCTGGCCTAGACATGTGTTTTTTCTTATCCTGTATTTTCTTTAATCCTTAACTTCAACAAACCTCTAAAAATATAATACTCCTTGCAGAGAGAAACTAATTTCTACCTGCCTCAGTCTCCCCTAAATTTTAACTGTTACAGGTGCAGGCCCAGAGGGACACTCTGAGCACTTGCTTGAATCCAAATCGAGGTCCCAAGCCCAAGCACAAGGGAGTTGGCTAGGAGCCTAGCTGGTGAGACCCCAAAGGATGACCTAGAGCCCCAGTCCAAGCTTGTAGTGAGGACCTGAACTACAACACAAGGGAGTTCATAGGAATCTAGTCTGAGTAAGCCCAGAGCAAGGTCCAGAGCCCTTATCCAAGCTCAAATCAAATTTACAAGCCCCAGAGCAAGGCAGTCCACAGTGTACCTGACCTTAACAATCTCAGGGCAAGACAAAAAGCACCTTCTCAAGCCTGAGGGTAGACTCAGAGTCCCAGAATAGGTTATTTTACAGTCTTCTGAGCTTTGCAAGCCTTCAGCAGGTACAGAAGATGATTGAATTCTCAATGGGAGAAGGCATTCAGAGCTCCCAACCCAAATACCATCTTGGAAGAACTAAAACTTGCAGAAACAAGAAGTAGTATTATGGGTAACATGAAGAAAAAACTGACAGTTAAGAGAGTGCCTTCACTAGTCTGAGAACAGAGCCCACCTTTAAGATAAAAGTTAAAGTCAAGAAAAAGGCTAGGAAAATGAGAAAAAAAACCCAATACCTAAAATAGAAAATGTTTATGGAGACAAAAAAGGGCAAGGCACAGACACAGAAGGGGGCAAGGAAAGCAAAGCAAATACACACAAAACCTAAAAAAAATATGAATTGGTCTTAGTCTTTGGAGGACATCAAAAAGGAATTAAAAAATCAGAGGTAGAGGAAAAATGGGGAAGAAAAAGAAAAGCAATAGAAGAATAAAGTAACAACAGATAGGCCAAAAAGAAAAAGAGGTCCAAAAGGTCACAGAAGAAACTCATTCCTAAAAAAAATAGAAATGGTCAAATAGGGGCTAGTGATTTCATGAGTCATCAAGAAATAATGAAACAAAATCAAAAGAATGAAAAAACAATGAGTTCATTGCAAAATTAAGTGACCTAGAAAACAGATCAAGGAGAGACAATTTAAGAATTATTGGACTAAATGAAGGCCATGATTAAAAAAAAAAAGCCTGGATATCATAAAACAAAAATTATCAAAGAAATTCCCTGATATTCTTAAACAAATAGGAATCATAAGAATCCACAGATCATCACTGGAAATGAATCTCCAAATGACAACTCCCAGGAATATTATCTAAATACAAGAGCTACCAAACCAAAGAGAAAATATTGCAAACAGCCAAAAAGAAATAATTAAAATACCATAGAGTTCTAGTCAGGATTACACAGGCCTTAGCAGCCTACACTTTAAATGATCAGAAGGTTTTGAACATGATATTCCAGAAGTCAAAAGATCTAGAATTAGAATCCAGAATCACCTGCTCAGCAAAACTGAGTATATTTTTCAGGGAGGGAAATGATAATTTAATAAAATAGAAGATTTTTTAGCATTCCTGATGAAAAGATCATACCTAAACAAAAATTAAATGTGTAAATACAAGACCCAAAAGAAGCCTCAAAAGATAAATAACAAAGAGAAATTTTAAGAGATTCAATAAATTCAAACTGTATATATTCCTATGTGAAAAATGATATTTGTCACTATTAAAAATAATTTTATCAATATTATAGTAATTAGAAGGATTATACATAGAAGATATGGGAATAAGGTGTAAACCTCAAAATTCCTTAGACTTATAAATGTTGGAAATTTCACCATTGGGATATTTCATACTTGGAAAATTTATTACTGATAGTCTATTGGAATGGGAACCCCATTGGCATGGGAGGTTCCTTCTCTTCCCTTCTTAAGATTACTTTAGGACAGAAACCTTTTGCTGAACAATAGAAAGGACTTTGACCTATGCTTAAGCATAGAACAGGAATTTCATTGAGTCATGATTGATTTTAGAATTGATACAATGGAGATACTTGGAATCAATCTCCACCCTATTCAGTCATAACAGGATTGAGTAAGGGCTGCAGCCTAGATCAAAATTTAATTATTCCAATCTCTACCCTACTCAGCTTAACAGGATTTAGAAAGGGCTGTAGCAAAGGAGCAAAGATTTAATCATTTGAAAATATGACCTTCAACAGACATGTGCAAAGCCTCTGGGCGATCCTGGGTTAAGCTAGAGCCTCCATTGGCACAGGGAAATTGATGGACAGTGATTGGTAGATGTGAGAACTGAGGGGAGGCAACTTGGATGGTTTCCTTAAAGATCAGGGGGGTCTGAAGACTCGGGGGGGTTGTTGAGGAGTTGGTCGGAGTGGTGGCAGTGTACTCTGAGAAGCTTGCTCTGAAGGAAGCTGAAGGTGGGGGCCTCTGAGACTGTTTCTCCATTTTGGTCACGTGAGTAATAGGGACTGATCTCTTTTCTTTGCCCCAGCTATCTAAGGGCTTGGGCCTTTTGGCCCAGCCTAAACAGAAGGGGTATTTAAGCCCTATTCCCTTCTCTCCCCTTTCTCTCTCCCTCTCTCTCTCTATCTCTAATTCCTTTCTTCCTCCTATTGTAATTAAACTCCAAAAAAGGCTGACGGCTGACTTGAGTTTTTCATTTAGGAATTACATAGCTGAATTCCTTGGCGACCTTAAATTAATATATATCAGTATTTTAAAGTGATTCCCTTGTAACAAAGGTGATCAGGTGCTATGACATACAAAAAATTAAAGGTGAAAAAGAGGATTGTATTGAGAAAAAAGGGAATGGATAGATTAATTGAAGTAAGTTTTCTAAAGAGATATGAAAATTTATAACAGTGGAGGAAAGGATAAGGGTGATGATGAGCAATTCTTAAACCTTACTCTCAATGTAATTGTTTGAAAAATGGAATAACAACAATAATCATTCAGTTATAGAATCCTACCTTAACATATAGTGAAGTAGGAGGGGAATAAGACAAGGGGGGATGGTAATAGAAGAGAGGGGAATGTAGGGGGTGGTGATTAAAAACAAAACCCTTCAGAGGAGAGACAGATCAGGATCAAAAGGGGAAAATAAAATGAAGGAGAATGTATAATTTGTTGTCATAACTGTGAATATGAATGGGATGAACTCACCCAGAAAATGGAAGTGGATAGCAAAGAGGATTAAAAAACAGATTCCTACAATGTTGTTTACAAGAAACAATTTTGAAGAAGAGACACACATTGAATTATTGAGCATCATCAGAAATAAAAAAAAACAGTATCAATCATGAATTCAGACAAGTCTAAAACAAAAATAGATCTAATTAATATATACAAGGAAGGAAATTACATTTTGTTAAAATGTACTATAGACAATCAAGTAATATAAATACTAGACATAAATGGACTAAATGATATAACTTTCAAATGATTAAAGGAGATTCAAAGGATTAAAGGAGAAATAGATAGAAAACTATTATAGTTGGAGACCTCAACTTCCCCTTTTCAGATATGTTTAAACTGAGCTAAAAATAAACAAAAAAGAAATAAAAGAGTGATTATAATTTTAGATATAATTTTATAGATATAGATATAGATATATATAGATATAGATATATATAATAGATAATAATTTTAGAAATGTTGCAATAGCTCTCTGGAGAAAACTGAAAAGAAATAGAAAATAGCATATCCTCTTTTCAACAGTATGTCACCTACACAAAAATTGACTATATATAAGGGCATAACAATTTCACCAGCAAATATAGAAAAGCAGAAATAATAAATAAATAATTCCTTTTCAGATCATAATGCAGTAAAATCTTATAATCAGTAAGTGTTCATGGAAAGACAAATAAAAATCAATTGGTAACTAAATAACCTAATACTAAAAAGGGGTGGGTTAAAAACCAAATTATAGAAATTGTGATTTCTATAATTCTGAAAAGAGAAATTATTGTGAATTGCAATAGAGAAATATTTGAGAAAAATGTGGAACCCTAATAGTCTTTCAAGGATAATTATAATTAAAATGAATTTTTTTTATAAAAACAGAAACTATTCTAGAAAGAGAAATGAAGACACTGAAACATGTAGAGTTATAGTGGTGGCATTAAAGTCATCTGTGAAATGTAAACAACTGTGCTATAAGGTCAGAAAAAGTGTTTCTTATTTTTTCTTTTCATTTTTTCAGAGATAATATTAATACCATTATTAATTATCATTTTCTGACATTTTCAAAAGATGTTCTTGTCCTATTTCCCATCCCTCTTTGCTCCCCAAAATGAAGATAAGATAGTTTGTTCTTGTGTTATCATATAATACATATTTCCATGTTTGTCATGTTGTGAAATAAGACATATATTGTTTACACTAGAGAATAATTTTATGGAGGAATAAACTTCTTTCTGGATTAGCAGATAATATTTTTAATCAAAAGTTCCTTAGAATTTTTCTGGATCCTTATTTTGTTAATAATAATTGTCATTCACAGTTGATCCAAATACAACTTTTGTTGTTACTGTGGTCTTATTCTGACAACTTCATTAGTCTTTCCAGATTTTTTCTGATCATCTTGCTTCTCATTTCTTATGACACAGTACTATTCTATTTCAATCATAAACCATTCCTCTACCATTCTAACCATTCTCCAATTTATGAACATCCTTTTAGTTACCATTTCTCTGGCATGACAAAAAGAGCTACTATAAATAGTTTTATACAGGTGGGTCCTTTCCCCTATCTTTAATATTTTTGGGATCTAGACCTTGTAGCTTTATTGGTGGGTCAAAGTTTATACCCAAGTTTATGGCCCTTTGGACATGTTTCCAGATTTCTCTCCAGAATGGTTCTATCAGCTCATAGCTCTACCAACTGTGTATTAGTGTCCACATTTTTCTACATCCCTTCCAATACTTATCATTTTCCTTTTGTGTCTAATTAACTCATCTGATAGATGTAAGATAATACCTCAGAGTTTTTTAATTTCTATTTTTCTAAACAATAATGATTTGAAGCAATTTTTCATGACTAAAGATAGTTTTGATTTTTCTTCTGAGAATTGTCTGTTTATAATCTTTGACCCTTTGTTAACTGAAGAATTCTTTGTGTTATAAATTCTGACTTAGTTTATATATTTGAGAAATGAGTCCTTTGTCAGAGACACTTGCTATAAAGATTTCCCCCAGTTTGTTGTTTCAATATTGGTTGAATTTATTTTATTTGTGCAAAACCTTTTTAATTTTGTAGCCAATGTTATCTATTTTAAATCTCTTAATGTTCTCTCAGACTTGTTTGGACATAACATTTTCCCTTATCCATAAGTGTGACTAATGAAGTATTTGTGCTCTCCTAATTTGTGTATAGTATTACTCTTTATTTTTAAATCATGTTTCCATTTTGACTCTACCTTTTCATATTGTGTCAGGTCTTAATCTATGCCTGTGCCTTTGCCATAGTGTTTTCCAGTTTTCCCAGGAGTTTCTGTTAAATAGTGAGTTATTTTTCCAGAAGCTTGAATATTTGGGTTGGTCAAACATTAGGTTACTATGATAATTTATCACTGAATGTTGAGGGCCAATTTTATCCATTGTTCTACTACTCTTTATTTTTTTTTTTTGCCAACACCTGGCTACTTCAATGGTTGCTGCATTATAATATAGTTTGAATTCCCATAGAGCTATACAATCTTCCTTCACATATTTTTTCATTAATGCCCTTGGTATTAATGGACTTTGTTCTTCCAGATGCATTTTTTATTCTTTTAAATTCAGTTTGTTGTTTCCTTTTGTTTTACAGAGTCATTAGCTTCGATTTGTACAATTATAATTTTAAAGGTGCCATTTTCTTCCTTGAAGAAATGTATTTTCATTCTTAAGGATTATTTTCCTGCTTGAGGTATTATATTTCCTCATTTTTTCAAGAACTGTTTTCCTCAAAAAGTTTTTTATCTATCCTTTTAATTTTTTTGGATCATTTTTTCTCATTTTTCTTCCAAGTTTTATTATTTAGTTATTGGCTTTTTTTAAATTCGTTTTTAGAATCCTTTCAGGAGTTCATTTTGGGCCTGACATTCATTCACATTTTTGAGGCTTCACATGGCTTCATAATTTTATTGTTGACCTCTTCAGAACTTGGTCATTCCTATTGCTAAAATGGATTTCCAAAGTCAGGCTTTTTTCTCTGCCTTCTGCTCATTTCCTTTGACTTTGCCTTTATGTAGAAACTTAGTTATCTTCCTGGGGTGATGGAGTACTGTCCCATACTTGATGATCTATTCCAGGGCATGGAGTGGGCTCTGTTGTCCCAGTCCCAGATTGAGCATTCCATAAAGGCATCCTGGTTGGCCTGCTGTGTGAAGCTATTCAGTTCAAATGCAATTCATACTGATTTGATTTGGTTTCTACCATTACTTGGAGCAGTGCTGACTATACTGGGTCCCAGGGCCTTTACTATGACTGGAATATGTGAATCTGTATTATTTCTACTGCAGCCTATTTGATGTTGCTTTGGTTTCATTCCTTTCCCTGCTGAGGCCTGACCTAACTGTCTGTGCTCTTTTCCCTAACCCTTGTGCTATAATAGGACTGAGTTTCCCCTAGGCTTATTCAGTGTTCTTTCCTACTACTCCAGTGCAATGGGCCCTCCTTGCTGCCCTTCCATGCTTTTCTGGGTCAGCACCTCTTTTCACCACTTCTTTTATTGCTTCTACCACTCAAGGATTCATTTTGAGGAGTTCTTGTTACTTTGTGGTTTATCTAGATGATGTTTGGCAGTCTCTGAGGATTTCTTACTCCCCCCATCTTGAAAACCAGAAAACAACTAGAAACAGTGTTTTTAATATTTTATTGTGATATGAATATTTTTAGCAGTCAGGTGAATCTAAGGTCCTCTTATTGAAATAATGTTTTAAATACCTAAAATTAAATGCAGAAGTCAAGATGCATTTATTAATTGCTTAATATGTATACTGGGCAATGTGTTAAATTTATCTGGTTGGACCTGATATCAGATTGGTGGTTGCCAAGGATTTAATTACTAAATCCCAAAATGAATTACTCAAGTAAATGGAATTATGGGAGTTTATTTTACAATTGGTAAAATTTAATTGTGGTTGGACTATGAATAAAATTTATTGAGAGAGATGGAGGATATGAAGAACAGGGGATACTGGAAATGGAGGATAAGGAAGGTTTGTAGCAGGGTATGGAGGAGTTGAAGGGAGAGAAGGAATATTGCTCAGTGAGGCAAAGGAGAGAGATGCCCCCTGGTGATAGAAAGCAGCAGGGGTCCAATTAGGACTGTTTGTCATTGAATGACAGCTCCCTCTATGCCCCAGAAAAGATAGTCCACATATCTGACTGCGAATTTAAATAAGATAAAGTTTAATAACCAGTTTGGATTTTAGAGGTATCAGGAAAGAGGGGAAAGGAATGTCCCTAAATAGAGTTGGATTCTTCCTCATCTTTGGAGCAAAGGTCAGGCCTCACAGGCTGGTGAAGGGTTTCTCCTACTCTCATCCTCTGTGCTACTTTTGTCAATTTCAGATTCTTAGCAGTAGACAGAAAGCAATCAAGGAAAGTTCTAACTTTAAGAGCTGATTGGGCCTGTGTCTTAAGGCTGAAGAAAGTAGAGGTACTTCACTCCAGACTAGGCTGAACAAGCTCCTCACTTCTCACACCTCCAACACCAGGAAGGAAGTAAAACCCGGCAGGAAGGAAGTGCTAGTCACAAGACCAAACTGCCACTCCCAGTTGCCCCTTCCCCCACCAACTGTCAGTCTTGACAATTTCTTCTCTCTTGATATTCCCACTGTTGCTTGTTCCAACACAGTGGCAGAAAGTTCAGAACTTATTTCTAGTTTCCTTTCCACAATTGGCCCCCTTTTTTTGTTGTTGTGCTCTTCCCAAGGTCACTTATTTATATTATAGTTATCAATTTACTAATTCTACTCTAAGGAATTCTTAGCAGGAAAGTTTGGGTAAGGGTAGTTTTAGGGTTTTACAATAAATTCAGTACAATAAATGTTTGAACAAAACTATTACAAGAAATTTGAATTCTAGTGCTAATACTACTTTTGCTAAGTTAACTAAAACAAATAATTTCTCTAGTTTATACATATATTAATATTTGCAGAGTATCTTATGTAAATATATTTCCATTAAACACAATTTCAGCATCAGCTTTACAATAAACAATTAAAAGTTTACTATCTGCAAATGCAGCTTGTCTATTCCTATGTATAACTAATTGTCTATGCTATGCTCAACTTAACTTACTCCTAATCTATTCCCTACTTATTATAACTATTATCTAAGTCTCTAGTCTAATCTATAAACTAATCTTATGTACAACATATATACATGCTATGCTAAATATTTACAGACTCTATCACTATGTTACTAACCTAATTATAATATGTACTTTATTTATAGAGATTATTTACATATAATGCAATAATATGCATTGTTTCACATCCTAACGTCAGTCGAATAGAAATATCTATTGATCTTTCTATTTGCCTAAGACCTTATGGAACTAACTATATACATATTTACATTTTGCACTAAATACAATTTCAGACACTTGTTTATTTAAACAAGGTCTCTCAATATGTCAGTTTGTGATTTTGTGTTTTGTGTCTAATAGTGTTGTGTTGAATTAATACTTATCAAGTTTCTTCAGATTTCCACTTCTCATGTTGACTGATGGATCTCTTCTTTCTTCCAAGTTATATAGTGATGCATGCTATTTCCCTAATATGTGAAATTACTTGTTTTATTATTTCAACACACTCAGTCTTACATATAAGTCTCATTTACCATCTGTCCTCTTCTTACATAAACAAATTTAAAGTTCAAAGTTTTAGCTGTCCATTTCAACTCATTTTTTCCTTTGTTTCTTCTTTATAGTAACTATTAAACCAATTTACAAAGTTCAAAGTCTTAGCTGTCCATTTCAGCTTTTCCTCTTTGTTTCTTCTCTCTAGCAGCTTTTCTTGATGATTTTCCTCTGTGATGGTTTAAAATCTTTTCCTCTGGGATGCTTTTCCTCTGGGGTGCTTTTCCTTTGGGCTGGAAAGTTGTCTCAAATATTATGTGTCACTATTATTTCATTGTGGTGTGCTTTTTGATAATAATCAGTTTTTGTTTTCATTTCTCAGCACTGTCTTTTGTCTAATTATCTTCCATGTCTGTCACAGTGATGTTGAATTTTTCTGATTTCATGTGGGAACAGTGAAACCATGAGTCTTTCCCTGCAATTTTTATAGCTGTTGGCATAGTAAGCAATACTTCATGTTGTCCAATTCATTTTATGTCTGTAGCCAATTTTCTATTGAAATTTTTTAAGTATGCTAAGTCTCCTGGTTTGATGTTGTGCTAATTGTAATCCAGGGGTACTATTTGTTGTATTAAGCCCATTTCCTGCAAGCCTGCTATTTTTGTCTGTAAAGCTTGTATATATTTTGTTAATTGACAGTCTCCACCTATCATTGCAATGTAAGCTGGTCCTTCCTTGCCAAATTGCGTGTCCATATAGCATCTCAAATGGAGAGATGTGCCAATCTCCACTGGGTTGTGTTTTAAGGTGGAACAGAACTAATGGCAGATGTCTGTCCATTTTTGGTGTGTTTCTTTACAAAAATTTCCTATCAATGTTTTGATGTCTTTATTTAATTTCTCCACTTGCCCTGAACTTTGGGGATGATATAGTGTGTGGTATGTTCTTGTATTCCTAGATTTTTATAAATTTCATTTAATATTGATAGAGTAAAGTGACTTCCACGGTCTGAATCCAATTTTGAGGGAATCCGAAACCTAGGTATGATTTCTTTTAATAGGATTTTGACTACAAATGCCGCATTGCTCTTTTTGGCAGGAAAAACTTCTGGCCATCTAGTCAGTCTGTCTATGATGACAAGGCAATACTTAAACCCTTTGTCTTTTGGCATATTGATAAAAATCTATCTGTATGCATTCAAATGGAGTATATGCTAAGGGACAACCTCCTAACTCTTTGGTCTTATAAACTCCCTGATTGTTCTGCATACAAATTTTACATTTTTGACAAACTCTTATGGCACATGAGGATATTTTTGGTGCAGTCCAAAATTGTCTCACTGAATCAATCATGGCTTGGGTTCCATAGTGTCCTTGTGCATGTATTGCATTGCTCACATGATAAAATAATGTTCTAGGCAGCATGGGCTTGCCTAGTTGCAAAACCCATATACTTCTTATTTGTTTTGCCCCTAAGTTCTTTATATATGATTGAATTTCCTATTCATTAGGAGGAAGCACAGTTGCCGGAGTCCACAGGACCTATGGGAGTCTGGCCTCAGGCACCTAGGAGCAGCATGAGCCTGGGCTGATCACAGAACATCTGGGGTCTCCAAGTATGGCTCTTTTCTATATCCCAAAATGAATTACTAAAGGAAAATGAATTTATGGTAGTTTTATTTACAATAGGGGGAACATATTAAGGAATAATAGAGAGGACTCTCTGGCTTCCTCTGAACCAGGTAGAAATACTAAGGCCCAAATCAGGGAAAAGAATCTCAAGATGATGGATGGGCCTTTCCTGGAGGCTTTATGCCTCCAGAAAGGAGGGGTCACTAAGTCAGCCTTTCACTCACCAACAGTGACCATCTAAATGGAAAGAAGTCTGGATGTCTGTCTTCCGGTCCCTTCCCAAATTTCTGTCTTCCAGTCTCTTCTCTGAGCCAGAGAGCTCTTTGATCTCCTCTAATCAAAAATATTGAATATCTTCTTCTGGCCTCTGGTCCTCTTTTTAAAGATATTTTTCTCTTGTGTCACCTTCCCTAAATTTCACACAGATACTTTTCTCAAGGACTGTCCACTCTTTAGTTCTTTGGTTAGACCTTCTTTGCTTAGGTTATACCTTTTTGGGTTACTTAACACCTATTTTGGTTAGTTCACCTTTTGTAGTTGCTTAACACCTTTTTCTAGTTAAAATGGGTAGATCTACTTGAAATACTAAGTTATCACCTTTTTTGGGATTAAAGTCTAAAAATAGATTGTATATTACAATTCAATCTTCCCAATAAAGGAGCTAAGAATCTGCATTGTTACAATCAGGAAATAGCTAAATCCAATCTTCACACAATAGAGGGAAGATATTAAGGAAGAGAGAAAAGGGGGGGAGAGAGAGAGAGAGCAACCTCTGACTTCCTCTGAACCAGTTAGAAATTCTAAGGTACCAGTCAGGGGAAAGGAGTCTCAAGTTGATGGGCTTTTCTCAGAGGTTCACACCTCCAGAAAGGGCAAGGAAGGAAGTCAGCCTTTACATTCACCATGATGATCATCTAAAAGGAAAGCAGTCTGAGGTCTCCTGCACAAGTTCCTCCAGGGATCCAGTTCTGTATCCAAGTGTCTTCACTCCAAGTTCGAGTATCTATCTTCCAATCTCTCCTCAAGTGTCTGCCTTCCTTCCAGCTTCAAGTGACTGTCTTCTAGTCCATCTCCGAGGGACTGATTCTCTTTTCTAGTCCAACTCCAAGTGACTCTCCTTCAGTCCAACTCTGAGTGACTGCAGATGGCCCCATGTGTCTCTGTTTCTACTATTTAAAGAACTTTTTTTCTTATGCCACCTCCCCTAAATTTTACATCTACCAATCACAGCAGACACTTTTCTCCAGGACTGCCCACTCTTTCACACATGAGTTACAGATTTCCCACCCAATGTATGAAATGGGTGTTCATAACTTTTGTGGTTAGTTCACATCTTTTTGTGGTTAGTTCATACCTTTTGTGGTTAAAATGGATTGATCTACTTTAAGTACTGGGTTTACATTTGGGGGATTAAAATCTAAACATAGACAGGGGCCTACAATTTAATCTTCACAATAAAAGAAGAGCTAAGTACCTTCATTGTTACAATCAGGGGAGAGCTAAATACAATCTTCAGAAATGTGCTAAACATCAGGAGTACAAATATCAGCAAAAAAGAAAGATGACACTTAAATTAAAATCATGTTTTTTAGACAGAAACTGTAATAATTTGGGATTTAGTGGTAAATGTAATAATTTCATTAATGAAGAAGTATTAATTCTATTTCTGAATATTTGCAAAAGTGATATAAAATGTGTCATTTCTATTGGCAACAAAGACTGAAGTACTGATAATATTTCTATGATATTATTTATTGCCTAAATTCACAAGTTTTTAATTAAAGTAAATGCTGGATATCAGTTAGAGCTTATGAAAAAAAGGTGTATTTTTCCAACCAAGTTTATAGACCTCTCCTATCTGTCCATGTGTGCTTTGTGATGTTTATGGCTGCTAACTTAAGAACCTCTTCTCTAAAGGGTTCTAACACATGGATAAAAAGAATTAAAATTACTGATTCCTTGTGCTGGTTGAGGAGTAGTTATAGAAAATTGGTTTTCAGAAAGACCTCTTTTGTCAATTGAAGGTTCTTTTAGCCATTGGTTTTGTAGTAAAATGAACTCTGATATCTATATATAAGGTTTTTTCCTCTCTCATCCTCTCTCTCTCTCAAAGAATTGCTATTTTGAATTAAGAAGAGCATCTCCATGAGCTATTGGGAGTCTTTAGCTTTATTGCTAATGATACCTACTTTTACAATGAAACAGCCCAAAAATAACTCTACAAGGACTTGTGGGCTGCTATTATATAGTGAGGCAGGAGATTGAGTAGATTGAGTATAGTTACTTACTCTTTTTCATTTGTAAAGTTACAGAATACTTTATAGAGAGACCAAAGTGCAAATTATTAGTGTCTTGGGGATAATTCCATCTATTACTACTAATTCTGTGCTATTTCAACTACTACTACAAACAAAAACATATATATATATATATATACATATATATATATATTTAACAATCTTTGTCAAAATGTAATAAGCCCTTACATATAAATATTTTTGTAATATTTCAACGTCGGTACTGAGGATTTAAAAATTATTTTTTTATTGGAGAATTGATCATGTTGGAGGTGAATAAAGAGAAGAAAAAAAACACTAATAGAGTGATGGGCAATGTTGTTTAGTGGAAACAGATACAGTCTTGGATTCAAGTAAATCAATTCAAGTAATGTGGTTTTCAGTACTGCCTCTGATATATACTATGTGACACTGGGCACTTAACAACCTTTCAGTGCCATAGGCAACTCTCAAGTAAATTGTACAACATTTAGAAACCTTCATTGAGTCAATTTCCTCCCTCAGAATTTCCTATAAAAATGTAATCATAAGTCTTGTCCAATAATAATAGTAAAATGCTTATAGATAACTTCAAAGACTATTTTCAAACAGTTTCACATCTGTTAGCTCATTTCTTCATTATAACATCCCTATGAGTTAGGTGGGCTCCAGGCCAGACTCACTACCATTATACCTCTTTCCTTTCTGCTCAGAAAAAGAACAGTCACTGATCTTGGTTTGATTATAGGTTTCTTTACCTCTTCAAAGTAGTTTTAGAATAACTTCTCTCAAGCTATATTTTGAGCCAAATAATAAAATCATCTCCATTTATTCAGTGTAATCAGATTGGTTTTATGAAAGGACACTGAAAATGCTCACATTTCTTGTTCAACACACCAGGCAAGGTTATTCAGGCACGCTGTGCAGCCACTTTCATTTGATGGCGAGAATGCATTGAATGGAGCAGCTGCTTCATCCCCATTATCATATATTTGTTGAGTACCCACTGTGTGTACCACATTGTCTTAGGGACTTGGAAGATATACTGATGCCTAAAGATGCTTATTCCTACTTCTGTTATGGAAACTTGTTAAAGAACCAATTTCATAATGTAAATGATAATTGTTCCTTTGGCATAAATTTGCTCCAGCTAAGCCTTGGACCTCCAAAAATAATTGCCCCTGGCATTTCAGATATTTATGAGTCTGAAATGCTAAGGTCGACTTTTATCTAATCTACAGGAATTAAATGCTACCTGTATGTAGGCATGTATGTCTATACATGAGTGGATATGAAAGTTTGTTTAATGAAACAAATTGTAGGATACAAAATTAATAGTAAAATTTTAATTTTCAATAATTTCAAAATGAATTAGACCACAATATCTTAGTATTTAGAATTCAAATAGATCTCAGCAGTTATCTCATATTTGCCATATTTTTTTGAAAATGTTATTTTTAAGATGAAAGTTCTTCAAAAATTTAGCACACTTAGTATGTGAACAACACTGTGATAAAAGCTGGGAATACAAGGAAAGTCAGCAACATGTTCTCTCTGATATCAAAGAACTCAAATCCTAATGTGAGAGAAAAAATGAAAACAACTATGTACATTTATTATATGATGAGTGTAGGTAGAAGATAATGTCAAAAGGAAGGCACTAAAACTGATTGGGAGGGAAAAGGCTAGTGATTGCAGTTAAATTTTTAAGGAATCCAGAGCAAACAGTAAGCAGAGGTAAGGTGGGAGAGGATTATAGCCCATCACAAAACTAAGGTAGATAAGGTTTCTAAGCTGATCTGGCCAATTGTAAAGGGAGTTTGATTTATTTTCCTATTAACTATGATGTAACAGAGAGTCAAGCAACAAATATAGAGAACATCCAACATGGATAGTGCTAAGAAATTACAATAGGTTATCTTTCAATCTAGCTGATAGTGGAAGCAGAGAAAACGCATCACATTAAAGAAATAGGACTGACAGCTATTTGAGATCTGAATGAGTTATACAAAGAGATAATGCTTATACTTGGATTCTCCTACTTTTTCTGTTTTTCTATGTTTGTTTTGAGTATCAGGATGCCAAGCCCTCTAGGGGAAGCCTGGACAATATACAGATCCTTCTTGAGTGTTTGTAGGAATCCTTTTATTATAAAGGACTGTCCCTCCATTGGGGAGTGGCTGGACAAAATGTGGTATATGATGGTGATGGAATACTTTTGTGCTATAAGAAATGATGAACAGTAGGATGTGAGAAAGTGCCAGAGAGACCTATATGAACTGAGAGTGAAATAAGCAGAACCAGGAGAACATTATACAAAATAAATTAAATATTGTGGAGTGTGACAAGGAAATATGTGCCCCTAATTCTTCGGCTGCCATATAATTGTCAAAGAATGTAGTACTCATTTTTATATATATATTTTGTAATTTCACAAAACACGTGGGGAGCAGGGCAAAGCAACAAACTTTCCACAGGGTTTTTTTTTCCAATCCAGGAAGTTGTTCCTTAAGGGAAAGGATATTTAGAAACAGCTCTTCTAGCCAGGACTTTAGGGTCCTGTTGCTGAGATTTAAAACAGCTTTTTTCTATCTAACTATCAGAGTCACAAAGCTGGGAAGTATCCGAGATCCGATTTGAACCCAGGACCTTCTGTCTCTAGGCCTGGCTCTCAAATCCACTGAGCTACCCAGCGGTCCCTTAAGATTAAAGGGAAGAAAAAGAAAAACTGCTGATTCCAATTTAACTTAAGGAGAAAAGAGAAGAGAGAAAAAGCTTTTTATAATCAGGTGTTCTAGCAGCTGTGTCTTTAAGCCAAGTTTGTTGTTAAAAGGGCCTAAGTGGTGAGACGGTAGAGTAAAAAGGCAAGGAATTTCAGAAGTTTATTGAGAGAATTCTTTAGACTCCCATGTGGTCAGCCACAAATGTGACAAGGAAATCACTTTAAAAGACTGATATATATTAATTTAAGGTCACCAAGGAATTCAGCTATGTAATTCCTAAATGAAAACTCAAGTCAGCAGTCAACCTTTTATGGAGTTTAATTACAAACAGGAGGAAGAAAGGTATTAGAGATAGAGAGAGGGAGAGAGAAAGGGGAGAGAAGGGAATAGGGCTTAAATACCCCTTCTGTTTAGGCTGGGCCAAAAGGCCCAAGCCCTTAGATAGCTGAGGCAAAGAAAAGAGATCAGTCCCTATCACTCACGTGACCAAAATGGAGAACAGTCTCAGGGGCCTCCACCTCCAGCTTCCTTCAGAGCAAGCTTCTCAGAGCACAACCTCTCAGAGCAAAACCTCTCCAACCAACCACCCCTAGTCCTCAGACACCGCTATCTTTCAGGAAACCATCCAAGTTCCCTCCCCTCAGTTCTCACATCTACCAATCACTATCCATGTCTTCCCTGTGCCAATGGTGGCTCTACCTTAACCCAGGACCTCCCAGAGGTCTGTGGCTTTGCACATGTCTGTTGAAGGTCATATTCTAAAATAATTAAATCTTGATCCTTTGCTGCAGCCCTTCCTAAATCCTGTTACCCTGAGTAGGGTGGAGATTGGAATAATTAAATTTTGATCTATGCTGCAGCCCTTTCCATTGTTCAGCAAAAGGTTTCTGTCCTAAAGTAATCTTAAGAAGGGAGGAAGAACCTCCCTTGCCAATGGGGTTCACATTCCAATAGAGTTCCCACTATCAGTATGAAATTCCCTACAAGCATGAAACCTTCCAATGGTGAAATTTCCAACATTCACAAGTCTAAGAAATTTTAAGGTTTACAGGAGTGATCAAATGTGATAGAGTGCTACTAACAGCAATACAACTATCTAGGACAATTTTGAGGGACTTATGATAGAAGAGTGCTATCCAACTTTAAAAAAAGAACTATGGAATATAAATGCAAATGAAAGCATATGATTTATTACTTGTTTGGGTATATGATTTGGGGTTTTGGTTTTATAAAATTATTCACTTATGAAAATTAATAATATGGAAATAAGTTTTGTGTGATAATATATATATATAATCCAGATTAAATGTCTTGTCAACTCTGGGAGGGGGAGGGGAAAAAGGAGGGAGACAACATAAATCATGACTGAAAAATGTATGTAGAAATTTGTTATTAAAATAAAATAAAATAAAGAATTTTTTTTTAAAACCTTTACCTTCCGTCTTAGAGTCAATACTGTGTAGGCTAGGCAATGGGGGTCAAGTGACTTGCCCAAGGTCACACAGCTGGGAAATGTCTGAGGCCAGATTTGAACCTAGGACCTCCCGTCTCTAGGCCTGGTTCTCAATCCACTGAGCTACCAAGCTGCCCCCTAAAATAAAGAATTAAAAAAAAACGAATCCTTGAATTATGAGCTTCTATGCAACTGTAGAGAGTAGATGCAGTATATACACCTTTGGTTATACTAACTGCCTATCTCTGATCATCTTATCTCTCTCCTGATAAAAAAGGAATTGTATTTACTTCTGTTCCACAGTTGCTTCATGGCCTTTATGTGGAAACCAAAACTTCAACTTCATGTTCCTACATGGTTAGGTTGCAACAGCTCTTCTGCCTTCCCAATAGACCTGCCTCAACAGTTCTATCAAATACAGCAAACCAAAAAGCTCCTCATGTGTTTTTTTCTCTCAGACAGGAGTGATGCAAATATATAAAAATGCCAGATCCAGTGGCTAGGAGGTCAATGGCTGGAAGTATGTGTAAATATATTGAGAAAGAGACAAATTCTTCTTTAGCATAAATACCATGCTTAATTTTTTTTAATTTAAAAGAACTAGGACAACATAATTATTATAGAGAAAAGAATTATGCATTTGGAGTCTTAAGATCTCCATTTACAATTTAAAATTTGGGTAAGTAATATGACTTATAATCAAATAAATGACTTACAATTTTTATTCTCTGATAAAATTGTTCTAAATATATGATCCTAAAATATACAAGACCAGAACATTCTTGCCTACAGTGATTTTAAATGGAATTTATCTTTCCAGTTTATAGTGCTAAATTGTTGGAAATATATAGAAATTATATACCTATGTAGAAATTATATAGATAGAAAAAATATATAAATGATATATATATAGGAGCCACGATGGCAGCTTAGGAACACCTAAAACCCAAAAGTCTCTGACAGTCCTTCCAAACTAGTATTTACATTGCACTTCAAAGAAAATAGAAAACCAAACCCAATAAGAAATCATGAGGTCTTTCTACTGAAAACAATTTGAAAGGTATGGACAGTGTGTCTATTTTCATGGATAAGGGAGAGACAGGGTGGCTGAACATCCTCTGCCACTTCACAGGGATACCTGTGATAAGACCAGCTTGACTGTTTGAACCCAGGAAGAGACTGCAGCCACAACAGTTCTCTTCTGACCCACATGGTCCAGTGCTCTGATAATAACTGACAGGGAGAAGGAGACTGACAGGTGGGGACACCTGACTGGATACTCTTGGCTTATTGCCTATGAAATAACTATAATGAAATAATACATGTAAATATAAATATAACTATCATAATAGTTTATTTTAAGGTAAGAGAAGGAAGGGAAGGGAATAGGATGATCTATTTTAAACCAAAATCAAGTTGTAAATCTATACTATCTAATTCTTTTCTACATACAGATCTACTTCCTACAACTAGTTAAATTTTAAATTAAACCCCCTTGGTTAATATATTAAACAGGAAGGAATTGAAGGTAGCAGGAACAGGATTCAAAGGAAGGTCTCACTGGCAGTTGTCCTCTGGCATCTTGAGTAGTTCTGTTGGAAATCACTCTCAGCATCAACAGGATTCACTGGGATAGTCAGAATCACAAGGAAAGCCACAGGAGAGAGAATATCTAGCTCTGTAGGTCCACCCCAGAAGAACCAGACAGAAACTCCTCCTGGCTGCTTAACTATCTCCCTCAGAAGAAAAAACTGCCTGTCACTTCTCCAGAGTTCTGGAATCTTGCTCTTCTGCCCTGCAGGATTTCCTGCCCCTGCATTGTACCATTGCTCTTGCTCCTGCTAATTCCCTATAACAGCTACAGTGAAAATTTGTAACAGGGCAGGTAAGATCAGGAAGATAGCTCAACTGGTTGAATCCAGGATACCAGCAGAGAAATGAGAAAAGAGAAAATGTTGCCTGAGGGAACAACAATTTAAACACTCTTGTTCAGTGAATCAAGAGAATGGCTAGTTTAGAGTACATAGGGAAAAAAAACCCAAAAAAACAAAAATGAGTAAACAAGAAAAAACAAAGCTACAATTGAATGTTTCTATGAGGGTAAGGGCAAAAGAACAGAACCAATGAATGAGGATCAGATCCAGGGAACATCAAACAAAGCCTCAAAAAAGGGGGGGAACAAGATGTAGGCTATGGAGGATCTCAAAGAGGAATTTAAAAATCAAATAAGACAGTATGGAAAAAGTGTAAAAAGGAGAATGGTAGCCTAAAAGGCAAAATACATCATCTGGAAACAGAGGCACAGGTATTGAAAGTCAGAATTGATCTGCTTGGAAATGATGCATAAAATGGAAGAAAAGAATGATTTAAAGGAATAATGAACCAAAAGGAAAAGGAGAATCAAAAGGTCTTCAAAAATTAGAATTGAGCAATTAGAAGCTAATGACTTCACAATATACCAAGACATATTAAAATAAAATCAAAAGAGTGAAAAAATTGAAGATAATGAGACACCTCACTGAGAAAACAACAGACCTAGAAAATAGATCCAGGAGAGACAATTTAAGAATTATTGAACTACCTGAAAGTTGTGACCAAAAACAAACAAACAAACAAACCAAGAATCCAAGACATCATACAACAGGAAATTATCCAAGAAAACTGCCCTGAAATTCTTAAACATAAGGGTAAAATAGAGAATCAATGAATTCACAGATCATCTATGGCATTAACCCCTAATTGACAATCCCAATAATATTATAGCCAAACTCTAGAACTCCCAGGTCAAGATGAAGATAATACAAGCTTCTAGAATGAGACAATTCAGATACAATGGAGGCCTAGTTAGGATTACACAGAATCTGAAAGCAACTATACTGAAGGACCAAAAGGCATGGAATATGATATTCCAGCAGGCAAGGGAACTGGATCTACAACCAAGAATCAACTACTCAGCAAAATTGATTGTATTTTTTCAGGGGGGAAATGGCTATTTAATAAAATAGATTTCCAAGCAAACCAAACTTAAACAGAAAATTTGATGCCCAAATATAAAATTTAACAGAAACAATGAGGAAAATAAGAAAGAAAATGAATTTAAAGGCTTCAATTAAGTCAAATAGTATGTATTCCTATATTGAAAGATGATATCTGTAACACTTAAAAAATTTGTTGTTATCATAATACCTTGAAGAAATATACATAAAGGATGCAGTGGTAGGCTGTTATGATGATATGTTGTAAGGAATATAATTTAGGGCTTTGACTAAATATGTGAGAATTCTAAATTAATATAGTGGTCACCAATTCAAAATATTAGCTCAAATTAAAATGATTTTTAATAGCTTTTATATACAAAAGGGTAGAAAGAGAGAAGGTAGAGAAATACAAAAAGAGGATAAAGAAGATGTCTACCTTATCTCATTAATATTGTTCTGATGCTCATCTCAGACTGGCAAGGCTTGTTAACTCTCAACTGGAGGACCCAGAGTCCCATCCACATGGCCCCTTTCAGTAAGGGAAGGTCACTCCAAAACTAATCTCTCTCCAGACACCAGGACAGGAAAGCCAGCTATTCACTCACCCAAGAGGTAGTCCAAGTCCCAAGTTACCTCCAAGAGGAAGGTACAAGTGAAAGACTACTACCAAAGATGATGATGACCTCCAGACAAAGAAGATCAGGACTTTAATAGTCCTTTCTGTCACTTTTCCTCTTTACAGAGGCCAATCACAGCTTCCAAATTGCCTAGCACCACCCAGGGGTCATTGTGTGTGTGATTCACACCTCTTATTCTCTGAAGATGTCAAATCTTATCATAGGCCTCTGAACATGTCAACTTTTATCATGGTATTCCCAAGTTTATGATTGATTGGGTTAAAAGGATGGAGCTCTCCAAGTAAGTGACTTGTGAATTCTCTCACTTTTCCAAGTAAGTGACATGTGAATCCTCTTACTTTTTGGCTTATAGTGTAAAGTAGGGGTATTTTTAGTTTTGGTTGATCAATTTAAAAGTTGGTGATGTTAGAGATAGAAAGTTTGATTCATACTTCACAATGTAAAAAAATATTAAAAAAAACAATGAGGTAAAAAAGTTAATACTAAGAAAAATAAGGAAAAAGAAAAATCGAGTAAAATATATTACATAAAAGCATGGGCAGAGAGGAAATGGGGGGGCAGAGAAGACCAATAAAATGGAAGGGAAGAAGAGGTTGGCAATAGGTCATACTAAACCTTTCTCTCATGGGAATTGACTTAGAGAGGAAAGAACAGTCAGATACATTAGGGTATAGATTTATATCTTGTTCCATACAGAATTAAAAGGGTATTAAGAAATAGGATGGTTTGGAGGGGAGTGATACAAGGGACGGAGAGTAATGGGGTATTCAAAAGGCCCTACAGTTAAAGGGGAATAAGAAGGGAGTTTGCAAGAAGGGGAATAATATAAGGGAAGGGAAAGAGGAGAGGCTGACTAAAAGGGAAGCATGAGAGGGGAGGGTAAGAGGGAAAGGAGAAAGTTTAGTATTAAAGTAGGAAGACAAAATGGAGCAGAATTCACAGAAAGTAATTATAATTTTGAATGTGAATGGGATGGACTCATCCATAAAATGGAAGCAGCTAGCAGAATGTATTAAAAATGAGAATCCTACCATATGTTGTCTACAAGAAACAAAATTGAGGCAGATAGACTCACACCAGGTAAAAGTAAAAGACTGGATTACAATCTATTGGATTGCAACTGAGACAAAGAAGGCAGGAGTAGCAGCCATCATCTCAGACAAATGTAAAATAAAAATAGATTTGATTAAAAGATATAAGGAAGGTAATAACATCTTGAAAAAAGGCAGTATCAATAAGGAGGAAATATCAGTAATTAACATAGATGCACCAAATGGTATAACATTCAGATTTTGAAAGGAGAAACTAAAGGAGCTTAATGAGGAAATAGAGAGTAAAGCCATTTTAGTAAGGGACCTTAAAATTTCCCTGTCAGAACTATATAAATCAAACAAAAAATGAATCAAAAATAAGAAAAGGAAGTGAATGGAATTTTAGAAAAATTAGAGTTAGTAGATATCTGGAAAAAATTGAATAGGAATAAAATGAATATACCTTCTTTTCAGCAGCACATGGAATACTTACAAAAACTGATCATGTACTAGGGCATAAAAACATTACAAACAGATATAGAAATTCAGAAATAATAAATGTAATTTTTTCAGATCATAATGTGATAAAATCATAATTAATAAGGGCTCATAGAGAGGCAAAGTTAAAATTAATTGGAAACTTAATAGTCTGATTCTTCAAATTTGATGGGTCAAAGAAAAAAAATCAAAGAATAAATTACTGATTTCATTGAAGAGAATTATAATAAGGAAACAACATATCAAAATCTATGGGATACAGCCAAAACAATGCTCCAGAGAAAATTTATATCCCACAGTGTCTATATTAACAAAACAGAGAAGGAGAAGATCAAAGCATTGGGTACATAATTTAAAAAGTTAGAAAAAGAACAAATTAAAAATCCCCATATAAACACTAAATTGAAGATACTAAAAATCAAAGCAGAAATTAATAAAATTGAAAGTAAGAGAACTATGGAGCTGGTGTTTTAAGAAAACAAATAAAATAGATAAATTATGTTTTACTTTAAGAAAAAAAGAAAGAATAAAATCAAATTAATAGTATCAAAGCTGAACAGGGCAATCTCAGCTCTAATTAAGGGGAAATTAAGGTAATTATTAAGAGCTATTTTGCCCAATTATATGCAAATAAATAAGACAATATAGATGAATTGGGTGGTTACTTACAAAAATATAAATTGCCCAAATTAACAAAAAAGGAAATAGGATAATTAAATAATCCCATCTCAGAAAAAGAAATTGAACCAGCTATCAGGGCACTCCCAAATAAAAAATCCCCAGGGCTAGATGGATTCACAAGTGAATTCTGTCAAATATTCAAAGAACAACTAGCCAAAAAACTATGAAAATTATTTTACAAAATAAGCAAAGTAGTTTTACCAAATTCTTTTTATGACATAAATAAGGTACTTATTCCAAAGCCAGGCAGATCAAAAACAGAGAAAGAAAACTATAGGCCAATCACTTTAATGAACTTAGATGAAAAAATCTTAAATAAAATAATAGCAAAAAGATTACAGCAGTTTATCATAAGGAGTATTTAATATGACCAAGTGGGATTAATATCAGGAATATAAGGATGGTTCAATATTAAGAAAACCATCCACATAATTGACCATATCAATAACCAAACCAACAGAAATCATATGATTATCTCAATAGTTGCAGAAAAGGCCTCTGACAAAATACAACATCCTTTCCCTTTGAAAACACTAGAAGGTATAGGAATAGGCAGGCCATTCCTCAAAATAATAAACAGTAGATATTTAAAAACATCAGCAAGTATCATTTGCAATGGGGATTAATTAGAAGCCTTCCCAATAAGATCAGGAGTGAAACAAGGATGCCCATTATTGCCTCTATAATTTAATATTGTACTGGAAATGCTAGTGGTAGCAATTAGAGAAGAAAAAAGTAATTGAAGGGATTAAAGTAGGCAATGAGGAAAGTAAATTATCACTCTTTGCAGCTGATATAATGGTATATTTAAAGATTCCTAGAAACCCAACTAAAAAGCTAGTTGAAATGATCAACCACTTTAGCAAAGTTGCAGGATACCAAATAAAACCATATAAGTCATCAGCATTTCTATGTATTTCTAACACATATCAGTAGCAAGATTTAAAGTGAGAAACTCCATTTAACATCACCCTAGACAATATAAAATATTTGACAATCTATTTCCCAAGATAAACACAGGATTTATATGAACATGACTACAAAAGACTTTTCACGCAATTAAAACTAGAACCAAATAATTGGAAAAACAGTAATTGCTCATGAGTATAATGGGCTAATATAATACAAACAACAATCTTACCAAAATCTATTGACTTATTTGGTTCCATGCCTATCAAACCACCAATAAACATTTTTTATTCAATTGGAAAACATTATAATAAAGTTCATCTGGAAGAAAAAAGATCAAGAAAATCAAGGGAAGGAATGGGAAAAAATGTAAAGAATGGTTGCCTAGTAGTACTAGATCTTAAATTATACTTAAAGCAATGGTCATCAAAACAATGTGATACTGGCTAAGAGACAAAAGGGAAGATCAATGGTATAGAATAGGGGATAAATGACTTCAGCAAGCTAATGGTTGATAAACTCAAAGATCCCAGCTTTTTGGACAAGAAATAACAGATTGGTCAATATGACAGCAAAGGAAAATAATAAAAGTTGGAGGGGATGTGGCAAAATTGGGATACTAATGCATTGCTGGTGATGTTGTAAATTAATTCATCCATTCTGTGTGCAAAGGACTTTAAAAGAATTCATACCCTTTGATCCAGCAATATTACTACTAGGTTTCTACCCCAAAGAGATAATAATGGGAAATGTTTGTACAAAAGTATTTATTGATGTATTCTTTGTGGTGGCAATTTTTTTTTTAAACAGGGGGAATGCCTTTCAATTGGAGAATGACTGAACAAATTGTTGTATCTGATGGTGATGGAATACTATTGTGCTGTAAGGAGTGATGACCTGGATGAATTCTATATGAACTGGAAAGACCTCCAGTAATTGATGCAGAATGAAAAGAGAACCAGAACATTCTACACAGAATCTGAAACATTGTGGCACAATTAACTGAAACAGACTCTTCTACCAGTAGCAATGCAATGATCCAGGACAATTCTGAGGGACTTATTAGATTGAATACTATCTACATTGAGAGAAGAACTGTGGGAGTAAAAATACATGGAAAAAAAAGTATGATTGATCACATGGTTCTATGGTTATATTTGGGGATTATTTTGGGGTTTGGGCTTTCAGAAAACACTGTATTGCAAATATGAATACTATGGTAATGGGTTTTGAACAATGATACAAGTATAACCCAGTGGAATTGCTTGTCAGCTCTGGGAGGGGGCAGGGAAGAGGGGAGAAAAAAACATGAAACATATAAGCCTTGAAAAATATTCTAAATAAATAAATAATTAAATTTAAAATATATATGTATATAATACATAGAAAAATGTTGAAATATGTGTGTTTATTTTTCATCCTAAATTTTTGCTAAAGTAATTAATTATTACAACTTTTTTTTAGTTGATTCTTTAGGGTTCTCTAAGCATACCATCATAGCATCTGGAAAAAAGTGATAGTTTAGTTTCATTTTTGCCTACTTTAACTCCTTCAATTTTGTTTTCTTCTTATTGCTAAAGCTAACATTTCTAGTACATTTAAATAATAACAGTGATACTAAACTTCCTTGTTTCATTTCTGTTCTTAATGGGAAGGATTCTAAATTACCCCTATTGCAGATGATATTTGCTGCTGGCTTTAGATAGAAACTTTATTATTATTTTCAGTAAATGCCTTTTTAGTCTTATGTTTTCTGGTGTTTTTAATAGGAAAAGTTGAATTTTGTGAAAGACTTTTTCTGTATCTATTGAGATAATCATGTGATTTCTTTTAGTTTGGTTATTGGTCAGTTATGCTGATAGTTTTACTAATATTGAACCATCCTTGCATTTCTGCTACAAATCACACCTGTTTATAATGAATGATACTTGTGATATATTGCTGTAGTCTCTTTGCTAACATTTTATTCAAGATTTTTGCATCAATGTTCATTAAGGAAATTCATCTATAATTTTCTTTCTCTGTTGTTACTCTTCCAGGCTAAGGTATCAACACTATATTTGTGTCATAAAGGAATTTGGTAGAATTCTTTCTTTGCTCATTTTGCCAAATACTTTGAATAATATTGGGATTAATTGTTCTCTAAATGCTTGATAGAATTCACTTGTGAATCCATCTGACCCTGTGAATTTTTTCTTAGGAGGTTCCTTGATGTATTGTTCAGTTTCTTTTTTTCTAAGATAGGATTATTTAAGCATGCCATTTCCTCTTTTGTTAATATAGGCAATATATATTTTTTCAAATATTTATCCATTTCATCTACCTTGTCAGATTTATTATCTTATAATTGGGTAACATAGCTCCTAGTCATTGCTTTAATTTGTTCTTCATTGGTGGTGAATTCACTCTTCATTTTTTATCCTGGTAATTTCATTATCTTCTTTCCTTTTTTAAAATCAAAATAACCATTATTCTATCTATTTTATTTGTTTCTTTTTATAGAACCAACACACAGTCTGATTTATTAATTCAATTTTTCTTTTTTTTTCAAATTTATTAAGTTCTCCTTTGATTTTTAGGATTTCCAATTTTATCTTTAATTGGGGATTTTTAATTTGTTGTTCTTCAAGGTTTTTTTTATATGCATACCAAATTCATTTATTTGTTTTTCTCTATTTTATTGATATAAGTATTCAGGGATATTGATGAGTGCTTTTTTAATAAATGTTTTCCCTTTAAAAATTACCTCTTCTACTCTCCTAATAGAGATATCTAATGAGAAGTTGTACTATGTTGAAATATTTATATAAATTCTTAGTTTGGGAAACATTTTGCTAAGTGGAGTTTTCTGTTAAGAATACAACAATCCCTACCACTATGTCTTGGATATTACAATATTGTCTAGAAGAACAAATGTTCTCTTAAATTCCCTTATAATTCTTTATTTTATTTATAGATTATATATCTTCATTTCTTATGACTAATTTTTTACATAATTCAAATACCCTAGAATTCCAAGATGATTCAATAGTAGAATCCTTCAGCAAGACTCTGACTTCAAATGTGCTCCAAATTGAGGTGCCCATTTCTCTGAGACAGTGAATTATGGAACAGATGGTGAATAATTTTTCACTTATGAAAAACAATGGTGGCTTAAATATAGAAGTATGTATTGCTTAAATATTCTGTTCAATTGTAATAAGTAAATGGATTTCTCCCCCTCTCTCGGAAATCTAGTTTATGAAGGTCTCTAATAATTTAAAATCAAGAAAAATATTCCAAAAAAAGTATACTAGGAAATTGAAATCACATTGAAATCCTTGATATTTGGAAAGAAAAGGAGGCATAATTTAAGACCTTTTCAACCCATAGGGAAGTCTACAGTTTTATTAAAACCAATATTTGTAGTGAAGCAAATAAGTGAAAAGCTGAAAATACTGTAGTAAAAGCTATAACTTGGTTTAAAATGAAAAAAAAATGAGTGTGCTTAGTTAGCTTTGGGAATCAGGAGATTTGATATATATACATATATGTATATTTCTCATGTATAGCTATATATATAATATATGATTGTCTATATGTAGATAGATAAAAATCATATGCAGTTTTATGTATAAGAAAGTGATAATATAAAAGATTATATTTTAATTTAATGATTAGAAAGTATGAAATACTTATTGATAAAATCACATGCTCATACTTCATTATTCAGAATTGAGATGATAATTTCACCCTTTACAATTCTTTCAAGATGACCTAAGGATTTTTAATATTTAAGCATAGTGTTTTAAAGTCTGTTGCTAATCATTAGAGAATGTGCCATTTTAGAAAACCTAATGGCAAGCAAAAATAAACATACATGTTCCATACAGTTACCTCACTTGTTTACAGGTCAAGATTATGCAAAGAAACTTATGTATGAATAGGGGGATAGTATATTATTGTGTTTATAAGCCTATTATTAATTAATTAATTAGTCTATATTATAAGTTTCTAAGCCTAGATTTTTTTAGTAACTACAAAGCATGTGATCTGGAGTAAATAGGTTAATATCTCTGAGCCTCAGATTCTTTATCTGTAAAATGGGCATTTGGTTATTTTTCCAAGTAACAAAAATCTATAATTTTTCTGTGTAATTATTTTCATAGGAAATTCTATATAACATAAAAATTCCTAATTAATCACCAATGAGAGCTAAGCAAATAGAAATATAATACATAATAATTAGAGTAGAAATAAATAGCAATAATTAAAATATGATCCTCCAGGAATCACCTTCAAATTAATCAGAATAAAACTTACATATTTTAATAATTGGCATTAAAACAGTATAAATCAGGACATATTATTATATTACCTGTAAATTATTTTAGTCTCACTTTGGTAATGCTATACTAAATCTTAATCCTCCCTACAAATAATTATTGAGTACATGCTATATTAAATGCCTTGTCCTAGGTGCAACAGCATATAAAAAAAATAAGGCATGACTCTTAGAGCTCAAAACCTTGAAGAGGTTGGAAAAAAGTAATTAAGTAGCTCATAAGAGAAGATATATTAGGACACATATGATTTGAGGTATAAACTACCATGTTAGTCAAGAAATGATTAGATTTCTTCTGCTTATAATAGTGAAAGTTTAATGTCTTCTTTTGGGTAGGGAATAAAATGAAGTCTATGTAGAAGACTGAAGAGCAAGGATTTTCTGTGCTATTTCAGATTGTTTTATTTAGTCAATAAAAAGTCATTGAGTACATACCCTAGGTATTTTGGAGGGTACTAAAATAAATAAATATCACAACATTGCTCAATGGGAAGAATGCTAGATTTGGAGCTGGAAAATTTGTGTTTTATTCTGACCTCTGTCATTTTCTAACTTCTGTGACCTTGAACATTTCAAATCCCACTTCTATTTACTCTTTCTAAATAAATTAGATAATATTCATCGTGAAGATTGGATTTAGCTATTTCCTGATCGTAACAATGAAGATACTTAGTTTAACAAAATGAGGAATGTCTTGGGAACTCTAAATTACTCCACCCTACTTAGACCATACTTTAGGGGAAGATAAAGTTGTAATCTCCTGATTAAACAATGAAGGTACTTAACTCTTACCTGATAGTGAAGCTAGAACTTTAAGCTAAATCTATTTTAAAATCTTAATACAAAAACGTGTTAAGTAAGTATAAAGATTAAATTAATCACAAAAAGGCTAAGTAACTCACAAAAGATGAACTTAACAAAGAAGTGTTAAGTAACTCTAAAGATATAATCTAATCAAAAAAGATGAGAACTAAAAAGAATGGGCATTAAGAGGAGGAGACACAAGAGTAAAAGGTCTATATATTGGCTCATTTCCTCTCTCTGGTACCTTTTGCGGCAGAGAGTTGGCTGATAGTAGTATGCTGGGCCTTTCGTCATCTTAGTGTGGCTACAAGCTATTTTCCAGTTCAGTGGTGAGTTTCTGGCTGAGTTTCCCTCCTTTACTTTTCCAACTTTATCCTCTTAGAAGACTCTGATCTTCTTCAGAGACCTAGAGGCAATAATTTTAAACTCCCCCTGGCACAGGCCAGGCAAGAGAAATCTTATAGCCTCTTCCCTTCTCCTTAAATTCCTTCCCTCTATATTAATTAAATTACCATAAATTTCCAGAATGACTTGGATATTTTATTTGGAATTTCCCCTGGCAGCCAATTAAATCTACATTTTAAGTCACAACCCTAAAATTATCTTCACATCATACAATTTATGACATAGATTTAAAACTGGATGGAATCTTGGAGGTCATAGGGTCATAGACATAGAGATGGAATGGACCTCACATGCTATTTAGTCCAGCATCCTTATTATATTGATGAGAAAATTGGCATCCAAGGAGTTTAGCTGATTTTCTTTTAGACACAAAGATAATAATCATCAAAGTGGGAAAATAGATACCAGCCTCGGATGGATGTGCTTTTTACTTGTTCTCTCTCAACATGACTTCATTGTCACATCTCAGGAACAATTTCCAACGTACCCTTCTCCTTTCCAATTTCTTTTATTCTTCTGTTCTTCTTATACTATAATATTAGCTCTTTGAGGGAAGGGAATATCTTTCTTTCTTTGTATTTGTATTGCTTAATGCTGTGCTTGAGACAGTAAGTGATTAATTATGCTTTTATTAATTAGCTTGTCAATCAGAGTATTTTAGTCCAACTTAGTAGAATATCTTTTGCTAAAATAATATAATATTAAATTAGAGCCAACCCACTGAGAAGTTTGAGTGGAGTCACCAATGGAGAAGTGACTTTATTCAGAAAGTGACTTTTGAAGCAGATCATTCCTTAAAGAATCCAAGGAAATTCAGGATCTGCTCTCCAGAACCCTTACTTGCTCCAGACATACATATTTCTGTACTCATTTAGTTTTCTATAAGACATACTAACTCCTTCTCATGGACACTGTATGAATTGGTAGAAGAATCTGATTCAGTTTTGTATTACATTACCTTTGGAAATCATGATTAAGATTTCATGATATCAACTTGGTTAATTTGTTTATATGCCAGTATGATGGTGGAGCCTCAGAAATTATAAATGAAAGTAGGAGATAAATATTTTCTTCAAACTAAGACTATCCCTATGATAGGGAATCCTTGAAGATGATAGAATTACTAAAGATAAGGAAAACAATCCAAATCCAGAACAACATCTTTTGAGAATGAGTCTTTCAACATTCCTGAACTGCATTTTGATTACTGCTATTATACAATCACTTTTGACCATTATTATTATAATTCACCTAAACAGATAGAAAGATTCCTATTGAGGTTCTTCCCATCTAGTAACCCCTACATAGGCTTTGACTTACAAATTCCAGAAGAATTTTTTACTGTTAATGTTTTAATAATGCAAGTGAAAAGGATGTGAAGCATTTATTGTACTTCTCAATAAACAGCATCAATAAGTGCTTGAAGACATTAAAAAATGGTCATTAACAATCCTTCAGGTTTTCAGGGTAATAGTATCTTTTGAGGTCTATTATGGTTTTGAAAGTTTAAAATGAAAACAGAATGATTTTGTGATTCTTCATTTAAAAACAACAAAACTGAGAAACTTGTTTTAAAGTATGTTTCTTATCAATGTTAATATACACTTCTACAATACTCTAAATTTTTATGCTCTCAATGAGCATATGAAAACATAGCAATTGACATGTGTATTTTAGAAAGATTTTCAATTCTTTGTTGTGGAAATTAACTGTCTCTCATTTTGACCATATTTTAATAAGATTTTGGAGTATTTCACATAAGAGTTAAAACCCCATCTGCATAAATTCCAAAGAACTCTCAAAATTTTGTGATAAATTTGGGATGTTATTAGATCAAACATTTGAAATAGGTTGTTTATTAAAAATCACATTTGGATATTATTTGTCTTTGTGAAGGTTAAATTTTGGGTTGAGACTGAATATAAAATTAGTTGGCCACCAGGGATTTAATTTTTAAATTCCAATCAAGCACTCAAGTCAGAATGGAATTTTATGGTGATTTATTTACAATAGGAGGAAGAAATTAAGAAAGAGCGAGAGAGAGAGAGAGAGAGAGAGAGAGAGAGAGAGAGAGAGAGAGAGAGAGAGAGAGAGAGAGAGAGAGAGAGAGAGAGAGAAAGGGGAAGGAATTTTAAACTGCTCCATCTCAGGCTGAGCCAGGCAGGAGTTCAAGGCCTTGCCCAGAAGGCCAAGGGAAAGGGGAGTCAGTCTTATCACTCACCATGTGACCATCTCAGGGAAGCTGTTTGAGGGAGCTCCCCCAGGCTCCAGGGTCAACTGCTGCCCAGGAAGTCCCCACAGGAAGTGACGTGAACTCCAAAGGCAGTTCTCTACATTACTTCCTACTTCTCACATGTGCCAATTGTGGCTCAAGCTTGGCTTAGGACAGCCCAGGGGAAAGTCAGCTGTTTCTCATTTGTTACTTGCTAGCATATGCCAGTGTAGTGTGGGTGTATACATTCCTGGGTGGTAGACTAAGCAAAATGGAGAAAATCTAAAATTCACATCATACAGAAATTGCCATTTTCATGAAATTGGTTATAATGGGATTTGTCAGGGAATTCAACACGGATGGCCAGAAAAAATAAAGATGACCTCACATGTTTCATTTATGCCAAATATTGTATTTAAACTCAGAGGGAACAGAGCTCTGTATTTTGAAATATACTCATATACTTAGAATATGTTCAGTTTCATTCAATGAAATCTTCCTTTCTTTTCCTTAAACCCAAGGTTTCAAACTTCTCTGTGTACCTTTTAAGTTGAATCAAGTAGGAGGGCTTGCTGGCTCTATCCTGTTGTTGGATTTGGTTCTGTGTCCCTCCTCAAAGTGCTTTGTTTTTGATTGGTGTGTAAGGGTTTTCATAAAGGACTCAACTCTAAACCACCATCTTGATTCCTTCTCCTTGGGGCATCTATAAATAGAATTTTTGAAAAGTTTGATGTGATAGACCTCTGGAAAAAACTGAATGGGAATAGAAAGGAATAATCTTATTTCTCAGTAGTACATGGGACATTCACAAAAATTGACCATATCAAAGAACATATAAACCTCACAACTAAATGTGGAAAAAATAGAAATATGAAATTTACACACAATAATTCAGTAAAAACTGCATTTGTTAAAGGGCAACAGAAAGATTAAAAAATACTTGGAATCTCAAAAATTCTGGGCTAAATAATGAATGGGTACAAGGACAAATCATAGAAACAATCAATAATTTCATTATGGGAAACAGTAAAGCTGAACTTTGACCCTCCCCACATTCCTGAAAATTAAGTGAGAAATTAATCAAATTGAAAGAAAAACATTGAACCAAGAAATCACATAGGGTTGGATTCATGGAAAAATAAATAAAACAGATAAATCAATATAACTTGATTTTAAAAAGAAAGAAGGAAACCAAAATATTAGTTTTAAAAATGAAAAAGGTAAAATCACAACAAAGGAGAAATTTTAGAATTCATTTTGCTCAACTATAAGCCAATAAATCTGAGATTCTAAATAAATGTATGTATACTTACAAAAATGCAAACTACCCAGATTTAAAGAATAGGAAATAAAATACCTAAACAATCTCATCACAGAAAAAGACATTGAACAAACCATCAAATAATTCTCTATGAAAAAGGTCTCTGGGCCAGAGAAATTCACAAGTGATTGCTACCCAACATTCAAAGAACAACTAATTCTAAAACTATTTAAAATATTTGGGAAAAAGGGGGGGAAGTAGAAATCAGAGAAAGAAAGCTATAGACCAGAGATGACAAACCTTTTAGAGATGGAGTTCCAGGTCCACCCGCACCCCATCCCCCAGAGACTGAGTACTGTGTCCTTCCCTCCCATTGAGTCCTGGGGATGTCTTGGCTCCCCCTAACCCCACACAGGGGAGGGAGCAAGCACCCCCATTGGGCTACTGGGTGGAGATGTGGGTGAAGTGAAGAATGTCTTCAGTGAGTGTAGAGACGGGGTGGATAGTGTCCCAAATGATCTTTGCTCCCCTCCAGCTCTGCTACCTATGAGCCACCTACCTTATCCTCCAGGAGCTCCCATTGGACTGCTAGGTAGAGGTTTGGGGGATGTGAAAAAAATCGCATTAGGCTGGGTGTAGAAGGGGAGATGAGCAGCTTCCCCTGAGTCCCTCTGCCTTTCTATTCATGAACTCTTGGGGGTGAGGGCAGTCACTTACCCACAGAGAGTAATCTGCATGTCATCTTTGGCACCTGTGCCATAGGTTTGCCATCACTGCTATAGAACAATCTCCCTGGTGAACATTGATGCAAACATTTTAAATAAAACACTAGCAAAAATTTAATAGCATTATATCATAAGGATCTGGCTTCCAGAATCAGGTAGGTTTGATACCAGAAATTTGGGGATGGTCTAATAGTAGGAAAAGCATCAGCATAATTGATCATATCAATAACAAAATCATCAGAAACCATATGATTATTTCAATAGATACAGAAAAAATATTTTACAGAATAAACATTCCATTAAAAAAAAAAAACCTCAGTAGAAAAGTGGAAAAAATGGAACCTTCCTTTAAGTGATACATGACATCTCTCTAAAACCATTAACAAGCATTTTCTTTACATAATGGGGATAAACTAATACCCATCTCAATAAGATCAGGGGTAAAACAAGAATGTCCATTATCACCACTATTATTAATATTGTACTAAAAATGCTACCTATATCAATAAGAGCAGAAAAACAAAACTGACAGAATTATATTGGCAATGAGAAAATAAAGCTATCAAAATTTGCAGACGATATGATGGTATACCTAGGGAATCCAAGAGTATCAACCAAAAAACTGAAATTCTTTACAACTTTAGCAAAATTGTCAGATAAAAAATAAATCCACATAAATCATCAGAATTTCTACTTACCACCATTAAGTCCAACAGTAAGAAATAGAAAAGGAAATTCCAAATGACATAATTCTAGATAATGTGAAATGCTTGGGGGTATACCTACCAAAACAAACTCAGTAACTATATAAAAACTATTACAAAACACTTTTCACTCAAAGTCAGGTCTAAAGTATTGTAAAATATTAATTGCTCTTGGATAGGCCAAGCCAATATAAGAAAAATTATAATCCTACCTAGTTACTTACCTTTTCAGTGCCAGACCAATCAAACTACCCCAATACTATTTCATTGAACTAGAAAAAAATAACATCATAATTCACCTGGAAGAAAAAAAGCCTAGGAATATCAAGAGAATAAATGAAAAAATGATGGAAAGAGTTCTAGTCATATCAGATCTCAAAGTATTCTATTAAGCAGTAATAATCAAAAGAATCTCTTTCTGGTTTCAAAATAGAGTAGTAGATGATTGTAATAGATTAGGTAATCAACATATGGCACTTAATGTCCCTGACAGCTTAGTATTCAATAAAACCAAAGACTCAAATTTTGGGGGAAATAATTCACTATTTGACAAAAATAACTGGTTAAACTGGAAAAGGGTATGGCAGAAACTATGCATAGAATAACATCTCATTCCAGATACCAGAATAAAGTGAGAAAAGATACTTTATAGATATAAAAGATAGATAGATAGGGAAAATAGATCTAGAGATAAAAGGTTAACATCATAAACAAATTAAGGGGAACTTGGAAAAATTTACCTGTCAGATTTATGGATAAGGGAAGAATTCATGACCAAACAGCACACAGAGAACATATGTAAAATGACACAAAAAATTTTGATTACATTAATTAAAATATTTTCTACAAACAAAACCAATGCAACCAAAATTAGAAGGGAAACAAATTAAGGGAAAATATTATAACAAACGTCTCTGACAAAGACCTCATTTCTCAAATATACAGAAAACAGAGTCAAATTTAGGAGAATACAAAATATTCCCGAATTTAAAAATGGTCAATGGAAAGGGATAGGCTATTCCCAGATAAAAAAAAAATTAAAACTATCTATAGTCATATAAAAAATGCTCATAGTTACTATTGATTAAAAAAGTACAAATTAAAAGAACTCTGAGATATCACCTGTCATATTGGCTAATGTTACCAAAATTGAAAATGATATATATTGTATGGGATGTGGAAAAATTGAGACACTAATACACTATAGTCACATATTTAGGGAAAAATTTGAATCTTATCTCCAAATAATTATCTCCAAAGGTGACTCCATGCCATATTATCTATCTCTAATTCACCCCCACAAAAAGCAGTAATAAGTCAATAATTTGATCCCAATTCCTTTGAATTCATATCAAATGCTCTTTCCATTATATAATACTGTATTTCCCTTTCAATAATAATATTCTGTGATTTATATTTTTAAATATTCAATTAAATTTGAAAAGTTGCTTTTTCTTCTTCTTTTTTTAAACCCTTAACTTCCGTCTTGGAATCAATACTGTGTATTGGTTCCAAGGCAGAAGAGTGGTAAGGGCTAGGCAATGGGGGTTAAGTGACTTGCCCAGGATCACAAATCTGGGAAGTTTCTGAGGCCAGATTTGAACCTAAGATCTCCCATCTCTAGGTCTGGCTCTCAATCCACTTAGCCACCCAGCTGCCCCCTTGAAAAGTGGTCTTCTGATGTCAATAAAAAAATAAAATTTATTAAAGATCAATAAATTCAGACCCATGCAATATAAATTTATCCATAAATGCAATGATTCATTAACTAAATATTAACTGAGCATCCATACAGCTTGAAGAAAAAGAAGAGAAATATCTTATATTTAATCAAAACCATAATTTTTTGTCTTAAAATGTGAGCTGTTAGAAGTTACTATACATTCCTGAGTGCCATGATACATATATTTCTGTATGGGAAATACCTGTGGTCTTGCCTCAGTAGTATTCTTTTATACCATATCCTTTTTAATAAACATTGATAGTAAATTAGAACTATATTGTTCTCTTCAAAAATATCTCTAAATTCTTCCTGAGGAGAGGAAAATGCATATTTTCTTCCTGCCACATGTAAATGTTTTTTCTTTTTTACCTGATAAAATGAATGTAAGAAGTATGTAGAGTTGTACAGGAGAAATCTTGATCTATGAGATAAAAGAGAATTCTCAAAAGATACAGCTTTCTGCAATTGGTTGGCCCTTTTCCTTAGGGCCTCTGCTGCCCCCTGCTGAATACATAAGTTATGCTATTCAAGTGGATGCCAATAATAAACTAGTAAAAGTAAAAATATTTTTAAGAAACTAGAAAGAAAAAAAAGTAGAAAGAAAAACCAATGGCATTTTATATCTAGATTTTTATAACAACCACATAAAATAAACAAAATTCCTTAATGTCATCTACATAAATACAGTTCTTTTTATAATAATATTTTATTTGGTCACTATGATACCCTTATCTGGCCATCAAAACTCAACATATGAAGTACCTAATACCATATTTCATAATAAAATTAAATTTATGTAAGGGAATAAGTACTGTCTCTCATGTCAGAGTACTTCGAATTCATATGTTGCTCATATAATCTTTGGTAGCATTACTTAAATTCTTTGAACTTTAATTTTCTCATCTGTAAAATGGAGCTATAGATGATATGTGACCTAAGAGGTCTCTTCTAGATTTAGATTTATAAATTTATGAGACAATGGTCTTTGTCAAAAGTCTTACTTATATATGTTACTTTATTCTAGATTCAATTTTAAACAGCCAAAGGCAAGAGTACATGCTCTAGCAGGATAAAATATGTTGAGAAGCCATGGGTTTGGCTATGTGCAAGATTAATGAATACATATGAATGAATGAATAAACAATTAGATGAACAAAAAAGAAACTATTTAATAAATGCTTATTGTCAAACATTATGATAAGTAGTAGGGGATCCAAAGTTTAAAAATGAGACAATTCCTCTTCTCAATGAGAGTATACTCTAGTTGAATAAGACTATATATTTAAATGTATTTAGCTGAAGAATAAATGGTAAATCCTAGAAATTCTTAACAATATAATAGTAGTACAAATGACAAGACTCCAAGATTTTTTTAGATGTACACTAAGAAATTAGAAAATTGTCACTGTCAAATCATTTATCATATATTGTATTAATTCCTATATATCAGGGAGAATTACTTTGTATTCTTGTCTGAGATCTGGGTCAGAGAAACCATTTAGTCTACTACTTTTTACATTTTCTTTGTTCTTGTGAATCCCAAAGACTATCTTTCCTTTAAACATAATTTGATTAATAAATGAAGAAGATGAAAGTTCTTTTTCTGAGGACATGACCTGTCCATCTATGGGGATGATGGTAGGGATAGGTGGATTGAGCACATCATAATTGACAATCACCAAATAGGATGTCTTCATATGGTCAAAGGAGCAGCTAAATAATGAGTACCTGAAAATCTATTAATTACGCTGCTTGACCCAGCTCATATTATCCCTGGTCCCTAGAGAGTCATGGAGAACTAGGTTACTTTATCAATTATAATGTTGGTCTAACCAATAAACATAATTTAATTATCATACTTATGTTCTTACCCCCAAAATCAATTTCTGGAGATAATTTTAATTATAACATCACCAAAAGTCTGGAGAGAATAGCAATACGACAAAAAGTAGAGGCTGGTGGTCTCCCATATTATTGGAATGTTTGTAGTTTATGACTCTCATAGAGTTAAAAAACAGAATTAGAATTAGAAATTAATTTAAGATTTTAAATGAAAATTAGACTATCAAGTCCAATTGGTATGTTATTCTTCCCTCCTAGTGTCCTCAAGGGATCTAGGATACTTAAGGTCACAAGGAGTCCAGCAATGATAAAAATGGAATGTGTGTGTTACCCTTAGACTACCTTGCTTATATTGAGAGAAGAACATTATTAAGTTGATCAACTGGTGGTAATTTTTTTTTACCATAGAAATATTCAAAGACAGTCAACCAAAGCATAAATGGCTTGCTGTCTATATTGCTGAAGTGAGTTTCTGAACATATTCAAACACTAGCTCTTGAAGAAATAATTTTAAGCAGCAAATGCATTCTGCAAGGTGTAATGTACATCAGCCTTCTAACTGTAGTTAATGAAGAGGTTGAGGCTAGTGGCTACTTAATTTCTAAGCTGAAGAAAGTGCTAAGACCAATCAAATATCTGCCTTGAGTTAAGCATCAATATATTGACCCTCTTGGGAACAGGTTACAGCCATGCTACATAAGAAGGAAACAAAGCAGGCAAAGCTTTCATGTCATTCAACAATGAAGTCAGTCACTAATGGTGTCATTTCACTTTTAGGCTGGGAAAAATAGTAAAATTCAGTTTCAAAACAATAACAAGAAGTCAGAGGCAAGATGGTAGCTTAAGAACACCAAAAGTCCAAACTTACTCTGACAATCCTTCCACACCATCATTAAAGAATGCATTAAAAAAAAAAAAAACAGAAATCCAACTCCAACAAAAAGAAGAAATCATGGGACTCTCCTCTTAAAAAAAAAAGAAACTTGAAAGATAGGCACAGAGGGTGTATTTTCATAGGAAAAGGGAGAGGTTGACTGGCTTAAGAGCTCCAACCTCCCAACCTACCACAAAAGATCATCTATAACCAACCATACAAAGTGCAGAGCTCTGATAATGGCTGGCAGAGAGGAACTTGGGTAGGGGGAGCACCTGGCTGGCTTCAATGAAGAATTTGCCCTAAGATAGGCTAGCTCAGCAGGTTAGCTCAACCAGTTGAATTTAGTATAGAAGCAGAGCATTGAGGGAAGGGAAAATTTGGCCCCTCAGGGCATAGTAGCTCAAACACACTGGTTCATTAAATCAACTGAGGGGCAAGATTATAGTCCATAGGATGTGTGTGGGGAAAATAAATAAAAAGTAAATAAAATGAGTAAACAAGGGGGAAAAAAGAAAGCTACAATTGAAAGCTTCTATGGAGGTAAGGACCAAAGAACAGAACCAATGGAGGAGGATTATATCCAGGGAACATTAAGAAAACAAACAAACCTAAAACAGCAACAAAAACAGGGAACTGAATGCAGGCTCTGGAGGAGCTCAAAAAGGAATTTTAAAATTAAATGACAGGTCAAAGAAAAATTGTAAAAGGAAAATAGAAGCCTAAGAAGCAAAATAGATCATCTGGAAATAGAGTCATAAGCATTGAAAGTGTATTATTGAAAATCTGTTATCCTAAAAAATTTCCCCGGAGCCTATTGACTTCTTGACATTATGTACTTCCTATAGGCAGGGGATAACTATTGAGTGGGCAGTCCTGCTTGCTCTCTTGGGTGTGCAGCAAGGGTAGTGATGGTGATAGGTGGATTTTGAAATGGATTGATCCATCATGGGCACATGGTCTTTATTTTGTAACCTCTTAATCCTTGATTTCTAATGATAATTAACAAATCCCTTAAAAATACAACATTTTTATTATTGATTGATATTAATTTTAATTTTTATACTTTTTGGCAACCAGAAGGGATGAGAAAAAAACTCTCAATTTTTTTAAAGATAGCCTAGACAAAATATTTAATCTATATTTCTCCTGCCAAAGCCCCCCCCCCCCCCCGGAATCCTCCCCTCCCCCAGAACTCCAAACTCTATTTTTTTTCTTTCCTTACTTTTTTCCTAGTCTCCCTCCCTATGGGACAGACCTAGCTGTTTTCAATTTGAGGACTCTTACCCATCTACTTTAGCTGGTGTTAGTGTTCCTCATTCCTTGCTGCTGCCTGCTCCTGCTCCTGTTCCTGCTCAGGCTCCTGATCTTCTTGATCCCTATCACTAATCCTCTTGCTCTGGCCCTAGCCCAAGATCTCTGGCCCTTAACCTTGACCACTGTTGTTGGTCCTGCTGGGCTTCTGGTAACTGCTGTTGTATCTTAGGAATTTGCAAATTTGGAGCCACTATCTGGGCAGCAACTGGTAAAAACTAGGGTGCATTTTCCTTAGGCAATGATTAGCCTCCTAACTTCCTCTGGGGAAACTAGTATTTTGCCTCAGGGGGAAGTAAAGAAGGAAGGTACTCTTCCAAACAGGAAGTAAATTACAAGTATGGCTCATTCTATGATAAAGTAATGCATTACCTTTTTCAAACAGCTGCCAGCTTTAGGATGTTTTATCATGAGTACACTGATCCTTTCACTTATCTTGCCTAAGATTCAGGTGAAAAAATTATCTTCCTACAACCCTTTGCCATTTGGGCCTGCCTAGTCTCTAAGACTCATCCAACTTGAGATTTCTCAAACCCATGTTCTCTCTCACTATGGGAAATACCACAGTTCTGACAAAAGGACTCCATTGTTTTATGGAAGTCTCTGTATCTTATTGTATTTTGCTGATTGTTTGCTTTAAGATTTAATTTTGTTATTTTAAGTTCATATATTAATGTATTTAATACTACTGTTATACTGAATCAGTTTTTTCTTCCATTTTGGGTTTGTAAATTATCACACAGATGATGAATGGACTCCATCAACATGGTTAAATTTAATGAGCTAAATATCTCAAATTGATTTCAAGGGATATTTAGACATGTTTTAAATTTTTTTCAACAGCTCTGACTGATCATTTTGCCTACCTCTGAGTTATTTTTAACAAGAGGTAAAGGGTCCATTTTAGTAGCTGAAGTGAAGTACAATTATAATCCCCACCTCCCGCATTAGTAAAAATGTGAATGGATGGGACATCACAGTCTCATACCAAAGGAGTTGGGAAGTTGATTCCAGGGCATGGTACCCCTTCATGGCTCCCAAAAAAAGAGTATCTCTCATTTGTAACTCTTCAGCTTATTATATATACCCTTCCACCAGAATGATCTAGATTCTTGATGACATTTTAGACCCAATAGCAACAGTACAGAGGGTTTTTTTTTTCCTAGACTCCTCTGCCACATTTTTGTAATGATGGCAGCAAAAAAAAATTTTTTTTAATATCTCAGCCAAGGTTGAAACATTGCTACACCTGAAAAACCTGTGACAATTATCCATTGGCTTCTAAGGTTTTTTTTTTTTCAAATGTCATACAGCAGATTCATGTAAAATATGATAGTGGGTTTATTTGCTATTGTCATTTAATGGGCCATTATAATTTGGGGTTTGATACTTATTGAATGTGTCTTACCTGCTGTGTTACTGTTCTTTATTTTTAAAAAAAAACTGTTATTTTGTGTTACTTTTTTATTGCACAGTATCTTGCAGAGATCATTTTCCCTAAGTTTATTCCACTGATCCTCCCTTCTGTCTCTTAGTCAGTACCAAATTGTTTTGATGACCACTGCTATATAGTACAGTTTAAGATCTTCACATTTTTTTCCATTATTTCACTTGATATTCTTGATCTTTTGTTCTTCCAAATAAACTTTGTTATAATTTTTTTTTCTTATTCAGTAACAATGTTTCTTGGTATTTCGATAGGTATAGCACAGAATAAGTAAATTAATTTGGGTAGTATTGTCATTTTTATTGTTAGCTTGTCTTACCCAGGAGCAATTAATGTTTTTCCTAGTTATTTAGATCTAGTTTTAATTGTTTGGAAAGTGTTTTGAAGTTGTGTTCATTTGGTTCCTGTGTTTATCTTAGCAAACAGATTCCTAAAATTTTTATATTATCTAGGATGATTTTAAATGGAATTTCCCTTTCTAACTCTTGCTGCTAAGATGTGTTGGAAATATATAGAAATGCTGATGATTTATGTGGGTTTATTTTGTATCCTGCAACTTTGCTTAGGTTGTTGATAATTTCCAATAACTTTTTAGTTGATTCTTTAGGATTCTTTAAGTAGACCATCATATCATTTGCAAAGAGTGATAATTTACTCTCCTCATTGCCTATTTTAACGCCTTCAATTTCGTTTTCTTCTCTGATTGCTACTGCTAGTGTTTCTAGTAAAATGTTAAATAATAGAGGTGATAATGGGCATCCTTGTTTCACTCATGATCTTACTGGGAAGGCTTCTAACTTATGTCCATTGCAAATGATACTTGATGGTTTTAAATATATTCTGTTTATTATTTTTAGGAAAGGCCCTTCTATTCCTATATTTTCTAGTGTTTTCAATAGAAATGAGTTTTGTTTTTGTTAAAGGCTTTTTCTGCATCTATTGAGATAATCATGTGATTTTTCTTTGTTTGCTTGTTGATATGGTCAATTATGTGGATGGTTTTCCTAATACTGAACCATCCTTGCATTCCTGTATACATCCCACCTGATTGTAGTAAATAACCCTCATGATCATTTGCTGGAGTCTTTTTGCTAGTATTTTATTTAAGATTTTTGCATCTATGTTCATTAGTGAGATTATTCTGTAGTTTTCTTTCTTTGTGTTTGGTCTGCCTGACTTTGGAATCAATACCATATTTGTGTCATAAAAGGAATTTGATAGAACTCCTTCTTTGCTTATTATGTCAAATAGTATAATACTATGTCAAAATTGTATAATATTGGGATTAGTTGTTCTTTGAATGCTAGATAGAATTCACTTGTGAATCCATCAGGCTCTGGGGATTTTTTCATAGGGATTTCTTTGATGGCGTGTTCAGTTTCTTTTTCTTTTTTCTAAGATAGCATTATTGAAGTATTCTATTTCTTCTTTTGTTAATTGAGGCAATTTATATTTTTGTAAATATTCATCCATTTTGCCTAAATCTTCATATTTATTACCTCATAATTAAGCAAAATAGTTTTTAATGATTGCCTTAATTTCCTCTTCATTAGAGGCGAGGTTGCCCTTTTTTATCTCTAATACTGTTCATTTAGTTTTCTTATTTCTTTTTTAAAATTAGATTAAACAGTACTTTATTTTATTTGTTTTTCTTTCAAACTATCAGCTTCTAGTCCTATTTATTAATTTAATCATTCTTTCCCTTTCAATTTTGTTAATTTCTCTTCTAATTTTTAGGATTTCTAATTTAGTTTTCATCTGGGAATTTTTCATTTGTTCTCTTTGTAGTTTTTAATATTTGTATGCCCTATTCATTGACCTCTTCCCTCCCTGATCTGTTAATATATGCACTAATGGATACAAATTTCTCCCTGAGTACTGCTTTGGCTGCGTCCCATAGATTTTGAAAGGATGTCTTTTCATTGTCATTCTCTTCAATGAAATTATTAATTATTTCTATGATTTGTTCTTTAACCAACCAATTTTGGAGAATCATATTTAATTTCCAATTAATTTTTTATTTTCTTCTCCATGTACCTTTACAAATTATTATTTTATTGCATTACTATCTGAAAAAGTTGAATTCATTATTATTTCTGCTTTTTTTGCATTTTTTGCCATGTTTTCATGTTCTAGTACATAGTTAATTTTTGTGAATATACCATATATGGCTGAAAAGAAGGTGTATTGCTTTTAGTCCCTATTTATTTTTCTCCATACAACTATTAACTTAATTTTTTTAAATATTTCATTCACATCTCTTACCTCTTTCTTCTTTATTTTTTTGGTTTTATTTATCTAGATCTGATTGAGGAAGATATAGGTCACCCACTAATATAGTTTTACTATTTGTTTCCTCCTTAAGCTTCAGTAGTTTCTCCTTTAAAAATTTATGCTACACTATTTGAGGTATACATGTTGGGTACTGATATTTCCTCATTGTCTATACTGCCTTTTATCAGGATGTAACTACCTTCCCTTTCTCTTTTAATCAGATTTATTTTTACTTTCACTTTGTCAGATATCATGATTTTTACTCCAGTCTTCTTTTTCTCAGATGATGATTTTGCTCTAGCCTCTTACCATTACCCTGTGTGTGTGTGTCTACCTGCCTGATAAGTGTTTCTTGTGGACAACATATAGTAGATATTGGCTTCTAATCCACTCTGCTATTTGCTTCCATTTTATGAATGATTTCATCCCATTCACATTCATATTTATGTATACCACCCGTGTATTCCCCATCATTTTGATTTCCTCTCCTAGTCCTGCTCTTCCCCTTTCACTATTTCCTTCTACACCAGTATTTTGCTTTTGATCAGTCCCACTAATCCCCAACCTTATTTTACTTCCCTTCCCCCAACCTCCCTTCTTATTTCCATTGTATTTTTCTATATGGTCTCTTAATTTCATCCCCACTCTACTTACCTCTCTTTTGCTACTCCTCGTCACACCACCCCCCTTGTTTTTTTCCATATCAATTTACCTGTAGAGTAAATAGAATTCAATACACCAATGGATCTAGATGTTCTTCTCTCTCAGAATTTATTCCAGTGAGAGTAAGCTTTAAGTATCACCTATTAGCACTCTCTCTCCTTATAATAGTATTCTTCCCTTCCCCCTCCCATGTGTGTCTTTTTGTAGTATAATTTATCCTATTTTTCTTATTCTTTCAAGTTTTCTGTGGTGTCATCTTCTATTCCCCCCCTTCTTTTTTAACATATCATTTTAAAGTACTTAGTACCTTAAACACTACATATGAATAATTCTTCCAACTATTATGATAGTTAATACATTTTTTGAGAGTTACAAACATCATTTTTCTATACAGGAGTATAAACAATTTGACCTTACTGAAGTCTTTAAAAGAAAAAAAAATCCCCTCTCTTTCTTGTTTACCTTTTCATGTTTCTCTTGAGTTTTGTATTTTGACATCAATTTTTTTCCATTTAGTTCTATTCTTTTCTTTTAAAATGTTTGAAAATCTTCTATTTTTGTAAATGCTCATACTTTCCCCTGGAAGTATATAGTCCATTTTGATGGGTAGATGGTCCTTGGTTGTAGGCCCAATTTTCTTGCCTTTCTGAATACCATATTTCAAGCCTTGTGGTCCTTTAGTGTAAAATCCACCTTATCATGTGTAATCCTGTTTCGTGCTCCATGATATCTGAATTGTTACTTTCTGGTTTCTTGCAATATTTTCTCCTTAGCTTGGAAGCTCATGAATTTGGCAGTTATATTCCTGGTGTTTGTCTTTTAAGGATTTAATGTAGAAGATGATCTATGGAATCTTTCAATGTCTATTTTGTCCTCTTATTCAAGAATATCAGGGTGATTTTCTTGTATAATTTCTTATAGTATGATGTTAAGGTTTCAGTTTATTTAAAGGTTGTCAGGTAGGCCTTTGATTCTCAAATTGTCTCTCCTGGATCTGTTTTCCAAGTCAACCATCTTCTCAATGAGATATTTAATGTTGCCTTCAAATTTGTCATTCTTTTGACTTTTATTTATTCTTTTCTTTTGAGATAATTAGCTTCTACTTGCCCAAATCTAGTCTTTAAAGACTGGTTTTCAGCTATGATTTATTGATTTTCCTTTTTGTTTTGGTCTATCCTGTTTTTCATTGCTTCTAGCAGGTCAATTCTGGTCTTCAATTTGCTTATCATTTCATTTGATTTCTGGGCTTTTATTTGAAGTGGAAGATTCTGTTTTTTAAATTGTTATTTTCTTTTGGAACTATTTCCCACTTTTCTTGCCCATTTTCTTCTAACTTTTTCACTTGGTTTACTATATCATATCTTAGCTCCTCAAAAGCTTGTGACCAGTTTCCATTTTGGAGGTGGAAGGTTTGGATGTGTTTGCTTGTTTGACATCTTCTGCTGTCTCCTCTGTAGTCTTGAGTTTTTATCCATAGTAATTATTGAGGGCAAGTGGCTTTTTCTTGTTTTACTTTTTTTTCTTGTAGTTGTAGATTATAGTTCTTGGTTGTTGGTGGCCATTGCTTTGTTAATTTTTTTCTTCCCTTCCCAGTCAGAAGTCTGAGTGAGGAGAGCATGCTCTTTGTGTATACAGCTACAGAGGAAGTTATTTTTATATATATGCCCTGAAGTTATTTTTCAGTTTCTGCTGTGTGTATTGTGTGTAGTCCCTCTCTGCCTTATCTCTGTGCCCATTCTGCACATTCCTCAGCGTCCTGTGGTCCCAGGTCTTGCTGTTCTCTGGGGTAAGTCTATGGTATCCTCAACCAGCTCCTGTAGAACCTACTGATTGCTTGGTGCTTGCTTTGACTATGGCTCCATAGGTGGAGTGGGGGAGGGGTGATTAGCTTGTGTTTTGGTAGGAGTAATTTTACCCCCTTATAGTCTGCAAATGCCTAAACCCTGCTTAACTTCAAGGCTTCACCCTAGAGATTACTCATCTGATTTTCCTTTTTGTCCTTTTGAGGTACTTTCTATCACTAGGTTGTGAGGAGAGGAATTCCCTTGCTTCTACTCTGGGGCCATTTTATCCCAAAAGTCTTTATCTAGAATTTTTAGAAAGAAGAGAGAGAAATTCTGAAACTTTAATGTATTCACAAATCAATCCTTTTTCTACTAGAACCTTGAGTAGACAGACATTTATATTTGTCCATGATAACAGTTATTTAAATTTAATTTACACCCAGCTTCCAGGAGTACAACCCAGGCACAGAGTTTTATATGTGTCTGTATGTGTATTAATTTATATACATACATACCTATATGTTTCATATTACCCATGGGTTTTGTAATTAAATACAATGGAAGAGCAAAAAAAATTGTTAATCTCTCATAAGGTTTCCTGCAGTCATTAAATGGCTAAAAAAAGGCTACAGATCACATAACTATTTTTTAATTCATACAAATGAAATATAATTTTGCCTTATATAGATGATTCCTATAGTATTAAAACTAATGAAATCATTGTTCTCTTTTATTTGCCTTGGGTTAGTAGGTTGAGTAGCTTTCCCCAAAGGTGTTCTAATTTGACTTCTTTATGTCACATTGAGAAAACAAGTTCCAGATATAGCTTGCTTACAGGTAGCCATTAGCCAGATATCCAATAACACTAGTTAGAGTTATAGTCTCACTTTTACGTTTTTTACAAATGTCATACCCTTCTTTCCATTCACATGATGAGAAATGTAACACAATTCACAAAAGTGTCTTTAGTTAAAAAAAAAAAAAGCTTTTCCCTGGCAATTTGGAATTTTTCAATTCCAAAGGACTATAAAAGACTGTATGCCCTTTGATCAAGTATATCACTTCTGGGTTTGTACTCCAAAGGGATAAGAGAAAATATTTGTACAAAAATATTTTTAGCTGTACATTTTATAGTGGAAAATTTTGGAAAATGGGGGGTGTCCCTCAACTGGGGAATGGCTGAAAAAATTATAGCATTTAATGGTGATGGAATACTCTTGTGCTATAAGGAATGATGAACTGGAAGAATTCCACCTGAACTGGAAAGACCTCCAGAAACTGATGAAGAGTAAAAGGAGCAGAAGCATGAGATTATTTTACACAGAGATGAATACACTATGGCACGATCAAATGTAATAGACTTTTCTACTAGCAGCAATGCAATGATCTAGGACAGTCCAGTGGAACTTATGAAAAAGAACGCTATCCACATCCAAAGAAAAAACTGTGGGGACAGAAATGCAGAAGAAAAACATATGATCAATCACATGGTTCAATGGGGATATGAGGGGGGTTTGGCTTTAAAAGATCATTCTGTGGCAAATATGAATAATATGGAAATAGGTTTTGAACAGTGCTACATGTATAACCCAGTGGAATTGCTTGTCAGCTCTGGGGGGAGGAGGGAAGGGTTGGGAAAGATCATAAATCATGTAACCACAGAAAAATACTCTAAACAAATAAATTTTAAAAGAAAAGCTTTTACTTAATAAAATACACTGAAATTGTTAGTAAAATAATGGTTTCATTTAGTACATTACAAATACCATTCCTTAAAGCTGATGATCCTGATGATAATTCTCAGCATGCTGTAATGCCTTTTCTTCTCTTTTTTTTGGTTCTGTGATAAAATGAAAATACTTGCAGAAGAAATTGCCATAACTAATATACTTTTTGATGCTACCTGTCAAAGTCTTTACCAATTAGATAGCAGGTAATTGATTTTTTCCCTATTGAAGTCTGAGCAATGCTTCTCTTACTGATCCAGACAGTCTGATTTCATTCATTTTTCAGACGGACAGTTGGTAACTAAATGTAAACCAATATCCCACCTGTTCCTGAGGAAGGCTGGCAGCTAACTGAGTGTTGATGGATAGTTTCATTCTTGTTCTGCACCTTATTGTTGGACACTTTTTCTGAAAATAGTTCACTAGTTCATACAGGAACCTTTGATTCTAGCTCACAGTGGGATGGTATTAATGCAGTAAAGGAAATGCTATTTATTTTCTCATTAAGTTCCTGTTAAGATTTTGAAGTGTAATGCAATTATTTGTTCTCTTCTTTATGGATGGAGAAAAATGCATCAAACTAGATGTGCTGCTGAAAAATGTGACAAAAATTTCTAAGATAAAGTAGTTCATTCTCCCCCGAGCCTCACACAAATACCCCAAACCCAGTTTTCTCTTTTAAGGTTAATAACTATCATGTGATTCATATGCCTATTTACAATTTCTCAGAAAAATGATTTGATTTATTTTTTTCTTGAGATTAATCCTTTAGATTAAGGTTTTTGTAATAGAAGAGAATAATGGAAAGGTAATATAACACAGTGGATAGTGCTGGAATTGAAATTAGGTAAACCTAGTTTCAAATTCATTGATCATACTGTTTTGTTAAACCTGGACTTGAAGCTTAACCTCTCTGAAACTTAGCTTTTGCAAATATAAATGAGCATATATATATATATGTAAATATATATATATATGTATGTACATATATATCTCACCTCACTTATCTCACAGTTTTGAAATTCAAATAATACAATGTTTTTGTAAACTTTAAAGCACTATACAAAGGTTTGTTGTAATTGCTCTTTTATTATTGTTATTATTATTGTTTATTGTATTTGTCTTCACATGTTTTTGATGGGGTCCACATAGAAAAAGAGAACATGCCACTCTTCTTCCATTTTTCTTTTATGACTCATGTTCCATGGATTGTTGTATAGGTGGATAAAATGAAGGTTTAATAAGATGAGAAATGAGCTCTTCTTCTGTAGACTCAATGGATGTATACTCAGGACAATTAAAATAGTACTTTCTTTTAAAAAATGGTTCAAAATTCTATCCTTCACTCCTTACAGCCTTCCCTCTCAGGGTAAGCAAATAATTAGATGTATGGTCATGTAAAACATATCTCCATATTGGCTATGTTGCAAAAGAAAGCACACACACAAAACAAACAAGAAAAATAAAATTAACAAGAGAATCCTTTGGAGGGGAAAAACATTTTTCAACCCAGGTCCTTCAGAATTGTCTAGGATCATTGTGTTGCTGATAATAGCTAAATGATTCACAGTTGTGTGACCCTGAGCAAGTCACTTAACCCCCATTGCCTAGCCCATACCACTCTTCTTCTTTAGAACTAATGCACAGTATTGATTCCCAAATGGAAGGTAAGGGTTAGAAAAATAAAAATAAAGCACTGTGCTAAGATCTGGTGATATATATGGAAAATATGGCAATCCTTGCTCTCAATAGGCTCACATTCTAATAAGAGAGACAGTAAATGTGGAAGATTTAACTTTAAGCTAGATTGGGATTTTTCTTGAGCACTTCATTGATGCCTCATTCGGTTTTTTCCATATATATATATATATATATATATATATATATATATATATTGTAAGTATATTATTTCCTCTTCTGTTAATCTGGATATTTTATATTGTTTGTAAACATTTATCCATCTTCACTTAGATTGTTAGATTTTTTGGCATATACGTGGACAAAATGGCTCCTAATAATGACTTTAATTTCATTTGCATTGATGGTGGATTTCCCCTTTTGATTTTTGGTACTGGTATTTTAGATTTCCTTTTTCTTTTCTAATCAAATTAACAAATATTTTATATATTTTATTGGTTATATTGATTTTTTATTTTGAGACATTTGAGAATATTAAAGACTGGTACAAAAACTCTCTCTTTTGGTTCTTTTATGGATACAGTTGTGCTATCTCTGTGTGTAATTATTAGGCTACATTTTGTAATGTATGGCCAGAAAGGGAACACACAAGCACACACAAAGGGGAATTGGAGTGAGAGAGAGAAAGAGTTGAAAGAATGGAGAGGGGAAAGATTGACCTTCCCCTCTCCTTTTTGGAAAGGTAACCTAGTCTTGTCTCCCTGAGGGAAGGAGTATGTCTCCTTGGAGAATGGTTCTAGGAAGTGGAAGTTAAGAACTAGAGGGGAAAGTTTTGGTAAGATGACGCATTTACTCCCCTTTTTGGTCCCAGCTATTGTTCAGAGGCAGGATGGACTCCTCTGCCTCTGGGGCCCACAAGTACACCAACTGCAACTTCCCCCCTAATACCTGGGGTTACTCCTCAGTCCAGGAGAGAGGATTGCTTCTTGAGTCTGGTTGTTTGAATCCCTAGTATTCTGAGCTAACCTACCTCTTTGGTGAAAGTTGGGGTTCTCCCCAAATCTTCAGCCCCACTTCCTAGTATCAGAAACTAGTCAGACCTAATTCTAAGCAATAGACACTTTATTTGGGTTTGCACAGGAAAGGGAGAAGTAGGGCTGTCAGGTGAGGAAAGTGGGTAAGCAGGAAACTCTATTGACTAGCAGAGTGACCCCCCAAGATCTCAGGGTTCAGGCTCTCAGCCTTGACCTCTCTTCCAGTTGGCTACTGGCTTGGTCCCTACTCCTGAGCTAACTAGCTTGAGTATTGGAGTCCAGGGCAATTTAGGGAGAGATATGGAGAATAAATCTTTGGAGAGAGGATTTCTCTATAGATGGCTTTCTTCAAAGTCCCAGTCCACAATATCTTAAACTGAGCTAGAGATATTAAGGGGTTCACAGAGAAATAGTTGATTTCCAGAGAGACCCAAGCTTAGGAGATCTGCTTTTCAGGCTCCCAGTTGCCTCCAATGCCAATTGGAGTTCTCCCAACTTCTGTTCTCTGACTGTAATCTTGAGTTTTTTTATCTTCATGCACCTCTCTCTCTCTCTCTGCTCCTTGCACAATTGGATTTGATTATTCTCTTACAATTTCCACCAAAGTTGCTTTCCAAAATGATGACTGAGGATGAAAGCATTGCTATTCCAAAGGCCCTTTAGCTCAGATTCCTATGCTAACCCTATAGGAGTATTCAGTGAGTAGATGGTCAAAGTGGTGGTACTGGTTCAACATGCCTGAAATTCTGGTTTCTTTTTCTGACTCAGGAAGTTTTGCTGTTTTAGCTACTTTGACTTTCTTAAATCACAGATAATCATTTGGTTTGGAATTGGTGGGAATGTCCCCTATTTTATAGGAGTTGTTTCTATGGAAGGAAATTCTAAAGAAAAACCATTCCATTAAATTATGAACATATTCTTTAAAAAAAGGAATATATAGAAAATTCAGCTATGTTGGACCAAATGACCTGGGGGACATAGTTTATGGTACATGTGTTTCTGGATAATCTCTGGCTGTTCTTGGGGGTTGGATTTGTTTTCTTGTCCTAGTGTATTGCTTTTTCTGAGGGTGTTCTCCTTCCCTGTATCCCTCAGAGTTCTGGCTCACTAATTCTGTACTTCTGCTGTGCAATAAATCATTTACAGAAATTTCTTTTCTTCTTTTGATAATTATTCTGTCTCTTATGAATTTCAGAGCTTTGTTGTATTAGGGTTTTGGAGTCGGGCACTCTGCTTCATATTCATTCAGCCACATTGGCCAGATATTGTTTATTTGTGTGTTTGTGATGATAATTCTATCTGTATCCTTAAAGTTTAGCAATCTGTCTAGTAAATGCTTAATAAGTTCTTTTCTCATTCTTTCATCTATCTACTTATTCATTTTTTTAACTACAGAATTGTCATGAGGAAAACATTTTTAGAAGCTATGAGCTCATATTATGGGTCATTTTGAGTGAGAATTCACATTTAAATTGTAGGAGAGTTTTGGTACACTATTTAAAGCCATATTGTATCTTGGTTGCATTAGAGTCTTCAGAGACCTAAAAGAAATTTATGCCATGTAAGAAAATTGGGCCTTTAAGCAATTCCCTTTATCATTTTCAAGGTCTGATGATCAAGAACATAATGAACTTGATCTTTGGCAGGCACAGATGAAAAATTACAATATCCTAAGTATTAGTTACTAATCCTGTCAATACCATTCTGTATGGATTTTGTACTAAGCCCCAATATCCATAAAATCATAGAATTTAGAACCAGGAGGGAAATGAGAGGTCATCAAGGACCAACTACTTTAAAGATGAGGAAAATAAGGTGAAAAAACTCCCAGTAACATGAATGCATGTTACAGAGCACTTCAGTATAGATAATAAAATCTGTCCTTTTATTCTAAATTCATTGTTCTTTCTACGTTAACATATTACTTCTACTCTTAAAATGACTAGTTATATCCACATTTATGCAGAGCTATAATTGGTTCTTTTTTTACTCTAATTTATTAAGTTTGTAATGTGATTGAGACAGCTTGGCATAATGGATAGAGGTTTGGGTTTGGTGTCAGGTGGTGTCACCAGAGGTGTCTCTAGCTCATTTTAAAGATGAAAAAACTGAAACAAAAAAGTTAAGTGATATGCCCAGGGTTAAATGGCTATTAAGAGACTGAGGCCATACTTAACCTAAAAAAAAATGAGTTTTTCTGACTTCATGTCCACTGTGCCACCTAGCACAGTGTCAGGATGATGTCAGAAATACCTAACTTCAGGTACCATCTCTGACAATAGTGGTATATATTCCTAGACAAGTCAGTCAACTGCTGTATACCTCAGAAAACTCCCAAGGATTTATTTGTATCATTGCTTATGATTTTCCTTGATGGAGGGTATTCATAAAGCATGAGAGCCTAATGTTAGAGGTATAATAAAATTTTCTACTTAGTTATCTATAAAAAAAAGCCATTCGGTTAGTATTATCAATTGGGTTCATAAAATTTTTTAGTTAAAATATAATCTATCGATTCCTTTTTATCTGATGCTTTGAAACATCTATAGGAAAGACACTCAAGAAGTATAAATTCCCTCCACTGATCAAAATAGCACTCACTCATGTTGTTAATAGTTTTAAAGAGTCATTTGACTCTTGAAAGATTCATTTGACTCCAAAAGATTAAAATCACACAGCCAATACAAGTACCAAGCACAAATTGATTACAAATCTTCCTGTATCCATGATAATAGAGAATTCTCTATCAGGAATTTCATTTTATCTCAGAGCCTTAAAAACTTTAGCAAAATAATGACCCCCTTTATTCTAAATATCAGTCATTTCATAGCATGGACAGAGACACAGTACCCAGCTGGGCCAGTTAATTCTGCTTAATTCCATGTTTATATGTAGCCTCAATAATATTGGTTTGCTAGATTACAAATCTGTGGATGCAATAGTCCAAATGCATCCTGATTTATAGGAACAATAGTTCAAATCGCATGTCCAATTGATGATAGGTAAGTAATTTCCATCACATCATACATCAAGGATAGCATTGTTTTAATTTATAAAGGACAACTTTCATTCAGGCATCTAAGAGTATTCTTGAAGCTTAATGAAAGAAAATAAGGATTCATTTTAAGTAGCTTTTCTTTTTCAGCACGTTTAAAATTATTTCTGACACTCATTTTGGATACCCCAAAGCCATGGCATACACTGGACATTTATTAAAGTCTCTCTTTTCAATGAAATATTATTTTGATTTGGGAGCTAATGATACTCAAAGGTTTATCTTTCTTATAAATGTACCCAAAGAAGACTTTCTACCCGTGTCTCCCACTGAGCACAAAATATGCTAACAGAGCCATTAGTGTTTCTAATTTAAATACATTAGGTATAAAGAAGGAGATAATATGGAAAATGTTACCAATTTGCAAAATAACCTAATTCATATGCATCGTCTACTCCCTGATTCAACTATTGCTCAGTTGGTATCCCAGTAAAATGGATTTAGATTGTTCTCAGAAAGTACCCTGAGACTACTTGAAGAAGAAATACTGTGGTGATTGAAATATTTGGTAGATAAAAGAGGAAACCTTAGTAGAATTTCCAACAGAATGAATTGCAAGAAAGATAAAATATTACCTCCTGCACTCCTTTAAATCACATTTGAAAATATCTTTGGTTCATAAAGTATATGCTCATCAATAGCTGTGTATATAATTTATTTGTTTTGGGTTACACTGTAGTGCCTTTGTATTGAAATGATAACCATTTTTGTGTCAAAAGTAATTTCTCAATTTATTTTAAATGTCTAATGATATTCTAATTTTTTTCCATTCACATAAATATTTATATTAAGATATATTCAATATATATATATGTATATATACAGAACAAAAGTAGAAGGTTTTGTATAGCAAATTTAAGCTTTTAACAGGAATTCTTAACCTTTATTTGTTAGAAACCAATTTGACAGTCATTTGAAGTCTATGGACCCATTCTCAGGATAATGTTTTAATGCATAATACATAGAATTGCAAAGGAAAACAATAATATTGAAAAACATTGATATTTACTTTGAATTGGGTGTCTGGGGCTCAGGAAGGAATTGATGTATTTTGAGTTGTGTGTTAAATAATAAATAAAAATTTTACTTCATTTAAAAAAAGCTAATTCAAAATAAGCAAATAAAAGGTCAGAGATCCCAGGTTAAGAATATTTGTTGGTGACTTCTTAAAAAAACAAATATGGCCAAGACAGATATATTTTCATTAATCTACTCCATCACCTTACACAGGGCTTAAGTTACTAAATAATGAGAACAATTCAAGATTGTTTCCATAATCAAAGCCCAAGAAATATATATATATGTACATATGTATATAATTTTTATTTGTTTGTTTTATTTTATTTTACCAATTAGATGTAATAATACATTCCCACATCAGATTTTCTAAATTATATGATTGAACTTATCTCCCTCCCTTCTTTCACTTCCCCCTCCCAGTACTGGCAGGCAATTTGATTTGGGTTATATATGTATCATTATGCAAACATATTTCCATATTGTTCATTTTTGTGAGTAATCCTATAAAAACCAAAACTCAAAAACATTAACACAAATAAACAATTGAAAAAATGTATGCTTTGATGTGCATTTTGACTCCAATAGCTTCTTCTCTGCAGGTGGATAACATTATTTGTCATAAGTTCATCAGAATAGTCTTGGAGTCTTGTATTGCCAGTAAAGTACTATATCATTAAAAACTTAGAGTGGCCTTGAGAAAAATCATTCCCTCAATTCTTCAAATTATTTCCTATAGGATGTGGTTTGCAGACCCTTTCCTATCCTATTTGCCCTACACTATACTTTAGTTTCTCCATATCTTCCTGAAAGTACAGTGCCCATGCATAGAATTTCAAATATACATTGACCAATGAAATTATTATTTCCCATTACCCATATAACCAGATGTAATTATACAAAGGATTTGTAATTTTGTCATTTGGTAGTACATCTTTATCTTCATAAAATAATCTTAAGAAGCTGCATAGGATCTTTAATTGGCTTGTTCATGGTGACATGACTTTATGTAATCATCAAAGGCAAGATTTAATTCAAGTCCTCCTTACCACAAATATAATATTCTAGCCCCTGTAACATACTTCCTTTCTAGATTGTCACACTAGCCTCCTATTAATAGTCAGCTCACAGTAGTATATTTTCTTAATCTTATTATATTGTTGTCTCCTTTCAAGCTTGTGATCATCTTGAACTCCCAAACTTTTTATTTGTACTTCTGTCAAGATAATTGGTCATCATCCTCTACTTGAGCAATAGAGTTAAATATATGTCAATGCAATGCTCTTCATATTTGCTGAATTTCAAGTTTTTTCTTTTGATGTTAAATCAATATTTGATAATTTCTGGACTTTCTCTAAAAGGTCAGAGACAACCTTGAGTGATGTATTTGAGAAAAGTCAGTAATGTGGCTTTCCCAGAGTGCTGAATGTGAAATCTATTCTAACTCAAGATAAATTGTTGTGCATATGCTGTAGAAGTAGTGTGATGCTGTAGAAGACTCAGGTTATTCAGTTTTATAAGAGTGTTAAGACAAGAGAACTTCAACTTCTGAAAAGAAATGAGAATTGCTGTGTAGCTACTTGCACTACTCATCTCCTATTTTACTAGAAACCAGTGGCTTTTGTATATTACAACATCATATGTTAGATTGTTCCTTTTATTCTATTTTAATTTGTCTCTATTGCTTGAAATAGTGTCAGGAACACATTAGGTTTCTTTTTATCTATTATCTATCTTTATATTGTCTAGACTAAGACAAACCAAGAGGCTGCTAAAATGAAAAATCCATTAATTATTTGTTGTTTTTCTTTTAAGATTTGCAAACTATAAAAAAAAATTAGTCTAAATACCAAAAAAAAAGACTTTTGGAAAAATAAACTTTCTATAATAACATTTCTCAATTGAAATTCTAGTACAGAAAGTATTATAATCTCTTGGGGATAAACTATAATTACTTTTTAGCTGTGATGCATTCCATTGACCAGCTACTGACTTTCTTTTATTATGTTTGAAAATCATTTTCACTACTAATAAACTACTTGCTTTAAAATAATCATAATAAGATTTAATTTTTGTGTTCAGTTTCTTGAGATTGCTTATTGAAGAAATCATACTCTTTCCACTATAGTATTATAATGACTGAGCTAGAACAGCTTTAAATCTTCTGTGATTTTTTTCATGTTATTCAGGAAAGTACTTAATTCATTTATTAAATATTCTTGTGTAACTGGCAAACACTTTTGAGCTTCATAATTGTCTTATTGATTTTAGGAATACAGGAATATGACGTTGAAATTGGTACCAAAATTTTAAACTATTACTGATACTTTAATTGTAGCTATTGACCCTTTTACTTCCATGAGCAAACATCAGCAAATGCATTAATTATGGGAACTTTGAATCATTGCAAGAGTAACAAATGCATTTCTGAGAAGACTATAAAACACATTTGGGTGGGTATTGTGTTAGTACTATGAAGCACATATATAGGTATTAGAAATATATATTTAGCCAATAATAGCTACACGCAAAATGAATTTGCAACTCTAATATATTCATTTTTAAATTATAATTTAAAATGAATTACACATTTCACTTTCTAATTTTCCCTATTCACCAAACATTTATTAAATATTTAATCATTATAGTCATAAACCTAGAGTATGACAAAAAACACAGATAAGAACAACAAATTTAAGGTTGGTATGCTGTGCAGAGCTGGGGGGCTTAGTGGATAGAGTGCTGGGTCTGAAATCAGGAAAACTTATCTTCATGAGACCCAATCCAGCCTCAGACTTAGTATTTTTGTGACCCTATGAAAGTCACTTAACCTGTTTGGTTCAGTTCCTCATGTATAAAATGATCTGGAGAAGGAACTGATATACCAGTCCTATATATTTATGAAGAAAATCATAAATGGAATTATGAAGAGGCAGAGATGACTGAATAAAAACAAAGTATAGAAAAACATGGAAACAACAACGTAAGAACATTTCAGGGCAGAGAAACTTCTAATTGAGGGAAATATGGGAAGTGTCATAAAAATATCATTTGAACTGAAACTTGAAAAAATACTGAGGATGGACATAATAGTGTATATTTCAGGAATAGAAAAATGGTTTTGCACAAATTTACAGAAGTAGGAAATAGTCACTTTAAGTTCAAGAAACAGATAATAAACTGGTTTGTCGAGAATATTAAGTATCTGAAAGAGGGTCATAGAAAACTAGACCAGAAAAATACTTGGAAGCCAATCTATAGATGGGAATATATATCATATTGGGCTACTTCCAAAGAAGAGATGAAGAGGGTCTGAAATAACACAGAAACTATCTGACTCGAATGAAGAGAACTGATTTGAATGATGCTATAGAGTAGACATGTCAAAAATGTAGTCTGCAGGCCACACACAGTCTGACTTCCTAAAGGGACTAAAATAATCAATAAATATTTTAATAAAACAAATAAAAATGCAACATAATAGAAATATTATTAATATGTAGTTTTATCAGTCATTATGTGCCCCTAATTCCTGGTAGTTTGATACCTCTGTTGTAGCAGTAGGAACAACTATATTCAGGAAGCAATTTAGAATGAAAGGCTGAAGGAGAGGGAAATATCTAAGATTATTTTGAGAGTTGGAGGCTGGGTCAATTGGAAAAAGATGAAGTCATGAATAGAAACAGACAAATTAGGTAAAGTCTAGATGTGATAGAGATAATGATTTCTACTTCGGAAGTTTTCAGCTAAAGTTTTGTGACTATCCAATTAGAATTGTCTAGGAGAAAAAAAAAATGAAATGATTGAAATCCAACAAAAAGATTAGTGGAGACTTCCGGGTAATCATGGCTGCAATCTACACACCACACGCTTCCTCTCCCCGGCACCGAACAAAATAGACTATATCAAAGGAGCATAAAAATCACCTTTGGAGGAACAGAAGGACTCCCTAGTACCCCACAGAGGTGAAGGTACATGGGGTTTGAACATTTCCACACTATAATAAGAAGGAGTAAAAGCTTGCACAGAAACATGAACTGAGCCACCCTTCCCCCCTTCACCTCTCCCACCAAACCAGAGTGAGCTACCAGAGAGCTCAATGGGACAGCGAGTGAGTGGGGAACTTCTCAGTCTGTGGGAGCACTCCAGGGTCCTTGGGATCTGGGGACTGCCAGGAATCAACATCTCAGGGCAGTTTCACAGGATAATCCTGTGCTGAGCACAGGGGGCCCGTGGAGCTGTTCTTGGGGTGGTTGCGCTGAACATCTGGGCGGAGCTAAACACGCGCTGATTATCTAGGCATAACTGAACACCTGGTTGGTTGGGCTGTGATCAGGGGCCCCGTGCTCCAACAAACCTCGGAGGCTGGGAAGAACTAGTCTGAGGCAACCTAAATTCACAGAAAACCTGCCCATATCACCCAGGTGCCAGACCAAAATGGAAAGGGGAATAAAACCACCAAAGGGATGGCTCACATGGCCCAAAATCAAGCCTCCAGGAAGAAAGGGGAAAAGGTGACTATTGAAAACTTTTATGGTGGGAATACCCAAGGAAAAGAAGAGAATGAGGATGAAATCCAAAAAAAAAAAAAATCAGAACATGCCTCCCCAAATGGAAACTATCAACATGCTCTGGAAGATCACAAACTGGAGCTTACCCAAAAGATGGAAACCTTCTGGAAAGAAAAATGGTAGAAAGAGATCAGCAGTCTGATAGACGAGACTTCACAATTGGAAAAAGAGCTGGAAGCATCCAATAGAAGGGCAGACAAAGCTGAAAAGCAAAACCAGTCCCTAATGACTAGAATTAAGCAACTCGAAGAAAGTGAGATGATAAAACAGCAAGAATCAATAAAACAAAGCCAAAAAATTAATAAATTAGAAGAAAACATAAAATATCTCACTGAAAAGGTCACAGACTTGGAAAACAGAAAAAGAAGAGACAACCTCCAAATTATCAGTCTCCCAGAAAAACCAGAGATAAACAATAACCTCGATGTTATTCTGCAGGAGATTATAGAAGAAAATTGCCCACATGTTCTGGAGCAAGGGGGCAAAATAGAAATAGAAAGGGTTCATAGAACACCCTCTATACTAAATCCCCAAAAGTCAACCCCCAGGAATATAATTGCCAAATTCAAGAGCTTCCAAGAAAAGGAGAAAATCCTACAAGAAGCCAAGAAGAGGAGCTTCAGATATAGGGGGGCTCCCATAAGGATCACACATGACTTAGAGGCTCACACACTAAGAGACCACAAAGCATGGAACACGATATTTAGAAAGGCAAGAGAGCTGGGTCTCTAATCAAGAATCAACTACCCAGCAAAACTTACTATATACTTCCAGGGGAAAGTATGGGCATTCAACAAAATAGAAGATTTCCAAGCATTTGCTAAGAAAAGACCAGAACTTAGTGGAAAATTTGCTATCCAAGCACAGAAAGCATGAGAAAAATGAAAAGGTACATATGAAAGAAAGGGAAAAGGAGATAAATCTTATCTTTTACTTTAAGTCAAACTCTCTTCTATAAGGACTACATTTACATCAAATTATATATATTAATATGTGGGGGAAATGTTTTGTGTAACTCTCAAAAATTATATGCATCATAAGAGTAGTTAGAAGAAATATGCATAGGGAAAGATTGTGGCATTAAGAAGATTTGGTGAAAGTGGGGGCAAAGAAAGGAAAAGGGAAGGGGGGAACCTTCGACAATATTAAGATTTACTTCAAGAAATAAGGTGTGACTTAATAGAATAATCTTTCCCATATAAAGATACACATGGGAAGGGGAAGGGAAGAACTCTCATATGAGAAGGAGAGGAAGAGAGCGTGAAGTGGAATTACTTAAAACTTACTCTCAGTGAAATCAAATTTGAGATGGAAGAACATCTAGAACAAGTGGGATCCTGAATTCTAACTTATCCAACAGGGCAAGAAAGAAAGGAAAATTAAGGAGGGGAGGGGGGAGGAGTATAAAAAGGCAGGGAAGGAGACGGGGGAGGGGAAGGGAGCATAAAAAGGGAGGAGCTAGAAAGGGAAGCATATCAATGGAGGGGACTAAGGGGACTGACCTAAAGTAAATCACTGGTTCAAAAGGATATAGCTAAAGAAGAAAGGTCAGAACTAGGGGAAGATAATGGTACATGGAAATGGTAATGGTACATGGAAAACCAAATCAAAAACTAATTGGAAATTAAACAATATGATACTCCAAAATTGTTTAGTTAGAGAAGAAATCATAGAAACAATTAATAATTTCACCAAGGAAAATGACAATGGCGAGACATCCTTTCAAACCTTTTGGGATGCAGCCAAAGCAGTAATCAGAGGTAAATTCATATCCCTGAGTTCATATATTAACAAACTAGGGAGAGCAGAGATCAATCAATTGGAAATTCAAATAAAAAAACACAAAAGCAATCAAATTAAAAACCCCCAGCAGAAAACCAAACTAGAAATCCTAAAAATTAAGGGAGAAATTAATAAAATAAAAAGTGATAGAGCTATCAATTTAATAAAGAAGACAAAAAGCTGGTACTTTGAAAAAATAAACAAAGTAGACAAAGTACTGGTCAATCTAATTAAAAAAAGGAAAGAAGAAAAGCAATTAACAGTATCAAAGATGAAAAAGGGGACATCACCTCCAATGAAGAGGAAATTAAGGCAATCATTAAAAACTACTTTGCCCAACTATATGGCAATAAATATACCAACCTAGGTGATATGGATGAATATTTACAAAAATATAAATTGCGTAGACTAACAGAAGAAGAGATAGATTTATTAAATAATCCCATATCAGAAAAAGAAATCCAACAGGCCATCAAAGAATTTCCTAAGAAAAAAATCCCCAGGGCCTGATGGATTCACCAGTGAATTCTATCAAACATTCAGAGAACACTTAATCCCAATACTATACAAACTATTTGACATAATAAGCAAAGAGGGAGTTCTACCAAACTCCTTTCACGACACAAACATGGTACTGATTCCCAAACCAGGCAGGCCAAAAACAGAGAAAGAAAACTATAGACCAATCTCCCTAATGAATATAGATGCAAAGATCTTAAATAGGATACTAGCAAAAAGACTCCATCAAGTGATCAGAAGGGTCATCCACCATGATCAAGTAGGATTTATACCAGAGATGCAGGGCTGGTTCAATATTAGGAAAACCATCCACATAATTGACCACATCAACAAGCAAACCTACAAGAACAACATGATTATCTCAATAGATGCAGAAAAAGCCTTTGATAAAATACAACACCCATTCCTATTAAAAACACTAGAAAGCGACTTCCGGGTAATCATGGCTGCAATCTAGACGCTGCACGCTTTCTCTCCCCAGCACCGAACGAAATAGACTACATCAAAGGAGCATAAAATCACCTTTGGAGTAACAGAAGGACTCCCCAGTACCCCACAGAGGCAAAGGTACGTGGGGCTTGAACATTTCAACACTAAAAGAAGGAAAAGCTTGCACAGAAAAGTGAACTGAGCCGCCCTTCCCCCACCCCACCTCCCCCACTAAACCAGAGTGAGCTACCTGAGCGCTCACCGGGACAGCGAGTGAGTGGGGAGCGTCTCTGTCTGGGGGGGCACTCCAGGGTCCTTGGGATCTGGGGACTGCCAGGAAAAAACGTCTCAGGGCGCTTTCACTGGAGAAGCCAGCGGACTTCGGGCGGGCTGCGCTGAACAACGCGCGCTGATTATCTGGGCGGAGCTGAATACCTGGGCTCCGAGGCTGGGAAGAACTAGTCTGAAGCAACCTAAATTCACAGAAAAACCGCTCTTATAACCCAGACCCCAGACCAAAAAGGAAAGGGAAATAAAACCACCAAAGGGATGGCTCACATGGCCCAAAATCAAGCCTCCAGGAAGAAAGGGAAAAAAGTGACTATTGAAAACTTTTATGGTGGAAGTACCCAAGGAAAAGAGGAGAATGAGGAGGAAATCCAAAAAAATTCAGAACACGCCTCCCAAAATGGAAACTATCAACAAGCTCTGGAAGAACTCAAACTGGAACTTATCCAAAAGATGGAAACCTTCTGGAAAGAAAAATGGGAGAAAGAGATCAGCTGTCTGACAGATAAGACTGCTCAATTGGAAAAAGAACTCGAAGCATCCAATACAAGGGCAGACAAGGCTGAAAAGCAAATCCAGTCCCTAATGACCAGAATCAAGCACCTAGAAGAAAGTGAGATGATAAAACAGCAAGAATCAATAAAGCAAACCCAAACAATTAATGAATTGGAAGAAAACATAAAATATCTCACTGAGAAGGTCACGGACCTGGAGAACAGAGGAAGACGAGAAAATCTCCGTATCATCGGTCTCCCAGAAAAACCAGAGGTAAACAACAAATTGGATTTTATTCTAGAGGAGATTATAAAAGAAAATTGCCCCCACGTTCTGGAGCAAGGGGGCAAAATAGAAATAGAAAGGATTCATAGAACACCTTCTATACTAAATCCCCAAAAGACAACGCCTAGGAATGTAATCGCCAAATTCAAGAGCTTCCAAGTAAAGGAGAAAATCCTACAAGAAGCCAAGAAGAAGAGCTTCAGATATAAGGGGGCTCCCATAAGGATCACACATGACTTAGCGGCTAACACACTAAGAGACCGCAAAGCATGGAACACAATATTTAGAAAGGCAAGAGAGCTGGGTCTCCAACCAAGAATCAACTACCCAGCAAAACTGACTATATACTTCCAGGGGAAAGTATGGGCATTCAACAAAATAGAAGATTTCCAAGCATTTGCTAAGAAAAGACCAGAGCTCTGTGGAAAGTTCGATATCCAAGCACAGAAAGCAAGAGAAACATGAAAAGGTAAATATGAAAGAAAGGGAAAAGGAGATAAATCTTATCTTTCTCTTTAAGTCAAACTCTCTTCTATAAGGACTACATTTACATCTAATTATATATATTAATATGTGGGGAAAATGTTTTGTGTAACTCTCATAAATTGTATCATCATAAGAGTAGTTAGAAGAAACATGCATAGGGAAAGATTGGGGAATCAAGAAGATTTGGGGAAAGTTGGGGCAAAAAAAGGAAAAGGGAGGGGGGAACCGTGATAATACTAAGATTAACTTCAAGAAATAGGGGGGGAATCAATAGAATAAACTTTCCCATATAAAGATACACATGGGAAGGGGAGGGGAAGAACTCTCATATGAGAAGGAGAGGAAGAGAGCGTGAAGTGGAAGTACTTAAACCTTACTCTCAGTGAAATCAAATCTGAGAGGGAAGAACATCTAGATCCAGTGGGATCCTGAATTCTATCTTATCCATTAGGGCAAGAAAGAAAGGAAAATTAAGGAGGGGGAGGGGGGAGGGAGTACAAAAAGGGAGGGAAGGAGAGGGGGGAGGGGAAGGGAGCATAAAAAGGGAGGGGCTAGAAAGGGAAGCATCTCAAGGGAGGGGACTAGGGGGACTGACCTAAAGTAAATCACTGGTTCAAAAGGAGAAAGCTAAAGAAGAAAGGTCAGAACTAGGGGAAGACATCAAAATGCCAGCGAATCCACAAATAACAATCATAACTTTGAACGTGAATGGGATGAACTCACCCATAAAACGCAGACAAATAGCAGATTGGATTAGAACACAAAACCCTACCATATGTTGTCTTCAAGAAACACATATGAGACGGGTTGACACTCACAAGGTTAGAATTAAAAGTTGGAGTAAGACCTTTTGGGCCTCAACCGATAGAAAGAAGGCAGGAGTTGCAATCATGATATCTGACAAAGCCAAAGTACAAATAGACCTGATCAAAAGGGATAGGGAAGGTAAATATATTCTGCTAAAAGGAAGTATAGACAATGAGGAAATATCACTAATCAACATGTATGCACCAAATGGTATAGCATCCAAATTTTTAATAGAGAAACTAGGAGAATTGAAGGAGGAATTAGACAGTAAAACCATATTAGTGGGAGACTTGAACCAACCACTATCAAATTTAGATAAATCAAATCAAAAAATAAATAAGAAAGAGGTAAAAGAGGTGAATGAAATCTTAGAAAAATTAGAATTAATAGACATATGGAGAAAAATAAATAGGGACAAAAAAGAATACACCTTCTTTTCAGCACCACATGGCACATTCACAAAAATAGATCATACACTAGGTCATAGAAACATGGCACTTAAATGCAGAAAAGCAGAAATATTAACTGCAGCCTTTTCAGATCACAAGGCAATTAAAATATTGATCGGCAAGGGTACATGGAGACCCAAATCAAAAATTAATTGGAAATTAAATAACATGATACTCCAAAATCGGATAGTTAGAGAAGAAATCATAGAAACAATTAACAATTTCGTTGAAGAAAATGACAACGGCGAAATATCCTTTCAAACCTTATGGGATGCAGCCAAGGCAGTACTTAGAGGAAAATTCATATCCCTGAGTGCATATATTAACAAATTAGGGAGGACAGAGACCAAGGAATTGGAAATGCAAATAAAAAAACTTGAGAATGAACAAATTAAAAACCACCAGAAGAAAGCCATACTAGAGATCCTAAAAATTAAGGGAGAAATTAATAAAATAGAAAATAAAATAAAATAAAATAGACAGAACTATTGAGCTAATAAACAAGACTAGAAGCTGGTACTTTGAAAAAACAGACAAAATAGACAAAGTACTGGTTAATTTAATTAAAAAAAGGAAAGAAGAAAGGCAAATTAATAGCATCAAGGATGAGAAGGGGGATCTCACCTCAAATGAAGAGGAAATTAAGGCAATCATTAAAAACTACTTTGCCCAACTATATGGCAATAAATATACCAATCTAGGTGATGTGGATGAATATTTACAAAAATATAAACTGCCTAGACTAACAGAAGAAGAAATAGTTTTCTTAAATAATCCCATATCAGAAATTGAAATCCATCAAGCCATCAAAGAACTGCCTAAGAAAAAATCCCCAGGGCCTGATGGATTCACCAGTGAATTCTATCAAACATTCAGAGAACAGTTAACCCCAATATTATACAAACTATTCGACATAATAAGCAAAGAGGGAGTCCTACCAAACTCCTTTTATGACACAAGCATGGTACTAATTCCAAAGCCAGGCAGGCCAAAAACAGAGAAAGAAAACTATAGGCCAATCTCCCTAATGAATATAGATGCAAAAATCTTAAATAGGATACTAGCAAAAAGACTCCAGCAAGTGATTAGAAGGGTCATCCACCATGATCAAGTAGGATTCATACCAGGGATGCAGGGCTGGTTCAACATTAGGAAAACTATCCACATAATTGACCACATCAACAAGCAAACCAACAAGAATCACATGATTATCTCAATAGATGCAGAAAAAGCCTTTGATAAAATACAACATCCATTCCTACTAAAAACACTAGAAAGCATAGGAATAGAAGGGTCATTCCTAAAAATAATAAACAGTATATATCTAAAACCATCAGCTAATATCATCTGCAATGGGGATAAACTAGATGCATTCCCATTAAGATCAGGAGTGAAACAAGGATGCCCATTATCACCTCTACTATTTGACATTGTATTAGAAACACTAGCAGTAGCAATTAGAGAAGAAAAAGAAATTGAAGGCATCAAAATAGGCAAGGAGGAGACCAAATTATCACTCTTTGCAGATGACATGATGGTCTACTTAAAGAATCCTAGAGACTCAACCAAAAAGCTAATTGAAATAATCAACAACTTTAGCAAAGTTGCAGGATACAAAATAAACCCACATAAGTCATCAGCATTTCTATATAATTCCAACACAGCTCAGCAGCAAGAACTAGAAAGAGAAATCCCATTCAAAATTACCCAAGACAAAATAAAATACTTAGGAATCTATCTCCCGAGACAAACACAGGATCTATATGAACACAACTACAAAACACTTTCCACACAACTAAAACTAGACTTGAACAATTGGAAGAACATTAACTGCTCATGGGTAGGACGAGCCAATATAATAAAAATGACCATCCTACCCAAACTCATCTATCTATTTAGTGCCATACCCATGGAACTCCCAAAAATTTTTTTTACTGATTTAGAAAAAAACATAACAAAGTTCATTTGGAAGAACAAAAGATCAAGGATACCCAGGGAATTAATGAAAAAAAATACAAAGGAAGGGGGTCTTGCAGTCCCAGATCTCAGACTATATTATAAAGCAGCGGTCATCAAAACAATTTGGTACTGGCTAAGAGACAGAAAGGAGGATCAGTGGAATAGACTGGGGGCAAGCAACCTCAGCAAGACAGTATATGACAAACCCAAAGATCCCAGCTTTTGGGACAAAAATCCACTATTTCATAAAAACTGTTGGGAAAATTGGAGGACAGTGTGGGAAAGATTAGGCTTAGATCAACACCTCACACCCTACACCAAGATAAATTCAAAATGGATGAATGACTTGAACATAAAGAAGGAAACTATAAGAAAATTAGGCGAACACAGAATAGTATACATGTCAGACCTTTGGGAAGGGAAATACTTCAAAACCAAGCAAGAATTAGAAAGAATTACAAAATGCAAAATAAATAATCTGGATTACATCAAATTAAAAAGTTTTTGTACAAACAAAACCAATGTAACCAAAATCAGAAGGGTAGCAACAAATTGGGAAACAATCTTCATAAAAACCTCTGACAAGGGTTTAATTACTAAAATTTATAAAGAACTAAATCAATTGTACAAAAAATCAAGCCATTCTCCAATTGACAAATGGGCAAGGGACATGAACAGGCAATTCTCAGCCAAAGAAATCAAAACTATTAATAAGCACATGAAAAAGTGCTCTACATCTCTTATAATCAGAGAGATGCAAATCAAAACAACTCTGAGGTATCATCTCACACCTAGCAGATTGGCTAACATGACAGCTATGCAAAGTAATGAATGCTGGAGGGGATGTGGCAAAGTGGGGACATTAATTCATTGCTGGTGGAGTTGTGAATTGATCCAACCATTCTGGAGGGCAATTTGGAACTATGCCCAAAGGGCGATAAAAGACTGTCTGCCCTTTGATCCAGCCATAGCACTGCTGGGCTTGTACCCCAAAGAGATAATGGACAAAAAGACTTGTACAAAAATATTCATAGCTGCGCTCTTTGTGGTGGCCAAAAATTGGAAAATGAGGGGATGCCCCTCAATTGGGGAATGGCTGAACAAATTGTGGTATATGTTGGTGATGGAATACTATTGTGCTAAAAGGAATAATAAAGTGGAGGAATTCCATGGAGACTGGAACAACCTCCAGGAAGCGATGCAGAGCAAAAGGAGCAGAACCAGGAAAACATTATACACAGAGACTGATACATTGTGGTACAATCGAAGGTGATGGACTTCTCCATAAGTATCAATGCAATTTCCCTGAACAATCTGCAGGGATCTAAAAAAAAATACTACCCACAAGCAGAGGATAAACTGTGGGAGTAAAAACACCGCTGAAAAGCAACTGCTTGACCACAGGGTTGGAGGAGATAAGACTGAGGAGAGGCTCTAAATGAACACTATAATGCAAACTCCAACAACAGGGAAATGGGTTCGAGTCAAGAAGACATGTGATAACCAGTGGAATCATGCGTCGGCTATGGGAGAGGGAAAGGCGGGGGGGGGGGGGGAGAGGAGGAAAAGAAAACGATCTTTGTTTCCAGTGAATAATGTATGAAAACGACCAAATAAAATAATATTAAAATTTAAAAAAAAAAAACAAAACACTAGAAAGCATAGGAATAGAAGGGTCATTCCTAAAAATAATAAACAGTATATATCTAAAACCATCAGCTAATATCATCTGCAATGGGGATGTACTAGATGATTTCCCAATAAGATCAGGAGTGAAACAAGGATGCCCATTATCACCTCTATTATATGACATTGTACTAGAAACACTAGCAGTAGCAATTAGAGAAGAAAAAGAAATTGAAGGCATCAAAATAGGCAAGGAGGAGACCAAGTTATCACTCTTTGCAGATGACATGATGGTCTACTTAAAGAATCCTAGAGATTCAACCAAAAAGCTAATTGAAATAATCAACAACTTTAGCAAAGTTGCAGGATACAAAAGAAACCCACATAAGTCATCAGCATTTCTATATATCTCAAACACAGCACAGAAGCAAAAACCAGAAAGAGAAATCCCATTCAAAATCACCTTAGACAAAATAAAATACCTAGGAATCTATCTTCTGAGACAAACACAGGAACTATATGAACCCAACTACAAAACACTCTCCACACAACTAAAACTAGACTTGAGCAATTGGAAAAACAGTAATTGCTCATGGATAGGACAAGCCAATATAATAAAAATGACCATCCTACCCAAACTTATTTATCTATTTAGTGCCATACCCATTGAACTCCCCAAAAATTTCTTTATTGATTTAGAAAAAACCATAACAAAGTTCATTTGGAATAACAAAAGATCAAGGATATCCAAGGAAATAATAAAAAAAAAACCATAAATGATGGGGGTGTTGTAGTCCCAGACCTTAAATTATATTACAAATCAGCAGTCATCAAAAGAATTTGGTACTGGATAAGAGACAGAAAGGAGGATCAGTGGAATAGACTCGGGGTAAGTGACCTCAGCAAGACAGTATACGATAAACCCAAAGATCCCAGCTTTTGGAACAAAAATCCACTATTCAATAAAAATTGCTGGGAAAATTGGAAGGCAGTGTGGGAGAGATTAGGAATAGATCAACACCTCACACCCTACACCAAGATAAATTCAAAATGGGTGAATGACTTAAACATAAAGAAGGAAATTATAAGAAAATTAGGCGAACACAGAATAGTATACATGTCAGACCTTTGGGAGGGGAAAGACTTTAAAACCAAGCAAGACATAGAAAGAGTCACAAAATGTAAAATAAATAATTTTGACTACATCAAATTAAAAAGCTTTTGTACAAACAAAACCAATGTAACTAAAATCAGAAGGGAAAGAACAAATTGGGAAAAAATCTTCATAGAAACCTCTGACAAAGTTTAATTACTCAAATTTATAAAGAGTTAAATCAATTGTACAAAAATCCAAGCCATTCTCCAATTGATAAATGGGCAAGGGACATTGATAGGCAGTTTTCAGATAAAGAAATCTAAACTATTAATAACCACATGAAGAAGTGTTCTAAATCTCTTATAATCAGAGAGATGCAAATCAAAACAACTCTGAGGTATCACCTCACACCTAGCAGATTGGCTAACATAATAGCAAAGGAAAGTAATGAATGCTGGAGGGGATTTGGCAAAGTAGGGACATTAATTCATTGCTGGTGGAGTTGTGAACTGATCCAACCATTCTGGAGGGCAATTTGGAACTATGCCCAAAGGGCGATAAAAGAATGTCTACCCTTTGATCCAGCCATAGTATTCCTGGGTCTGTATCCCAAAGAGATAATGGAGAAAAAGACATGTACAAGAATATTCATAGCTGCACTCTTTGTGGTGGCCAAAAATTGGAAAACGAGGGGATACCCATCAATTGGGGAATGGCTGAACAAATTGTGGTATATTTTGGTGATGGAATACTATTGTGCAAAAAGGAATAATAAAGTGGAGGAATTCCATGGAGACTGGAACGACCTCCAGGAAGTGATGCAGAGCAAAAATAGCAGAACCAGGAGAACATTGTACACAGAGACTAATACACTGTGGTATATTCGAACATAATGGACTTCTCCATTAGTAGCGGTGTAATGTCCCTGAACAATCTGCAGGGATCTAGGAGAAAAAACACTATTCATAAGCAGAGGACAAATGTGGGAGTAGAAACACCAAGGAAAAGCAACTGCCTGACTACAGTGGTTGAGGGGACATGACAGAGGAGAGACTCTAAACAAACACTCTAATGCAAATACTAACAACATGACAATGGGTTCGAATCAAGAACACACGTGATACCTAGTGGAATCACGCATCAGCTATGGGATGTGGGTGGGAGGAAAAGAAAATGATCTTTGTCTTTAATGAATAATGCTTGGAAATGATCAAATAAAATATTATAAAATTAAAAAATAAAATAAAAGTTATACAGCTTTTACATCATGAATAAATATGTAATGCATGATAATATATGTGTAACCTAGTCATTTTGCCTCCAATCTCAGGGAAGGAGGAAATTTTAGAAAGGAGGGAGTGAACATGGATTGTAAAATGTTAGAAAATGGTTATTAAATATTGTATGTATATGCTATCTGGTAAAATATGATAAAAAGTCAAATGAAAGTAAATGCAAGAACTGTTATATAATAAAAAGAGTATATCACTATTCTACTTTTCCCATATCCCCTCCAATATTTGTCATTTTCCTTTTTGTCATGTTAGCCCATCTTATTGGTGTAAGATGGTACCTCAGAGTTGTTTTAATATACATTTTTCTACTTAAGAGTGATTTGGAGCATTTTTCCCCATATGAGTAAATATAATTTTAATTTCTTCATCTGAGAATTGTTTGTTCATGTTATTTGACCATTTGTCAATTTGGGAATGCTTTGTATTCTAATAAATTTGACACATTTATCTCTATAGTTGAAGAATAATAATTTTTGGGGGGTATATTATTTATTTTTTATTTAAGTTAATTTATTTAGTCAATTTAGAACATTATTCCTTGGTTGCAAGAATTATATTATCTCCCTCCCTCTACCCTACCTGCTGTAAAAATGGAGATTTGAACCCCAGACTTCAATCCCCAGAAGTCCTTGGTACTTCCCAAAATTCCTTGTCATCTCACCTGATTATCTTGAGCCTCCACCTGAACAAGATCACAGTTTATTATTTAAAGGGCTCTCTGCCTCTCAAGAGCTCTCTTCCTCTACTCAGAGATTGCAACATGTTGTAAGTAGGCTGTGAATGGGCTAATTGTGCCCTAAGCAAGTGGCTTATTATTTTTGTATCCTTGATTTCTAATAATCGTTAATAAACCTCATAAAATATACTTTTATTACAAGAGACTAATTTAACTGTTACACTGCAGCCAACACCCAATTTCATTGGGTATTACATGTGTCCTTGATCAAAACCTATTTCCATGTTGTTGGTGTTTGCATTATGATGTTCATTTAGAGTCTACATCCCCAACCATATCCCCTTGACCCATGTATTGAAGCAGTTGTTTTCCTTTTGTGTTTCTACTCCCACAGTTTTTCCTCTGAATGTGGATACTGTTTTTTCTCCTAGATTCCTCCAAGTTGTTCTGGATCACTGCATTGCCACTAATGGAGAAGCTCATTACATTCGATTGTACCACAGTGTATCAGTCTCTGTGTACAATGTTCTCCTGCTTCTTCTCCTTTCACTCTGCATCAATTCCTAGAGGTCATTCCAGTTCACACGGAATTCCTCCACTTTATTATTCATTTGAGCGCAATATTATTACATCACCAACGTATACCACTATTTGTTCAGCCATTCCCCAATTGAAGGGCATCCCCTCATTTTCTAATTTTTTGCCACCACAAAGAGCACAGCTATGAATAGAATAAGAGTTTTGTAAGAGACACTTGCTCTCAATTTTTCCCCACTTATTTCTTTGCTTTTTAATCTTGGTTGCTTTGGTTATGTCTACTCAAAACCTTTTACAATGAATGTAGTTGAAATTACTTATTTTGCATCTTGTAATGTTCTCTTTATCCTGTTTTAACCTAGTCTTCCCTGATTCATGGGTATGACAGGTTTTTTATGCTACCTTAATATGTTTTATTTCTAAACTATACCTTCATTTTGACTTTATCTTGGCATATGGAACGAAATGTTGATCTATAGCTGGTTTATGTCAAATTATTTTCCAGTTTTCCCCGCAATTGTTGAATACTGAGTTCTTCCAAGCCCTTGATTATTTGGATTTGTCAAACACTAAGTTACTATGGTCATTTACCACTGCATTGTTGAGTGCATAATCTATTCCACTGGTTCACTATTCTATTTCTCAGCCAGTACCAGGATATTTTAATACTTGCTGCTTTATAATACAGTTTGAGTTTCACTACAGCTAAGCCCCATTCCATCATATTTTTCTTCAATTCCCTTGATATTTTAGGACTTTTGCTCTTCCAGATGAATTCTGCTTTGTTTTTCTAGCCTTAGGAAATAATTTTGGATAGTTTAATTGGTTTGGCACTGGTTAAGGAAACTAATGCAGGCAGAATTTTTGTTTTAATTATAGTGGCTCAGATTAGCCATGAGCAATGAACACTTTTCCAGTTGTTTTGATTTAATTTTATTTATTTGAAAAGTATTTTGTATCTGTGATCATATAGTTTCTTGGTTTATCTTGCCAGGCATACTTCCAGGTATTTTAATATTGTCTAGAGTTATTTTAAATGATATTTCTCTTTCTATAATTTGCTATTGGGCTGTCTTGGTAGCATAGAGGAATGTTGATGATTTTTATTCTCCACAAGGTTTATTTTATGTCCTTCAACTTAGCAAAAGTCAATTGTTTTGATTAGTTTTTTGGTTGATTCTCTAGGACTCTCTAAATATACCATTTTATCATCTGAAAAGAGTGATAGTTTTATTTCCTCATTGCATATTCTAATTCCTTCAATTTCTTCTCTTATTTCTGTAGTTGGCATTTCTAGTAAAATGTTGAATAGTGGTGCTGATAATGAGAGTCTTTGTTTCACTCCTGCTCTTATTGGGAAGGGTTCTAACTTGTCACCATGATAGACAATGCTTGCTGATGGTTTTAGATAGATATTATTTTTTATTTTGAGGAATGTTTATTTTATTCTCATATTTCTTAGTTTTTAATAGCAATAAGTATATTTTGTTAAAAATAAACTTTTCTGCATCTTAGTTTCTATTGATTTTGTTACTGATTTTACAATTATGTTGACAGTTTTTCTAATATTGAACCACCTGTTGGCCTTTAAAAGTTCTGTTTAATTCAGTCAGTATGAATGTAAGTTAGATTTGAAGAGCTGTCTAGCTCCTGAGGTTACATATGGAAGATATGAGGAATTGGACAAAGGGAAAAAATAAACCATGTGGAACTGACAGAATAGAAACTGAGGCAGAGGCAGCCTAACAGGATACAGAGTACAGAATTAAAAATGTGAGGCTACATAGGCCAATTGGGCATGAAGAGAATCAGAAAAGACACTTTGTTGCACAATCTCCTCATTTTTGGTTATGAATCCCACATTCATAATTTCATAATCCCTTCCTTATTTTTAATTTATTTTTAGACCCTCATCTTCTCTCTTAGAAACAATATATTTTTAAAACAGTATTATTTCCAAAGCAGAAGAGAAGTAAGGACTAGACAATTGGGGTTAAATGACTTGCCCAAGGTCACAATTTTAGGAAGAACCCTCATGAGGCTAGACTTGAACACAGGACTTCCTTTCTCAAGGCCTGCCTCTCTAACTATTCAGTCACCCAGCTGCCCCCGCCTAAGATTTATATAAGGAAGGAAGAAAACTTTCTGTACATGAAAAAAAATGTTTTCTTTACTTGTTGAAAACATTTGTTTTGACTTTTTGCGTTTAGGTAGAAGCAATTCCTTAAGATGCATTTCCAAAGAAGAGGGGTCAGTCTTACATTATTGATGTTTTGCTATAGCATGGTCTTTGACTAAGACCTCTGAGTTTGTTTTTTTAGAAAGAAAAAAAAGAAAGGACTACAGGTCTTCAAATACAACTTTCTGGGAAAGAAAAGGAGCATTCATAATAAGAACTCATCTAGGGAATCAATCACAATTAGGACAGGAATCCCAACAGGAGTGGTGGATCAATCTTGCTTATTATACCACTCCACTGCTGCATTGACTATAGGTTATATTTAATTTGATTATGCATGTTCAATAATTGTGTCTTTTTAATATCTTTTTAAAAACAAAAAATTTATTTTGGCCCTTTGAGATATAACCACAGCAGGCTGTGAACTGCTAGAGTTAGAATCCTGTGAACTATCATAGTTATAGACCTCTCACTCTTCATACAACCAAACAACCAAGCCTTAAAAGAAAGAGGATGACTCAGAATATGCTATTAAGAATTTCTTTCTTCCCTCTAATTTTATGACAAGTTTCATCATATGCAGTTCTTTGGTATTGTGTTCTCTATGTCCTGACAAATGGGGCTATCTTCTCTACATTTCTCATTCTTAGCTCTGACAGGGTGAAAATAGCTAGCATTTATGTTCTCAAAATTTCCAAAGCACTTTAAAAATATGATCTCTTCGTCCTCAAAAAAGCCTTTGTGAAGTAATGCCATTTATTACTATTACTATTAAGTAAATTAGGAAGACAAGGCTGAGAGAAATCTGTTGACTTTCCCAAGGCCACATTATCCCCCTCCCAAACAGATATGCTTCTGTATGATGTAATTAGGACTGGTTTCTGTATACCAGTGTTGTATATCTTGGATTCTTTCTGCTTAAATAAACTGGTTGCAGACAGCTTTAACTTCTGAAATATGCAAGTTATTGTACATTCCTATTTCCTTTAGCTGAAGCCTCCCTATTCCCTATGGCTAAATTGTACTATCTTCTTTGCTGTGCTAAAACTATTCCTTCTACTTCCCATACCTCAACCTCTTGTAATATTTTACTTTTTATATCCTGAATATTAGGGAGAATTACTGGAATTTTCTGCATTTGGGATCTGGGTCAGAGATACCATGCAGTCTCCTGTTCTTTACATTTTCTTTGTCCATGTATATGTCATGAAATGTCTTCCTTTTTTAAAAAATTCATCATTTGATTAATAAATGAAAGACAGAATTGTTCTTTTCCTGTATATGTGACCTACTTGTGGGGATAGAGAGAGATGAATAGATTGATGGACCGCTTCTTTATTAGCAATCACCAATTAAAGATGTTGTGGGATAGTCAAGGGAGAAGCCGAATAATGAGCTCCTAAAAATCTATTTATTAAGTAACTTGACACAGCGTGGGTTGTCCCTTGTTATGAGAAAACCATGGAAACCTATATAACTTCATCAATTTTAATGCAATCTAACCAATAAACCAGAAACAATCAATAAATTTATATTTTTACCTAAAAATCAGACTCGAGATAATTTTAGTCCTAATACCCTCTGAGGTCTACCATTCCTATTTAAAGATGGAGGCAATCAAAAGGAGACCAGATCTCAGTAAAAGGTAGAAGATGAAATGAGTGGGAATGGAAAATATTTGAGATGACAGCAAATATATTATCTGTGGAGCAAGCATTCCAAAGAACCCAGCAGGGAGTGGTTAGAGATAATATGGTCCTCATATTTAGCCCATGGGTTTTTGGTTCAAGTGAATTCAGGACTGAGTCAAAATAATTTCAAATTTAAAAGAAAGTATTTTTAATTTTTTTCAATTACATGTAGAAATAATTTTTGTCGATTGTGTTTTGAAATTTTATGATTCAGATTCTCTTCTTCCTCCTTCTCCCACCAATAGTATTAAATAATATGATATAGGGTATACCAGTGCTTTCATGCAATATATATTTCCATATTGCTCATGCTGTGACAGAAGACATATATCACATGATATACTTTAATTTACAATCAGATTCTATCATGTCCTTCTTAAACTATGAATACTATTTTCATCATGAGTTCCTTCTGTATTTCTTGGAAAATTTCTTTGTGATAATACTTTAGCCCTTCATACTTGATCAAGATGTAATATTTCTGCTAATGTATATAGTGTTCATGTTCTGGTCACTTCACTCTGCATCAGTTCATATGTCTTTCCAGGTTTTTCTGTACTCATCCTGTTCATCATTTTTAATGGTGGAATAGTATTCCATATACCACAGTTTGTTTAGCCACTCCCCAATTGATGGACATTCCCTCAGTTTCCAATTCTTTGCTACAAAAAAAGAGCTGCTAAAACCTTTTTTTTTTTACAGGTAGGTCATTTTGCTTTATTTCTGATCTCTTTGAGATACTGACCCAGTTGTGGAACTGCTGGGTCAAAATATATGCATAGTTTTATAACTCTTTCGGCTTGCTTCCATATTGCTCTTCAAAATCTTATATCAGTTCACAGTCCCATCAACCATATATTATTGTGGCCCAAATTTCCCACATCCTTTCTAACATGTATCATTTTATTTTATATTATTCCTTTATATTATATATTATTATATTTCATTTATATTAACAAATCAGATTAACATGAGCTAATATTTCAGAGTCCTCTAATTTGCATTCTCTAATAACCTCTAGTCTAATCAAAATAGTTGTCAGAGAATTTGCTATAAAATCCCCTCCCCAATTTGTTGTTTCTCTTCCAATCTCAGTTGCCTTGGCTTGGTTTCTATAGAGGTTTTAAAATTTAATATAATCAAAATTATTTCTACATCTTGTTGGTCATAAATTCTCTCATCCATGAATTTGACAACTGAGATTTTACATGTTCTCCTAATTTGTTTATATTATTCTTTATTTCCAGATCAAGTATCTATTTTGACTTTACTGTCTATGAAACAGAGTTGTAGAACAATGGAATAAGTTTGCTAATCAACACACAATAGTGAATGACTATAATAATCTAATGTTCAATAAACCCAAAGGTCTAAGCTTTTGGAGGAAAAATTCATTATTTTACAAGATTTGCTGGAGAAACTGGAAAATAATATTATTGCAGAATCTAGATATACATGGAAAAGTTCAGTTCTCAAAATTCCTGGATTTTTAAAAATAATATTGACCCATCATATTGAGTTTACTCCCTTGTTTCTATGTATACTTTCTATGTTGCTCTAGTTGTGAAAAAATTCTAAAGCATATTAGGTACTGTGGAAGAGTCATGAAGAGAGAGAGGACTTACAAGCCAAGCCATGCAAGAAACAAAGCTGGGGACCTGACCTGCAAAAATCAAGGTGAAGATTCCAAATGGAATGTTGCCAGGAGGGGGAAGTTGAAGCTGACCAGGGGGAGAGGAAGGGATTCTGTCTCGCTCTCTGGGGTGGACAGACCAAGAAAGGACAGAGAATCCTCTGCTCTGGTTTTTGTGACCAAGGGAGGCAAGCCTGGCTGTAGAGGGAAGAAGCTGAACTGATCTTATTAGCTTCTGTCCCAGGCTGAAGGACCCTGGGGGGCGGGGGGGGGGGTTCTGAAATAATGCTGAGAGACCTTTGTGGTTTTGTGAATTGAAAGAAGAAAAGAAGACTTAACAGTTATCCTCCATCTCTCTGACTGACCCCCTGTCACAGATGTGACTTCCCAAACCTTCATAATCCTCAATTTAGATCAGGGAAACCCTCATCCCCTTCACCTCAATCCCTATCCTGTTTGTTCCCAATTAACCCCTTTACTTAAGAAAGGAAGAGTGAAAACATTTCTCTGAAATCTCATAGTTCCCCTGAGTTACTGAGAAGGTGGCTGACTAAGACCGGGGGAGGGGAAAGGGAGGCAAAAGGGCTGGGTTAAACCTGGGAGGTGAAGGGAGGAGGAGGTTAGGGAATATATTGATCTGCTAGCCATCCTTAGAGATCAGTAGGCAAACCCCAGAGCATTCCCTTGGTAGCAGCATCCCTCTATCTCAAGCAGCATCTCTCATCTATCCGCCATTGTAATTGGGTACCCTCAAGTGTCCCCAAACTAGCAGCCCCTGGTCAAGCCAGAGTACATTCCAGTTATTGTAACAAGAAATAGTTTCCACACTGATTACATTTCTATTACAGTACTTTAGGCATTAAGTATTTTAACTACTTTAAATATTTTGGGTATCATAGATATGTTAGGTATCTCACTTACCAACTTCCTAGGTATGAATGTATTGAATTCAACCTTAAAGAATTTTAACTTTTCACTTTCCCTTTTTATTCTTTTGAAGGTCAAATTTGGTCATCCAATGAATTTTCACCTCTGGATTTTTTGTCAAAAAAGTCTGGAAGTTCTCTATTTCAATATATTCCATATTTCACCCTGGAGAATTATGCTAGGCTTTGATAGGTATGTAATTCTTGTTTACAGCACTACATCTTTTGTCTTATGAAATATCCTATTTCATTGTTTCTAGTACTTTAATATAAAAGCTATTAGGTCCCATGTAATCTTTTCTAAAAGTAATAAATAAACATTTATTAAGAGTTAATACTAAGAATTGGAAATGGAAATGTCCAAAGAAATAATTTAATTCAATCTTCTGTTTTTATTTTATTTTATTTTTATTTTATTTCTGTTTCTTAGAATATTTTTGATGTTTAGATGATTCCTTTTCTTCCCCTCCCCTCTTGCCTCCAAGTTCCCAGAGCCAACAAGCAAATCTACTGGGTCATACAAATGTTGTCACTTGATACCTATTTCCATATCATTCATTTTTGCTATAGGGCAATTTTATTAAGGCCTAGACCTCAAATCACATACCCATATATACATGTGATAAGTGTTGTCATATGTTTTTCTTTTGCATTTCTACTCCCATAGTCCTTTTCCTTAATTTGTATAGCATTCTTTTAGACAAGTCCTTTAGGAGTGTCCTGAATTGTTGCAAAAGTCCATTACATCGGATTAGTCTACAATGTTTTACTTTCTATGTACAATTTTCTTTGGGTTCTTCTCATTTCACTCTGCATCAATTCTTTGAGGTTCTCCCAATTCATATGGAAAGCCTCCAGATCGTCAACCCTCACATCACAATAATATTCCATCACCATGATATATCACTATTTGTTCAGCCATTCCTCAACCAATGAACACCCTCTCATTTTTCAAACTTTTGCCACCACAAAGAGTGTTGCTATGAATATTTTTGTACAAGTCTTTTTCATTATTTTCTCTTTGGGATACAAACCAAAGAGTAGTGTTGCTGTATCAGAGGGTATGCATTCTTTTAAAGGACTTTGCATATAATTCCAAATTGCCTTCCAGAATGACTGGATTGATTCACAACTCCACTAGCAATACATTAGTGTCCCAATTTTGCAGCATTCCCTCCAATATTTATTATTTTCCTTTACTGTCATATTGGCCAATTTGATAGGTATGAGGTGGTATCCCAGCATTGTTTTGACTTGCATTTCTCTAATTATGAGAGATTTAGAACACTTTTTCATGTGCTTATTGGTAGTTTTGATTTTTTTTATCTGAAAACTGCCTATTCATATCCTTTGACCATTTTTCAATTGGGAAAAGTCCCATGTAATCTTATTTTTAATTTTAAATTAAATTTAATTAAATTTACATTGTTTTCTTCTGGCTGTGTGTAGTACTTTTTACGTGACCTGGGAGTTCTGAAATTTGGCTACACATGCTCTTTGTGGTGGCAAAAAATTGGAAAATGAGGGGATGTCCTTCAGTTGGGGAATGGCTAAATAAATTGTAGTATCTGTTGGTGATGGAATACTATTGTACTAAAAGGAATAATTAACTGGAGGAATTCCATATGAACTGGAACCCCAGGAATTGATGAAGAGTGAAAGGAACAGAACCAGGGGAGCATTATACATAGAGATGGAAACATTGTGGCACAATTGAATGTAATGGACTTCTCTACTAGCAGCAATGCAATTATCCAGGATAATTTTGAAGGACTTATGAGAAAGAATGCAATCCACACCCAGAGAAAGAACTTTGGGAGCAGAAACAAAGAAGAAAACCAACTACTTGATCACAAGTGACGATGGGGATATGATTGGGGATGTAGACTCTAAAAGATCACCCTAGTATAAATATTAATAAAATATAAAAAGGTCTAGATAAATGACACATGAAAAACCCACAGGAATTGTTTTTTGGTTATGGGAGGGGATGGTAGGAAGGGAGGGAAAGAACATGAATCATGTAACCATGGAAAAATATTCTAAATAAATCAATTAAATAATTTTTTTCCTAAAAAAATTAACTGAAATTTGACTACAAGACTTTGGGTCTTTAATTTTGGAGTCTCTTTCAAGAGGTGAATAGTATAGTCTTTCAATTTTTGTTTTTCCCTTTTGTTTGAGGATATCAGGGTACTTTTCCATGAACCACATGATTTGGACACCCTCTCATTTTCCAATTTTTTGCCACCACAAAGAGCGTAGCTATGAATATTTTTATACAAATATTTTCCTTATTTTCTCTTTGGGGTACAAACCCATCAGTGGTATGTGTGGATCAAAGGGCAGGAATTCTTTTAAAGCTCTTTGAGCATAATTCCAAATTTTCCTCCAGAATGATTGATTAATTCACAACTTCACCAGCTGTGTATTAGTGTCCCAATTTTGGCATATCCCCTCTCATATTTAACACTTTCCTTTTGTGCCATATTGGCAAACTTCTAGATGTGAGGTGGTACCTCAGCATTATTTTGAATTGCATTTCTCTAAACAGGAGGGATTTAGAACACTTTTTCATGTGATTATTGATAATTTTGATTTCTTCATCTGAGAACGGCCTATTCATATCCCTTGACAATTTGTTAATTGGGGAATGGCATGAGTTTTTGTAAATTTGACTTAGTTCCTTATATATTTGGGAAATTAAACCTTTATCAGAGAGTTTTGTTATGAATATTTTTACCCAGTTTGTTGTTTTCCTTTTAATTTTGGTTGCATTGATTATGTTTGTACAAAACCTTTTTAATTTGATATAATCAGTCATTAATTTTACATTTTGCAATGTTCACTATCTTTTCCTTGGTCTTAAATTCCTTCCTTTCCCACAGATCTGACAGGTATACTATTCTATGTTCACCTAATTTATTTATGATTTTACTCTTTATATTTGTCATTTACCCATTTTGAACTTATCTTTGTATGGGGTGTGACATGTTGATCTAAACCTAATTTTCCACATACTGTTTTACAATTTTCCCAGCAGTTTTTTGTCAAATACTGGGTTCTTGTTCCAATGGCTTAGATCTTTAGTTTATTGAACAGTAGCTTCCTGAGGTTATTTACTCCTGTTCTATTTCATTGATCCTCCCTTCTATCTCTTAGTCAGTACCATATTGTTTTGATGACCACTGCTTTATAGTACAATTTAAGATCTGGTACTGCCCAGCCCTCCTCCTTCACATTTTTACCCATTATTTCCCGTGATATTCTTGATCTTTTGTTCTCTGAGATGAACTTTGTTATAATTTTTTCTAATTCTATAAAAATTTTGTGGTATTTTGATAGATATGGCTTTGAATAAGTAGATAATTTGGGTAGGATGTCATTTTTATTATATTGACATATTCTACCCATGAGCAATTAATATTTTTCCAATTATTTAGATACAGTTTTAATCATGGGAAAAGTTTTTTTTTTGTAGTCATAATCATATAACTCCTATGTTTTTTCTTGGCATTTAGATCCCTAAATATTTTATATTGTCTAGAGTGATGTTAAATGGAATTTCTTTTTCTAACTCTTGCTTCAGAGTTTTGTTGTAGATATATAGAAATGCTGATGATTCATGAAGTTTATTTTGTACCCTGTAACTTTGCTAAAGGTGTTATTTCCACTAGCCTTTTAGTTGATATTCTACAATTCTTTGAGTATACCATCATATCATCTATGAAGAGTGATAGTTTAGTTTCCTCATTGCCTACTTTAATCCCTTTAATTTTTTCCTTCTCTAATTCTTTAATTGTTACCACTAGCATTTCTAGTACAATATTAAATAATAGAGGTGATAATGGGCATCCTTTCTTCACTTCTAATCTTATTAGGAAGGTGCCTAACTTCTTCCCATTGCAGACGATACTTGATAATTGCTTTAAAGATGATTTCTTATAATGTATTCTCTAGGGCTGTTTTTTTTTTCTTCAACATATCTTTCAGGTATTAGGATGACTGTTAGATTATTTTTTCTGCATCTATTTTCCTATTGCTTTTCCAGTGAGGTAGTTCAAATTTTTGTATTTATTGTTTGTTTCTCTTGGGTAAGCATATTTATTTTTTTTCGTTTATAAACATTATTTTATTTGGTCATTTCTGAGCATTATTCATTAGAAACAAAGATCATTTTCTCCCTCCCGCCCCCCACCTATCCCATAGCTGATGCCCGATTCCACTGGGTATCCCAAGTGTTCTTGATTCAAACCCATTGCCATGTTGTTGGTGTTTGCACCAGAGTGTTCATTTAGAGTCTCTCCTCAGTCATGTCCCCTCAACACCTATAGTCTAGCAGTTGGTTTTCCTAGGTGTTTTTACTTCCACAGTTTGTCCTCTGCTTGTGGATAGTGTTTTTTCTCCTAGATCCCTGCAGATTGTTCAGGGACATTGCATTGACACTAATGGAGAAGTCCATTATGTTCAATTTTACCACAGTGTGTCAGTCTCTGTGTACAATGTTTTCCTGGTTCTGCTCTTTTGGTCTGCATCACTTCCTGGAGGTTGTTCCAGTCTCCATGGAATTAATCCACTTTATTATTCCTTTTAGCAAAATAGTATTCCATCACCAACATATACCACAAATTGTTCAGCCATTCCCAATTGAAGGGCATCCCTTCATTTTCCAATTCTTTTCCACCACAAAGAGCGCTGCTATGAATATTTTTGTACAAGTCTTTTTCCTTATTATCTCTTTGGGGTACAAGCCCAGCAGTGCTATGGCTGGATCATAGGGCAGACAGTATTTAATAGCCCTTTGGGCATAGCTCCAAATTGCCCTCCAGAATGGTTGGATCAGTTCACAACTCCACCAGCAATGAATTTGGGTCCCTACTTTGCCACATCCCCTTCAGCATTCATTACTTTCCATAGCTGTCATGTTAACCAATCTGCTAGGTATGAGGTGATATCTCAGAGTTGTTTTAATTTGCATCTCTATGACTATAAGAGATTGAGAACACTTTGTCATGTGCTTATTAATAGTGTTGATTTCTTTATCTGAAAACTGCATATTCATGTCCCTTGCCCATTTATAAATTGCAGAATGGCTTGATTTTTTGGACAATTGATTTAGCTCTTTGTAAATTTGAGCAACCAAACCAAATCTTTCCCACACTGTCCTACAATTTTCCCAGCAGTTTTTATGAAATAGTGGATTTTTGTCCCAAAATCTGGAATCTTTGGGTTTGTCATATACTGTCTTGCTGAGGTCACTTACCCCGACTCTATTCCACTGATCCTCCTTTCTGTCTCTTAGCCAGTACCAAATTGTTTTGATGACTTCTGCTTTATAATATAGTCTGATATCTGGGACTGCAAGGCCACCTTCCTTTGTATTTTTTTTCATTATTTCCATGGATATCCTTGATCCTTTGTACTTCCAAATGAACTTTGTTATGGATTTTTCTAAATCAGTAAAAAAAGTTTTTGGAAGTTCAATGGGTATGTCACTAAATAGATAAATAAATTTGGGTAGGATGGTCATTTTTATTATATTGGCTCATCCTATCGATGAGCAGTTAATATTTTTCTAATTGTCCAAGTCTAGTTTTAGTTGTGTGGAGAGTGTCCTGTAGTTGTGTTCATATAGTTCCTGTGTTTGTCTCTAGAGATAGATTTCTAAGTATTTTATTTTGTCTAAGATGATTTTGAATGGGATTTCTCTTTCTAGCCCTTGCCACTGAGCTGTGTTTGAGATATATAGAAATGCTGATGACTTATGTGGGTTTCTTTTGTATCCTGCAACTTTGCTAAAGTTGTTGATTATTTCAATTAGCTTTTTGGTTGAATCTCTAGGATTCTTCAAGTAGACCATCATGTCATCCACAAAGAGTGACAACTTGATCTCCTCCTTGCCTATACTGATGCATTCAATTCCTTTTTCTTCTCTAATTGCTACTGCTAGTGTTTCTAGTACAATGTCAAATAATAGAGGTGATAATGGGCATCCTTGTTTCACTCCTTATCTTATTGGAAATGCATTTGGTTTATCCCCATTGTAGATGATATTAGCTGATGGTTTTAGATATATACTGTTTATTATTTTTAGAAACAACCCTTCTATTCCTATGCTTTCTAGTGTTTTTAATAGGAATGGGTGTTGTATTTTATCAAAGGCTTTTTCTGAATCTATAGAATCTATAGAAATAATCATGTGATTTTTGTTGGTTTGCTTGTTGATGTGGTCAATTATGTGGATGGTTGTCCTGATATTGAAACAGCCCTGTATCCCTGGTGTAAATCCTACTTGATGATGGTGAATGACTCTTCTGATCACTTGCTGGAGTCTTTTTGCTAGTATCCTATTTAAGATCTTTGCATCTACATTCATTAGGGAGATTGGTCTATAATTTTCTTTCTCTGTTTTTGGCCTGCCTGGCTTTGGAATCAGTACCATGCTTGTGTCATGAAAGGAGTTTGGTAGGACTCCCTCTTTGCTTATTATGTCAAATAGTTTGTATAGTATTGGGATTAACTGTTCTTTGAATGTTTGTTAGAATTCACTTGTGAATCCATCAGGTCCTGGGGATTTTTTCTTATGAAGTTCTTTGATGGCCTGTTGGATTTCTTTTTCTGATATGGGATTATTTAAGAAATCTATTTCTTCTTCTGTTAGTCTACGCAATTTATATTTTTGTAAATATTCATCCATATCACCTAGCTTGGTATATTTATTGCCATATAGTTGGGCAAAGTAGTTTTTAATGATTGCCTTAATTTCCTCTTCATTGGAGGTGAGGTACCCCTTTTCATCCTTGATGCTTTTAATTTGCCTTTCTTCTTTTCCTTTTTTTTATTAGATTGACAAGTACTTTGTCTATTTTGTCTGTTTTTTCAAAATAACAGATTCTAGTCTTGTTTATTAGTTTAATAGTTCTATCACTTTCGATTTTATTAATTTCTCCCTTAATTTTTAGGATCTCTAGTTTGGTTTTCTTCTGGGGGTTTTTAATTGGTTCACTCTCAATTTTTTTGATATGCATTTCCAATTCATTGGTCTCTGCCCTCCCTAATTTGTTAATATATGCACTCAAGGATATGAATTTTCCTCTAAGTACTGCTTTGGCTGCATCCCATAATGTCAGAAAGGATGCCTCACCATGGTCATTTTCCTCAATGAAATTATTAATTGTTTCTATGATTTCTTCTCTAACCAATTTTGGAGTATCATATTATTTAATTTCCAATTATTTTTTGATTTGGCTCTCAATGTGCCCTTACTGATCAATACATTTATTGCCTTATGATCTGAAAAGGTTGCATTTATTATTTCTGCTTTTCTGCATTTGACTGCCATTTTTCTGTGACCTAGTGTATGATTTTTGCGAATGTGCCATGTGGTGCTGAGAAGAAGGTGTATTCCTTTTTGTCCCTATCCATTTTTCCATATGTCTATTAATTCTAATTTTTCTAAGATTTCATTCACCTCCTTTACCTCTTTCCTTTTAATTTTTTGGTTTGATTTATCTAAATTTGATAGTGGTTGGTTCATGTCTCCCACTAATATGGTTTTACTGTCTATTTCCTCCTTCAATTCTCCTAGTTTCTCCATTAAAAATTTGGATGCTATACCATTTGGTGCATACATGTTGATTAGTGATATTTCCTCATTGTCTATACTCCCTTTTAACAGAATATATTTACCTTCCCTATCCCTTTTGATCATCCTATTTTTGCTTTGGCTTTGTCAGATATCATGATTGCAACTCCTGCCTTCTTTCTATCAGTTGAGGCCCAAAAGGTCTTATTCCAACCTTTAATTCTAACCTTGTGAGTATCAACCCGCCTCATATGTGTTTCTTGAAGACAACAAATGGTAGACGTTTGGGTTCTAATCCAATCTGCTATTTGTCTACGTTTTATGGGTGAGTTCATCCCATTCACTTTCAAAGTTATGATTGTCACTTGTGGATTTGCTGGCATTTTGATATCTTCCCCTAGTTCTGACCTTTCTTCTTTAGCTATATCCTTGTGAACCAGTGATTTACTTTAGTTCAGTCCCCTTAGTCCCCTCCCTTGATATGCTTCCCTTTCTAGCCCCTCCCTTTTAATGCTCCCTTCCCCTCCCCCCTCTCCTTCCCTGCCTTTTTATATGCCCTCCCCCTTTCCCCTCCTTAATTGTCTTTTCTCTCTTAACTTGTTGGATAAGATAGAATTCAGGATCCCAATGGATCTAGATGTTCTTCCCTCTCAGAGTTGATTTCACTGACAGTAAGGTTTAAGTAATACCACTTCACACTCTCTTCCTCTCCTTCTCTTATGAGATTTCTTCCCCTCTCCACTTCCCATGTGTATCTTTGTATGGGAAAGATCATTCTTTTTATTCCCCCCCATTTCTTGAAGTAAATCTTAGCATCATTGACTATTCCCCCTCCCTTTTTCTTTCTTTTCCCCCATTTTACCAAATTTTCTTGATGTCCCAATTTTTCCCTATGCATGATTCTTCTAACTACCCTTATGATGCATACAATTTTTGAGAGTTACACTCTAAATTTTCCCACATATTAATATATATATATATATAAGTATATATATATATATATATATAATTTGATGTAAATGTAGTCCTTATACAAGAGAGTTTGACTTAAAGAAAAAGATAAGATTTTTCTCCTTTTCCCTTTCTTTCATATTTACCTTTTCATGTTTCTCTTGCTTTCTGTGATTGGATATCAAATTTTCCACTGAATTCTGGTCTTTTCTTAGAAAATGCTTGGAAATCTTCTATTTTGTTGAATGCCCATACTTTCAGCTGGAAGTAAATAGTCAGTTTTGCTGGGTAGTTGATTGTTGGTTGGAGACCCAGCTCTCTTGCCTTTCTAAATATCATGTTCCATGCTTTAAGGTTTCTTAATGTGTTAGCCGCTAAATCATGTGTGATCCTTATAGGAGCCCCTCTATATCTGAAGCTCCTCTTCTTGGCTTCTTGTAGGATTTTCTCCTTTGCTTGAAAGCTCTTGAATTTGGCAATTACATTCCTGGGGATTGCCTTTTGGGGATTTAGTATAGAGGGTGTTCTATGAACCCTTTCTATTTCTATTTTGCCCCCTTGCTCCAGAACATGTGGGCAATTTTCTTCTATAATCTCCTGCAGTATAGCATCAAGGTTATTGTTTATCTCTGGTTTTTATGGGAGACTGATAATTTGGAGGTTGTCTCTTCTTCCTCTATTTTCCTGGTCTGGCACCTTGTCAGTGAGATATTTTATGTTTTCTTCTAATTCTTTAATTTTTTGGCTTTGCTTTATTAATTCTTGCTGTTTTGCAAGCTCACTGTCTTCCAGTTGCTTAATTCTGATCTTTAGGGACTGGTTTTGCTATTCAGCTTGGTCTGCCCTTCTGTTATCTGCTTCTAGCTCTTTCTCCAATTGTGAAGTCTCGTCTATCAGACTGCTGATCTCTTTCTCCCATTTTTCTTTCCAGAAGGTTTCCATCTTTTGGGTAAACTCCAATTTGATTTCTTCCAGAGCTTGTGGATAATTTCCATTTTGGGAGACATGTTTTAATTTTGTTTGGATTTCATCCTCTTGTTCTTCTTTTCCTTGGGTACTCCCACCATAAAAGTTTTCAATAGTCACTTTTTCCCCTTTCTTCTTGGATGCTTGATTTTGGGCCATGTGAGCCATCCCTTTGGTGGTTTTATTTCCCTTTCCTTTTTGGTCTGAGGTCTGGGTGATATGGGCGAGTTTTTTGTGAATTTAGGTTGCCTCAGACTAGTTCTTCCCAGCCTCTGAGGTTTCTTAGTGCGCCCGCCCTTGTGCTCAGAGCACATGCCCCTTTTTTTAGTGCGACCACCCCTTTGTTCAGTGTGGCCGCCCCTGTGCTCTGTGCTCTCTTCTTGCCCGTGAGCAGGAATGTCCTGCAAAACCACTCTGAGGGGTGGAACTCTGGTATTCCCTCTCAGTTTCCAGGGAGCCTTGCTTGCCCCCACCCTCACTACAGCGAGGGGCAACACTTTGGCCTTAGGGAGTTTTTACAGATTCTTGAGATTCCTCACTGTTCCCAGGTTGCAGGGGACCCACCATCTGTGTGCTATCCAGTGCTCAGAGTTCTCCTGTGAAACCGCCCTAAGATATTATTTCCTAGCAGTCTTTAGATCCCAAGGACCTTGGTGTGCACCCCTCCCCCCAGGCAGAGAGTTTCCTCACTCACTTGATGTCCCAGTGAACACTCTGATACCCTACTCTGGTTTGGTGGGGGAGATGGGTGGGAGGGAGGATCAGTTCACGTTTTTGTGCAAGCTTTTCCTCCTTCTTATAGTGTGGAAATGTTCAAACCCCACGTACCTTTGTTTCTGTGGGGTACTGGAGAGTCCCTCTGTTCTTCCAAAGGTGATTTTTATGCTCCTTTGAAGTAGTCTATTTCTCTCAGTGCTGGGTAGAGGAAGTGATTCGCGTCTAGATTGCAGCCATGTTTACCCGGAAGTCCCAATTTTTGTATTTTTAAAAATTATTTTGATTATTTCTTATTGTTTCCTGATTTGTATGGATTATTTACCTACTGTTTTTCTAATTTCAATTTTTAGGAAAGTATTTTTCTCTTTATGTTTGTGTTTATTTTTCCATTTGGACAATGTTTCACTTTAAGGACTTACTTTCCTCAGTTTTTTTTTTCATTAGTTCTATTATAGTCTTTAGGAAATCTATTAGGAAATTGTTTATTTAGTTTATTTTTGTACCTCTATTTTCTTTTGACCTATTCTAGCTTTGTTTTCTTTAGAATTTTTTTCCCATCTAGTGAGAATTTCTGTCAATTTTTCTAATATTTTCTTTTTAAAATTCTTTTCAAGTTCTTCATTGTTTTGGAGTTTGACACCCTGTGACATGTTCTTTTGAGCCTTCACATGTTTTCTTTCTGGCATTTTGACCTCTTATTATGATCTTTACTGTCACTAAGAAAACTTTTTGAGGTCAGGGTTTTTCTTTGTCTTTTGCTCATTTTTCTAGCTATTTCAACCCCTTATTATCGATTCATTGATGGTCTTCTTTGCTTCTGTAGTAGGGGGACACTCTTCCAAGCTTAAAAAAAGGATCCTTCTTTGGTACTTGTGGTAGGCCTGACTGCCTTGGTTTCCTATAATATGTCCATTAAGGCAGTGGTCCTGATAGCTTTCAGTGGGGAAAGGTGAAGTTGTTTTGTTCACCTAGATTCTTCTTCCCAATCTACCAGTTTCCCTGTTATCTCATTGGCTTGACTAATCACCACCCAGCTACTTAACTGCCTCAATCACTCAGTGCCAGAAGGATCAGAGGTAGGAAGGATCTGGGAATTGAACTTGGCAGGGTGGGAAGGAGGGGCGAAGGAAGAAGGGTCATTAGCTGGGGGAAAGGATATAGAGGTGTTAAGGTAAGATGAATGAGTAGGGTGTGAATTTAATGTGGAGGCATTAGGATAGTCAGTATGGTTGGGGTATGAACTTAGGTTGGAGGTGGTAGGGTGGTCAGCATGGGTGGGGTGTGAAACTGGGGCTGAGAAGGTTGGGGAGGGGGAATGGGCAGGGGCAGGGGGAGGGGTGGGTTGGTTAGGAATAGGGGATTCTGAGGCTGAGATGGCAGGGGGAGCAGTAGATTGGTTAGGAGGGTTAGTGTCCAGAGCAAGGTGGGACAGAGATTCTGATAATGTTCTTAACTCTCTTTTAATGTTTCTCATAAAAGCTAAGATCTCCCCCTGACTTTCCTCTATAAGCTCAAGTCGAGTATTTAGTTCTGCATTTTGTTGAATAATAGAAGGAGCAATCAATTGGTCTGACTGAGAAGTGGGTTTCATAAGGAAATACAATATTACAGCTGTAACAATCAAAATTCCAAGGGGGAGTAGCGTGTCAATTATACTTTGCAATAAGCTCCATGGAATGAGCCAATTCAGAGAGGTAATGAATACGAATTTTACAAGTTTGGTCATAGAGCAGGTGAGCCAGTTGTTAAGTAAGTTGTGAACTGACTGTAGCCACATATTTATAAAGTAACCACTTGGGGAGCAGGACAAGGCCAAAGCTTTCTCCAGATTTCCCTTACTCCTAATCTAGGCAGTTGTTCCCTAAAGGAAAAGATGCCCTGTTGCTAAGATTTAAAACAGCTGTGTTCTATTTAATTTAAGGAGAAATTGAAATATTTTTTACTCACCCACTCCTGCAGCTGTGTTTTGAAGTGGAGTTAGCATGTTTAAAAAGATTGACTGAGAGAGCAAGTAATAAAGAGAGAAAGGAAAGAGATTTCACAGAAATTTTGAGGGCTTTTGTCACAACTTTCATGGTCAGCCATAAACTGTAACCGTGAAAATGTGGGTTTCCAACACTGTGAATTGCCAAACTGTAAAGGTTTCAACCCAACTATAAAGATAATTTTTAGTATCTTGATTTAAATCAAAAATAAGTGGTCACCATGGGAAAATTCCCAAATATGAAAATACCCAAGTCAGCTGGGTTTTATGGAGATTTTAATTAATACAAATGAATGAATTAAGGGGAGAGACAGACAGACAGACAGAAAATAGTAGAAAGGGCACCTTAAGGGAGAGTGAGTCAGTCTTTATCACTCACCACAAGATTGTCACCAAGCTCCAGTTCTTTACTGAAATCCTCAACTCCTGAACTGAGTTCAGAGACCCTCCTCTGAACTCCTGAACTCTGAACTGTGTTCAGAGACCTCCAATTCAGCTTCAAAACTGGACCAAAAAGAAATTGAACTGAATTCTCCTTTTAAAGAAATTTTCTCTTATGACACCTCTTCTAAATTTTCACATCTACCAATAACAGTAGATGCTTTTCCCCAGGACTGCCCATTCTTAGTTCTCACCACTTTTTAGTTCTCACCTTCTCTGGGTAGATTATATCTTCTGAGAACTTCACACCTCTTTTGTTAAGCTTGCCTTTTGTTTGACCTTTTAGTGATTAATTTAGCTTTTATAGGTACTTAGCTCCCTTTTGTATTAGATCTAAAAACACACCACCTAGCTTAGGGTTTTTGCTTCACTATAAGATTGAGTTGGGGACTTTTCATTGTTCAATCAGGAATTTGCAACTTTATCTTCCCCAAAGGCACTGTCTGAGCAGGGTGGAGTAATTTTAAAGTTCTCAATACATTCCTGACCCAGTACCTCCATTGTTAAAAATGGAGGAATAGATAAATCCAATCTTCTGAAGTAGAGTCAGAGCAGTTTTAAGATTCACAAGTGGCATTCTCAGAGAGTAACATAAAGTTTCATAAAAGGATTTTAGCAAATTGGCAGTTTTGGAAAAATTAATTATCTTGGCCATGAATCTTGGCCACATCATCTTAAAACATGGGCTTGACAAGTATGTGACTTGGTGACATGTGTACTTAGAATGTTTCTCTTTATCCATAACCATATCTTAGCCATAGATATTATCCATATTTATCTTTTCCCATTGATAGTTTGGTAATCTTTAGGAAATTATATGTATGGTCTTTTCTTGTCATTAATTTCCTATGATTTCCTTTAAAAATTAAATTCTTCTTTCCTTGAAATATTCCAAAATATAAATTTTAAAAATCATTGTTGATTTAGTTGAAAAAAAAATTTCTATTTTGAGCTTTATTTTTGTGATGTGTGCATATACTATACTCTAAATGTCATACAACATTTAAAAAGTGGGGGAAAGTTTGTGTGTATGTATAAAGGACTATAAGAACATTAATGTCCATACCAAAAATAATTATGGAAAAGATAATTAGAACCCAGAAAATTTCAGCTAACAAGACAGAAAAATTCTCCCCTAGGAGAATGGGGGAGAAAAACTGACAAGATAAGATAGTATATTGCTTTCCTGGTATTCTTCAAGGTAGTGTATTTTTGAATCTTATAGCTGATCGTGATCAAAATTTTAAGCTAATGGTGGATCCAATAATACTTAGGCATGGAAATATCATGTATTCACCACTATTATTCAAGAGAGGTTGACTAGAAGAGGATAGAAATTTTTCATAGAATTAAGAAAGATCTGAGTTCACATCTCTTACAATCCTTAGCTATGTGCCCAGGGGAAAGTAACAATATTTCTGATATTGTTTTCTTGTGTGTAAAATGTTCTAGACAACCTCTCAGATCTAGTTAGAAGTCTCTATCATATGACTCAGTGATAGCTGGAGTGAAGACACACTTAAGAGATTCTCAGAGGTTCAGAATTTCAACAAAATGGTTCATCTGAGCTTTCACTGAGTGAGAGGGTCCATTTATTTAACAGTACTTAAGAAAGGCATTACATTCAATATCATTGATCCCAAGTTGACCTTTCTTTCTCAGAAGGTGAACTCATATACTAGGTACTAAAACAGACTAGAGCAAGAAATCATATTCTGAAACATCCTCAAATTTAATAAACCCAAGAGGCGGATTTCTACTCCAAGAGATTGTTGTACTTAGCATCATACTGTGAATCTTAAATACTACTCAGACTGTACTTTAGAAGATTTGATTTTAGCTATTTACTTATTGTAACAATGGAGATACTTGGTCTAACAAGAATCAAAAATGTGTTAGGAACTTTTAAAATTACTCCACTCTAATTAGACATACTTTAGGGGAAGATAAAGTTGTAAACTCCTGATTGAACAATGAAGGTACTTAACTCATACCTTATAGTGAAGCTAAGACCTTAAGCTAAGTCTATTTTTAGATCTAATACAAAAGGGTGTTAAGTACCTATAAAGGTTAAATTAATCACAAAAAGTAGTCAAGTAACTCACAAAGGGTGAGCTTAACAAAGAAGTGTGAAGTACTCAGAAGATATAATCTAACCAGAGAAGGTGAGAACTAAAGAGTGGTGAGAACTATGAATGGTCATTCCTGGAAAAAAATGTATCTACTCTGATTGGTAGGCATGAAAATTTAGGGGAGGTGACATAAGAGAAATTTTCTTTAAAAGGAGGGGTAAAAAGTCAGTTCAGGAAATTGAGTTTGGAGTAGATTTGTTCTGAACTCAGTACAGGAGATTGAGTTCAGTGGAGGACTGGAACCCAACTTGGAGACAGTCTCGTGGTGAGTGATAAGACTGACGCCCTTACCCTTAGGCTCAGGGAGGCCATTTTGGCCAAGGCCTTTAACTATTGCCCGGCTCAGCCTGAGCCAGAGCAGTTTAAATTAATTATCTCTCCTTTTTTTTCTCTCTCTCTCCTTTCCTTAATTAATTCTCTCTATATTAATTAAAATTTCCATAATTCCCAGCTGACTTGGGTATTTTATTATCTGGGAATCATCCCTGGTGACCAATTATTTAGATGTAAGTCAAAACACCACCAAAATTATCCTTACAGTTTTGGCTGACCATGTTGGTTGTGACAAAAACCCTCAAATTTCTGTGAAATCTCTTTCCTTTCTCTCTTTATTACTTGCTCAAATCAGTCAGTCTTTTTAAATGTGATAACTAGGTTTCAAAACACAGCTGGTAGAGAAGGTGAGTAAAAAAAATATTTTAATTTCTCCTTAAATTAAATAGAACACAGCTGTTTTAGGAGAGCTGTTTCTAAATCTCCTTTCCTTTACGGAACAACTACCTAGATTAGGAGTAATGTAAATCTGGAGAAATCTTTGTCCTTGTCTTTCTCCCCATGTGCTTACTTTAGAAATATGTGGCCTGTTCACAACTTACTTGACAAATGGCTTATTAGCTCCATGACCAAACTTGTAATAATATTATTCCTTGTCTCTCTGAAATGGTTCATCACATGGAATTTATGGCAAAGTCTAATCGACACACTATTCTCCCTTGGGGTTTTAATTGTTGTAGGAGTAAAATTGTATCTCCTTAAAAAACCCATTTCTCAGTCAAACCAACAGATTGCTTCTTCTGCTATTCAGCAATACACAGAACTAAATATTTGGCTTGAGTTTTTAGAGAAAAGTATGGGGGAGGTCATAACTTTTATGAAAAACACTAACCCTCCTAATCAATCCACACCTCCCCCTGCCCATGCCCCCTGCACAATTTTGGCTCCTAGTTCTCAAACCACCCTCTCCCATACCCAATCCACTACTCTCTCTGCCCCATCAGCCCTAGAAGCCCCCACTCCTAACCAACCCACCCCTCCCCCTGCCCATGCCCCCTGCCCAACCTGCTCAGCCCCAGTCCCCCCCCCATGCCTCCTACCCCACCCTCTCCACTCTAAGTCACAAAGCTAAAATTATCTTACAATACTCTGTGTTAATGTGTATAATATCATTGTCTTGGATCCACATATTCCCTTTCTCTCTATTATCCATCAAAATTTATCACCTAGGACCCATTACAACTAAGCCCCCCCCCCCAAGGAACTTCTTTTCTTTATGCCCTCTTAATTGTCTCTTTATCATTGGCAAATATAGAACTCATACCCATTTGGAGAAGAGATTCAATAATCTTTTTCTTTCCCCTTTTCCCTCTCCCTCACCTTCTAATTTACAAATACTTGTGTATATATTATATATATTCATATATATGTATGTATGAGAGAGATAACATCTACCAAGTTCTCTTCAAATATATCTCACAATTTCAGATTAGAATTTTTCTTGATTAATATATAAACACACACTTACACCTATATATATGTTTCTGTCATTACTGAGGAATTGTTATTGTTGGTTTTTAAATTGCCATTAGCATTTACCTAATATACTATAATGGCTTCAAGTTAATAGCCCAATTTCTAACTTGCTCTTCATCATGACCTTAATGAGATTGCTATTCAGGAAAGAAGCTTACTGGACAAACACTGAATAGCTGCAAGTCCGAAGGGGGTTATTTGTAGCACTGACGAATACTTTTATTGTGATTTTATTTTATACCCTATCCAAAGGAAGCACAATTATAATACTGCTGCAATATACAATACACCATACTCAGTTGAAGAGTTATAACCAATAAAAATTACCTCAGTAAAACAATTTGTTAGCAAGGCATGAAAATATGAGACCACACTTAACACTCTGAAAAAATATCTAGTCTTCAGAGATTGGTAGAATCATTCAGTGGTAATACAAATGCTAATGAATCTCATCAAATCTTTGTCATAGTGGGGAATGAGTAGAACTGTTTTTGTTGGTTCTTCTGCCAGTTTCCATTTTTATTTTCAGCTGAGAAAATCCTTTTATGAATTAATAAATGGTTTTGAGGACAAAAATAGAGGACATTCAGTTTAATGACTAGATTCTATTACCAGCCTTTTGTAATTTGGCCAATTTGTTATGGCTAGAACAATGCAATCATGCATTGAACTTGAATGTTAAAATGTCAGCCTCCTACTGAGCAGTTCAGGGGACAATCACACACCTGCTTCCTTTTTTAGAAAAGTTGTCATTTACAGCTGTCACAAGGCTGTGAAACTGGGCAGGAGTAGAATGATGATAGCATTAAGTACTTTTCAGTCTCAAAGCATTTTACAAACATAAAGTAAAACAATCATCTGGTATATATTATTATCCTCTATTGTCAACATAGGAAAAAGAAGGGAGTAAATTGGCTAAATCAGAGAGAGAAAGATATTCTATCCTACGAAGGCTGACTTCAAGCCCCTACCTAATCAATAAGTATTTACTTCTCCAGGCAAATATCACCATCTATTAAATCATTAATCTTCATAACGCCCCTATGAGTAATAGTTGCAGATCCAATCTAATGGTGATTCGGTAAGATGACCTACTAGTCTGATATTAAAGAGCTCAGCTACATGTAATAAAACACTTTCTGGAGCACCATCTGGGAGCTGATTTCATTTATGTTCTTTATTTATGCTGTGATCACTGGAAGCATTTATTTACTTCATAGGTGAACCACTTATTCTCAATGTGTTTTTGGTGACTAATTACAAATAGAATTATGCCTACTATTAACATTTGGATATAATGCAGCATGTGGGGATAAGTGATTATCTATTATTGTTTATTATGATTTAATTGGGTTAATCATCACTTGTCGGTCATATTGTAACTTTGAATATGGCACTTTGTCCATTTTATACATGGGAAACCCCATAAGTTTACAGAATAAAGCCTTAAAGTTACAACTTTATTAAATGGATTTGAATAGATTATAGGAATACAAAATCTCATTTTCATTATAATTTGTCTCCATTTGCAAACAATGTTTCTATTAGGAGTAAACTGGGTGTATACATGTTCATTGTACAGAGTAACTTCTCACCATGAGGCATGTATTATTATGTAATGCCTTAATCCTAGAGCTTTCCTTCACAGTATTCTCCAATAGGAAAACAAAAATGTATCCTTCAATTTCATTCACATAGTATATTTTAAATAAATACTTATTGAATATTGAAAACTTGAAGTATCAAATAAGAATTTCTTCTTAGAATCTCAGAGTAGCTTAGAGCATTGGAATATTGTGACCTGCCCAGGATAAGAGCTAATATTATTTTCAGAGACATGACTTGAAACCAAGTCATCCTGTTTTAAGGTTAGCTTTTTACACACTATACCATATTGACTTTCACATCCCTCTAAAAGAACTACACATTGTAAATCCTTCTGTAATGACAGTTCCTTAGTTTCTTGCTTGTGACTGATCAAGTACATGCTCAAAAGACAAAGAAAACTCAAGTAGTCAATGACAGGTGAAATAGTTGAAGCACTAGAAAAATTTTAGATTGTTATTATAACACTGATAACAGCAAAAGAATATACTTATTTTGAGTACATGTAACAGAATACCATCATGGGAGAGTAGGGGGGAAAAGAATGAAATAAATATAGAACTCTTCCCCATAATAGTTTGTAATTTATTAAAAATGGCAAAGTATATACAAATAATGTGATACATGTATCAGAAGAATATCACTGTAATAAGTTGGAATGAGGATGAGATTATGACTTTTTTGGAAGATTACAGGAGACTTTATGGAGCAACTGGAATCTATTTTTTTTCCTACAATAGATGTTGGTACAGAAATTGCATTTCAGAGCTTTCTATTTGGTTATGTTCATCATATGCATTGAAAGGAGAGATGACCTGATGCCCTGAAATTACACTGAATTTACTTTCATATATTATATTTTCTGACTTGGGCACATGTTGCTTCCCCTCGAATGAATGTTAGCCCCTTATGGAAAGAGATCATGTTCATTTTCATTATTGTTTTTCTAGAAACTCACATAGTACATGATACATAGTATATAAATTAATACATATTAAATACTGAAATCTGGAATGAATGAAATGAGTGTGGGTGGATGACGGGATTTTCATAGGTACTGGGTTAGAAAGGAATAGTTCAAGATAAGGAAATTTTGTGAACAGATATAGACATGAGACAATGGATGGTCTGTATTTGGGGAATAGAAAGTAGTTAATTTCTCCTGATTTATAGAATATGTGAGCTTGCATATGATGAGGCTTATCATTTTCAAATTATGAAAGACCTTAAATTTAATGTTAAGGAATTTAAACCTTATTGAGATAACATGATAAAACCACAAGAGCCTCTAAGCAAATGAGTGACTTGTTCAATTTTGTTTTTTTAACAGTTGAATGATATAGGCATGTAAGGCATTTCTTTAAACTTATCCAGGTAAAATATATACAGATGAAATAAATGAAATGATTTCTTTTGCTACCTACTTATGCAACAAGTCACATTTATATGATGTCAACATTTATAAGTAGATAAATAATTACAAAACATAATGAGGCAACTGGGAAACTAGTAATATTTAACATAAAATGTAATATGTTATATTATGTATTATTATGTTCTATATTATATACTTTATATTATATAACATAATACACTCTATAGTCTGTCATAGTTTTATTTTTTTTGCAAAAATCATCATGCCCTAAATATTTTACATGCTCATAAAGCCCTTTGAGTTATGAAACATACAAATAATATCTATGTTGGAAAATTATTCCTGAGGAATGATGATTTAGAAAATATTTTGATTGCATAGATTAAATATGTATATTGAAAATTGCTTGTGTTATTAAGCAGTTTCTCTAGTGAGTACTGTACAACATGATATATAATTTAGAAGCCTGGTTATAATATCCTTGTTGTAACTTGGGGTTTGTTATTTATCTTTTGTAACTGAAGTCTAAATGCCATGATTTATGAAAATCAGTAGGTCCTATGAATTACTCAGAAGATAAGTTAACCTGAAACCTGTGACAGTTAACTCCACAGTGAATGGACTTAAGCTTTTTCAATTTGATACCCAACCATATTTTCTGAAGACTATTATTAAATAGTGTTTGTCCAGGAAGAGAGCTTTTAAGAATGACTTAAGGGGTAATTTATTTTTCTAAGAAATATTGTTTCTGTTCTCTGATAAAAGTCTCATTTCTCAAATATATAGAGATCTAAGTTAAATTTATAAAAATATAAGCCATTCCCCAATTGACAAAGAGTCAAAGGAAATAAATAGTTTTCAGATGAAGTAAAAACTATCAATAATCATATGAAAAAGTTCTAAATCATGCTTGATTAGAAAAATGCAAATTAAAACAACTCTTAATTACCACCTCACACCTACCAGATTTACCAATATAACAATAAAGGAAAGTGATAGATATTGGGGGCAATGTGGCAAAATTGGGACACTAGTGCATTGTTGGTGGAATTGACAATAGATCCAACCATTTCAAGGGGAATTTAGAATAAACTCAGAGGGCTATTAAAGAATGCATACCATTTCATCCAGTAATACTACTACTGAATGTGTATCCCAAAGAGATTTTAAATAGGGGAAAGGATCTACTTTAAAAATTATTTATAGCTGCTCTTTTTATGTTAGCAAAGAATTGGAAACTAAAGAGATGTCCATCAATTGGGAAATGACTGAGCAAACCATGATAAAACAGTATTGTGCTCTAAGGAATAATGAATAGGATGATTTCAGAAACAGCTGGAGAGACTTGAATGAAGTGATGCAGACTGAAATAAGAAGAACCAGTAGAACATTGTACACAGTAAGAACAGTATTGTGGAATAATCAACTGAGATAGACTTAGCTACTCTCAGCAATACAATGATCCAGGACATTTTGAGGGACTTATAACACAGATTGCTATCCACTTCTAGAGGGAAAAAAAGAACTATTGGAGTCAGAATGCATATAAAAGCATATGATTTTTTTACTTTGTTTTTTTGGGGGGGTTTTGGTTTTATATGATTAGTATCTTACAAAAATGAAAAATATGGAATTATGTTTTGTATAATAATACATGTATATGAGGGGGGAGAGAGACAATTTCAATTAGATAGCTGAAAATTTTTGTAGAAATTTGTTATTATATGTTATTGGTAAGATGAAATGTCTTTACATAAAAGAAATATTGTATCTGCTGCAGTTCATGATATCTATCTTTTTGTGAACTGATAGCTAATTGCTTTGAAAGGGCATAGGACAAATTAACAAGTGTTTTAGACACAAAATGTCATTTACTGATGAAGTTGTGTTTAAGTCCATGAGTGACATCATAGGATCTCCTTTAATTCAGAAGCATCCTTAAACATTTGTGATTGTCTAAAGTTCCCTGTCAGCTTGATTTAGAATCCTTATGCAATGATGACAGGGTTTCTGAATTTGTGGGATCAGTCCATATAGAGATGTCCTTTAACCTCAAATGCTTACCAACACTTATAAGAACATAATGTCATTAAAGTTTACAATGTGAGACAATACTTTAGCATGATGATATTTAGAAAAGAAAACTGATTAACATATAATGTATAAAATGACTATTTTCTGTATCAAGTCAATATTGGAATGTATTGTGCTAAATATGGCTCATTTCCTAGCTTCCTTGGAGATTCTTATACTGGGACCTATGGATATAAACATTTAAAAGTGATTCTAGAAAAAAAGTTAATCAAATAAAAATAAGAGTATTAGACCAGTGGCATTAAATTAAAATTTTCCTTTTCTACTCTCTTAAGGCAAATATTTTAGAAATATATTAGATAGAGAGCCATCCTCAGAGTCAGGAAAACTTGGGCACATATATCCTCTATATGAATTTGTGTAAGTCACTTATCTCCTAGTGCTTTATATATTTCTCTAAGACTTTGTCATAAAGAAGGTGTCAACCTGCATTGAGGAAATTGGTTGTACTAGCAAATTTATCAAATCCAATCCCTCTCACTAGTTATGGCCATTAAGCATTATTTCTAAAGCTGAAAAATACTTCAGATACCATCTAACTCTAATTTTATTAATGAGAAAATTTCAACTCAGGGAAGTGAGAATTTTAAGGAAGTGAAGTAATTTACAAAAACCCAGGTAAGAAGCATTAGTCAGGATTCCAACCTATGTTCTCCAGTTCTGTAACTAATAATCTTTCACTGTATCTATTATTCTACCTTTGAAAAAATAAACAGGTCCAAAGACCTTCTGCAATTCAGGGAAAATTGGAACAGTATTTTTAGGTGGATGTAAATGTTGTTTTTATATGTACTATTTATGGTCCTTTAGAGGTCTCTAAAACTCTTCTATAAAGTTTGTGTTTCTTTGGGGACTACTTTATTATGTAACCCCATTTACTCTACATAGGAACTTCCCCAATCTTTCACATAGTTTAAGGGCTCTAACTTCCTCAAAATCAGTAGTTTGTTGTATGGAGGGCTAATGCTGAGGATGTAAACAGAAAAGAAACATTCTTACTCTGAATGAACTTACCTTCTAATAATCATCAACAAATACAAACATTTTCAGAACCAAAGAATATGTTGTTTCTTATTATTATCCTCAAAGTTTTGCTCGAGATTGGGATGGTGAGATGCTTATATCTATATTATAATGCGTTTTACCTAATGCTTATATCATGGGAACATAATAGAAAATTATTACTGAATCCTCAGGAAATTTTTGAAAAAGAATTATTGCATATTGTCTTTATCTTTGAGAAAAAGAAAACACCTTTATTGTAATGCATACTCTCATGAGAATTTGAAAATAATACAGAAGAGAAAGGTAAAAATTTTTTGGAAGGTAGTGAGTAGGAGTTTGGGTTGGGAGGATATCAGAAGGTTAAGAAGCAATAGTTTATTCCACGGATCTGCAGAATGTAGAATGCATGCTGCCCCGTTTTCCAAACAGCTTTGAATAAATATGTGGCAGCAAACCTAATAAGGAGAATTGTTGCTATACCTCAGTAAACAAGACAAACAGTGAAGTTACAGTCCACAGGATGAAGTTCTGTTAGGGTCCAGTTGCAGACCACCCAAGGAGCACACGAAGACAATGCAATTCAAGCAAGGGAAAGCCTTTATTACTAGCACGCTATCACTAGCATGCTAGGGGAAAGTTCAGCAAAGGAGTTCCGTTCTGCCAGAGTTGGGACCCTACTTATATACCTCACAATATTACTTAACCTGGATGATTGTTTAAACCCTCGAGCACTTTATGGCTAGTTATTTCTCTGAAATGTTGCAACAGTCCTGAAACACCTTGCAGTCAGCTATCTGCTGAAATGTTTGCAACTGGGCAGCATAGCTAGAGCATGTGTTTATCAGATGGGTTGGAGGTCCTGTGCCCTTTTCCTTCACTTCAGTTCTGCTGCAGGCAAACATATATTGTTTTTGTGGGGTCTCAGTAGAGTATCTTGGTTGATTCATAACTAATGGCTACATGAAGAGGCATGGGAGGGAGCTTTAACATTGTAATGTAAATAGTTGTGTCTCACAGGGTTTTTGTAAGAAAAATATTTTGTAAACCTTAAAAACTTTAAAAAAATGGACCAAGAGTGCCATTAGAGGTGGTAGGTGGGGGCACGGCACTGAAAGTTACAAAAGACTGATAATGTTAGGGGGCAGATTATCAATGGAATAGAACATCTTAAATGAATCCATTTGAACTCATATGATCACCAAGTGAAAAGGAGAGAAGAGAGCCTAGGATTGAGCCCTTGGGGCACAGTGAATGAAGAATCAACAAAGAGCCTGAGGAGAGATCAGAAAAATTTGAATAGAACCAGAAAAGAGTATTGTCATAAAAACCCAAAGAGAGAGAATATGGACAATAGGATAATAGATGGATTCAGGGTTCCAGAGGGATGAAGAAGAATGGGAATTGAAAAAAGAACATTCTATTTGCCAATTAAGAAATCATTTTCAATTTTAGAGAGAAGTTTCAATTAAAGTATGGTCAGAAGGTAGACTGTAGAATTCCTAAGCTTTAATCTCCTTTGCTAGATCTTAATCCATGTCATATTAACTAAATGCAAGTATCTTCCAAAGTTCCCAGCTGGGCCCTCTTCTCTTTTCACTATACACTGTCATTTCATCGGATGCTAGAGTTCAATTTTTATATAAATACTGATGATTCCCAGATCTTTATAGATCTAGCAGTAGTTTTCATACTTAGTTCTCATTTCTTTTCCTATTCTTTCAAGTTTTATATTAAAAATTGCCCATTGGACATTTTAAACTGGATGTCTCATAGCAGCAAAAATAGAATTACTTACATTTTATTTCAAACACATCTTTTCATAATTTCCTAGTTACCCAGGCTTGCAACCTTGGTGTCATCCTCTACTGCTCACTCTCATTTATTCCCATAGAATTTGGCAAGCTTTGATGCATCTACTACCATGTCTTTCATAACCGCCTATCTCTTTATTCAAAGAACCACCAGCATATTTTATGCTCTCATCAACTCTGGCCTCTAGCAACCTTTTAATTGGTTCTCTATCTCAAACCTCTTCTCATTACAATCCTTCCTTCACACAATTGCCAAAACAATTTCCCCAAATTATAGATCTCACTACATCTCATTCTTAATGACCTTCAGTGGCTCCCTATTACTTCTAGGATCACATACAAAAGCCTTTGTGAGACATTTAAAACTATTCATGAATTGGTCCCTTCCTATCTTTCTAGTCCTCTCTACATACTACACAGTTTACTTCCTATCTTTCTAGTCCTCTCTACATACTACACAGTTCATTTTTTTTATCTATTTACTGATTTTTTGCATGGAAAATAAACTGTATTTTCCTTCTTCATGACTTTGCCCTGGTTATCTACAATACCTGGAATGATCATGCTACTTATCTCCATCACTTAGCATCCCTGGATTCTCTCTAAATTCAGCTCATGTGGCATCTTCTAGAGCAGTGTTGGCAAAGTTTTGGCACACTGCAGAGGCACTTAGGGAGCTACTCTGTTCCTCCCACTTCCCAGAACCTGAGGACATATTTTGCATGTCCCATCCCTCTGTCCAGGCACCCAGAGTGAACCCTTCTTCCCTCAGCTCTTTGGGGGTAAGGCAAGGGGCTCAAAGGCAGCTTGAAATTGCAGTCTGGGCACATGAACTTGAAAACATTTGTCAACACTCTTCTAGAGGATATCTTTTATACTTCCCCAGCTCCTAATTCTTCCTTCTATAAAGTTACCTTCTATTTACCCTATATCTATTTTTTTACCTATTTTAAACACATTCTTTCCATTAAAATATAAGCTTTTTGAAGGAAGAGTTTTTTGCCTTTCTTTTTATTACCCAGGTCATAACATAGTATATTTCACATACTATGTATTTGATAAATTATTACTCATCAGTTGAAAAATGAGTTAGTCATATATGAAAATGGAAGACAACAGATATCACCCTACTGCTATGTTAAGCCCTCTGAGAGGTAAAAGTATAATGGGAGGTTCTTCTTCTAGATTTGTTGGAACCTTTCTGGAGAAATTGTAGAAAGATATGAGTATAATTTTTTAGGTTGATAAAGAATAGAAATATTGTGGTCTGCCTCGGAGGATTGAGTACCTCCCTATTTTATCAGATATTAAGACTTGTATAAGTGTTCAAGTGCCAAATGCTTTCATATGTACTCCAATGATGGAATTCCTCTAAAAGATTTTACATTCTAGAAGAAAAGCAACTATAACACTGAATGCTAATTACTCTACTATTTGAGAAGTTGTGGACTTAATTCTGTGGATTTTCTTTCAGAATTGTTCCATCAGGAGAGTTATGCCAAGGTCATTTGGCTTTAGAATCAGGACATGTTTATAGAATGAGTTCTGCCAAAAGTTAAAAGTTACACAGCTGACATTTTTATTTTAGGCAAATGAAGCTATTGGCACAGAGCATAGTGGAACTGTTATGGCAGTCCCACTTAGAAGTGGGCCTTATGTAAATGACTTTTGCAGCAAGATGCAAAAAAAGATATGTATATATTATGTAAGTGTATATAAGTGTGTGTTTGTGTGTGTTTGTGTGTGACTATAGAAAGGCATGGCATACAGTACGGAATAAAGCAAGGAACAGTCACTTCTCTGAGAATTTCTTGTTCCAGAAATGTAATAGATATTTTGTTTCCAGAGTTGGGAGAGAAAAACACACTAAATGTTTCTTTAAGGTTATTCACCATATTATCTCTTTGTTGTTTTCTTTCTTTGCACCTTTGACACCTATCACAGTACATTATATATAGTGAATGATTCATTAATATTCATCCAACCAAAGTGAACTTGACTAACTGCATTAGTACTATGAATAAGAAAGTGATTTCTGTTAAGACTAGAAAATCTGGCTTATCTGTTGAGCTAGAATGGTCAGAGTCATAGTATGCTGTGGAAAGGAAATAAGACTGACAGTGGGAGAAGGGGCAACTGGGAGTGGCAGTTGGGTCTTGTGACTAGCACTTCCTTCCTGCCGGGTTTGACTTCCTTCCTGGCATTGGAGGAGGGAGGAGCTTATTCAGCCCAGTCTGGAGTGGAGTACCTCTACTCTATTCAGCCCCAAGACACAGGCTTCTGAAGATTAAAACTGTTCTTGTTTGTTTTCTGTCTACTGCTAAGCTTCTGAATTTGACAAAGCTAGCACAGATATAGAGTAGATAGAAAGCATTTGAACAAATGAAAATAAGGGGGCATCTCTCTCCTTTGCCACACCAAGCAATATTCTCTCTCTCTCCTCAACTCCTCCACACCCTGCTACAAACCTCCCATTATCTCCCATTTTTCCAATTCCCCATTTCTTTTCCCCAATAAATATTGCAATGCCCAAAGTATTTTGTTTTTATTTTCCAGATTCAAAGAAAGGACTAGCTTTTATTTATCTGAATATAGTTGGGGCACCAATTAGTGTGAATAATGAATCCTATAAATTTTTTTAAAAATTTTATTTTAAACTGCATAGTTTGATTGGATTGGAACCATTTGCCATAATTTATATATTACTAACTCTAAATAGTGCAAAATTCAATGTATGCTACTACTTCGAGGGATTTATTCATATCTATCAGGTAGTAGCTGTATTGCCCCTTGAAGTGATTTAACATAGAGCTTTGAAATAACAATCACTCAAATGCTACATGAATAAATGTTTTTTATTGATTGAAAAGTAACTATTATTCTATACTTGGCATTTTATACATTAAGCAGTCATTCTTAACATTGTATTTTAATAGGATATACAATTGTGTAAAATTTTTTTAGAATAATATAAGATGATGAAAAACAGAACAAAACAGTAATTCCAATAAAGGATGTCTACTGTGAAGATTGGATTTGGCTCTCCCCTGATTGTAACAATGAAGGTACTTAGATCTTCTTTAATTGTGAAGATGAAATTGTAATCCCCTGTGTATTTTTAGATTTTAATCCTCAAAGTGTAAAGCACAGTACTTAAAAGTTGAGTATGGAGATCTACCCAGTTTGGATTTTAACCACAAAAAGGTGTGAACACCAATTTCATACATTGAGTGCAAGGTCTATAACCCACGTGTGAAAGAGTGGACAGTCCTGGAGTGGAGCATCAGCTGTGATTTGCAGACATAAAATTTAGGGGAAGTGACACAAGTGAAAAAGGTCTTTCAAAGCAGAAACAGAGACACATAGAGGACAGAGACCTGAAGAGACACTTGGAGTGAAGAGTCACTTGGAGTGAAGAGGGGCACTTGGAGTTTGAAAGAGACACACTTGGAGTGGAACCTGCTGGAGTTGAGGCTGATAGAAGAATCTGCTGACAACACGGTGAGTGTGAGGCCTGACTTCCTTCCTTGCTCTTTCTGGAGGAATGAGCCTCCAGGAAAGTCCCATTGTCTTGAGACTCCTTTCCCCTTGCTGGGGCCATAGAATTGCTACCTGGCTAGAGGAAGCTGGAGTTCTCTTGTTCTCTCTCTCTCTCTCTCTCTCTCTCTCTCTCTCTCTCTCTCTCTCTCTCTCTCTCTCTCTCTCTCTCTCTCTCTCTCTCTCTCTCTCTCTCTCTCTCTCTCTCTCTCCTTTTCTCTCTCCCTTAATATCTTCCCTCTATTGTAAAAATAAACTATCACAAATTTCATTTTACCTTAGTAATTCATTTTTGGGATTTAGAAATTAAATCCCTGGTGACCAATCAAATATTTAGTCCAACCATATAAATTTAACATGTTAGACATGTTACAAAACAAACTAATAAATACACAAAAAATAATAAACAAAATTAGTAGAATATTAAAATGCTAAAAAATGTTTTTCTTCAACTCTTTGATCTTATTGCAAAATTTGATACTCTTGTTTACCCTTTACTTCTGCAACTCTTCCCTTGAATTTGTTATATTACACTATTTGGGATTTTCTCTTCTTTCTCTCATCTCTCTTTCCCCTTCCATTTCCCTATCTATCTTATAATAGGTCTGTATAGTCATATACTTTCATTTGTAGGAGTAATAGTAGAAGTAGTAGTAAAAGTAGCAATAGGAAATGAAGAAAACATTTTTTTAAGTTCCAATGTATTTTTTTAAAGTTTGGGGTCAAATTCATAAGTATAGAGTGAATTCTCCAACTGACAAATGGCCAAAGGATATTAACAGATAATTATCACATGAAGAAATTAAAACTATCTTTACTCATATGAAAAAATGTTCCAAATCACTTTTGATTAGAGAAATGTAAAATAAAAAGTACCACGTAACACCCATCAGACTGTTTAACATGACTAAAAAAGAACAATGACAAATGTTGGAGGGGATGTTGAAAAATTGGGACACTAATAAACTGCTGGTGGAGCAATGAACTGATACAACCATTCTGGAGAGGAGTCTGAAACCATATCCAAAGGATCATAAAATGATGGACCAAAATAATACCACTACTAAATCTGTATTTCAAAGAGATTAAAGATAGGGGAAGAACCTACCTGTACAAAAATACTTATAGCACATCTTTTTGTGGTAACAGAGAAATGGAAGGTGAAGGGATGCCCATCAGTTGGGGAATGGATGAACAAGTTGTGGTATATGCTTGTAATGGAATATCATTATGTAATAAGAAATGACAAACAAGATGATCACCCCAAAAAAAAAAACCAACAACAACAACAACCCTGGAAAGACTTATATGAAGTGATAAAAAGTGAAGTGTGCAGAACCAGGAGAATGTTGTGCAACAATAATAATATATAATGATCAACTGTGAATGACAACCATTGTCAATAAGGCAAAGATTGAAGACAATTTCAAAAGATTCAAACAACAACAAAAAAAATTTCCATTACCATAGGAGGAAGAGGTGAATTCTGAAACATAACAGTAGGTACTTTATTTCCTCCACTAACTTTTCTCTAGTTTATACAATGTTTGTCTTCTTTCATAATATGGAGAACATCAAAAAATTGTATTATAAGATAACAGATGTACAACTAATATCATATTGCCTGCCTCTTGGAGAGCAGATAGGGTGAAGGAGAGAGAGAGAAAAAAAACATGGATTGCAAAATATCAGAAATAAAATTATTTAAAATTGTATTTATATGCAATCTGAAAAAAAGAAAAACCCTTTATTAAGTTATTTTAATTTAATTTTTGCTCATCTCATGATGATCTTGTAAATCACCACCCCAAATACTTTGTTCCTTTAATACTCCTGCCCTTACAGCTGGGTAGATCAGTAGATTTAGAGCCAGGCTTAGAGATAGAAGATCCAAGGTTCAAATCTGACCTCAGATACTTCCTAGCTGTGTGACCCTGGGCAAGTCACTTAACCCTTACCTCTCTTCTGCCTTGGAACCAATACTAAGTATTGATTTTAAGATGGAAGGTAAAAGTTTATAAAAAATATTCCTACCCTGAGTTCTCCTTTTGCTCCCCAGGATCCTCAAGCTAGGTGAAAATTTTATACTTTTAGTTATTTTTAATATAAAAAAGAATAAACAAAAATAGCTTTTTAGACTTTGAATAGCTCCATTGAAATGTTTTTATTTTACTTCTGGGTCATGTTGATGTCCTAACTTATTTACCTTTTTTTGATTTTTGAATGTATTTTTCATATTTATTTTATGGAATTATTCTTTTATTTAGCCAAAGTTCAGTTTATGTTGTTTCAGTGACAGAAATACATAAATTATTATTGACTTTCAAGGTCAAATATTATTTTCCTTCTAATTGTCCTCTCATTTTGTAAAATAACTTTTCTGTGAATTTTGGAATCATCTTTCATACAGGAGACTGTTCCTGAGTCTATTATATTTATTGCTTGATGTTAGAGTTCTTTATTTGGTCTCATTCCTTGGTGAAGGCAACTTTGGACTTTTTTCCATGTGTGTTGAATCTATACTATTGATTTTTAACTTCATGTTCTTCTATTTCCAATATTTCTGGGCAGTTTTCTTTCATTTTTCCTGTTCTATGAAAGGATTTCATTTTATTTAGTCATATTTTAAAGAAAACATATTTTTGTTAGTTCTTCTCTTTCTGTCTTCAAGATAAGTTTACTTATCTTTTGGAGATCTTGTGTGATCTTTCACATTTTATTTTGTTAAATGAATTTTGCCTTACCAGGTTACTGTGTTCCAGTCTGTGAAACCATTACATCATAGTAAGATATCTCACTACTCTATCTCACTTAAGATAGGCAGTTGATGAACTTATGACAATGAAATTCAAACTGCTTCTGACTCTGAACTGATGTTGTTTTACTACTAAAGTAATATCTACTGAAAAGGTAGGCTAAGAAGTGTGTTTGGTGGGGAGGAGGTTGAGGAGGAAGAGAATTGCCATAATTGAAATATGACTTAAAATCAGTTTAGAAAAAGGAGCAGCATATTCAGAAATTTGACTCCAAATGCCCCTGAAGGTACACAGATGGAGTCTTATCCTATAAAGTGATTAATTTTGAAGGTTAATATTTGGACTGTGACTTCAAAAAAAATGTGTGTTACCTCTGCCTATTTTCTTCATGACCATCTGGCTAGTTTTAAACAAAAGCTTTTTCTCCTATCAGCTTTCGACCCAAATCATGAGAAATAGTAATCTGACCCTGGTAGGATAGGCTGACAAACAACTGTTTGTGTATAATGTTGGTCTGCACAGATGTTTCCAAAGAACTCTGTTATACTAGTAATGGGTGACATTTGTTTTTATCTGCCATGTTAAGGATTTATGCAAGAACTATCAATTTATAAGCAGCTATAAGAATTTAAAAATGTGGTCTCATTCAGAAAATGACTTTTGACAGCATTTTCACAGATTGTAATTGAGGAAAGAACAGACATATTTCACCTCTAGGCTGGTAGACAGCAGAACCATACTGAAATGTATCATCAACCATTTTTCATTGAAACTTCATCCTGATTAGAAACTAAAACTGAAAAATAGAGTGCTAGAAGGGACTTTGAGAGGTCATCTTTGTTAAGTATGCTAGGTGGCAATGTAGTTCAATGTTAGAATTTGTGAATTTTTAAAACTCCAGTAGTTTGCATGATGCAATGATTTAGAAAGGAGTTAATGGAGAAGAGTTTTGCAGCAACAAAAATCTATCATAGGAAGGCCAGACTTAACTCTTGCCTGTTTTGCTATTAAAAACTAAAACATTTCTCCAAAAATGAGAGTGGTTAAAATTAGCAGTTCCTAGCCACATCCATTCATTGCTCAACAATTTTATTTCCTAGCTATGCTTAAAATGTCTTTTAAGGGAGATCTGGTACAGTTTGATGGCAGCCAGTCAGTACCTAAATTCATCTCTTGAGCATCTTTTTAAAATACTCCGCCTTGACTAGAAACACTGAAGCATTGGTGGTCTGTGAAGTCAAAACACGTGTCATTTTACCATTATTGCTTCTGACCTTCAATTAATTTTGGAAAAACTTTGAGGAATTATTGAAACACTTCTATCCAGTAATATTAGTTGTATTCAGAGATTTAAATTTCACAAATGGAGTCAACCGCAGGATTACAATGTTGATGATTTTAATACTTAAATGTTATTAGTTCACACGCATAGATTTTGAAAGATTATAAAATATTATGGAAAGAAATTTTATTAAATAAATTACTATTAAATACATTTTAAGTTGAGGATCTAAGAATCTGTGACTCCTGGTCACAAGAATTGTATTTTTTTAAATTATTTTTAAATTTAAAAATTTTTTAAATTATTTTATTTAATTGATTAATGTAGAATATTTTTCCAGGATTACAAAAATCATATTCATTTCCTCCCCTCCCCCAAACCCCCTCCTATAGCCAACGCACAGTTCCACTAGGTTTTACATGTGTCATTGGTAAAGAATTATTTCCATATTATTTATATTTGTGATCATTTAGGTGATATTTGTGATCATTTAGGGTTTATAAACCCAGTCATAGCCCTATTTACCCATGTGATCAAGCAGTTGTTTCACTTTTGTGTTTCTACTCCCACAAATCTTCCTCTGGATGTGGATAGTGTTCTTTCTCATAAGTCCTTCAGTATTGTCATGAATCATTACAATGCTTCTCATAGAGAATTCCATTACATTCTATTGTAGTAAAGTGTATCAGTTTCTATGTACAATGTTCTACTGGTTCTGCTCCTTTCATTGCATCAATTCCTGGAGGTCATTTCAGTTCACATGGAATTTGTCCAGATCATTCTTTCTTTGAGCACAATAGTATTCCATCACCAACAGATACCACAATTTGTTTAGCCATTCCCCAATCAGAGGACATCCCCTCATTTTCCAATTCTTTTCCACCACAAAGAGCTCAGCTATGAATATTTTTGTACAAGTATTTTTCCTTATTATCTCTTTGGGTTACAAACATAGCAATGCTATGGCTGGATCAAATATCAGGCAGTCTTCTAGGACTCTTTGCACATAGTTCCAAATTGCCTTCGAGAATGGTTGGATCAATTCAAAACTCGACCAGAAATGCATTAATGTACCAATTTTGCCACCTTCCCCTCCAACATTTATTACTGTCTTTCCTGTCATGTTAGCCAATCTGCTATGTGTGAAGTAGTATTTCAGACTTATTTTCATTTGCATTTCTCTGATTATAAGAGATTTAGGACATTTTTCATGTGTTCATTAATATTTTTTATTTCTTTATCTGAAAATTGCCTATTCATATCCCTTGCCCATTTATCAATTGGGAAATGGCTTGATTTTTTGTACAATTGATTTAGCTCTTTATAAATTTGAGTAATTAGACCTTTGTCAGAGGTTTTTGTTATGAAGATTTTTCCCCCATTTTGTTGTTTCCCTTCTTATTTTAGTTGCATTGGTTTTGTTTGTACAAAACCTTTTTAATTTAATATAATCAAAATTATTTATTTTACGTTTTGTAATTTTTTCTAACTTTTTCTTGGTCTTAAAATCTTTCCTTTCCTAAGATCGGACAAGCATACTATTCTGTGTTCACCTAATTTATTTATAGTTTCTTCTTTATATTCAAGCCATTCACCTAGTGTGAGTTTATCTTGGTGTAGGGTGTGCGATATTGATCTAAACCTAATCTCTTCCATACTGTTTTCCAATTTTCCCAGCAGTTTTTGTCAAATACTGGATTTTTGTCCCCAAAGCTGGGAACCTTTGGTGTATCATAGACTGTCTTTCTAAGGTCACTTACCCTAAGTCTATTCCACTGATCCTTCCTCCTGTCTCTTAGTACCATATTGTTTTGATAACCACTGCTTTATAGTATAGTTTGAGGTCTTGTACAGCTAGGCCACGTTCTTTCACTTTTTTTTTCAATATTTCCCTTAATATTTTGAGCTTTTGTTCTTCCAACTGAACTTTGTTATAGTTTTTTTCTAATTCAGTAAAAAATGTTTCTTGGTAGTTTAATGGGTATGGAACTAAATAAATTAATTAGTTTGGGTAGCACTGTCATTTTTATTATGTTAATTCATCCTATGCATGAGGAATTAATGTTTCTCCAATTATTTAGATCTATTTTTAATTGTATGGATAGTGTTTTATAGTTGTGTTCAAATGCTTCCTGAGTTTGTCTTGGCAGATAGATTCCTAAGTATTTTATACTGTCTAGGGTGATTTTAAATGGAATTCCTCTTTCTAACTCTTGTTCCTGAGATGCATTGGAAATATATAGAAATGTTGATGATTTATATGGGTTTATTTTGTAACATGCAACTTTGCTAAAGTTGTTGATTATTTCCACTAGCTTTTTGGTGGATTCCCTAGTATTCTTTAGTAGACCATCATACCATCTGCAAGGAGTGATAGCTTGGTCTCCTCATTACCTATTTTTTTACCTTCAATTTCTTTTTCTTCTCTATTTGCTACTGCTAACACTTCTTCTTTTTTTTTTTTGCTATTTAATGTTGTTATTATTATCATTTGTTGTTTTAATTGCAGAGAACTTGCTAATGGACCTATCAGAAGATGGAGTTTCCAACACCAGGAATTCTATACATTGAGGAAATCACAGTTCTGGACCCCAAAACATCAGTTACGAAGCATAATTTGAGCTCTAGTCATCAGATCACAGATTTGTTGTTGCCGATCATTTGATTTTGAAGAGGACCAGTGACATCACAGGGTGATGTCTTGGTTTGTTGGTGAATTGGATTTAAGGGAAGCAGAGTTGCACAGTCATGTTTAGCCTCACTTTCTCTTTCAGAGTCATTGAAGTCCATTGGCTAGATAAAAGTCAAGAGAAGTGGTGATGGCCCAGGATTCAGGGGATGACTTTGGCACCTTCAATGTCTGACCAAGTTCTAAGCTCTCCACAGAGTTATCAAATCCCACTCCTTTATTTTACTGAAGAAGAGACTGGTCCACAGGGACAAAGTGTCTTAAAGAGCACCTAATGCTTAGTTTGAGCAGCTTTGTCACAAGCAGGGGGCAGTACTACTAGATTTAGAATTACTGCTAGCACTTCTAGTACAATATTAAATAACAGAGGTGAAAATGGGCATTCTTGTTTCACTCCTGATCTTATTGGGAAGGCTTCTAATGTATGCCCATTGCATGCAGAAGATACTTGCTGATGGTTTTAGATATATACTGTTTATTATTTTTAGGAATGACCCTTATATTCCTATACTTTCTAGAGTGTTAAATAGGAATGAGTTATATCTTGTCAAAGACATTTTCTACATCTATTGAGATAATCATGTGCTTTTTGTTGGTTTGCTTGTTAATATGGTTAATTATGTGAATGGTTTTCATAATATTAAACCATCCTTGCATTCCTGGTATATATCCCACTTGTTCATAATGAATGACTCTCAGTCACTTGCTGGAGCCTTTTTGCTAGTATTCAATTTAAAAGTTTTGCATCTAAGTTCATTAAGGAGATGGGTCTATAATGTTCTTTCTCTGTTTTTGACCTGCCTGGCTTTGGAATCAGTACCATATTTGTATCATAAAAGGAATTTTGTAGAACTCCTTCTTTGCTTATTCTGTCAAATAGTTTGTATAATATTGGGATTAGTTGTTTTTTGAAAGTTTGATAGAATTCACTTGTGAATCCATTAGGCCCTGGGGATTTTTTCTTATGGAGTTATTTGATGGTTTGTTCAATTCCTTTATCTGATATGGGGTTATTTAAGAATTCTATTTGTTTTTCTGTTAATCTAAGTATTTTATATTTTTGTAAGTATTCATCCATATCACCTAGATTGCCATATTTATTGCCATATAATTGGGCATAAAAGTTTTTAATGATTGTCTTAATTTCCTCTTCATTAGAGGTGAGGTCTCACTTTTCATCTATGATACTGTCTATTTGATTTTCTTCTTTCCTTTTTAAAATTAGACTAACCAGTACTTTCTCTATTTTATTTGTTTTTTTCAAAGTATCAGCTTCTAGTCTTATTTATTAATTCAATAGTTCTTTCATTTTGATTTTATTAATTTCTCCTTTAGTTTTTAGGATATCTGATTTAGTTTTCATGTGGAGATTTTTAATTTGATCACTTTCATGTTTTTTTTTAATTTGCATGCCCAATTCTTTGACCTCTGCCCTCCTTAATTTGTTAATATATGAACTCAAGGATATAAATTTCCCAATCAGTACTGTTTTGGCCTCCTCCTATAGATTTTGAAAGGATGTCTCATCATCATCATTTTCTTCAATGAAATTATTAATTGTTTCTATGATTTGTTCTTTAACTAAACAGCTTTGGATAATCATATTATTTAATTTCCAATTAATTTTTGATTTACCTCTCCATGTACCCTTACTAATTATTATTTTTATTGCATTGTGATTTGAAAACTTTGCATTTATTTTTTCTGCTTTTTTACTTGTTTGCCATGTTTTTATGCCCTAGTACATGGTCAATATTTTTGAGTGTGCCATATGATGCTGAAAATAAGGTGTATTTCTTTTCATCCATATATATTTTTCTCCACATATATATTAACTCTCTTTTTTTCTAAAGATTTCATTCACATTTCTTGCCTCTTTCTTTTTCATTTTTTGGTTTGATTTATATATTTCTGATAGAGGAAGGTTCAGGTCTCCCATCTATGTATTCCCTCCTTATTCTGTGAGTAACTACCTGCTTCATGTGTGTTTCTTGTAGGCAGCATATGGTACGATTTTGTTTTCTAATCTATTCGAATTATTCTAATCCCTAATTAGTTAATATATGAACTCAAAGATATATATTTTCCCCTGAATACTGCTTTGGCTGCATACCTGGGGACAAGATCTCTATGAATTCAAATCCATGCTTTTCAAAATTATGGGAGAATATTGGCAAGAAAAGTGAGAGATAGTTAAAAAAGAAAATAATATTTTAAAGACAGGAACTCTCAATTGGAGAAAGAGCCCAGAAGTCAAAAGAAATGATAAATAAATTAGAGACCAAAATTAAAAAGCTGGAAGTCATGAAATTCAGGATAAACCAAAACAAAAAGGAAAATCAAAAATCATAGTGGAAAACCAGTTTTTAAATACCAGAATTGGACAATTAGAAGCCAATGATGTTGAAAAACAAGAATTAATAAAGCAAAATCAGAAGATTGGCAAAATAAAAGGAAACATGAAATACCTCACTGAGAAGATGACTGACCAAGAAAATAGTTCTAGAAGAGACCATTTGAGAATCACTGGTCTACCTGAAAACCCAGAAATAAACAGAAATCTTGACATTATACTACAAAAAATTATCCAAGAAAACTGCCATTATATTCTTCAATAAGAGGGCAAATTAGACATTGAAAGAGTTCATATAACACTCTCTACACTAAATCCTCAAAAGATAACCCCCAGGAATGTAATTGCCAAATATAAGAGCTTCCAAGCTAAGGAAAAATTTTTACAACAAACCCAAAAGAGACAATTCAGATATCAAGGAGCACCAATCTGGATCACACAAGATCTGGTAGCTTCCACACTAAAGGACTGCAATGCTTGGAATATGATATTCAGAAATGCAAGAGAATTGGATTTTCAACCAAGGATCACCTACTCATCAAAACTGAGTGCATACCTCTAGGGGAAAGTATGGGCATTTAAAAAAATAGAAGATTTCCAAATATTTGTAAAGAAAAGATTAGAACTAAGTGGAAAGTTTGATAACCAAACACAAAGTTCAAGAGAAACAAGAAAAATTAAATAAGAGAGAGGAAAGAGGGAAAAAATTTAATTTAAATTTTCTTTTTTAAGGGCTTCTATCAGATCATATTATTTATATTAATATTTGGAAAATGTTATTTGTAACTCTCAAATTTAGTGTCTCCCCCCTTAGTGGGAGTGGGGAGTACAAAAGGGAAGGAAAGTGGGGGGACTTAATAGACACTAAAAACAGGAAGAAAGGTACAAAAAGGAAGGGGGAAGAAAGGTAAGTATAATAATGGTGGGGATTAGGGGGACTGAGTAAAAGTAAACCATTAATTGAAAAAGATATAGCAAAAGAAGAAAGGGCAGAACTAGAAGAGGAGATCAAAATGTGAGGGAATAAAGAGGTGTATATCATAACTCTGATTGAGAATGGAATGAACTTATCCATAAAACAAAAGAAAATACCAGAATAGATTAGAAAACAAAATCCTACCATATACAGCCTACAAGAAACACTCATGAGGCAGAATAAGAATCAAAGATTGGAGCATGATCTATTGGGCATCAACTGAAAAAAAAGAAGGAAGGAGCTGCAATCATGATGTCCGGCAAAGTCAAAGTAAAAATAGATCTGTTCAAAAGAGATAGGGAAGGTAATTACATCCTGATAAAAGGCAGTATAGACAATGAGAAAATATCAGTTCTCAAGATGTCTGCAACAAATGGTGTAGTGTCCAAATTTCTAAAGAAGAAACTAGTGGAGTAGAAGGAGGGAATAGATAGATGGGAGACCTGAACCTTCCTCTATCAGAAATATATAAATCAAACAAAAAATGAATAAGAAAGAGGTAGGAGATGTGAATGAAATCTTAGAAAAGAGAGTTAATATATATGTGGAGAAAAATATATATGGATGAAAAGAAATACACCTTATTTTCAGCATCATATGGCACACTCAAAAATATTGACCATGTACTAGGGCATAAAAACATGGCAAACAAGTAAAAAAGCAGAAAAAATAAATGCAAAGTTTTCAAATCACAATGCAATAAAATAATAATTAGTAAGGGTACATGGAGAGGCAAATCAAAAATTAATTGGAAATTAAATAATATGATTATCCAAAGCTGTTTAGTTAAAGAACAAATCATAGAAACAATTAATAATTTCATTGAAGAAAATGATGATGATGAGACATCCTTTCAAAATCTATAGGAGGAGGCCAAAACAGTACTGATTGGGAAATTTATATCCTTGAGTTCATATATTAACAAATTAAGGAGGGCAGAGGTCAATGAATTGGACATGCAAATCAAAAAACTTGAAAACAAATTAAAAACCCCCAGAAGAAAACCAAATTAAAGATCCTAAAAATTAAGGGAGAAATTAATAAAATTGAAAGTGATAGAATTATTAAACTAATAAACAAGACTAGAAGCTGGTATTTTGAAAAAACAAACAAAATAGACAAAGTACTGGTCAATCTAATTTAAAAAAGAAAGAAGAAAACCAAATTAACAGTATCATAGATGAAAAGTGAGACCTCACCTCCAATGAAGAGGAAATTAAGGCAATCATTAAAAACTATTTTGCCCAATTATATGGCAATAAGTATGCCCATCTAGATGATATGAATGAATATGTTCAAAAATATAAATTGCCTAGATTAAGAGAAGAAGAAATAGAATTCTTAAATAGCCCCATATCAGAAAAAGAAATTGAAAAAGCCATCAAAGAACTCCATAAGACCTGGTTTATATACTGGACAGTAACAAAATGAATATTTCTATATAAGGTTGATGAGATAACACAAGACATAATATCATATAGACCTTATTTAGAAATAGTTACCCGATTACAAAGATGATTTGCTAGTTCATTTCAGAAAGCCCATATTGGTTCTAAAGATCAGGTCACAAGACAATTCTCTTATTGGGGCAGGCAATGATCATTACCTCAGACTCATCTGATTTGGGGGGAGGGGAGTGGATGGCTATTTTCAAACAGGGAAGGGGGCGTGATGTTAGTATCATATTGGGACATGAGATTCAGATGTCAGCAATGATAAAGGGAAGTATAAACTTAGAGAGGGGTTAGATATCCCTTTAGAAGCAGTTTTATGCTTAGGTTAGAAATCCTTGTAAAAATCATGAATTCTACTGATTGTATTAAGATTATAATAGAATTTATATTAATCACTTTAGAATCACAATACTAATTATCTTAAAACTTTAACTATCACTAAAATTCAATCAAGTATAAGGGGATAGGGGTCTTTTTCCTGACATCCTATTCCCATATTACTGATATTTGTAGTAGGGTGATCCTTTAGAGTCTATATCGTCAATCATAACCAATCGAACCATGTGATCAAGCAGTTGTTTTTCTTCTGTTTTTCTACTCCCATAGTTCTTTCACTGAATGTGGATAGTATTCTTTCTCATAAATGCTTCTGAATTTTTCTGGATCATTGCATTGCAACTAGTAGAGTAGTCCATTACATTCTATTTTACCACAGTGTATCAGTCTCTGTGTACAATGTTCTCCTGGCTCTGCTTATTTAACGCAGGTCTCAACCTCTGGGCATTGTCTCTTGCTGGGGTGCAACAATGTAATACATGAAAAAGAATGTTTTTTTTGGAGGATTTGGCCCTCTTTCAATAAAATCTAACTTTCTACCTTGACTTGGAGAAATTTGGCTTTTTGATTTAATTTACTTAAATTGTCAATATTGAGTCTGTGCATTTCTATTTCACAACAAGGTCTTGATCAAGGACACACGTAAAATCCAGTGGAATTGTGTTTTGGCTACGGGAGGGGGTTTTGGGGAGGAGAGGGAAAGAACATGATTCTCATAACTATGGAAAATACTCTAAATTAACTAATTAAATAAAAATTTCAAAAAACAAAACAAAACAAAACAAAGGAAAGATACTGTGATGATGTGGATGAAGGACAAACCTTGGAATCAAGAAGGTCTAGTTTTGATACATTAATGTTATCGTTCCAGTTATGTGACTGAGAAAATTCCCTAACTTGTCAATGTCCCATGTAACTAAAACATTATATTACATATAATTGTCTGATTTGAATTAACAGATGGAGTTTATGTAACTGACAATTCCTTATAGAAAATGAAGATTAGAAATACGTCAATTCCTCATAGAAAGCATAGTTCTACACAAAAGGGAAAAATTAATTTATTGAAATTGTGGTTACTCTAGTTCTCCAAAAATTCAAAATTGATCAAAGAGCTACCAGTCAAGAGCTCTTAGTTCAGTTTCCAGTTCCTGGATTTGCCATTGTGTCATCAACATTTTGTTCTTTAAAATGCTAGGTGTACTTCATTCATCTCTCTTTTAAAATTTAGTTGTGTATAAATATCTATGTTCTTTTCCTCTTCCCTCCCCCACCAATTCTTTAAAAGAAAAAGAAAATCCCTGTAAAACTTACATAGTTAAGCAAAATAAATTCCCATATTATCTGTGTCCAAAAATATTTTGTCTAATTCTGAATAGCATTTTTCAGCACCAGTCTTTTGGAATTACACTTGCCCATTTGTGTTGATCTGAGTTTTTTCAAGTTGAGTTTTACAATTTTATAATAAATTACTCTCCAGGTTTTGATCATTTTACTCTTCATTGTCTCTCACAAATCTTACCATGTCTTCCTGAAACCATCCATTTATCATTTCTTGGAGAACAATAATATTCCATTATATTCATACACCATACACCAACATTGTTATTCCTCAATTTATGGGAACTCCCCTTTGTTACCATGTTCCATTATCAATAGTTTATACAAATGGATATTTTTCTTCTTTCCTTGATCTTTTCTCACAGTGCTTCCTATACCAGGGCAGGAACAGTTTCCCAGACATGGAAAGCAAAGTCAGATACTGATAAACCTGGCTTATTACCTGGTCCCTGTGAACAAACAGAACATGCCAAGCTCACAAAGCAAGCTCAGGGTATGCTGTCCTGAATGTTATTTGCTGTATTGTATACAGGACCAGCCCTCTGTGCTGAGCCCTTGGCTCTCTTTTAAGTTTATCTCTTAGATTATTATTAGTTTATCTCTTAGAGTCCCCTTACTGTTTGCTTTCACCTTCCTGGCCCCTCCAGGCTTTCTTTTTGACCTGAGATTATCTGTTCCTGACCCTTCTTGGATTTTGACTCTAAGTTTGGCTTATCTTGAGCTGATTTGTGATCTAAGCCAACTAACAGTTGTTGGCCCTGACACTTGTAATCAATAGAGAATGAATAATTCAATCTGTCTTCCTGTCTCTGTTCAGAGCCACATTCTCCACATGCTCAGAAAACTGTACCCTCTATTAAAAACATCCTCAGAGGATATTTCACAGTGACTCTTCCTAATGATTTCCAATGCTTCTCTTTTTATTTTTATTATTATATTTTCCCAGATAACATGTAAATACAATTTTTAATCATTGTTTTGGACAGTTTGTGATCTATGTTTTCCTCCTTCCCTTCCATGTCCCCTCCCTGAGATAGCAGACAATATGATATAGATTATCCATCCATATGGTATCATGTGATATATATATATATATATATATATATATACATATTTCCATATTTGTCATGTGGTGAAAGAAAAAAAACATATTGCTTATAAAAGAAAAAAAGCTCACAAAGAAAATTAAGTGAAAACTGTTTTGCTTCAGTCTGCATTCAGACAATGTCACTTCCTTCTGTGGCAGTGGATAGACTTTTTTTAACCTGAATCCCCTGGAGTTGTCTCATATTCTTATGTTGCTGATAATATTTAAGTCATTCACAGCTGACCATCATATATTATTGCTTGTTAGTATGCAATGCTTCTCTTTTAAAAAAGAGATATTTATAACTTACCTATAATGGTAGACCCATTTGATATAATAATAGTAATAACAAAAACTAGCATATTTTTGGCACTTTTATGTGCCAGGTGGGATGTATGGGGTGCTCAGGGAGGGGTACTATCTCTGGTATGGAGGGCTTGTCATGCCAATCTAGGGTAGCTCTCCAGCCTCTGACCCCCCCCTGACACCCAGCTCTCACTTGTGGCTCCCAGTAGTTGCTAGCATGTGGCAGCGGCCACACCCCAGGCAACGGCTTTGACAGGCCGGCTAAACCTTGTGAGGGTAGCCATTGGGTCATCGACCCCTGGTAAACCAGGGCTTTGCTCACCCAGCATGTGAAGAATGCTTCGGCCAAACAGACAGAAGAAACCAATAAGAAGGTTCAACGGCTGAGAGGACGACGCAGCAAAGCACTGTGGAGTGCTTAGGGCATGTTGGAGCACAAAAGACAAGGCCATCCAATGCAGCTGAGGAAGTCTCCAGGTGTAATGCTTTTTCAAGCCACTGGACCCAAGCTTCCAATGCCGAGAGAGTGGGACTGTCTCTGTGCATCGACTTTTCCAATTAAATCTCCTTCACACACAAGTATCTTTGTGCACACTCATCTATCCTAATCCCGTCCACCCTCTTCAAGACCTGTGGTGATGGGGAAGTGGTGACGCAACAGGTGGAGGTGACCACTGGCAGTTGTAGTCACAATCCTGCACATAGGCAGCCCACAGACCAGCTGATGCTCGGCCATGTAGGGCAGCAGGGATGTTTGGCAGGATCCTGGGCAACTGAGCAGCCCTTTTTAGGACAGCACTGCTCACCCTAATCAAGGGAGGGGACTAGAAAAGGTGTCCCAAACATTGCCTGCGCTACAAACACCCGGTCAGCACACCGCGGCTGGCGGGTCATCCCTTTAAGTGGTCAAAATAAAAAAAAATACAAAAAAACTCCTACTAAGAACATGGAACATCAGAACATTACTCGATAGAAAGAATACCCCAAGACCTGACAGAAGAACAACTCTAATCAGTAAAGAACTGGCGCGATATAACATCGACATCGCAGCCTTAAGCGAAACACGCTGACCAGAAGAAGTATCACTCAGCGAACCCACCACTGGATACACCTTCTTCTGGAAAGGTAGAGCCTCATGAAGACAGAATTCATGGTGTTGACCTGGCTATCAAGACCAGTTTGCTCAAACAGCTGCCAGACTTGCCTGTGGGCATCAGCGAGAGGCTCATGAAGATCCATTTGCCTCTCAGCAAAGACTGGTATGCCACAAACATCAGCTCATATGCCCCAACACTGACCAGCACAGAGGAGACCATCAAGCAGTTCTACTCTGACCTGAGTGCCGTCCTACACTCAGTGCCCACAAATGACAAGCTGATACTACTGGGAGACTTCAACGCCCACATTGGCCAGGACAATGAAAGATGGAAAGGAGTGCTCAGCAAACACAGCTTGGGCAAAATGAACAACAACAGCCTACTGCTACTCAGCAAATTCTCAGAATTCGAACTCACCATCACAAACACTGTGTTAAGAATGGCAAACAAATATAAAAGAACATGGATGCACCCACAATCGAAACAGTGGCATCTCATTGACTACATCATTGTAAGCCAGCAAGACATCCAGGATGTAAAGATCACCAGAGCCATGAGAGGAGCTGAATGCTGGACAGACCACCGATTGGTTAGAGCAACTCTTCAAATGCGCATTGCTCCTCATCATCCAAAAGGCTCCCAGACAGTTCGTGCATTTTACAATGTGAGTCATCTTAGAGATCCATCTTATTTGCAAACATTCCATTCCTGCCTGGACGACAAGCTGTTTGCCAAGGGACCACTCACTGGAAGCTCAACAAAGAAATGGAATCGGTTCAGAGACACAGTGAAGGAAACATCAAAGGCAGTCCTAGGCCCCAAACAATGCAACCACCAGGACTGGTTCAAAGAAAACAACACTGCTATTGAAGACCTATTGAGCAAAAATAACAAAGCCTTTGTGGAGTGGCAAAATAACCCAAACTCTGCTCCTAAAAAGGACAGATTCAAGTCTCTTCAAGCCACGGCGCAGCGTGAGATCAGGAAGATGCAAGACCGATGGTGGGAAAAAAGGCAGAAGAAATCCAGTGTTTTGCTGATACAAAAAACTACAAACAATTTTTCAGTGCCCTCAAGACTGTCTATGGGCCATTAAAACCCACCACCACTCCCTTGCTATCCTCTGACGGTGACACTCTCATAAAAGATAAAAAAGGCATCAGTAACAGGTGGAAAGAACACTTCAGTCAGCTTCTCAACCCACCCTCTTCAGTCGACCAAAGCTCCCTTGACCAGATCCCCCAAAACTGCACCATTGAACAACTTGACTTCCCTCCTTCAATAGAGGAAGTCCAAAGAGCCATTAAAGAAATGAGTGCAGGCAAGGCACCCGGTAAAGACCGGATCCCAACCGAGGTGTACAAGGCCTTAAATGGAAAGGCGCTCCAGGCATTCCACATAGTGCTGACCAGCATATGGGAAGAGGAAGACATGCCCCCAGAACTCAGAGATGCTTCCATCATAGCCCTATACAAGAACAAAGGCTCACGAGCAGCCTGTGACAACTACAGAGGCATCTCACTACTCTCCACTGCTGGAAAGATCCTCGCCCGTGTTATACTCAACAGACTCCTGTTATCTGTTTCAGAGCAGAACCTGCCTGAATCACAATGTGGCTTCCGACCAGATTGCAGCACCATCAACATGGTCTTCACAATGCGGCAAATGCAGGAAAAATGCTTTGAGCAGAACCTAAGTCTCTACATTGTCTTCATAGACCTGACCAAGGCGTTCGACACAGTGAACAGGGACGCATTGTGGGTGATCCTCAGCAAGCTCGGCTGCCCAGCAAAATTTGTCAAACTGATCCAGCTCTTTCATGTCGACATGACAGGGGAAGTCCTATCTGGTAGAGACTTCCAATGGCTTCAACATCTCCAATGGCGTGAAACAAGGCTGTGTCCTCGCTCCGGTACTATTCAACCTATTTTTCACCCAAGAATTATGACATGCTGTGATGGATCTAGGCCTGGGTGTCTACATCAAATACCGACTGGATGGCTCACTATTCGACCTTCGCCGCCTGACCGTAAAAACAAAGACAACAGAGAGACTCATCCTGGAAACTCTCTTCGCAGATGACTGTGTCTCATGGCCCACCAAGAAAATCATCTCCAAACCATTGTGGACAAGTTCTCCACCGCAACAAAACTGTTTGGCCTGACTATCAGCCTCAGCAAAACAGAGGTGCTGTTCCAACCTGCACCAGGGAGGCCAACTAACCAGCCGTGCACAATCTACGGCATGCAGCTTTCTAACGTCAACACCTTCAAGTGCCTGGGCAGCACCATCGCCAACGATGGGTCTCTAGACCCCGAGATTAATGCCAGGATCCAAAGGGCCAGCCAGGCACTTGGGCAGCTACACTGCAAAGTCCTCCAACACAGAGATGTAAGCGCTGCGACGAAGCTCAAAGTGTACAACGCAGTGGTCCTCAGCTCGCTCCTATACGGTTGTGAGACATAGACACTGTACCGGAAGCACATGAAACAGCTGGAGCAACTCCACCAACGCTCCCTCTGGTCAATCATGAGGATCCGATGGCAGGACCGAATCACCGACCAGAAAGTCCTCGACAGAGCCAACTCCACCAGCATCGAAGTCATGGCCCTCAAAGCCCAGCTACGATGGTCTGGACACGTCATCCGCATGGACCCACAGCGAATACCAAGACAGGTATTCTATGGTGAACTGTCAGCTGGACTCAGGAAACAAGGCCGACCAAAGAAAAAATTCAAGGATCAGCTAAAGTCCAACTTGAAGTGGGCTGGCATTACACCAAAGCAACTAGAACTCCCTGCCTCTGACAGAAGCAGCTGGCGAACCCACATTAAACATGCCACCGCCACCTTTGAAGAGGAGCGACGTCTTGCCGCTGCGCGTGAACACCGACACCAGGCCACAGCCGCACCTCCCGTAACAACTGGCGTCCCATGCCCCATGTGCCACAAACTCTGCGCCTCAGCCTTTGGACTTCAAAGCCACATGAGGGTACATCAATAGATCATAATGCACAAAGGCAATAGTCATTCTCGGTCTCTGAGAGACTATCACTATGTGCCAGGCACTATGGTAAGTACTTTGTAACTATTCTCTCATATGATTCTCACAACTACCCTAGGAGGTAGGTACTATAATTGTCCTCATTGTACAATTGAGGAAATTGAAACAGTCAGGTTTTTGTGTCTTGCCCAGGGTCACATAGCTGTTTTCTGAGCCTGGATTTGAACTCAGTTCTTCTTGACTAATGTCCCAGGGCTTTAGCCACTGTGCCACTTAGGGGCCTGCTAACAATTTTTAATGTGGTACACATTTTCTTCATGTAAAAGGGGCAGGAGGATGTAGGGAGAATCTGTATTTGCAAATTGGGAAAAAGAAGAACATAGGTTTGAATAATGCTTCTGGTGTCTAATAGTTGTATCATTATGAACAATTTCCTTTAACTTCTCAGGAACTTAATTGAATCATCCCTAATGAAAACATAATAATATAGATACCACTTTCCCCACAGGATTATTATAGAATAGAAGCAAGAACTATAATTTGATAGTTTCATGATTTTTTCATTTCTCCCTCCCTACAAGATTTTTTTTTGCAACCTTCCCTTTCTCATTACATACATGGATACCACTTCTCTTTATGCATTCATTATATCACAACTCATCTGTTGTAATCACTTCTCTTCCTCACATCACCCCCCAACACATACCAATGCATCCTTCATAAAGCTGCCCCCAAAAGTGGGATTCCTAAAATGCATATCTGAAAATGTAAATTCCTTTCTCAAACTCTAATGGCTCCCTATTGTCTGTAGGATACAATATAAACTACTCTATTTGCCTTTTAAATTTCCTAAATGTGGACTTGGTTGACTTTTCTAGACTCTCTCTCTCTCTCTCTCTCTGTATGTATGTGTGTGTGTGTATATATATATATATATATATATATATACCATGTTCCAAATGACTTAATGCACATTTTAATATTTTTTAATGTTAAAAAATTTTGATGATTACATGATTCATGTTTTCTTCCCTCCCCCCTCTCAGAGTTGACAAGTAATTCCACTGGTTTATACATACATTATCATTCAAAACCTATTTCCACATTATTCATTTTTTGTAATAGAGTGTATCTTTAAAAAACAAAACCCCAAATCATATAGCCTTTTTAAAATGTGGTAAATAATATATTTTTCTGCATTTCTACTCTCACAGTTCTTTCTCTAGCTATGGATAGAATTTTTTCTCATAAGTCTTTCAGAATTGTCATGGATTGTGTAAAAAAGGAGATTTTGAACCCTAGACTTCAATCCCCAGAAGCCCTTGGCATTTCCCAGAATTCCCTATAATCTCACCTGAGTCCCCAAATTGGTGAGATCACAATTGGTATTTAACTGGCAGTAACTCCCCCCCCCCATGCTCTTCTCTTCCATTGCAATGATGTAGCAAGTGTAACAAGTAAGCAAAGCATGGGGATTTTGAATGCACTAATCAGCCATGGGCACATGGGTTTTATTTTGTATCCTTGATTTCTAATAATCTTTAATAAACCTCATAAAATATAATATTTTTATTACTAGATACTAATTTAATTTTTACAATTGTTGCATTGGAATTAGTAGCAGAGTCTATTACATTTGATCATCCCACCGAGTTTCAGTTACTGTGCATAATGTTCTCCAGGTTCTGCTCATTTCACTCCATGTCAGTTCATGCAGATCTTTCCATATCCTAAAGAAATCAACTGGTTCATCATTCCTTATAGTACAATATTATTCCATCAACGTCATATACCATAATTAGTTTAGCCATTCCCCAATTCAGATACATCCCCTCATTTTCCAATTTTTTGCCACCACAAGAAATGTAGCTATAAATATTTTTTTACAAAGAGGTCCATCTCCATTATTTTTTATCTATTTGGGACAGAAACCTAGTAGTGGTATTGCTGGATCAAAGGGCAGGCAGTCTTTTAAAGTTCTTTTGGCATACTTCCAAATTGCCTTCCAGGTTGGATCAATTCACAACTCCACTATCAATGCACTAGTGTCCCAATTTTGTAACATCCCCTCCAACACTTATTTTCTTTTACTGTCATATTGGCTAATCTACTAAGTGTAAGGCAGTACCTCAGAGTTGTTTTGACATGAATTTCTCTGATCTGGAGGGATTTAGAATCTTTTTCATATGATTATTGATAGTTTTGATTTATTCATCTGAGAACTGTTTATTCATATCCCTTGACCATTTGTCAATTGGGGAATGACTTCATTTCTTATAATTTTGACATAGTTCTTTATATATTTGAGAAATTAGACTTTTATCAATTTGTTATAAAATTTGCCTCGAGTTTCTTGCTTCCCTTCTAATCATGGCTGCATTGCTTTTGTTTGTACAAAACCTTTTCAATTTAATATTATCAAAATTATTTATTTTGCATCTTATAATGTTCTCTATCTGTTGTTTGGTCTAAGATTCTTCCCTTCCCCATAGATCTGACAGGTAAACTATTCTACATTCACCTAATTTACTTACAATATCACTCTTTATATTTAAGTCATATACCCATTTTTAATTTATCTTGGTATGGGTTGTGAGATATTGATCGAAGTCTATTTTTTTAACCATATTCTTTTCCATTTTTTTCTAGCAGCTTTTGTCAAAACTGTGAGTTCTTAACATCAAAGCTGGGATATTTGGGTTTATCGAGCACTAGATTGCTGAAGTCATTTACTCCTAGCCTCTTCCATTGATCCAGCCTTCTATCTCTTAGCAAGAACCAAATTGTTTTGATCACTGCTTTATAGTTTAGTTTAAGATCTGGTACTGCTAGACCACCATCTAACACATTTTTTATTAGTTCCCTTGATATTCTTGATCATTTGTTCTTCCAGATTAATTTTGTTGTCATTTTTTCTAGTTCTATAAAATAGTTTTTTGGTACTTTGATAGGTAGGGCACTGAATAAGTGCATTAATTTAGATAGTATTGTCATTTTTATATTAGCTCATCCTATGATGAGTAATTCACATTCATCCAATTGTTTAGATCTAGTTTTATTTACATGAAAAGTATTTTGTATTAATGCATATTTTAGTTTTAAAATACCTTCAGAAGAATAAATACTGGAGGCATCCAAAAAAGCAGGATTGAAATTTATTCATTTTATTTCTTTTGACATTCATTTAATTGTGTGAATTTTAAATAATAATTAAAATTTTTAATTTTAAAATTTGGGTCACCCTTACTTTTTGTATTTTGTGTGTGATATTAGATCCATGCTGGAGATACACTTTTTTGTCCATATGAAAATTTTACTTTATCTCTATTAAATTTTTGTTGGAAAAAAGTCAAAACTGTCATGTGTGCAGTACAACTTTATTCTTTGGATGATTTTAAGGTTAGGATTGCAAATGTAATCATTTCAATCTCTGCATAGCAGATGATGAAACTTTTTACAAAGTTTAGCTAGAGCAATATCTGTCAAAAGATAGTGATTATCTTGAAACATAAGGAACCTATGTATTTAAAATGTAAGAATTACCCCTTCAAATGTAATTTATTTTATAGTATTTATACTTCAAAAGATATTAAAGCTTAAAACTACACTAAGACTTTTGGGACACAAAGTATTACTCCCTGTCCAACCCTTTATGTGCTATTCCAAATTCACTTTTTGCTTTTTCTTACACAAGATATTTCATTTCCTGACTCTACAATTTGAAACTGACGTTGATAGCTGTAAGACATTCCTTCCTCCCCTTTGGATTTTAAAAATCATAGTTATTAAGAATTAAATGCCTTGAAGTATATCTTCCAATGCAAATCCAGAAGCTATATAAATGTAATTATAAAACATTTTTATACAAATGAAGTCAGATTTAAGTAATTGGAGAAATATTAGTTATTCATGTGGGCAGAAACAATATAATGAAAATGACAATTTTTTTTTACGAGCAAATATTTAATTAAACATTTGGGATGGGGGAGGGAAGAAAGAGATGCCATCCCAATTAAGTTACCAATTTTTTTAACTGAACCAGAAGTAATAATAACAAAATTCAAGCTATTCCTCTTTTCCTGTTTCCTATGAGTATCTTCCCATCCCCAATTACCTTATATTGTTTTGAATTTGATATACTGATATTTTTAAATCTCTTTGCTGTCTTCTCTAATTTTACAAAATTATAGAATATTAGTTACTAAAAGGCAGAGACTGTCTCCCCTTCCTCCCTTCCTTTCTCTATCCCCCTCCCCCCAGCATCTATTGCAGTGGCATGTAGAAATCATTCAATAAAAAAGTATTAACTGACTGAATGATGAAGGCATTATATAAATGAAAATCTTTATTAAACAACTAAAACACACCCTCTATGTAGTAAAGCAATGTTTGCATGTTTTCACCCTGCTTCTGAATTAAATTGAAAAATATTTGAGAGTAGGGACTGGTCTGTACTTAACTATGTTTGAAACTCTCTAAACTAGCATAGGTTCTTGCACATAGTAATAATAATTTATATTTATATTTTATCTTAAGGCTAACAAAGCAACTTTTCTCATTGGACCTTCACAAATTACAATGTTATTTTCATTCCAAATTTACAAATGAAACAACTGTATCTTAGAGGTTATGATATGCCCAAATCAATCATTATAATTTTCTTTAATATATTTGTTAATTGTAACTATGGTTTGTTCTTTACTCACTTATTATTTAGAACCCATTGTTTAAGTCTTCCTTTAGTTTTGTGCCTTTTGTTTATGCTCCTTGAAGTGATTGTTATTTTTATTTTGCAAAAAACAAAAAAACAAAAAAAAAACAGCTAAGAAGCCAAGGGAGTGTGGTATAATGGCTAAAGGTAATTTTTAAATTAAAGACCTCTCATAAATATTGGCTAAATGGCCACAGGAAATATGCTTAACCTCTTAGTATCCCAACTAACTCTCTAATATACTCTCTAATATAAAAATATTATAAAATAATAGTCAGTTTACATTGGTGGAGGGAGTTATCACATCAGGAGTTCCCCCATATTTAAGAAATCACATTTCCAGAAAAGATGATGTAGGGCATATCAATATGAATATTTCCTTTTTTATATAGGAAGAAAACTACTCCATGGATTTCAGTTATTTTACCAAGGTCACAATTTCTTCATAGGAGAATTAGGACTCAGGTTCTTTACCTTGTGTTCTGATTTTCCTTTTTTATGCCATTTAAAAAATAAAAATACATAGAACATTTGACTGCTATGATTGGTTGGAAATGATTTTAGAATGAAATGTATGTAGATCTTTTTTCTATATTTTTTCTTTTACCTTTAGTCTTTTAAAATTGTAATTTTTTGCTTTTAAAGATCAGCAGTGAAACTAATTTGTGTCAGACTCTCAACAGAGATCAAAGTATTAAACAGATATAACTTCCAATGTGCATATTTTTATAAGTCAAATATATATGTTTATATATACATTATATATATATATATATATATATATATATATATATATATATAATTCAAAAATACGAATTAAGCTCCACGGTGTATGAAACCACCTTAAAGTAGATTTAACTTTTCTTGGTGAAAATAATGAACCTTTTTTTTTAGTTGCTCGCATCTCCATTATTACTAGCAATTCCAGTTCATAAAATCACACAAATGAAGGTTAGCTGGACCTCACTATCCATATAGCCCAGCCTATAAAAGAAAACAATATCTGCTCTGGTGTGCTAGAAAAGTGGTCATCAAACCTCTGCATGAAGATCTGAAAGGAGAGACAATGACTACTTCCAGTAGATTTATTAGGAAGTTTCTCTTGACATAGTCTAGATTGACCTCTGTAATTTCCACTGATTATTCCAAATACTGCTTTCTAGAGACAAACAAGTCTAATCTCTCATAGCTTTCTTTTTTAGAAGATAGGGTAAGGCTAATTCAGAATGTCAAGAAGTTATGAATTATTATGTGGACAGCAGTAGTTGTGTGGTTTAATGTGGGCCTCATGGAACAAAATTGATTTCTTTGCCTTACTAATTTAAAAGAAGAATTTCTCAACATCTCATTTTTTTTTTGAGCTCCAAGAAAGAAATATAATTAATGAGCATTATTTCTGTGTAGAGTGAAAGGTTCAATTTTATAAGATTCTGAAAACAAACAGTTATGAAAGGCAGTACCTTAATGTCAATCACTTAATATTTAAATCGACAAATAAAGGATATTTGAAGCACTGAATATATACCAACTACTATACTAAATACTGGGAATATAAATGCAACTAGGTCAGGCGGTCCTTGCTCTCCAAAAGTAGGATGATACAGAGAAGGATGATACCATTTAAGGTAATTTGGTGTAAAGAGGACCAGCAGGCAATATATAAAAGCTCAGTTACAGGCAAATTAAAGAGAAGGCTCACCCATCAGTGCCTAGAGTGCCATATGTAAAACAAATAAACAAAGAAAACCTAACATTCTGGTGTGGAAGAGATGAGAATGATGGATACCTTAAGTGACAAACATGACGTGTATTCAGGGAAAAGAAAACTATTTTTTTTCATCATTTTCTATCCAGCTAACCTGTACTTGACTTTCTACAAGTCTTTCTCTGGAGCCCAAATTTCCATATGGATAATTCCTAACTTTGTTCCTTTCCCTCTAACCTTAGGAAACTATTTCAAAGATGTACCTATAGGAAGCACATCACAGATATAGCACCATGGTGATTTATACTTCTTTGTGTACTATTTTACATTAAGTAATAGGCATATAATTTTGAAAATCTATTAATATCACTATAAATGTTTATAAGTGGTTACAAGCTATTTATTTTATTATAATCCTTCATAAAAATGAAAGAAAGGCTTATTGTTTTAAAATGGTCAACATTCGACCTATTCAAAGGAATTTAAGACTTTGCAGTTGGAGGGGAACTTGGACATTACTTCATCCACTATTTGTCCTCACTTTCATGTATTTCAAAATCAACATGAAACATTTCTTAGGAGGTAGTTATAAAGACTTCATATTGAAAATAAGTACAATTTTAACATCAAAACCAATTGTAGATTAATGTGAAAAGGGAATTAACACTCCCTTTATTTTTTTAACTTAATAAGTCAGGAATTTGAAGATCCTTTATCATTTATTGAAAGAAAGTTCACCCCCTCAGAGAAAGAAAATAGAACCCTCAGGCACTTTCCCCCTGAGCAGTGCCAGACAAATTAAAGAACTATGATTGGTTCCTGAGGTGTGACTTAGGGGGAAATAGTGGGTGGATGAAAAAGTTTTTAAGGTGACACCCAGCACAAAGTGGGGATTCTGATTCACACTCACACTCTGAAGGCACTTGTATTCCATCTGTTGCTGAAGGAACTCACTCTTGCACTGAAGTGGCCCTTGCTGAAGTGACTCTCAGATTTGGATTCCGGCATTGGTGACTCAGCCTGAATGGAGATGCTTGCTTTGGGGACTCTTGCTGAAGAGACTCCCACACTCTTCTGACTGGCGATTGAGTTTTTTTCAGGGGTGAGCTGGATTTCATCAGAGCAGATTCCAGGGTGGTAGACAAGGCAATTATTTATTTCCTTCCTAAATTTCCCTCATTTTACTATTTCAATTAAACTAAATTGTTGTAGCTATTAAGTCTCATAACTTTAATTGCAATTACTACAATTGGTGACCACATTATTTTAACTTATTACATTAAGGGGGTAGAGAAATTCTACAAAAAAATTTGTTTTGTTACTTCAAATTCAACCAATAATTTAATAGTCTATAAGCATTTTAAATTGTTAAATTGCCAGATTGTTGATTTCAAAGTAATAGGTATAGGTAGGATTTGGAATCATTTTAAAATTTTTTTCTAGAATGAGATACAAAAAGTAAAACATTTCCAGAGTAGTGAAATATATGAATCCTGTGTATCATGAATAATTTTTTTGAGAAAGAGGGAAAAGAATAGACATGAAAATACTAGATAAAATCATAAATTAATTATATTGTCTCTATTGGTAGACTGGTGTGGGATTATTTTTGAAGCAGCATTTAGAGAATAAATAAAAATAATTTATTGCATAAATCAATAACAAATTTATTATGAAGACACAAATGAGAAGATAATGTGGAAATAAGTTTGAAATTGCTTTATCCTTATTTAGTTAACTAAGTCATTGATGTCAAAAAATAGTAAGTGGATAAAAGAACAACCATTGACACTATCTCCATTTCCTAAAAGATGTTTAAATAATGTAAATATATTTCCATAATGAGATCAACAGATATTGGAAAATGTCACTGCCAACTGTAAATCTTGAAATTTCTCAGACTTGTGAATGTTAAAAATTTCCCCATGGGGGAATTCTCAATTGGAACAATTCCCTACTGGGAACATTCCACATTTGGATGTGAGAACTCTACTTGGATCAGAAATGGGAGGACCTCTACTCCACCTGGACTTAGGACTGCTTTAGGGGAAGAAACTCCTTGCTAAACAATGAGGGTGCTTGGGCCCATACTTATAATGAGGCAAAACGTTCTTTAAGCCATGCCTATTTTTAGAAGTAATACAAAGGGATGCTAAGTACCTATTAAAGGTCAGGCAACTTGTAAACTTGCCAGGAGCAAAGAGATGAAAACTTATTCAGAAGTTTTTTCTGGTACAAACTTACTAAAGGGATTAGTCTACCCAGCAGTGTTTTTAGAATCGGTTGTCCTTTGGAAAATGTCTACTATGATTGGTAGATGTAAGGACTTAGGGGAGGTGACATAAGAGAAAACCCCCTATATAAGAAAAGCAGAATCTCTTGAAAAACAATTCTTTTGAGGAAGATCTCTTATGAGAAATCCTTTTGGAACAATCCTTTTGGAGAATCTCTTGAGAGAGGCTCTGGAGAAGGGAAGCTCTTGGAGGACAATCTCTAAGGAGGTCTCGCTGGAGCTCCTCTGAGGGGACTCTGTCCCTCTGGAGGCTCTTGAGAGAGGCCCTTTGAAACAGTCTCTGGCTGGAAGGCTCTTTGAGGAAGACTCTGGCTGGAACTCTCTCTGAGGAGACTCTGTCACGAGAATCCTTGCTTAGACAGACCTTGTGGTGAGTGATATAAGACTGCCTGACTGATCTCTCTCTCTTAAGACTCAGGTCTAGGCCATGTTGGCTTAAGGCCCTTCATACTTATTTCCTTTTTCTCTCTCTCTTTTCTTTAATTCCTCATTGTATCAGTAATTAAATTCTCTATAAAACCCAGTTGATTTGGGTATATTAATAATTGGGAATATTTCCCTGGTGACCACCTTATATTTTATTTAAAACCAAGACACTGTAGTGAAAATATATTTCCTGTGGTCACAATTTACTCACCTACTCTTATATCTACCATAATTTATATCTTCCACTATTTTAATTCTTACAGTTTATGGCATATACTCTTTTTAAATTTAACACAACAAAAGTTGTACCTCCTTGCCAAACATAAAAAGTGGTAGCCAAATAAAATGCTAGTTTAGAATATAAATTCATTTAAAAAATGTTTCAAAAGATAGTGAAACATGAGCAGCATCACCTCAAAATAGTGAGAAAACTAAAATCAGAAGGCAAGCAACAAACTGAGGATATATGTATTGAATGATAACACATGTATGACCTATATCAGTGATGGTGAACCTATTAGAGAACTTAAATATCCTCATGCCATATGTGAACTTCCTGCCTTATCCCAGATGGGGGTGCTGGGCAGAGGGGTGGATCCTTTGAGAAATGTCCTCAGGAACCTATGGAGAGGGGGAAGGGACCAGCCCTCTATGTTACACTCTGGCATGCATACCATAGGTTCTCCAACATGGGCCTATATCATATTAACTGCAATCTTGGGGAGTGTGGAAGGGTGGTAGAGAGGAAGAGAATATGAATTGTAAAATTTTAGAAAATTGTCCTGAAAAAATTGTATTGATATGTAATCTGGAAAACATTTTAAAGTAGTGAGAAGCTTGTGGAAGGAAAAAAATAATTAAAAAAACACTTTTTAAGTCAACCAAATAAGCAGTTGTCTAGAGGGTATTTTTAGAGGATATTTTAAGGATGAAATTGTAAGTGGAAAATCAAAGGGTTGAAATATGGAAAAGATCAGTATAACTAAAAATATATTGTTCTTTTCATCATCAGTGACAAGGGAGAAACCTCTTTGGGACTTTAATTCCACAGTCCTTGATATTCTATGAGATTAAAGTAGAAATTTCACAAAAAGAAAGAAACAAGAAGGGAAACTAACTGGTCTAGATCAAGCATACACAGAAAAGGTCTTTCATTGAAGTTATCTGAGTAGAATAGCATAACTACATTTGTCATTAAACAAACAAACAAAAAAAGAGTACAGTAGAGGAAGCTCATGTAGTTGAAAACTTCTGAAGTTGCTTGACCTTTTTTTCTCCCAACTCTAACTGTTCTTGAATAAGGCATTTTTTTCATAAGAGGAACTAGAAAGATAAATTAACACAATTTAGATAAACAGTATTATAGTAAATCCAGTTAATCAACATGCATTGATTAAGTGACTACTATGTGCTTGTTTTTAGGGATATGAAAGAAAATCACGAAATGGTCCATGCTCTCAAGGAGTTTATGTTATGTCTAATAGCAAAATTTGTAGATATATGTGTGAAGAGAATAAACAAAAATACACAGAAGTAGTTAGGGAGAGACAGCATTAGCAACTGGAAACACTCAGAACTTTTGCAGGTTCTACTATCTGCTGATACTTGGAGGAGTGAAGGATTAATGGGCATGAGATGAGGAGGGCATGTATTCTTCCGAAAATGGGGTGAGGTGGTCACTGAATACAAAGACATGAAAGTGCAAAGAAGGGAGAAAACTCTAATTTTATTGGACCATAAGATATGGATGATGGAGTAATGTATAATGAGGTTGGAATATATTTGAAGAATTTTAAAAGGCAAACTGAGTAATTGAAATGTGATCCTGGAAGAAATAAGGAAGTGCTGGAGTTTGGGGATTAGAAGACAAGTGTGATTAAACCTGGTTTTAAAGAAAATAACTTGAATAGGTATATGTTGATGACAAATTACTGTAGGGAGAAACTTGCAGGAAGTCAAGAAAATCAATTAAGAGGTGATTTCAGTAGTCCAGTTTAGTGGTGATGAAGACATGAAATGAGATGACTTCTGTGTAGATAGTGACAAGGATACAGATGCTCTGCTAAGGAGACAGAAATAAGAATTAGTAACTGATTGGATATGTGATGAGAAGGAAATTTAGGAGTTAAGGATAATATCAAGGTTATGAACATGGGAGACAGGAAGAATAGTGAATGGTTCCCTCAACAGAAATGCAGATGAACAGTATATCCAAAATGATTTTTATAAATACCTTCTATATGCTAGGTGCTGTTAACAACAACAACAAAACAAAACAAAAAATGAGATATTCTCTGGCTTAGAAAGGCTAATTTTACTGATATGATTCAACATGTTCATTGAGGAGTAAATTATTTACTCTTTCAACAAAGTGTAAAATAACACTGACAGTTTGCAGGATTAGGAAAGACTTCATGGAAAAAGAGGGACCTGAGCTGATCCTTAAAGTAAAATTAATATTATTAAAGGAGGGAATAGAGGACCAACTTTCAGTCATGAGGATCATTTTGTATAGCTCTATAGATAGAAACTTGATTTTGTTTTGTGATTAAAATATACAATGTATAAAAGCTAGTGATATCAGTTAATGCCTAAAAGGCAAGTTTAAGCCAGGCTTGGAATCTTCTTTAATTCTAATCTACCATGATAGACACTGCATGTGGACTATGATTTCCCCTTCAAAAAAATGGAAATGAACCAATTTTCTATTCCCAGACCTGTTTTAGCCATATAATTTCTAACTATAATGAGATATATTATGGGTTGTATTATCTACATCTACATCTATTATCTACATAGTTCTCTATATCCTATTGCTTCTTATTTGGTTTGGCGGCCCCTTCATTTCAGAGAAAACTCATATGTTGTCATCACTTCCCCTGCAGAAGTAGGGAGAGGCAGAAAAAGACAGACAACGCTCCAAAAAGACTTCTATAACATTAAACTTTGGCCAGGCTTCTCTTGGTTCCTTCTCACTCTCTGGCTCTCTGGCTCTCTGGCTCTCTGGCTCTCAGGCTCTCTGTATCAGTCTTTTTCTGCCTCTTTCTGTTTCTGCATTTCTCTGCTTTTTCCTTTTTTCCCTCACATCATATAATATATATGTATATGTATGCACACATGCAAATATAGTCTATGTATGTATAGGCTTATACATAATGGCATATATTTTAGGTGTTACTAATATTGCTTAGTTATCTTTTTTCAGAAATAAAATTCTTTTGGAAATTCTTGAGTTTTTTGGAATATCAATTAGTGACTACCTTAAAAATTATGTTCCTCTGAGGACAGATTTTTTCTTTATTTGGTCATATCTCCCTTAAATGCAGAGTTTTATAACACACTAAATGAATGCATATTACAAGAAGAGAATTGGAAGTCATAGGCTATAAAGAACCCTATAAAATATTAGAAAAAATATTTACCACTTACTCGGACAATGTCAGTTAATAATTGTTAATATGCATATATAAGATATTATCATCAACTACTGCATTAGACAATTTACAATTATTGTCCCCCTTGATCTTCACAAGAACCCTGGGAAGTAAATTACATTATTCTCTTATGAAAAATTAATAAACAGAGACAAATATAGGTTAACTGACTTGCCCAGAGTAACAAAGCTCCTAAATGTCTGAGGACAGATTTGAATTCAAGTGTTCTTGAATCCAGGTTGAGCTAAAACATGTCACCTAACAATTCCTATTAATAAGAGAAAAGACTGGTTGTCAAGGAAGGGAATATCACTGTTGTTGGGAGAGACCCAAGTCTGAATCATCTTTGTGCAATATTCCATAGCTTTATCACCATTGCCAACTTACTTACCCTGTCTAAGCTCTATTTCTTTGTTAAATGGAAATAATAATAGTACCTACCTAATATTTGAATTAAATCTTATTTAATGAGTATTAAATGAGATAATATGTTAGTAATTTTATTATTAATATTTCCATATTTCATCTTCCCAAAGATAGACTTTTCTTCTGTGTATATAAAGTACAATAGGAACTGAAGGAGATAAACCTGAAAGGAAATAATTCTACTGTCATCCATGATGAAAATACATTGTTCTTTTCCTTGACATATCTGCTCCACTTCACATTTATTTATTATTTTGCATTTGGTTTAACTTCCAAATATTCTCAGAAAGTTCTGATTTATTTGGGTCTCATGGCAAGTTTTGGAAGACTATTTTCCCCTTCATCAATTTTTGCTGTTTCAGAAGTGCTACTGTTCAAAAATCTTAATTATTTTTCCACAACATTTTGGGGAAAATTGTGGAATTAAAGAATGATGACGCTCCCCACCCCCAACACTTGTAACAGGAGATCAAATGCTTGCTGAAATAAAACTGTTTTCATTCTCTTTGCACATGATAATGGTTTCAAAGATTTAGACATGGAAAAGACTTTAAGGTTGATCAATTTCAACTCTTTAATTTTATAAGAAACTGTTTTTCAGAGAAATACAATTATTTACCCAGGGTCACAAAGCTGAGTAGCAAACTCAGGTTTTGAACCCAAACCTTCTGATTTAATATCCAGAGCCCTTTCCTCTTTGTTGTGGCAAGTATTTGCCCATTGTTAAAGTTCTATAAGAAATGATGATCATGAATGTAAATGGCATTATTTTATTGATTTCCTTTTTTTTTTAGAATCTGTTTAAACAGACCAGGTTGAAGCTAATATTGCATTGTACCTTCTCATCTTTTTCCTTTATTTTAATTCAAATTGTATTTTGACCTTTTCTCTAAAATTTTAATGATTTCAATGCATATAGGAAGACTATCCTGAAATAAACATCACTGCAAACAGATCTTTACCTACTCATTAGGTATAAAAGAAGAGATAAGTAATTTTATTTTCTTTAGAGTTGTAGAACTCAATCTTCTTCTTGAATTATATGTTAATATAGGATTATATTAGGTCCTTTATTTTCTTTGCTTCTTCAGTCAGAATAGCAGATGCTAGCACATAAGCTATAATTAGCATGATGATGGTCTGTTTGCCTATGCTGATCATGAACAGTATAAGGCAAGATGACCACATGTCCAAATGAAATTATTTTTTTTCTTTTTTTCCTTCAGGCATGCAACAAAACCAACTTCTGCCAATTTTTTAAAAATTCATTTTTCAATGAAATCTTATGTATCCTTTTTACTTTTGACTACTTCTTTATGAATTGAATTATAGCAATAGTGACAGTTTTGATCGGGTTCTATTTTTCCCATTGTGTAATGATTTACTGGTCATTGGACAAAGACTTCACTTTTAGATGCCAATAATTAAATTAGTATTATGTTTAATCTGGTAACTTTCCTTTTTTAACATTTTTCGTCTTCTTTTTCAACACTCTATCATTGTCACTGGAGAAAAAACAGGATCATAGAGGATAAAGACTAATTTTGCATTTCTGTGAATTTTATAATAAAAGGAAACAACTTTTAGAAATGCTCCCAATGTCAGGAAAATTGACAATGAGTGGTTGAAATACCAACTCATTTACTTGTTGAAGAATACTGTCTAGAAATGAAGATGGGTTTGCATTATCAGTGAATTCTTTTTGGTTTTGAAGGCAAAGTAATGTAAGATTCCCACTTCACTGAATTTAGGTTTGGCTCTTCAAAGGAGCTTTAATTCTTTAAAATATATTGAAAAGAGGTAGTTTTTATTATCATCAAACATTCATTGAACATCTATTCTCTGGTACCACATTAGGCATTATTGAGGCAGCAAATTTTATTTTAAAAGAGCAAGGAACCCTATTGTATTGAACAGCTATCTAGCAGTATGTTTAGATTGGGAAAATTCCAAATGTGATATGGCTTAGTATTTCTTTTTATTTTTAAGCATGAAGTAATCTTAGAGAAAATGTAATCTACTTGCTACAGCTTGATTTAAAATTTCTGGCTGATTTAAAATCTTTCAAACATTAACCCTCTTGAATTTTGAAAATGCTATTTGAAATCCAAGAAGCTTATGAGCTGCTACAAAAACCAATTTTGCCTTTTATTTCAAACAGGCTTGCCAACATCAATTTGGCTTTCAAAAGGAAATCACTAAATGAAAAATCTAAAGCTGGGTCCTAAATTTTAAAGTGTTCATTTTACCTCCAATTCCCATCCCCATCCCTGCCATAGGAATCATAACTGCAAAAGATCACATTTTGATACACTACATGAGAATGTGATAAAAGACTTCACAGGGCTGCACAACTTGCTGATAAATTTGAAAAAGCACATGTCCTCATAGCAGAGACTTTTGTCAGCCTGAAATACCCCAAGAGTCAAATAAAATTAGTTTCTCAATAATCTCAAATTAATTTGGGAATGTTAACTGATTAGGCATATTACAATTAGCTTTCTTTTGCTCTTCTATTAAACAGAATGATCCTTGAATACATGACAGTGAAAAGATTAGGGAGATAGAGGATGCTGGGGTAGAATGATTACAAATATACAATTATAGGGTGGTGAAACACTCATCCCCTTACTAAATAGTCCTTAGCATCTTTATAATTGCTGAGCAACCTATGGCCTATTTTGTAATTGGATCCTTAAAAAAGGTACTTCTGTATTAATTCATTAGGCATGTCAATGGATGCATAATGAGTATATTAAGTGAGGAATATATACACATATATACTAGTTAGAGGCAGCATGGCATAGTGGATCGAGGATGTTACTTTTTTATTTCAAAATAACTAGGTTCAAGTTCTGCCTCTGACTAATGCTCTCAGTGTTTTCATGAGGGAGTCATTTAACCTCCATGAGACACAGACAACTAAGATTCATAGATGTTGAGGAATGTTCAATCTCCATTGGTGGAAAATACTATTGCACTGAAAGTTTCCTATATTGGTAAAGTTATTGGTAAAATTTTTAGAGAACCGGGAAAATAATAGTGCTTTGTTAATAATGAATCATAATGCTCCATTGGTTTTGGACAAAAGTTCTTCTGGTATTACATGCATTGTGGCCACACAACAGTATCAATAAAATATTTGTGTTGAAAAAATTGGCCTCTGCTATAATGGGAAACAGAGTCAGTATAATTGCTTTGTAATTTTTGTAATGCAGTCCAATCTCTTACTCCTTTACAATGAGGGGCCTAGTTCTTTTATTATCATCTGTAATATCTGTCCCAGGAAAAATACTAATGGACAAGCTCAGATGCACATTGAAATTAAGAGGAACAAAAGGAGTTCTTTAATTTTTTTCTGTATAGGTAGACTAGCCAAATTCCTTTGGTGATTATAGCTCTCTAGGGCTATATCTTCTTGGGTATCCCAGAAGGCTGGACAATCTATGCAGTAAGTATACTGTCACCTGAAAATGAAAACACCTGGAAGACCTCACCATATATATAGAATCCCATCTTGACCTAGACTCAGTGTTGAATCTCCTCAATTACATTATTAGAAACTTTGGTTGAATATATATTTCCTTATCTTATATCTTGGAACTCTTAACTATCAGTAAAATGGAAAGATCCATTTTCCAAGGAGTGTTGAATAATCTTCATATATAGATGGAAGATTCTTTGTTGAAAAGTCTTCTGAAGTCATATAGTGGCCTATTTATTATATCAAATTGAATGCCTTTAGCAATCAACAGTGTACACTATGGGATCTGATCTTATATTTTCAGTCAGTTGTGATATGGTAAAGATGTGATCCTTTGATGAATAATGTTTGTGAATACCTGTTTAATTACTAACACCTTCAATAAGGATGCCCTCCAACAGAGAGAAGCAATAAAGCAGAGTTAAAGCAACTTAAAGAAACTCGCAAAATGTCTAACTAAGTAAAGCTATCCCAAGTTAATTCTATGATAAAATGGAAAAGGATTAAAAACAAAAGGGAAATGGAAAATGTTTATATAAATCATTTCAGTGATGTATTTCTACCATCAAGGAAGGTAGAATCACCATGCTTGGGCTCTTAAAAATAGTGAGCAGCTACCTCAAAGCTTCTGTAGCTTTTCATCATCCACCAGAACATTGGTTGTAGCTTCTGCTTTGACTAATTTTTATTCACATTAGAGAGAGAGGAAAGATATAGCTCAAAGAACAGGACTGTCTGATGGCTTTGGTAGAAGCTCTTTTGAGGCTCTTTAGAAGACATTTATATAGTGCTTGAAGTTTCCAAAGTGCTTTAAATTTATTATCTCATTTAATAAAATAGCTAATCTATAGTGATAGTATAGATATCATTTGTGTTTTATAGATTAAAAAAACTGAGGCTCAAATAAATATGTTCTTCCCAATGTTACTCAGTTACTGATTTAAATTGGCAGGATTTGAACATATGACTCAAATAATTCCTATTCTAGGATTCTTTCTATGATACCATATTTCCTAGATGTTAAATAGATAATGAATACTATATGTCAAAAAGCTGATTTTTCCCCAATTTTTATTGCTATTAACTTGAAAGCTTATATTTCATGTTGGGCCAATATGGAAATAAACATATAGAAATGTATAGATAGACATATGTATATATATGTATGTGCATATATATATGTATGTTATGTTTATAATAGAGAACTAATAGAAACTAAGAGGAGGGACTACAGTATATAAATCTTTGAATGTTAAGTCAGTGTGTGTAGGTGTCATTCAGCTGACAATAGGGAACAATTTACAAGTTTTGAACTTGGGAAGAAAGTAATTAAAATTTCACTTAAGGCAGATTCATCTGATAGTGATGAGTTATATAGGTAAGAAGAGGGAGATACTAGCTCAGGAATCATTGTGGCAGCCTGAGTGAGAGGTTACGAGTGTCTTGATAGCAGCAAAGTAGAGAGAGGGATGGGTGGGAGAGATATTGCAGAGGTAGCAATGTCTTTGAAGTAGCTGTGCTAGATGAATTTACTGCCAATTTGCATGCAATTTTTCTAATGATTATGGTGATGATGATTACAACTAAAATGAAGGCAATGAATGGAACAGAAATGAAAGCTTGATGTCTGTAGTTTGCCAATGAGATTTTACAGTTCACTGACAATTCAAGTTATGGGCAAGTAATTTGGCATCTTTAAATTTAATTTTCATTTATGCTTTTGGCACATTTTCCATTGGTTGAGCTTAACTATGTAGTGAGAGCAATGTAAAGGGTGAATTAGCTCAATGTATTGGATCAATGAATTGTTGTGCATAATCAATCAAGGTTTTATAGTGTATATCTACATTAAGTTGATGAGAAGAGAGAATAAAATGAGAAAAAAAAACAATATATTTGAACCTAGCACAACAGAGTAGGGTCTAATCATTTCTGTAACTAAAGGTTTGTCAGTGTCTCTATAATATTTTTAGATTAGTCTGTGAATGTTTGGCTTGAGATGATATGACAGAAGTTTAATACTAAGGAAATAATTTTTTATTTGCATGCCTATTTATATAAAGGTTCTTAATATTTGTAAATATATTAGCATATTCTTCCTTTGCAGTGGACTAAAAATTATGAAAATTTGACCCATTGAATAATCTGGGGAAAAAAGGAACAACAACCAAAAAAGCGGATGGTTACAGGGATACATTTTGTTTGCCTATTTCTCTATGTATTCATTTCATAAATAAAATTTTTCCTTCTTGACTTTTAGCATTATTCATATTGTTAATGTACTCAATTAAAATCTTTTGTATCCTATTTGTAATAGATAATGAAGATAATTAAATGGTGGCCCCCTTTTTTAGGAGGGTGAGTCTATATAATTTCATAAATATGAAAAAGTCCCTCTGTACAAGCAGATCAACAAGTCTTCTAACTTTCATAAATTTAAGAGTATTGTCTGGGCTATTGAGAATTGAAGTAATTTGCTTAGTTCCACTTAGTGAGTATATTCTAGGAATGGGAATTGAGCCCAGGTCTTGCTGACCGAGCCTTTCTCTCTATTTTTTTCACTGTGCCACATTTGCCTTACAACTAGTGCTGTTTAAGGTTTATTAATGATAATAATTCAATTGACACTGAAGATGAACCCCTTCATATGTCTACTGAAGGGTTCATTGTATGTGGTATGACTGCTTAGTAATTCCTATTTCAGGTCTCATTTTCTGAGTTCATTGTTTTATTTCATGGAGATTCATAAAACTAAAATTCTAAATCAGTTAAGTTAATGTGAAAAAAGTTAAAGTCTAGGCCAATAAGTTAGACACAGAAATATCCCTTAAATTTCAGATAAAGGTTAATATCAACACAGACCTTATCAAATTGTCATAGCATTTTGGAAGGAAACTGTAGAGATGAAACCTAACCCTTTCATTTTACTGTGAGGAATATAGTGATTTGGAAGTTGTGGACTTTCCTTGAAGGCTCAAATCAAAGTCTATGTCATCAACCATCTCCTATTCCATACCTAAAAAAGTTCTTTCCCATTTCCAATTCAATGACACACTTTGTGTCTTTCCTTTGACTTGGTATTTTCTACTCTGTATTTTACTTGTCTATACAGGTCATACATACCCTAATCCTTCTCTATCCCCACACAGAATAAGTGTCTTGATGCCAGTGATTATGTAAATTTTTATCTTTGTTTCCTGGCTCCAAGTACAATGCTTTACAATGAATAGACCCTTAATAAATTTTGTATTGATTGCTTAATTGGGATAGAACCATTGTAGGATGAAACAAGTGCTGACTTTGGAGTTGGAGGCCCTGAGTAGGATCCTGCCTCTGTTACTATTTGTGTAACTTGGGTAAGTCACTCAGACTTCCCAAATTTCTCTTTTCTCATCTGTAACAAGAAAGGCTTGGACAAAACAACCTCTGAGGTCCCTCACAATTCTAAACTTGGGATTCTATGTGACTCAGCCAAGTTAATATGCACACTGTCAGAGTCTTACATCAAACAGATTCTTTCAAGAGGAGAAACAGTATAAGTATAGTATAGCAGGAAGATTACTGAATATGGAGGTAGAGGATCTAGGTGCATAAATTCTAGCTCTCCAACTGTATGACTTTGTGTCCTCAAATGTGGATTGAGAGCTAGACCTAGAGACAGGAGGAACTGGGTTCAAAACAGCCTCAGATACTTGCTATTTCTGTAACCTTGGACAAGTCACTTAATCCTCTTCCCTAACCATTATCACTTTTCTGCCTTGGAACAGACACACAATAAAAAAATAATTTAGACTGTAGAATTCAGTTCCTCAATCCAAAATAGGCTACATGGTCTCTATGGTTTCTTTGACCCATAACTATATGCTCTTATGACTCAAAATCCATATTCTTTCCATTTCTCCATCATATCCATAAAGGCCTTTTGAGAATGATGAGAATTGAAGGCCCCTTTTCTTTATATTTTAATTATTTTCCTCTCTTTCCCTTATTTTCTCTTTCCCATTTATCAGAGACAATCCATGTGCCAGTTAATTGCCTCCAACAAGATCACTCTTGTTTGTGTTCTTTGAAAGTTGCTTTATTCAAATCTGGAGACTGCTTCTAAATATATTTTCCTCAGTAGGATGTTTGGCCCTGCTAAGAGTGGAAGCCATTACTTCCTATCCTTCTGTAACTTTGCCAAAGCTTTAAAGTCTTAGATCATTACCCAGCTGATTCCCTGTTCTCTGTGGGCCTTTCCATTTGTATGTCTCAGAGATCACTGGTATGCTGGAAAGTTTATTTGAATTAATTCACTTAAACTTCCATCCCATCAAGTAGGCAACAGGGATTTAACTGTCATGATGAACTTAGAGAACTTGCTGCCTGCTAGCACAATAGCAGTGTTTTAGAGGAGACTCAGGATCTGGGCCCTGCTGAGAGGCTTCTCCAGGCAGGCAGAAAGCCAAATGCAGCAGAGAGCCAACTCTTCACTGCATAGAAAGAGGAAAGTGCTGATTAAATCCCAAACCATGGGACCAGTAGGAAATATGGACAAGCTGACTACTGAAGAAGCTAATAACCTCATGTAATTATAAGAAATAAACAATGAGTTTGTTTCAAAAGCTGTTGCCATAGAAAATTGAGATTATGGGGAACACATTGTGAATAACTCAAGGGGAAAAAAAGTAACTGCTCTGAAGGATGTGTAGTGGAACCCAGACTCCAAAATGCTGGAAATTGTTAGAATCAAACTGTGTAAGAGTGAGATCCTAAGTAAGCCGTCAATAGAAGGGCTTTCAATAGAAAAGAACATCTGGACTAATCATGGCTTCATTCCTTTCCCTACCTCCTTTTTGTATGCTAATCTAGCTGATAAACTGTATTGAAAAAAAATTTTAAACACAGTTTTGCCTCATTGTTTTTTATATCCTTTTATATCCTATAATAACTCATTTTCTGAGAAGAAATTTGGACTATGAAATGAAGTCAGTAATTCTGAATGATACTTATTTGACAGATTTTCAATGGACAGGAACTTTTTCATTAATAAACAGGAAAACAAGTATATCTCTATATTCCCCTTGACATGATTAATTCATAAATTTCTTTTGCTTGGCTATTCATGTTGTTAACAGGGATTTTTTCCTTTCTTTATCAATTAAGTAATTGAGTGGGAGGGCAAGACATTGAATTTTTACTGATTAAAAATTAATTTAAGGCAAAGAAAGAAATGCAGACATTTGACACAGGACTAGAATTCAGGGAGAAAAAAATTACTAGGACTTTATATAGAGAGAGCTAAAGGTCTTATGCTTAGATATCAATGCTTATGAAATTATGCTAATGAGATCACCAATAGAGAATGTAGAGAAAGATGATAAGAAGTCCTAGATTAAATCCCTAGGATGTAACCACACAAAGACCAAGAAAGCTTGAGAATTACCAAGATCATATTAGAAATCTTGGATTTCATGAAAATCATTAAAATCAGAAATAAGAGGTCATCTATACTATTCAGATAACATTTGGAGTATTTTGTTTAAATCAAAGAAACACCATTTAAAAAAGACATTGATAAGCTGGAGAGTGTTAAGAGGAGGGCAAAAAAATTACTGAAGGGCTTTAAGCCTGTATCACTTGAGGAATATTTGAGGGAACTGGTTTTGTGTGGACTAGAGAAGTCTTAGAGAGGACATGATAGCAATCTTCAAGTTTTATTAAGGGCTGCCAAATGGAAAAGGGATTTGACTTGTTCTGTTTTCCTCAACAGGGAAGAATGAAGAGTTGTTCTACTCAATTGGGAAGGAAGAGGTGATAAAATTTGCATCCATTTGACTCAGCAATATCATTTCTAGGTCTGTCCAAAAGAGAACAAAGATCAGGGGAAAGGTTCTATTTGCACAGAAATATTAATGGCAACTCTTTTTATGATGGCAAAGAACTGTGAACTGAAGGGATATTCATCAACTGGGGAAGGGCCAAACAAATTGTAATATATGATTGTAATGGAATGCCATTGTGCCATAAGAAATGATAAATAGCATGATTAAAAAAATCTAAAAGGACTTATATGAACTGCTGCAAAGTGAAGTGAGCACAAGCTAGAAAATATAATGTAAAGTAACATAAATATAGCAGAATGATTAACTCTGAATGACAACTATTTTTATCAATGCAAAGATTGAAGACAACTGCAGGGACTAATGATTAAATATATTTTTCACCAACATAGAAGGAACTGATGCTATCTGAATGTAGATCAAAGCATAATTTCTCACTTTATTTCCCTCATGACTTTCTTGTATGTGTAATATGTATCTTCTTTCACAATATGATGATAGTGGCAATAAGTATTCCATGAAAGCACATGTATAATCTATCATATTTTTTGCTGTCTTGAGGAAAGTGAAGAAAAGTGAAGAAGGGAAAGAACTTGGATTGTACACTGTCAGAAAATAAATGCTTTTTTTCATTTTTATTATCAGGCAAAATACATTTCCATATTGGTCACACATAACCAAAACCCCAAAATAAACCTAAAAATACCCTGGTGTAAAAGAATAGTTCTTTCTCTAGAGGGAGATCTTCCCCATCATAAGTCTTTCAGGATTGTCCCAGATTATTGTTTTGCTGAGAGTAGCCAAGTTTTCACAGATAATCATCATCCAATATTGCTGTTTTTTTAATACAATGTTCTCCTTTCATTATGCATCAGCTTCTGCAGATCTTTGCAGCTTTTTCTGAAATCATCTTGCTTATCATTTCTTATAGCACAATAATATTCTATTACCAACATGCAACAATTTGTTCAGCCATTCCCCACTTGATGGACATCCTCTCATTTTTCACTTCTTTTCCACCACAGAAAAGAGCAGCTGTAAATATTTTTGTACAAATAGGTCCTATCCTCTTTTTTATTATCTCTTTGGGATACAAACCCATTAGTGGCATTATTGAATCAAAGAGTATGCACAATTTTTTAGCCCTTTGGGTGTAGTTTCAAATTGCCCTCCAGAATGTTTAGATCAGTTCACAATTCCACCAACACTGCATTAGTGTTACAATTTTGCCACATGCCCTCCAACATTTACCATTTTACTGCCATATTGACCAATCTGATAGATGTGAGATGGTACCTAAGAGTTGTTTTAATTTGCATTTCTCTAATCAAGAGTGATTTAGAACATTGTTTTTTCATATGATACTTCATGGCTTTGATTTCTTCATCTGAAAATTGCTTGTTCATATCCTTTGACCATTTCTCATTTGGGGAATGACTTTTATTCTTATAAATTTGACTTAGTTCTCTATATAAGTTTGAGAAATTAGACCTTTATCAGAGACAATTATAAAAATTTTTTCTAGTTTGTTGTTTGCCTTCTAATCTTGGTTAGATTTCTTTTGTTTGTACAGAAGCTTTTTAATTTAATATAATATAAATTACTCATTTTACATCTTATAATTCTATCTCATGTTTAATCATAAATTCTTCCCTTACCCATAGATTTTCCAGGAAAATTATTCTATGTTCCCCTGATTTGATTATGGTATCATACTTCATATCTAAATCATATATCCATTTTGAGCTTATCTTGGTATAGGGCCATGTGGGTGGACCTATGGAAACACTTGCTGGAGGGGGCTGCTCTGCAGCATGGCTGAGGATATTTTTCACATCATTCACCCCTATTCCCAGCATCCCAATGGTGAGGCTTCCTCCTTCCCCTTTCTGGAGTAATATGGTGGCTCACATGCCCATGAGGGTTGCAGTTTGGGCAATTGGTATCTAAAAGGTTCCCCATTACTGGTATAGGGTTTGAGATATTGGTCTATACCTAGCTTGCTTCTACCAAACTGTTTTCCAATGTTCCCAGCATTTTTTTGTAAAAGAGTGATTTCTTATTCCAAAAGTTGTGATCTTTGGGTTTAACAAACACTAGGTTTTTTTACCCAAGGTCATTTACCCCTGTATATTGTGTATCTAATCTGTTTAATTAATCTACCACTCCATTCCTTAGCCAGTACCATATTGTTTTGATGATTGTTTCTTTATAGTATAGTTTGAGATCTGGCTCTGCTAGGCCTCTTTTCTTCACATTTTTTCCTTTAGTTTCCTTGATATTCTTGACCTTTTCTTCTTCTAAATGAATTTTGTTGTTATTTTTTTCTAATTCTACATAATAATTATTTGGTAGTTTGATTGGCATGGCACTGAATAAATTAGTTTAGATAGAATAATCATTTTATTATATTTGCTTGGCCTACTTATGAGCTATTAATATTTTTCCAGTTGTTTAAATCTGACTTTAATCATGTGAAAAATGTTTAGTAGTTGTGTTCCTATAATTCCTGTGTTTGTCCTGTTGTGATTTTAAATGGAATTTCTCTTTCTAACTCCTGCTGCTGTACTTTGTTGGTAATACATAGAAATCCTGATAATTTATGTGGATTTATATTATATTATGCAACTTTATTAAAGTTATTAACTATTTCAACTAGTTTTTTAGTTGATTCTCTAGTATTATCTTAAATATACCATCATATTATTTGCAAAGAGTGATAGTTTAGTTTCTTCATTGCCTATGTTAATTCTTTTATATTTTTCTTTCCTTATCACTAAAACTAGCATTTCTAGTATGATATTAAATAATAGAATTGATAATGGGCATAGTTGCTTCACCCCTGATGTTATTGGGGAGGTTACTAACTTATCCCCATTGCAGATGATACTTGCTGAAGGTTTTAAGTAGATATTACTTATCATTTAAAGGAATGATCCATTTATTTCTATGCTTTCTAGTGTTTTTAATAGGTGTGGGTATTGTATTTTGTCAAAGGCTTTTTTTTCTGCATTAAGATAATCATGTGATTTTCTTTGGTCAGCTTTTGAGACTCTTTTTTCATTTGGTCTATTTCTTCTTGCATTGCTTCCATTTCTCTTCCCCATTTTTTCTCTGCCACTCAATTGATTTTTGAAATCCTTTTTGAGCTCTTTCAGAATCTGAGTCCAATTTATACTTTTCTTTTGGACTTTGTGTGCGTTTGCTTTGCTTTCACTGTCCCCTTGTGTCTATGCCTTGCTCTCTGTCTCCATAAAATTTATTTATAGTTAGGTGTGGGTTTGTTTTTGTTGTTCTTTTCTCATTTTTTCAACCTTTTTAAAGGTAGGCTTTATTCTCAGGGAAGTTGACACTTTCTTAAATTTCAGTCCTTCCTTGATGCAATTCTTATTTCTGGGTTTCTGTAAGTTTCAGTTCTTCCAAGATTTATGTTGGGCTGTGGGCTGGGAGCTTTGAGAACCACCTGCACTGATGATTCAATTAAGTTCTGGGGCTGCTGATAGCTCAAATTCTACCCTCAGGCTTAGGCATAGGCTTTTGGTCTCACTCCAGGCTTGATCAGGTTAGGCACAGAGCAGACTGCCCTGCCTTGGGACTCTGTTTTAAGCTTTAGGCAAAGGTTAGCCAGTACCAATTCAGCATTCTGGAGACCCCAAACTGGAAGCTAAGTCCTTACCACAAGTCCTGGATTGGAATCCTGGCCTTGCACTGGACCCACACAGATCAGACTGTGTAGCACAGACTGCCCTGGGGTGGAATTTCAGACCTCACTGCAGGTTTGCTTGGAACTTTAAGGGGTATGTATTGTGTTGGACAACTATTGGTCCATGCAGGAGTCTGTAATAATTAAAAATGGGTTTGGAAATTATAAGAATTTTAAAAATATTGTGGTTGCCATTTATAAATTTAACTCATCATGAGGCTGTTAGCATCTTTAGTAGCTTTATTAAAGGAGGATAGAGATAGTAAAGAGGGAAACGTAGGAAGGCGATAGGGGAATTATCTAGCCTACCACTCTAAGTCTGCTCCAAAGAAATCTAGCTGTTTCTCATAAATGCATTCTCTCCTCATTTCCATTTCCTAGAATCTTAAAATCTTTCAGTGTTCAATCTCCTACCCCAAGCTTTCCTCTAATCCCTAGCTCTTAGAGTTCTCTCCTTCCTCAAATTGTCTTCTTTGCTTATGTTTATGTGTTATGTTCTCCTCAGTAGAATATAAACTACTTGAATACAAGGACAGTTTTTCATTTCTGTCTGTATACATCCTGTACTTATTGCCATATGATATATAGAAAGGACTTAATAAAAGTTTGTTGCACCAAGTTGAATTATATTATTAGCAATGTTTTCTTTCCACAACAGAATTGGTTGCTAGTTTACCACAGTCATACTTTCTTAAAAACTGAAAAATTAAAATTTTCTTTTCATAGATATAAAATATATGGACAGATACATTTTACAAAACCTTTAGTTTTCCTAGTCACATAGTAAGTGAAATATTATATAATACAATTTAAAAATAAATTTTATGGGATAGCATTTGGTTGATAGGAAGTTTTACTTCCTTTTTGCTTTTTAGAGCTTTGTAAATCTACGTAGCCAATTCTCCAAAGAAGTGAGAGAAAGGAGGCAGTCACCTCTTGTCTCTTATGAAGAGTTTTATCTTAATTGATCACAGCATATTCCCTCATTGTTGAGCTGTCACAATCAACTTACCTGTTTCATCACATTGTGCAATAGTCCTCCTTTGCTCTGACCTGAAACAATACCTTTTGAAAAGAGTGAAGGGTTTCATTCCTTTATTATTGGAAGGATTTTAATATTCTGTCTGTGAAGTGCTCTGTAGGGAGTTTAAAATTACATTTAAAAAAATCACATTTCTTGCCCATTTTCAGCTTCTATGAAGCACACAGGATGTACATTTCCCAAATGGCAGCAGGTCAGATGAAAGGTGCTTTATTCTGTTGACAGTGACCTGTCTGATTTCAATTTTCAATTGTTCTCATCTGAATTTATCTGTTGGTTCCCCAGCAGGTAGAAAAAGTGATTTCCCATTCTTTGTGATGCTTTGTGACTGTAAACCCACCACCTTTAGTAAATAATGCAATTGAGACAATGTTTGGATTTTCTAGTTTCAGAGCACCTAATCATATTTATAAGTAAATTTATAAAAGCCCAATATCTTTTGTACAATGCTTATTGAAAAGCACTATACCTGAGAGACTTGTTTAATGAGCAGAGAATTTGAACAGAATGGGATCTCTCTTTCAGATATTGTAAAAGAAACTGTATTCATCATTAGGTGCTGAATATACAATAGAAAAGACATGGTTCCTGCCCAGAGAGATGAAAGGTAATATTAGTTTTAATATTATTAGCATCTTCCAAACAGCCACTGGAAATAGAACTGAAATTGCCTATTCTTCCACATCAAGAATTATATTGTATAGATTGATTTATTGAGATGTCTCCAGGAGGATTCATTAGTATACTACTTACTAAAGGGGAAAAAATAGCAATGTACTGACAGGTAAATATTATGGTTTGCAGAATTTGTAAGTCAAGTTTATTTATTAGCAACTCCAAAGCAACTAGTATGGTACATTTTATGTCTGTATCATTTATGTGTTATTATCTGTTTTAGTATATTATCCTTATTTTGAAATACAAGTTCTAAGAGATCAGAAATTGATCTTTCACAAAAGTTTTTTATCACTATTGGATCAGATTCCACCTTCACGCAGCTCCCACTCACCAGGGATCTAGAAATTAGATGTACAAGGTTTGGTCCTGGGGGATGACTAAAAGGTTAGCTCTCTTTAGAACATAGCTCATTTCTGGAGTTAGTCTGGAGAGTGTGGAGGATTTAAATCCAATTCACACCAGTTTAGCATTGATACCTTAATTATGTGAGAATAAGTTCTATTCAATCACGGTCCTTAAAATTAAGTGCAAAAATTCTTTGAAAGGCATTTGTTGCTGTGGAATGATGCTGAAAAAGAAGTCTGAAAGAAATAGCAGGGGGATTTCATCACTCCCTCTGGGTCCTATTTAAGCATCAAATTATCTGAAGTAGATTTCCAGAAATTGGAACAAGTATGACTTTTCAGGCCATTCTAAAGAGGAAACATTAGGTAGGATGGGGGATTAGGGGGGAAGAAGAAGCCTAGGCTTCAACTATGATCTGGTCTCTGTCTCCTATTCCCTTTTACAGATAGTCAATAAATTATTTTAAATTGCCTACTATGTGTAAGGAACTCTGCTTAGCACTGGGGATAGAAATAGAAATAAAAACACCGTTCCTGTCAGAAGACTATGCTGCATCCTATCCTTAAATGTAGTTTTGTAATTCATGGCTTTGTTCTCCAATCATATGGTCCAGTCAGAGGGACAAAGAATACTGGTAATATTAGAATAGTAAGGCCGATTCCATCTTGCAGAGGAGATCTTTCATCTCTGAAAGATCTGTACAATGTTGGCTTTCCTATGTTCTCATTAGTGACCTAAACTAAATTCCTGGATCAGCTGGCAGTGATGTCTGTATCAGAAACTAAGGACGAACGTGCCACAGATCCGCATGGTCAAAGGAAACTTCTTCAGGGTCCTAAAGATGGGAGAAAATGACTGCCAACAACCAAAAATTAGTTACTTCTTTGCTATATGTGATTTTCAAGTACTTTCCCTTGGATTTTGTACATACTTGAGGAAGAGTGTCACTTTTGAGAGGATGTTTTGTACCAACTGCTTTTATTTCATACTTCAGTGGATACTCCTCTCTAAAAGCTAATTAAGAAAGGCTGAATAAATGATTTTCATCTAATTATCTTGCAAGGGAATGCACAGCCATCGAGCCTTGAGTTGATGGCATTAGAGAATTTTTCTAACCCCTTAGGATTATCCTTAGAGTGCTGTGCAGAGATGTAGTCAAACTGTGAGGACCCAATTTGTCAGTTGGAGTAGAAGGTGAGATAAGGATCAGGGGAGATTAGATAGGTTCCACTTCCATTTGTCTTGTGTCAAGGTTTGCCAAATTATGGGTAGCAAAGTCCAAGTTCCCGTGCTCAAGGTGGAAATGTATTTAATTAGAACAGCCTATATTTCACCATAGAAAATAGAGAGGATTCAAGAATCTCAGGAGCCCAGAAACAGATACAAAGCATCCAAAAAGACTACCAGCTTTCTTAAAAAAGAAACTGATCTTGTGATTATCATCAGGGAAACCCCTTGACTTTCTGGAAGATCTCTTTCTTCTTAGACTCAGTGGCATGAGTAATCTGCATTCTCCCTAGAAGGACATATACTTTTGAACTGCTAAACAAGTAATTCCCTTTCAATGAGGTCAACATTGTCCAAATAACTAACTAGCTTTCTGTTCCAAAGAATTCATGCTCAGGAATTATCATAGAGGATCTTTATAATGAAAGGGAAAAGCTACATCAGAAAATAACCTTCTTTCTTGTGAAGGTCCAATCCCCAAATTTAAATTAGAGAGCTTCTTAAAACACTGAAGATGGGGATTCCCATCTCTGATCCTTTTGGGGATATGCATACAAAACTCTTCCTGCCAGGGGCTTCTTAGAGAAAATTTCTTAGCAACCCAGTTCCAGTTTTCTCTTGAGCTCAAAAAAATGTACTCTAAAGATCTATTTTCTTAGCCTAAGGACAAGTACATGAAACTCCCATGTGGCATAAAATCAGATCAGATATTTCCTATCCATAGATTGATTAGGTTACATAAACCCACAAGATTTTGCTGTACTATCTCCAGATATAGGTCTGTCCTGCTATGAATTTTTCACACTTCTGATCAGGGAAAAGGAAGTTTAAAAAAGTGATTTGTTCTCTCACTTTGCAAAAAGAGACTATGAAGATGAACAAGTTCTATCCTCCTAGTTAGCTCAGTGGATAAGAGCACTGGACCTGAAGACAGGAAGATCTGAATTCCAATGTGACTTTAGGCACTTACTGTGTGATGCTAAGTTCCTTAATTCCTATCTACATAATTTTCCTTATCTGTAAAATGGGAGAATACTAAAGTACACATTTAAAAGCAGCATAGATATATTGTTATTAATAATGATAATAATTGTCATTTTGGTTATTTCTTGGTTCCAGTTAATCATCTGGGAGTCAGTCCTAATTACCTCTAACTACTCAGCATTTCTATCCTCTCCGTAATATGCCATCTAGCATATACCTAAAAATTTATATCCTGTAATCTCATCAAATTGGCAAGAGAATTATCAAAATCAAATTGATCTACAGATATTTCTTCCCAATTACCTGATAGTGATATGTACATGATAGGCAATGAAATGCTGCCAAAAACTGGATATCAGCTACCTAAGGATATAGCATAAGGACTGGACTTGTAATTTCTTTGGAATAGGGAACCTTCTTTTATCATAGCAGGTCAGGGTTCCATAATCAGGTCAGGTGACGTAATCATAGTGAGTTTCCTAGAACACTGGGAATTTAAGTGATTGTATGAAGATAATTAGCCAGTAGATTTTGATTCTGAAGCCAGTTTAGCCTTAATTCAAGGTCAATTTTGCATATAATATGCTGTAAGACCTCTCTTTCTAGTACATACCTATACAAATGCAGACATATCTATATACAAAAATAGATCCTTATATGTCTATGTGTGACATTGATCCCATTTAGGGAGATAATTTAAAATAATATTTATATTTGCCTTTTTAATATATTTTCACAATCAGAATCAATTCTAAATTTACTTTCCCTTTTCATTTCAACAAATCAATTGACTGATAATATATGTAATATTTCAAACCCAAGGTCCCTCAAAATTTGAATTGAAAAAAGTGAGTTACATTTATTCACATCTTCCTTTGAATCAAGATTCATAATTATGATAAAAAACATTCAGTTTCATTACACCATTCTGTTTTTAGCTGGAATCATTGCATGTATTATTCTGCTAGTTATACTTCTTTTACATTGCATTAACATATGAGTATTCCCATATATTTTAAAATTATTTTTCATTTTCAGTTTTCATGAAACAGCAATATTATATTAAAAATAATATGCCATAATTTGTTTAACTCTTTTATAACTGGTGTACTTAATTTCTTCCCAGGTTTTGCTACCTATGGTAGTACTACAAATACAAAATGTGTATGCATACATAAATATATATATATATATTTAATATCTATATATGTTCATATATGTTTGCATA